>NW_028317805.1:11300743-11909392 GCF_062004578.1 Staurois parvus
CTGCATTTTACGTACGGGTCCTACAGTGGCTTCCACCCATACAAATGTGAACCAAGCCTTAAGCAAATTAGTACATAATAGAATTAAGCTGGTACTTGGCACAATTTATAAAACTGAGAATCTTTATTGGCTACATGTAAAAACACATTAATAGTACGTTAACATGTTTTGACTATAACAGTCTTCTTCACAGTCTGTGCTATGAGGAAGGCTGTTATAACCGAAACATGTTTGTGTACTATTAAGGTTTTTTTACATGCTGCCAATAAAGATTCTTGTTTTTATGGGTTGTACTGAGTGCTGTCTTAATTCTGTCATGGACCAACCTGCATCAGTACCTGGTACAAGCAGTGGGCTGGCACTTGGAAGGCATTATGCAAATAACAAAATGGCTTAAAGTAGTGAATGTCAGTCTAAATAAGTGGGGGTTTTAAGCAGGCTGCATCTGCATGCAGACTGACCTAAGTATTTCCTACTTAATGTTGACCCTCCATGATGGAAAGAACTGAAATCTAAAAGAGTGGGGAGGAAATGGCTCACAGTGTGCAGTGAAATCAGAATAAACAGTTTGAATACCGGAGAGGAGTCTATACAACTGTGCAAGACTGATGGTAAGGCCAGAGTTCAGCTTTAAGTGAGATGCTATACAATATACGTTTTTTCTTTGACCCCTCTCTCACATGTAGCATAAGTTAATGACCCACATTGTTGGTCCAAGGTGCTTGTCATCATTTATAACTTTCTCCAGACAGTAAAACTGGGTCACCAGATTTCAGCCAGATTTATTGACAAAAAGAAAAACCCTTGGTGCCAATTAGTTTTGTTGATTGATATATCTAGCACATGATTTTTCCACTACTTTTCACTCTTATGTCTGGGGGACCTTGATAAATGATTTCAAATATTCCTAATAGTTTTTCCTTCATGAAAATGATTCATCACGCTACTTACCAACTCATTCGTTATCTTCATTCCACTCATCTACAAAGAGTGTTGATTGAAACTTGTGTTGGTTGGTTATAAAGTTCAAAAGATCAGAATTGGAAGCAATTGATACTGCTTACGAAAGTCTATTTACTCGGTTGTATGTCATTAAGCAGATTTAAAATCAAACTTAATTATATTCAGTTTCCTAAAGCACCGTCACAACACAACTGAGTACTGTCTGCAACCCTTCTTGTATTTTCTGTAAGGGCTCGTTCACACTCACAGCCAAGGAAAGGGGAGTGCTGGCTGGTAAAATTAGGAGTTTTACTGCCCCTCCAACTGTCCCTTTAAAACATGGCTGGGTGGGGGGGGGGTTGTACACATGAAATGCTGTGACAATTATGTCCATTGGTTGAACATGAACCATTCAAGTGAATGATGCTGCACTTCAATCATACTGCAGACACATGCAATGCACACTTCATTTCAGTACAGTGATGCAGATTTTTCAGGGTTAAAACTGTTAGTGATCCCATCTCTTGAAAAGCGTGGGGCAGCAAGGACTGTAAACGAGCCTCAACAGTTAATTTTGTAGGACAAGCTTTTTGGGGTCTACCCCCTTAACCACTTGCCTACCAGGCACTTATACCCCCTTCCTTACCAGGCCAATTTTCAGCTTTCAGCGCTGCCGCACTTTGATTGACAATTGCGCGGTCATGCAACATTGTACCCATATGAAATTTTGATCATTTTTTTCTCACAAATAGAGCTTTCTTTTGGTGGTATTTAATCGCCACTGGGCGCTTTACTTTTTGCGCTATAAATTAAAAAATGTGCAAAAAATTTATTTTATAAAATTTTTCAAACAGGTATTTTTTCTCCTTTACTGATTTGCGTTGATGAGGCGGCACTGATGGGCACTGATAGGCGGCACTGATGGGCACTGATAGGCAGCACTAAAGGGCACTGATAGGCAGTACTAATGAGGTGGCACGGATAGGCGGCACTGATAGACAGCACTAATTAGGGGTCACGGATAGGCGGCACTGATATGCAGCACTGATAGGCGGCACTGATAGGTGACACTGATGATGGGTACTGATAGACGGCACTGACTGGCATCACTTCTGGGCACTGACTGGCGGCACTGACTGGCACAACCCCTGGGCACTGACTGGTGGCACTGACTGGCAGCACTGCTGGGCTGCACTGGTGGGTGGCACTGGTGGGCAGCACTGGTGGGTGGGCACAGGTGGGTGGCACTGGTGGGCACAGGTGGGTGGCACTGGTGGGCACAGGTGGGTGAGCACAGGTGGGTGGCACTGCTGGGCACATGTAGGTGGCACTTCTGGGCACAGGTAGGTGGCACTGCAGAGTGGCACAGGTGGGTGCACTGCTGAGCACAGGTGGGGGCACTGCTGGGCACAGGTGGGGGCACTGCTGGGAACGGGTGGGCGGGGCTAGTGGGCGCACTGCTGGGCGGAACTTGCGGGTGTCACTGCTGGGCACCGATCATCAGGGCACTGATCATCAGTGCCCTGATGATCGGTGCCGATCCCCGCTGTGACAACTGCCGGTTCTCGGCAGTACTTTCCTCACGATCTGACAGCGTGAGGAAAGTGCAGCCGAGAACCGGCACTTGCATTTCCCTGTGATCAGCGTGTCATTGGACACCACTGATCACGTGGTAAAAGGCCGGTGGGATCGGCCTTTCACCACATCACGTGATCAGCTGTGTCCGTAGGACACAGCGATCACGGAGATCGCCGGGTGTGCGCCCCCTGGGGCGCGCAGGAGAGCGCATTCTGGGAGGACGTCATATGACATCCACTCAGAACTGGCCGGCCGCGGTGAAGCCGTCATTCGGCTATGCGCGGTCGGCAAGAGGTTAATCTAAGTCCAAGAAGACCATAAACCCCTAAATTAAAATTAGGGTTAATAATGTATCACCTTTGTTGTTGCAAGTGCACTGATTTAGCTACAGTCATCTTAAATATAAGATATCGTGTATCAAACCATTTGCCATTTTTTTTACTTTTTCTTTTATTTGCTGCATGCCAGTGTTACTTATCTTTCCAACCACTTCAGGTATGGTTGCATAGCATATGTAAAGCTGGCCACACATAGGTATTTTCTTTTGTCCAGCCAGCGGTCTGAAGGGAAAAAACTAATGCTGGCCATACACGGTTCGAAAATCGGCTGAAAAAAAAACAAATCGGCCGATTTTCACACCGTTAGTGGGTTAATTGGTTGGCCGTTTTTCGGGGTTTTTGCGCTTTTTTTATCGGGCATGTTGGAAAATTCACGGCCGATTTTGACAATCGGCCGATTTTCCCGGCAATGATGGGCAAATCAGCCGATCGTTTTCCCGGTAAAAATCTGCGCATGATCTGTGACCTGCAAGAAGAAGAAAAAGAAGAAGAAGAATTCCAGTCCGCTATTATATTTTATATGTAAAAGTCTTGCGGTTGCAACAAATGTATCCGAATAAAAACATCTGTATCTGAACTGGATACAAATGGATACATTTGTTGCAACCGCAAGACTTTTACATATAAAATATTGAGTACTGACGTGATACTTTTTTTATTATTTGCACTAACATACAATTTTGAGGACAAGCTTTCGGAGTATGTCCCCTTCAAGGTCCAAGCAGTACTGCTTGGACCTTGAAGAAGGGGACATACCCTGAAAGCTTGTCCTCAAAATTGTATGTTAGTGCAAATAAAAAAAAGTATCACGTCAGTACTCAGTTGTTTCTGTCGCAAGTGCACTAATACGGCTACAATCACCTCAAGCACATATAAAATATAATAGCGGACTGGAATTCTTCTTCTTTTATTCTTCTTATTATTCTTATGTATTGCTCCCCTGTGTGCTCCCCTGTCTCTGCAAGGGAAAGAAGTAATTATGGGGTTAAATGCCGGCCATAGATGGGACAAAATCGGACGATTTTTTTCCGTTGGTGGTAACGTCGGCCGATCGAACGACCGATTTTTCTTCTTTTTTTAAAAACGGCTGATTTTAAAACCGTCTATGGCCTGCATAAGACTTTCCCCCATCCACAAAATTATGCCTAATTAACTGCAGCTGCTGATTGTCAAAAAATTCCAATACATCCCTTTGACAGAAGTCTCTTAAGTAATTAATAGATCAGCCAGCAATAGATCAATATAGAAGTGATCTACTACAGTAGGGAGAGGCTAGACAGAGCATCAACAGCTATTCCCATATATAGAAAAACCTTGTGAGCTGCAATTCTGAGTGCAAATACCAAATAATAATATGAACAATCTATATACTGTGTAAATATTTGTGAATCGCTCACACTATACACATACCCATACAAATGTGTTGATAATAATTAAATTGCAATGTATTGCCGCGCTCCACTATAAATAAATAAAAATCTTAAATCTATCAAATGATCTATTAAATAGGTGTCCATGCAGGATCTGTGGTTTTTTCCATCCACTATTATGTAGAAATGGAATGCTTCTTAGTTCACCTCGTGTAATATACCACACTACATTGCTATTTAACAGCTATTCCCTTGCCTCTGTGCTGATAGGAAATGCTGTTATGTCACTCATGACATCACTTTACTCCCAGTGATCCAAATGAAACTTGCAGTGCCGATCTAATCTGAGACAGAGATCTCCCTGCCAGTTGCAGAGAAGGGAGCTGGCATCAGTGCAGCATTCAGAGGTATAAGAATATTATCAAAGAGAAGAAAGGCGCCACTCACCAACCCAGTGCATTAGTATGTGGATGAATGTGATCTCACATTCATCCACATACTAATAACAGCGCCACTCCAGCCACTTACTGCTGACATATTTCGCCCCACTCACCGAGGCATGGTCACAGAGATGGCCCCACCTCTGTGACTAAGCCTTGGTGAGTGGGGCGAAACATGTCGGGGGGACAGGGCTGGAGCAGCACTGGCTGAGGCCATATTCATCCACATACTAATGCATTGGGTTGATGAGCCGCCATTTACATCCAAACTCCTTGAGCGGTTAGTCTATAATCACCTAAGCTCCCACCTCAACGACAACAACCTCCTCGACCCCCTACAGTCCGGCTTCCGTCCCCTACACTGCCTTACTCAAACTCGCCAACGACCTGCTAACCACCAAAGCTAATGGCCACTATTCAGTGCTCCTACTCCTCAACCTTTCCACGGCTTTTGACACAGTCGACCACCCCGTCCTCAAAAAACTACACTCCCTTGGCCTCAGAGACTCCACTCTCTCCTGGCTCTCATCCTACCTACCACAACGCTCCTTCAGCATTACCTATAATGCTACCACTTCCCCCTCGCTGTTGGGGTCCCTCAAGGCTCTGTCTTCGGGCCCCTTCTCTTCTCCATCTACACCTCCTCCCTTGGCCAACTGATACACTCTCACAGCTTCAACTACCACCTCTATGCCGATGACACACAAATCTATCTCTCGACCCCCCACCTCACCCCTTCAGTCTCCGATCGAATCACTAGCCTACTGAACGACATATCAGATTGGATGTTGCTCCACTTCTTTAAACTGAACCTCTCCAAAACCGAGCTCCCCCCAGACCGCGCCCCCCTCCCGACTTCTCCATCACGTCCAACAATGCCACCATCAGTCCCACCCCGCAAGCCAGAGTACTTGGTGTCATTCTAGACTCTAATCTGTCCTTCCAGCCCCAAGTCCAATCGCTAACAAACTCATGCATACTCCACCTCCACAACATCTCCAAAATACGCCCATTCCTAAGCCCGGAAACTACTAAGCAACTCATCCACTCCCTCATCATATCACGACTCGATTACTGCAACTCCCTCCTCACTGGCCTGCCTCACCACAGGCTATCCCCGCTGCAGTCGATCCTGAATACGGCGGCCAGACTCATCCACCTTACCAACCGCTCCGTTTCCGCCACCCCCCTCTGCCAATCTCTCCACTGGCTTCCGATTGCGCAACGGATCAAATTCAAAATGATAACACTGACGTACAAAGCTGTCCATAACTCTGCTCCAAACTACATCACCGACCTAATATCCAAATACCACCCAAAACGCACTCTCCGCTCCTCACAAGACCTCCTTCTCTCTAGTTCCCTGGTCTCCTCCTCCCATGCCCGCCTCCAGGACTTCTCCAGGGCATCGCCCATCCTATGGAACTCTCTACCCCAATCCATCAGACTATCACCTACTCTCCTCTCCTTTAGGCGCACCCTGAAAACCCACCTCTTCAGGGAAGCCTACCCCGCCTTCTGCTAATTGCGGATCTCCTCCACTCTTCCTACCACTCCATCCCCCACAGCTATTTCTCTCGTACCACTATCCCCTCCCTCCTAGATTGTAAGCTCCAAGGAGCAGGGCCCTTGAACCCCTCGTGTATTGCATTGTATTGTTATTGTACTGTCTCATGTATTGTCTCCCATTGTAATGTACAGCGCTGAGCGAGCTGTTGGCGCTATATAAATACTGTATAATAATAATAATGAGCGGCTCCTTTCTTCTCTTTGAGAAATCACTTTACCCCCAATGTGAACATAATGCAGAATCTCTGGGTCAGGAGTAAGAGTTAAAGGGTCAGGTCAGCAGCAGATTACTTGCCAATTGAAACTTGTCTGTCATTCCCAGAGCCCAGCATTGTCCCTGGAAGCCAGATAGTGCAGTGTAACTTTTTTGGTGCACATGTGTCAATCCAAAACAGCATGGGTGGAGGTTGTCCACGAGTGAGTGGTAGCATGAATCACTGTGCTTTAGTGGTGCCATTGTGAATCGCTGTTTGCTCTGTATGACCTGTTGGAGCCTACACGCTGCAAAATGTACAGTGCCCACCTCCCAGGGACAAAATCAGGGATACCTGTTTCCCAGGGACTAACCTCTTACAATGGGGGTGGGGAGAGGATGGTGATGAATGGCCACTTTATCCTATGGAGTGATCTTTAAAAAGATCAAAGACCAGGAGCTGAGCCCAACACTGACAGCCTTCAGTTTAACTCTAGAAGTCATTAGTAGGGATAAGCCAGATTTTCCTGGGTTTGAGAAAGGTTTCTCGAACTGCAAAGAAATGCAGATGCCGAACCCCATTTAAATCAATGGGAGTCAAATCTGCCAAATCTAGGAAGGTTTCGAAGTCCTTGGGTGTAGCTTTATTTGTTCACAATTTACTATAAAAAAACTTTATATCACATTGAGAACAAAAAGACCCCTTTGTGACAGGTTCTCTTTAGAAAGACATCAGAGATCTTTTATACCTGCAAGCAGTATACAAGAGTCCGGGCAGCATTTCGAGCGGATCGTTGGCAAATGCTTTAATGTGTTTAAAAATGGTGGGAATGGGTCCGTAATCCTCATGTGTATTTAACATGGAATTTTTCAAGCACTGTTTTCACAGTGGCTACACACCTGAAAAGGCCTTTAGTTTTACATTTCAGGATGTTACTCTGTTGCTGCAGAATGGCTATTGCCAATAAATAGCATTTGAATACCCACAGACGGTTGCAATTTAGATAATTGGGTACAGCTGCATTATTGTGGTATTATTTTGTAGGATGGTTAAATTAACTAGCTGTAGTTGTTAACGTGAAATTGTGTTGTTTACATGTTAATTGCAGTATGAAAATGGGTATCATTAGCTAGATTTTTTTTTTTTTTGCTCGGATAGGTTAATGTGTTAATTATTCCTTTTTTCTGTATAAATAAATTTCTGTCTTTGTCTGTGGTGATCATCAGACACACATCACGCTGCATGTTATGAGATGACTCTTCACATTTGGCCTCTGTCCCATTGCCTTCAGTGCTAAGTAGCACACTCTGAAAGGACCATCTGTGATTTAAAATCATATGCATTATTATACAATCCAACAACAAATTAACAAAGCAGGTATCATCTTTGCTCGGTCTTACAATTGCCCTTTTTTTAGGCACATTAAACTCAAATGACACAGTGGGATTTATTTACTAAAGCTGGAAAGTGCAAAATCAGGTGCACTTCTGCATAGAAACCAATCAGATTCCAACTTTTATTGTCAGAGCTTAATAGAACAAGCTAAGTTTAGAAGCTGATTGGCTACCATGCACAACTGCACCAGATTCTGAGTGAACCAGTCTATATCTCCCCTAGTGAGTTGAACTTAATGGTAGGATTCTTTAGGCCTGGTTCACATCTATGCATGTTGCAATTTGCTGTGGAAAAAAAAGTCCCTGACCCTTACCAAAAATGCAATGACTGAAAATGCATAGATGTGAATGTGTCCTATAGGAAACCATGTTAAATGGACTGTAGTGTGTTTCTGCACTAAAAAATGCATGGGTGTGAACCAGGCCTAAAAGCCCAACTTTGGGTAAAAATCTCCCTCCCCCCACCCTTTAACACATCCATTTTAGTTTTTACTTGGGAAGCATAATATACTCACCTGCATTACCCCATCCAGGTCCCTGGCTGACGCCATTTCCACCTGCAAGGACCACCACTTCAGGGTCACAGTTGAGCACAAAACTACCTGTTACCTTTGTTCTTCTCAGTCTGATTTTGGTCCTCTTCTGGATTCTGAGAGCCCCCACCACTAGACGACCAATAGGATTTGTCCATGTCACACAGGCAGTGAGGTAAACACCTGGAAGAAGCATTCCAATAGGAGGTAGACAAGGAGGACAAAACGATGCTGACTGTAGCTTTTTGTAAATTGATAGATTCGAATCCCAACCACAGCACCACCTGCCTGGAGTTTGCATGTTCTCCCTGTGACTGCGTGGGTTTCCCCCAGGTACTCCGGTTTCCTCCCACACTCCAAAGACATACTGATAGGTGAATTGGCTCCTGTCTAAATTGGCCCTAGTATGTGTATGTATGAATGTGAGTTAGGGACCTTAGATTGTACACCCCTTGAGGGTTAGGGACTGATGTGAATGTACAATATATATGTTAAGCGCTGCGTAAATTGACAGTGCTATATAAGTACCTGAAATAAATAAATAAATATTCAGAGAGTAGTGATTAATGATTCCTACTCTGAATGGTCTGGGGGTGTCAGTGGTGTACCCCAAGGTTCAGTGTTAGGACCCTTACTTTTTAATATATTTAGAAATAATATAGGGTCTGGAATTATAAATCCCATTTCAGTCTTTGCAGATGACACCAAGCTGTGCAGTGGAATAACGTCCTTACAGGATGTCACCAATTTACAAGCCGACCTCAATGCACTGTGTAATTGGGCAACTATGTGGCAAATGAGGTTTAATGTTGATAAATGTAAGCTTCTGCACTTGGGGGCTAAGAATATGCATGCATCATACATACAGTGAAGGAAATAAGTATTTGATCCCCTGCTGATTTTGAATGTTTGCCCACTCACAAAGAAATGATCAGTCTAAAAATTGAACGGTAGGTGTGTTGTAACACTGAGAGACAGAATAGCAACAAAAAATTCAAAAGAAATGCATGTTGATTTTTAGACTGATCATTTCTTTGTGAGTGGGCAAACATTCAAAATCAGCAGGGGATCAAATACTTATTTCCTTCACTGTACTAAGGAGAGTACAACTGGGGGAATCAATTGCTGAGAAGGATCTCTGAGTTCTGGTAGATCACAAGCTTTATAATGGCATGCAATGCCAAGCTGCGGTTTCTAAAGCAAGCAAAATCCTCTCTTGTATTAAAAGAGGTGTAGACTCCAGAGAGAGAGATCATATAACCCCGGTACAAATCATTAGTAAGACCTCAACTGGAATATGCAGTTCTGTTTTGGGCACCAATTCACAATTCACAAAGAACATTGGGGAACTGGAGAAAGTACAGAGTAGGGCAACCAAACTGATAAGAGGCATGGAGGAGCTCAGCTATGAGGAAAGATTAGAGGAACTGAATGCATTCTCCCTTGAGAAGTGGAGAGCAGCCTCCCTGGCGGTATTCCCGAGTGTAGCTTGGGGTAAAGTTTCAGTACCACAAGCGGTAACCCTGAGCTACACTCGGGCTTACCATGCAGCGCTGCTCCAGGATATGTTCTTCTCTTACCTTGTCCTGCGCTCCCGCGATGTCCCTCCTGCAGTGTTCCCTGTAATGTCCTCTGGCGGATGCCGGCATCTGTCTTCTGGGTTCCTTTCCCTGCGACATCGGGACGTACAGGGACGGAACGGCGGGAAATTTGAAAATGACAAAAAGTGCCATTCACTAAATTCACTAAAATCACATAGTAAAACATTACTGTATCAAACCATTTCACATACATTTTGTCCCGAGTGCTTTGTCCAGTGCCCTGCCTAAATTTTTACTGTTCTTTCTGCCTGGAAACTGAGAAACGTCCATGGCGTCCAAAAAGCGTCCCTTTAGGTCAAAAGCGGTTTTAGAACGGCTAGCGAACAGCGATAGTAAATTAAAACCACTTGCAGAATTGAGTGATAACGATTCGTGGGGAAATTCGTCATCCGACACTGAAAACGATTTTGTGACTTTGCTCAGTGATGTGTGAACTTGGCGCTATATTTCAAATTTCAGTGTTTTTGGTTTGATTATATTATTGAATTAAATGTATTATTATTATATTATTTTTTATGATTATTTATTAAATTATAATTTATGATTTCGTGTTTCAAATTTTAACATACCCAGGATGTTTACTAGACTCTTGTTCGGACAGATTTCAGTGAGTTATTCCTAAAAATTACAGGCCTACAATAAAAAAAAAACATATTTCCATACAAAACAATGTGCTGCTTTGAGCACAGAAATATAGACATAATCATAAAGCTGACTGGTTTCTACGCAGAAGTGAGCCTGATTCTGCATTCTCCAGCTTTAGTAAAAAAAAAACACTATATCTATCCTGCATTAAAGGTCCTTGCCTATCTGTACACCCTGTACACTGAGTTCAATGTACAAATTTCAGCAATGCCAAGATTAAATAATTTGAGCATGTCCATTTTTGGGGGATTTGTATTTTTAGCCTGCTGACCAATCTTTCTCTGCAATATTTTGTGTAATACATTAATACAACTTTTACATTTTTCTATGGAATATTATCCAAGCTTTCACAATGTTTCCAAGTATTGGTTTTAGAGTATTAGCTGATGATAATCACTATGGTAACATTTGTTTCACCGTAATCAGAACATATATTACTTCAAAAGCAAAGAATGTGTGCCTTGCAACTTTTAATTCCATTTTTTTTGTTCTTTTAACAATTCTTCTTTACAATTCTGCAAAGATTTTAATATTTTTTTTGGTTGTTCAGTAATGCTTAAAGCACTGTTAAAATTCAAGTAGTAGTCTTTTTCTTGTTTAAAATCAGTTAATGACCTGTCTAATGACTATTGCAATTTTGTTGAGTTATTTTATGCTTTTTGTGTTTGCTCCTTAACATGTTACTCTTTGTGTGTTCTCTTTATCTTCTACAAATCATAAATAAAGAATACATACAAAAATAGGTCATCTAAGCTTTAAATTGAGTGTAAAGGCTCAAGGTTTTTTACCTTCATGCATTCTATGCATGAAGGTAAAAACCTTCCGTGTGCAGCAGCCCTCCCAATACTTACCTGAGCCCCATCTCGATCCAGCAATGTGCACGAGATCAGGAGCTTTTCGGTGTCTCTCCTCCTCATTGGCTCACAGCCAGTGAGGAGAGAGTGGGGGATGGGGCCAAGCCATACTCTGTGTCTGACTGCACAGACAGAGCAGTAGCTCGGGAGCCCCCATAGCAAACTGCTTGCTATGGGGGCAATCGGCAGGATTAGGGCCAGGAGCATGGACGGGGACCCAAGAAGAGGAGAGAAAAGAGGGAAAAAAAATCAGCTTATAATATCACTTTAATCTCTAAAATCATGTAGCACAGAGTCAAAGGTGTTTCTTTTGTCTTGTTAACATTTTACAATTAAATCTGAATCTTGTTTCTCATAAGAATGATTTATATATGTGTGTCACACAAGGAATTAGTTTACAGCTTAGTCAAAACATAAGGAAACCCCTTGACTAGGGGGAGAACAGTTCTAGAGAATGTATTGTATATTTGAGTCTGAGTGTAAAAAGCTTACTGAAATCACAACCCCTTCAATTTCGCCCTTTGTCTAAAGTATAGCATAACTTTTCTTTCCTTGTCTATTTGTCTATATTGAGGGACACAGGAATTCAGGTGTTCTTAGAATGCTGGGTTGTACTGCTGCCTACAGAAAGTTGGGACACTGGCAAGCCTACCTCCACATTTAATGTCCCTTTAAATAGTCCATCTGGCCCAAGCTGACCCAAACAAACTATTTACTGCGCTAACTGGTGCGCTTGCTGGGCATGCCCTATTAATTGTATGTAGCCTCAGCTAAATATAATATACTGTACAGTACATCACTATGTTCCAGTAGTGGGATGAATGGAGCATTAAACATGAAGTTAGGCTTTAAACACTTCATTCAAGATCCTTGAGCATCAATATTATTTTTTTTTTCCATGTTCAATGTTTCTATACCATTGCTTGATCTGGTTTCTAAATAGCTCTTCTCTGAATTGGTGTATCTATAGCAAGTACTTTCATTGGACTGGAAGATTATGAGGCAAGCCTGGCCCCAGGCACTCTGATCTGTATTGTGGTACCTTCCACACCCCCTTGTCAGGGGTGTATGCACCGCGAGGCAAACAAGGCATTTGTCTAGGGCGGCATTTTTCAGGGGGGGCGGCGCTGCCCCCTTGAAGAAGGGACACACGAGGCAGCTGGCAGGAGACTGACGATGGGGACCAGGTGAGGGCCGGCACTGTATGAGCTCACTCCCTGGCTGCTACAGTCCAGATCAGCGCAGCGCTTGGTGTCAGAGAAGGTTTGCTCCTGGGCTGAGCCGAGTGACAGGTGAGAGATCTGCAGCAGCAGAGAGAGGGCCGGCTGGCTGCAGCTATGACAGTTGCTGGGTGTCAGTGTTGTGTGTACGGACGGGATGGAAGGAGTATGAGCAGAGAGAGGCAGACACATCATCAGGAGACAGCACAGCAAGGAGGAGGATGGAAGGATGGGATCTGCTGCTCCATGGAGTCAGGGGAGATCACAGCCAGGAAGGACTACAAGTACCAGCTGTACCCAGGATCCTGTCTGCTCTGGCTATGGAGTCATAGATCTGTAATTGTACTATATGCATATTGCATCTACTGCTGTTATATACTGTTATAGTGAGCAGATCTATACAGCTTGGAGGACCACAAGTACCAGCTGCGCTGGGAATCCTATCTGATCAGCATAGTCTCTCTCTCTCTCTTTTCCTCTCTCCCTTCCTATTTATCTTTCTCTCTCTATTTCTCTCTCTATCTTTCTCTCCCTCTCTCTTTATCTCTATCTTTATCTCCGCTTTCTTTCTATCTCTCCCTCTTTATCTCTTTCTATCTCTTTCTCTTGACCTCCTTCTCTCCCCTTTTATCTATCACTATATCTCTTTTTCTCTCCATCCCTCTTTCTCTCTTTATCTTTTTCTCTCTTTATATCACTTGCCCTATATTTTTCTATTTTTTTCTCTCTTTAACTTTCTCTCCCTCTTTATCTCTCTCCTTCTTTCTCTCCCTTTACCTCTCTATTTATATCTCTCTTTATATCTCTTTCTCTCCCTCCCTCTTTATCTCTTTCACTCTCTTTATATCTCTCTCCCTCTATCTTTATCTCTCTCTCTCTTGATCTCTTTCTCTCCCTATTTATCTCTCTCTCTCTCTTTGTATTTCAATGTTTTTTATTAATTTTAAACAGTAACACCAACAGGGCAAAAGGTACGCCCACGCAGGGGCTATCAATGGCACATAAGTTATAATAACATTAATATAACTCTTACTGTAACAAACTAAAGGCAGCTATCCACTGTCACACCAAAAACAAACAGAGAAAGAAAGGAGTACAAAGAGAAAGGAAAGAAAAATAAAAACAAAACAAAACCAAAGAGCAGGGGTCCAAGAACGCCAATACCGAACGCCATCACACCCCCAGACTAGCCGGGGGGAGCGTGGGAAAGGCATATTGCAACCACGGCTCCCATATTTTCAAAAATTTACATTGGGAGTAATTGCAGATACTCGACATCTGTTCGTTCAGCATCATAGTGGTCATACGATTCCGCACCCCCTGAAGAGGGACAAATGGGCTCTTCCAGGCCTGAGCAATTGTTCTAGTGGCCGATAAAAACAAATAGGAAGCCAACTTCTGCTGGTGAGCCAAGAGGCCCGGTATGGGGCAAATGAAGCAAAGCATACCGAGCATCCCAGCGTATGGAGAGATGGAACAAGGTGAAAAGGAGGCCAAACACACGAGACCAAAAGCGAAACAGTCTCGTGCATGACCATCAGATATACATCCCCATGATGGCCACAACCCTGAAAGCATCGATCACTACAGGCAGGGTTTGCCTAGGCCAAACGAGCGGAACCCATTACCAACGAAACAATACTTTTTAGGCTGCCTCCAGCGTGGTCCTATTAAATGAGCATTTAGCTATGAGTGACCATGCCTTATTCCAGTCCTCCGGATCTACAGCCACTCCCAGGTCGCACTCCCACTGAACAACATATGAAAGAGAAGTATGTGACAAGCATCTGTTCAAAGCTGCATAAAGAAGGGAGATAAGGCCCGGGGTGCCCGGACGCTGTTGGAAAAGCTGTTCAAAGACAGAACATGACTTTCTGCTGCTGGAAGGAGAGACAGACCTGGCTGGATGGAGGGGGTGCCCTGGTGTTCCTGAGTGGCTGCTCTCCACTGAGCTCTTTCCCCCCCGCCTGCACTCAGAGCTTGGACCAGGGGACAGCCTGGAGCAGGGAGAGGAGAAGTGGCAGAGAGGAAAGAGCCAGGAGGAGGTGAGCTGTGATGTGTTCTCTGGGCTCTCCCTCCTGTCATCCATCCAGCACATGAGACACTGATAAATCATATGGGACTACACACACACACACACACACACACACACACACACACACACACACACACACACACTACGATTAACCTCCCCCTGCCCACATTTCCTGCTGCCCGGAGATCAGCAGCCCTTGGAGGAGGTGGTGATCATACTGTGTGTGTGTATACAGTCCCATATGATCTGAGAGAGAAGAGAGAGAGGGAATAGAGAGGGGAGAGAGAGGGAAGCGAGAGAGAAGAGAGATAGAGGGAAGGGGGGGAGAGAGAGAGGGAAGAGGGGGAGGAGAGAGAGGGGTGAGAAAGAGAGGGAAGAGAGAGAGGGGGAGGGAAGAGAGGGGGAAGAGAGAGGGAAAAGAGAGAAGAGAGGGGGAAGAGAGAGGGAAGAGAGAGAAAGAGAGAGAAAGGGAATAGAGGGAGAGAAATAATTAGAGGGAAGAGAGAGAGAGATGGAAGAGAGAAGAGAGAGGTAAGAGATAGAGAATCATATATACACACATACACAATCATTGAAGTCTCTCGCTCTCTCATTGGCAGCACAAAACCTAAATACACCACTGCCTGTACCTGGGCCTTCAACTCATAACTTGACGAGACCCTTTTATTATCTCTAATTCAGATTCACCAATTCAGTACTCCTGGAGAGGCTGTCTGACCCATCTGCAGATGTCACAAATTTACAAGGGTTGTTTCTAACCTAGTTAATGCATTATGCACTACTCTGCAATCTGCCTGCTGTGCTAGGCCTGGAGTCTTTTAGATCTCACACAGCTGGAAAGACCTCTCCATTACACACACTGTGTTAGTCATTCACTCTGTGTTCTGGAAACACCCTGTAGGTTTCTGAGCCCCACTGTATATTATGTTGGAGCTTATCCCTTTTAAGAGCAAATATATTACTCTCTCTCCACCATGGATGCTCCAGTAATACATGTTAACAGGCATGCTACCTAGTGGGTTGATGGAGTTCTCACCATTATGTGACAGGCAGTTAGATTTCCTACTCATATCAAAGTTTAATTTAACTGGAAGGACACTGCCCTGTGTTGGCTGTGACCCTAATTTGTGAAATGGTGTCACTATGGGTTAAATGCCTAAATGCCATCTCCAGGCAGCATATGCAGTAAGTTTCTAGAGCTTTGCTCTTTAGCTGTGAGAGCCTGTTGCAAGCATCTAGGTTAGATTCTCCAATTGCACTGATATCCATTCATGTGCATAGGGCACTTTGGTTACTTGCCTAGGATGTCAATTATATGTCCACATTTTATGCTGTTGTCTTTTGAGGGAAGTTGCCTCTTTGAACTTGCTCTTGACACCATCATTTACAATGCCACTGGTGGTCAGAGTGTGCTCCTGCCTTAATGCAAGGATGCAAGGGGTGGAATGACTCTACATCTATAGCAGTGGTAGTTATCGGTAGACAGTCAAGGCCTTTCCCCACTCACGCCATAGGGCTTGAAACCAGAGGTACTCTAACCCCACTGCTTAGTCTTCTTCATGTAAGGGCATCCCCACTTCCGCAATTGAGGGGCTGTTTGTTCATCCAAATAGGTCCCTAGGTAATTTACCTCCCCTGCATTTGGGTATTCAAGCAGCCCCTACACCCTTGAAACAGGCAGCTCTCTCAACTGTCTCTCCTCACACTTCAGATTTAACTGCACCCCATTGTGCATCTACCTAGGTTTGACTGGGTCCTCTGCATCCTGAAATCTCTCATTCCTACCTAAGGAGGGATCTTTCCTAGGTACTGGTATCCCACTTTGCTTCACATTCCAACACTCAGGGGAGTGTTAGATATGGTTACCCTATTTAGGGTGCTTGATAACCCCAAGTTATATCCCTCCCCTGAGGGATTGCTTGACCTACAAGGTTGACAGGGATCGGTTCCTACTGTTTCCCTTTACTGCTAAGAACTGACCCTTCAGTGATTTCCAGCAGTTCCAGATCCTGATCACAGCACTAGCTTTTATATCCATCCTAGTGCCTTTTCCTGGCATCCCTATTGTGGAATTCTCAGGAGACCTTCCTTAAAGAGGGTCTGCTTCCTGCATTCTGGCAAATAAAGCAAAGCGTAGTATCTTATCTGCAATCTAGATTCAAATTGCCAAGGCTCTTGCAATGGTAGCCTTATGCAGGCCATAGATGGGGAGAAAAAACGGCAGATTTTTCTTTTAAAAAATGAAAATTCGGTCGTTCAAGCGGCCGACGTTACCATCAATGGTAAAAAAAAATCGGCCGATTTTCGACCCATCTATGGCCTGCATTAGGTCACATTTGAGCTCAGCTTCTCTGAGCAAGTCCACTCCCTGTGAACTTTTGACCTCTTTCCTTTGTGTAGCAGATGTTTTCCATCTTCCCCTTTTTAGGGATTGTATGGTTGCTGAGGAATACTTTTCCAGCATGGTCTTTCAGGCCCTTTCGGACTGTTCCTCTGTGTTAGAGAGTCAGGTTTCTGGGCAAGATACTAACATGGTCTCTTTGGTTTGAGAGGTTCCAGATGCTGTTGGTCTTTGGTGAGGGATTGGTTCCTTCCCAAAACCCTGGCAGAACCTTTCTGACTTGAGTATCCCCCTCATTCTGCTTGTAAAGAAATATTTACTGTATCTCTGGAGGGTCCTGTATTGTTCTGGACATTTAGTAGACATGATTTGCTAGGACTCTGCTACAGATTTCCACTATGGGGAGATAGTGTATGTCCTGGGCCCTGGTCACTGGGAGATCGGCTTTCCTTATTTCATTTTACCTATCTTTAATCAAGTGGAAGTTCCTAATAGTAGCTCTAGAATTTTTACCCCTCACTCCTTCACTAGTAGATTACATGGTTCTTGCAATCATATACTGTAGTTGGAAACTGGCAAGGCAGATTTACAATGTGGTCTAATGCACCCCAGGTACACCTCATTTGTTTGGGTGGAAGGACCCCTTCTCTTTCTTCTCGTCCTGGTGTTCTTGTACACCAGTCTGAGTTATGGTGTACCCTCATCCCTGCCTTCCCTGGCATGACTTTTAATTATCAGCCAACCATCTTCCTTTCCCAAAAGTCAAGGGCTAGAAAGTTTAGGCTTGAGTCTTCTGTGGTCACCAGCTAGCCTCTGTTTTGGATTTAGTTTATCTGTCCTAACTTTCCCTTATGAATCTGTTAGGGATCTTAGAGATCTGTTTGTATTTTTTTTTCTGAGATTGGCTCGTTGGCTCAATTTTTTTCTTGTTTATCATATTTTGTAATTGTTCAAGTTTTAATCTTTCATTTGCTCGATGGGGGGCCATGGTTTCCTCAGGTGCTAGTTCCCCCTTATAGGTGACTCTTTATCTTGGTCTGGAGCACCAGCTTGATCCACGGTACCCTCCCTTTGGTTGTTACCTTTTTTCATGGCCTTTTCTTCATCTAGTCTTGCTGAAGCATTGTTGTGCAATGGTCTTACATCCATTGGATCTCTCAGTGACTGTTGCCCACCCCTCAGACTGCTTTTGATGCCTGAACATTTAAAGATTTCTGAATGACTCTGTTCCTTAAAGGATGATAAAAGACTATAAGGTTTTTGTAATATATATCAAGCTAGGTAGAGGAGGGTTTGTATGGGGTCTGGCCTACAATGTTTTTTCTATTTGCCAGTTTCCCAATCACCTGTAGGAGGCAATATAATCCAACAGTCTAAGAATTCTTGAATTCCTCTGTCCCTCAGTGGGCTTGAAGAAAGAGATTTTATGTTAAGTACAAAAAATACAATTTTATATTCCATTTTGTTAAAGCATTTATTTAACCACGTTATGTCTACTGCATTAGGTGGAGCTGCAGTTAGTTTTTTTATTTGTAATAATTAGCTTTCTCCTAAACCCACTGCATCATTTTAGTTCCCAAAGGTTTTTATTTTACTTATTTATTTTGCAGCCTGATCTTCCTATTAATCACATTCCTAACATGAAAACTTACTTGTTCTTCTGATGTTTCATAACTTTGTTAAATATTTCATTCTGTTACATTATTTTTAAATGATCTGTCTACTGCATTTGGCGGAGTTGCACTTTTTTTTTTTAATAATTAGCCCCCACACCATCATTTCTTCCTAATAATTTATTTTTTTAATCTGATCCTACCAGTAATCACATTCATAAAAGTTAAACTTGTTCTACCAATTATGTTACATAACTTTGTTTTACATTATCATGTTATGTCTGCTGCAGTGGGTGGACCTGCAGTTGGTTTTCTCATATGTATTGACCCCTACCCAGCATATTTTAGGTTTAAAAAATCTAAAGAGGTGTCAAACCTCTGAAATGAAAACTGTGTACAAAAAAAAATGTTTACTAGTCTCAATTCAAACCATATAGTGTGGTTCCTATCTGACCTCTACTATCTGCCATCTGCATGAGTCACTTCCGACAGTCTACTTTGACACCAATCAATCCCAGGAGATGCCCCCCCCCCAGCACACATAAGGGGATTGACAGCCACAGCTGTGCATATTTCCTTATGAGTGAGTGTAGAAGGGGATATGTTTATTCCCTCCACTCAGGTCTCAGATTACACTGAGCTCTCCCACACCCCCTGCCTTCTGGAGCTGGGAAAAGCCTTTAAATTGTGTGTTTTAAAAGGTTGCAGAAGAGAGAGGGCTGCCAATAAAGAGGTAGGACTTATGTAAGACTTGTTTAATCTTTGTATATCACCTGAGACTAGCCACAACATTGGGTATATGTAAGGGTTTACAACCGCTTTATTTATTTTCAAAAAATATTTTTTTTTCTTCAAATTGATTTCTCCATTATTACATTTTCAGTTTGTAATTTGCTTGTTTTACCAATGATGTAAATATTTGGAGCTCCCTCTGACTAGGCAAGCCAGACAGATCAAAGTTACCTCAACAGTACACTGAAAATGGGAGTCGGCATCCTGACACCAATCCAGTAGTGTTAGTAATCTAAAACTGATGAACGCTATTAAAACCAGCCCAATTAATATTGGTATCAGTGTTGGCTTCAGTCGCCTCTCCAGCCATGCTCTCTGATGCTTTTTTCCCTGTCCAATATTCCTTTTGGATTACCAATGCTTCCTAATTTGGAGCTCCCTGCCTACAAAAAGAAAAATCTGTCTATTTTCAGACTGCTTTTCTATACAGCAGAGAGTTCATGGCACAACAAATTTACTTCTTTTACAAGGCTTGTTCCCAAAGTTCAAGTTACACACAAGTGTCAAAAAAAGCAAATGGTGTTCTCTCTGTATTGTCATTTATGGAACTGATGAAGCATTTATTAGCCGCAATAAAACTAGACAAAGCAACAGTGGAATTCCAAGTTTTTCACATTCTTTTACATAAGATCTTTAGCTACAAAGACAATCTTAAGCAAAATTCAACAAAAAAAATTAACTTAAGATTTCAGTTTTATGCTCCTCATATTTTGATGTATTGGCTGCAGCCTCTACCTCTCATTAATTTTTAAAGACATTGTTTTCTCATTGTTTCCTGAGAAAGGTCCCAAGTGGCGGGTGTAAACACTAGAGATTTTTAAAATCCTGGATGGTCAGGGTTCAGATCTTTTTGTCCCTATGTAGGGAGCATGAGCTTTGCTAATTGGTGAGCAGTAGCTGTGACTGTGCAGAGGACATACCGGACTGCTGCTCTCACATAAAATCAGACTGCTTATGGGATTTATAATTTTGGCCTGGCAATGGAGCACATTTTAGTAGAAAAAAAAAACAGAAAAAAATGTTTAAACATTTTTTCATGCACCAGCACCAAAAATGGTGCTGGATTTTTTACATTTGATGTCAGTGAATTGATTCTCACTGGGTGCACTGGTGGTCTTTTTTTAAAGTGATATTAAACCTAAAACCTAAAAATTTTATATATACTGTAGCAGCTTACCAATCATTAAATGTGATGGCTGCATCAATTTTCTTTTTTTAGACTTTTTTTTTCTCTCTGTTTTTACCTGGTGATGTGGACAGTAAAACCCCTCCTGTGTTAGAGTGCCCCCACTCTGGATGAATGAACACAGTGGGCACTTTTGGACAGCAGTGTTGTCAGTCTGGGGGGAGTGTTAGATGTACTAGCAAATTTACATACACTAAGAAATTAAAGCCAAACTCCATCTAATATTTTATAAGCATCTTGATCCCCGACAGTCTGGCTTCCACCCACAACATTCCACAGAAACTGCCCTACTAAAACTCACTAATGACCTACTAACTGCTAAAACCAACGGCCATTACTCCATACTCATACTCCTTGACCTTTCCGCTGCCTTTGACACAGTCGACCACCCGCTCCTCCTCAGTAAACTCCACTCCATTGGCCTCCGTGACTCTACTCTCTCCTGGTTCCCCTCTTACCTTTCTCAGCGCACTTTCAGTGTCACATACAACTCCTCCTCTTCCGCTCCGCTTCCTCTTTATGTTGGGGTACCTCAAGGTTCTGTTCTTGGGCCCCTCCTTTCTCTCTATACCTCCTCCCTGGGCCAACTGATAACCTCCCATGGCTTCCAATACCACCTCTATGCTGATGACACCCAGATCTATCTCTCCACTCCCCAGCTCACCCCCTCAATCTCCTCACGTATCACAAATCTACTAAGCGACATATCAGCATGGATGTCACATCACTACCTTAAACTCAATCTTTCAAAAACTGAGCTTGTAATATTTCCTCCTCCCCGATCCCCCACTCACGGCTTTACCATTAAGATCAACAGCACAACCATTGGTCCTTCCCCTCATGCCAGGGTGCTAGCCGTAATCCTAGACTCTGACCTCTCCTTTGGGCCCCACATCCACTCACTGACTAAATCCTGCCGCCTCAACCTCCGGAACATTTCCAAAATCCGCCCCTTCCTGACCAATGACACCACAAAACAACTCATCTACGCCTTGGTTATATCCCGCCTCGATTACTGCAACTCCCTCCTCACTGGTCTACCGTTACACAGGCTATCCCCCCTTCAGTCTATTATGAATGACGCTGCTAGACTCATACACCTTACCAATCGATCAGCGACTGCTGCCCCTCTCTGCCAATCCCTCCACTGGCTTCCACTAACACAATGTATAAAATTCAAAATACTAACCACAGCTTAAAAAGCCATCCACAACACCGCCCCTAGCTACATCACCAACCTCATCCACAGATACCGCCTAAATCGCCCACTCCGCTCCTCCCATGATATCCTCCTCTCTAGCTCCCTCATCACCTCATCCCACGCTCGCCTCCAGGACTTCTCCAGAGCCTCTCCCATCCTCTGGAACTCCCTACCACAGCATGTCTGGTCAGCCCCCACCCTGTCTGCCTTTAGGCGATCTTTGAAAACTCACTTCTTCAGGGAAGCCTACCCCACCTCCACCTAAGAACTGTACTTGAATCACCTCTGCCAGATCATTCCCCCGCAGCCATCACCTTTTGTATCACCTCCCCCTTCCTTTAGATTGTAAGCTCCACGTGCAGGGCCCTCCTATTCCTTCTGTACTGTAATGTATTGTAATTGTACTGTCTCCCTAATATTGTAAAGCGCTACGCAAACTGTTGGCGCTATATAAATCCTGTATAATAATAAGCAGTTACAGTAACAGTTTCTTCTTTTGGGCTAAAGGTTTTTGTTTTTACATAGATAAAAGCTGATTATTGTTAGCATTTAAATGGTTTATCTCATCTCTGTAACTGATGCATTCTGCTCGAAAGCTTGTTCTTTTGAAAAACAGACTTACCTGCTAGATCACCAGATGAAGAAAGAAGAAAGCCTAAAAAAGAAATACAGACATCACATCTAAGAATTTGTAAGCTGCAATATAATAAATGTTTGCTTTTGGGTTTAGTACAACTTTTGATTTCTGTAGCCCGAGTTACATGTTGCTATCTATTTTTTCTCAGTTGAATTTGACTGGTGTATGGCACAGACCAATTTTGGATATACCTGTATGCCAGACTGCATGCTAGCTGTCCCTACTGCATTGATTTTAATTCTCTTAAAGTGGTTCAAAAACTGAAGATAAAAACCTTCTGGGTGCAGCTGCCTCTTCAGCCCCCCCCCCTTTATACTTACCTGAGCCACATCTCGATCCAGCAATGTGTATGAGAGCCACAGCTCTCCTAGGACTCTCTCTTCTCATTGACTCACACAGCAGCAGGAGCCAGTGGCTCCTGCTTCTGTTATTCACAGCCAATGAGGAGAGAGCAGAGCCAAGCCACGCTCTGTGTGTAAATGGACAATGTCTATTCACAAGAGCGTGGCTTGGAAGCGAGCCTGCTCGAGTGCCCCTATAGCAAGAGGCTTGCCATTGGGGGGCACTCATCTGGGGGGGAAGAGCAAGGACTGCTGGCGGGGAAACCAAAAAGAAGAGGATTGGGGCTGCTCTGTGCAAAACCATTGCACAGAGCAGGTAACAGATTTTGTTATTTTTTTTAACCTTTTAACTTTTAGAATCACTTTAAGAGTAATTATGTTACATAATTGAGAACAAAAGGAATAAAGCTTATAAAAAGAGGCTTCATCTTTATATTTTTCTTAAAATTGCATCATCATCATCTCTAAAGTCCAGAGTCGAACTGGTCTGTATGGATTTTCTCTGTACAAACATCTGCCTTCAACATGCAAGCTAAGATGATGGACCCTATATTATAACGTATAGGATTCATAAAGGGTCTTATCTGTGCTCAAACAAGGACACGTTACTTTTAATATTTTAATTATATTGGAATTCTTATTGTGAGATTATTCATTTCATGTTCATCAATTTATTTCTTGTTAAACTGTAGCTCGGTTATCTTTTTAAGATTGGAAATACTAGCATTGGGATTTCCCTTAGAAAAGCCTTTTTTTGTGGTCTGTGGTAAATGGGATATAATTTAAAATGAAGTGGCCCCTGCTGGGTCGCCCTGTCAGCTCGGTACGCAGTGGAAGAGAAAAACAGAGTGAATATTTCCAGACAGTGAACTTACACGAGGGCAGAACTAACTCCTTGATTAGAAACTTTCCCACTGGCAATGCAGACTCGCACATTGAAAGAAACTTCACTGAAGATGTGTTCAAATGTCCAACCAGCCCAGAGCCAAAAGAATTTGTCATTCTATAAATCCATTTAAGGAACACTTCAGTTTAGGATCAGATTAAGACATTTAAAAAGGGGTCTACAATTTTTATTTATTTTATGCTCATTTTTATTTGTAAAATATTTAATGGACAGCTTTCCTTTTCACAAGCATATTTCATATGTTACCCCTTCTTTCTTGACTCCTTTGCTTGGTCTTGCAACATTTTCAGATTTTTTTAGTTGGCATGAGTGATCTTTTTACAAAGTGATTACCTGCTAAAACAAAGTAAGGCCCCATTCACATCTGGGCATTTTGCATTGTAGGCAGAATCGCCGAAATTCTACCTGCGATCCTAAAATGACAAATGGCACATTACATGTTCAGGAGCCATTCATTTTCAAAGACACCTAAAACGCGGTGCAGTTTTTTTGCAATTGTCATGCTGCAATCGCACAAACCTTGTCACTCCAAAAGAAGCTCCTACTCCTTTTGGGGCAACAGGCTTTGCTGAGATTGAGACTGAGTATGGTTATTGCATGACAATCGTGGCAGAACCACACTGTGTTTTAGGTGCCATTGCAAATGAATGGCTTCTGAACACGCATTGTGCGATTTGTCATTTTAGCAGAGCGTTTTGGAATCATGGGCAGAATCTTGGCGATTCTGCCCACCATGCAAAATGCCCAGATGGGCCTGATAGCTGGAATCATCCAATTCTTATTGAAACATCATGCAGTGTGCATCCTCACAGGAGCAGTGTATGCAGGAATAAGCTGCCCTCTATCCACATTCAACATTCCTCTCTGTAGGTTTATAAACCTTGCAATACAAAAGTTATGCAAGGATACCTTGGGCTGTCAGTTGTTTGGCGACTGCACATAATTCTGACTTTAGTGTAGTAGCAGGCTCATTTTGAGTGGTAGCTTTTGAGCATTAAAGACCCATACTGTGAACGCTCTGCTTAGGAATTGCACGCAGAGTACAAAGGACTTGTCCTCAGTATTGTCTATAAGTTCCATGAATTATTTCCTGCTACTGATTTACCATACCTTGTGTCTTAGCATGGAGGAGGCCATCTTGGTAATAAGAGCTAAGCTTTGCTTCTGTATGTTAGAATTCCCCCCCACACACACAGACACACAGATTTACAGAACGAATTAGGTACTGCAGGTCCACAGGTACAGCTTTCTCTCCAGCAACCAGGACAGTGATCAGCACATCACCAAATTTTGCTCCAGATCTTGTTAGCCTAGCAGTTAGAGGCAACGGTGCCTTAGTACATCTCACCTTGGAGATATAAAGCTTTTAGACTCAAGGCAAAGAAAGTGCACTGCTATCTTTCAAGAGGAATTAAAGAGAAAACATAAACTTTTCAAGGTACTGCTTGAGCACAAACATAATTTTTAGATTATTATTATTATTGTTATTATACAGGATTTATATAGTGCCAACATTATAGGCAATACTTTACAACATAAAGGCACACAGTACAATTGCAATAAAAATGTAATACAGTAGGTGGTGGCAGTTTAAAGAGTTCATTTCTTAGTTATCTAAACCAAGTGACAATCGCTCTCAGCCTGTTGGCAGTCCCACAAGCTGGAAAATCTATGTGTAAGGTGGGGTTCAGAGTGTCATAGTGGCGAATCCGTGACAGCACAAAGTGAGGCTGACCAGCCAGTGGTCACAAGTTGCTGACAAGGGCAATGGTCTGACCCGCCTTTGCCACATATTGAGTAGTAGATATTACCTTAGATTGTACACCCCTTGAGGGGTAGGGACTGATGTGAATGTACAATATATATGTAAAGTGCTGTGTAAATTGACGGCGCTATATAAGTACCTGAAATAAATAAATAAAAATAAATAGATAATTCTTAAAGATCAGCAAATCTTCACTTTTCAAGTTCGGGTCCAAATTATAGATGGCGTATTTGTTAGTTCCATCTTTTCTCCATTTAAAAAATAACTCTCTCAAAGGATTTTTAAAAGTGCATATAGTGGATCTGTTATGGAGTAAATGCTCCTACCTTTTGTATGTTAATGCTGGCTGTAGCCAGTCCGAAGGCCAATTTATGCATGTTCTTATGGAGAAAGGTAGAGTCATCACTGTTTCCTGACAGCTCTGATTGTTCATTCATTCATAATACAGAAAGAACACTCATCACTGCATGGCTGTGTGATCTATCTGCAGATGCCCTGGATGTTTATAAGCAGCCACAGATGGTTCACACAGCACCACAATGTTTAATTTTTAGAAATGAACAGTCAGCACTGATTGTTCATTCATAAAAGTGAAAAGATCACTCAGCATTGGAGTGCTTTATGAGCTGTTGGCCGAGGCTGTGTATGCTTAGAAGCAGCCATACATCATACAGCATGGCAGGTTGTGTCATCTTTTGTAAATGTCATAACTGATCTGCAGAGAAGCCTCTACTGTCAGAGACAAATGCTGACACTCACAAATTTGTCTCCTTTCAACCAGTGTTGCCAGACAGGGTGGTGGGGTAAGGAAACTTTATGATTATGCTGCTGAGCTAAAGCAGGACAGATTTGAATAGGACACAGTGCTATATGTATTTGGTCTTATTTTCTTACAGATACGTATATAGCGCCGTCAATTTATGCAGCACTTTACATATACAGTGAGGAACAGAAGTATTTGAACACCCTGCGATTTTGCAAGTTCTCCCACTTAGAAATCATGGAGGGGTCTGAAATTCACATTGTAGGTGCATTCCCACTCTGAGAGACAGAATAAAAAAAAACTCCAGGAAATCACATTGTATGATTTTAAAAGAATTTATTTGTCTTGCACTGCTGAACATAAGTATTTGAACACCTAAGAAACAGCAAGAATTCTGGCTCTCAAAGACCTGTTACTGTGCTTTTAAAAAGCCCACCTCTACTCCACTCATTAATCTAACTTAGTAGCACCTGTCTGAGCTCTTTAAAGACACCTGTCCACGCCACAGTCAGTCAGACGCCAACTACTACCATGGCCAAGACCAAAGAACTGTCAAAAGACACCAGAGACAAAATTGTGGACCTCCACAAGACTGGAAAGGGCTACGGGCAATTGCCAAGCAGCTTGGTGAAAATAGATCAACTGTTGGAGCAATTGTTAGAAAATGGAAGAGGCTAAAGACGACTGTCAGTCTCCCTTGGACTGGGGCTCCATGCAAGATCTCACCTCGTGGGGTTTCACTGATGATAAGAAAGGTGAGGAATCAGCCCAGAACTACAAGGGAGGAGCTGGTCAATGACATGAAGAGAGCTGGGATCACAGTTTCAAAGGTCACTGTTGGTAGAACACTACGCTGTCATGGTTTCAAATCATGCATTGCACGGAAGGTTCCCCTGCTCAAGTCATCACATGTCCAGGCCCGTCTGAAGTTTGCCAATGACCATCTGGATGATCCAGAGGAGACATGGAAGAAAGTCATGTGGTCAGATGAGACCAAAGTAGAACATTTTGGTCTAAACTTCACTCGTCGTGTTTGGAGGAAAAAGAAGGATGAGTTGTATCCCAAGAACACCATCCCTACTGTGAAGCATGGGGGTGGTAACATCATGCTTTGGGGTTGCTTTTCTGCAAAGGGACAGGGCGACTGCACTGTATTAAGGAGAGGATGAATGGGACCATTTATTGTGAGATTTTGAGCAACAACCTCCTTCCCTCAGTCAGAGCATTGAAGATGGGTCGTGGCTGGGTCTTCCAACCTGACAACGACCCAAAGTACACAGCCAGGATAACCAAGGAGTGGCTCCGTAAGAAGCATATCAAGGTTCTGGAGTGGCCTAGCCAGTATCCAGACCTAAATCCAATAGAACATCTTTGGAGGGAGCTGAAACTCCATGTTGCTCAGTGACAGCCCTGAAACCTGACAGATCTAGAGGAGATCTGTGTGGAGGAGTGGGCCAAAATCCCTGTTGCAGTGTGTGCAAACCTGGTCAAGAACTACAGGAAACGTTTGACCTCTGTAATTGCAAACAAAGGCTTCTGTACCAAATATTAACACTGATTTTCTCAGGTGTTCAAATACTTATGTTCAGCAGTGCAAGACAAATAAATTCTTTAAAAATCATACAATGTGATTTCCTCATTTTTTTTTAAATTCTGTCTCTCAGAGTGGGAATGCACCTACAATGTGAATTTCATACCCCTCCATGATTTCTAAGTGGGAGAACTTGCAAAATTGCAGGGTGTTCAAATACTTCTGTTCCTCACTATATTGTACCTTCACATCAGTCCCAAACCCTCAAGGAACTTACAATCTAAGGTCCCTAATTCACATTCATACATACACATACTAGAGCCAATTTAGGCAAGAGCCAATTTACCTACCAGCATGTCTTTGGAGTGTGGGAGATGATAGCCATGGTCTTCTGAAGGGGTTAAATATGTAGCACCCTCCTAGATAGGTGCTAGGTTTAGATAGATAGATTTAGTTTGTATTTTAATAGGTACATTTAGTTGTCATACTGTAGAAGTGTGGTTACAATTGTTTTTAGGTAAAAGCATAACCTGCACACTCTCATCAGTGCTTCTGTGTTCTGCTAGTTAGGTCTGCTCAGTGAGGTCAGCTGCTACCACACTGATAGCTCCCTCTGCATTCAGAAGGCTTGAGAAGCTTCTGGATGATAGGTGTGGAGTTATGCAGATGGCAGCATAAATATTAATACAGCTCTGTCCCATCCCACAGAGGGAGGTTCTGATGGCTTGCTGGATAACTGTATATTTTTAATGAGCACACTGAGTTTGGGGTCTTTCCTGTATAGGATTGTTCTAGCCTGGAGGGGGAATGCTGCCTTCCCAGGCAATGCTTCTAGATCTACTGCCATAGGCCTCATGTGAATAACCTGAATGCTGAGACCCGGGTTCTGCTAAATCTGACTGAGGGGGCCGTCTACTGAAGATCTTCTCTGGTTTCACAGAGGAAGGCAACCATCTGCTTTGGGGCCTTGTGAGAACAGAAACCTCTAAAGGATTTGAGAGACTGTGTAGCACACAGTCAGCTGCGGGTCTAGCTAAAGGGGACACTGGCTGGTGTTCCGAAGAGCTTTGTCCACTTAACCTCTTACCTAAAGGGACTCAAGTTTGCTACTACTACTACTACTGCTACCTTAAAGCTGAAATCTACTGTTTCTTTCAAACAGGGACTTTGTCATAGCTTATCCAAAAGGATACTTAAAGTCCTCAGCTGTACATCGTTTCTGTTTTTGGAGTATCCCACCTAATTCCCTCATCCCTATCCAAGTTCTCCAAAAATAAAAACAACAAAAACACCTCTAGACTGGCCATTGAATAAACGTGTAAATGAGCCAATGTGCCTGGCTGTAGGGCAAAACATTTGGGGAAGACTCAGACGGTATTCCTGTGACTATCACAGGAGTAGCACTACAAATAAAAGTAAATAAAACAGGGTATTATTCATTAAAATACACTGTTAGTTTAATTATTTAGGGTAACCAAAATTACCCTTTATTGGAGCATCAACATGTTCTGTTTCAGAGAGATATGTGTTGTACATATTCTAGAAGGCATTGGCTTTTACACAGTGATTGGAAGAGGAAGAACCTGGTGGTGCATCATCAGGGGGACAACTGGATAACCAAGAGGATACAGCTGGCTCCCGATGACATCAGAGGGAAACATGGTTTCAAAGAACCCAGCATGAGGCAGCGGATTACAGTCCTCCACCTACTAAAAAAAATATCCATAGCACACTTTTCTCTTGCAAGACCCAAAATACAGGTCATATGTCATGATTGTTGAGTTAAGGCAAATATCTTGTTTTCTTTTCGACCACAGATGTGCTGGTCTATATCAGCCACGCAGAGTAGCAAAGAATACAGTGTGTCGGAAAAAATGCTTCATGGCACATTTGCAGTGTGAAAGTCTGACATATCTTCCTATTAGCATAAACACAAGAGCAATTAATTTCATTGATACAAAATGAAAGGGGGGAGAAGTCAAGCATAGCAATTTTGTGTCTAATTAAACAGCAGATAATTTCTTTTGGTTGGAACAGGTGCTATATTTCTCCTTAAGAGGCGTGCAGGAACTCCTAAATGAGAAGTGACCACTTCACTAGCTTTGTGTCTGTTTGTGTGTAATAAAAGTGATTTATGGGTTTTCTGCAGTGCGGTAGATATCTACTGTCTGGGAAGTGGCCCAAGGCAGTATAGGTTTGAGCCTAACTTTATTCCAGGAACTGCACGTGCTGAAAGTTAACAGAAGACCAGGTAGAGCATACATTATAACAATAGCTATAGAAAATGAACGACCATTTACTGGTGTCTATTGTTTTTGGTTTTTAATGCACTGTTTGAAAGAAAAAACAGGAAATCAATGGTTTATTTTTTTTACAATGTACTGTTTTGGGGTGTTCTTCCCCCTTAATTTTTTAATTCCAAGCAAATTTCACCTAAGCAGCTTAATAAGAAAAAACAGAGATCTCATCTCAGCAATATCACTTCATTCATCTATAGCTCATAGGCTGAGCCTATCACTTAACCTCACCCAAGCCCCAACCCAACGCTTTACACTCAGTCCAGCCACAGCTTGGGGGATGGACAAGATCTTGTTGTTTTACTTAACTAGAGCAGAGAAAATTCAGGTTTCCAACCAGACTGTGTTGTGTGGCAGGGCTGTGTATTTTGCCATTTTCAAATATGGCTGCTGCACTTTGGAATTAGGTTATCAAATGTGACCTGTCTATTGCAAGGGGTTATAGGGTGAGCCCTCTAGGGGAACACATGATAAAGAGAGAGATAAGATGAATCTTTACAGGGAACAGACTGTAATATAATACAGTATCCCTTCATGGAGACATCGTCTCTTCTCTACTTTTAACTCTCTACTTTCTCCACCTCCACCCAGTACCTCACTCACTGCTTACGAGATTGCAAATCATTTCAAAAACAAGATTGATGCAATTCGTAGGGGCATTTCCACTGCACAGACATCTATCCCACTTAACATACCTTATACTAAACCTCCCTCAACACTTTCCTATTTTGACCTTGCTACGACTGAAGAGGTCACTAAAGTTTTCTCAGAAGCCCGTTTCACCACCTGCCCCCTGGATCCTGTCCCCTCACAACTACTACAGTCACCCTCTTCTTCTATACTATGCTCCCTCACTCACATCTTCAATCTCTCCCTTTCTAATGGTGTCTTCCCCATTCCTCTAAAGCATGCACACATTATTTCCATACTAAATAACCCTCCCTGTACCCCACCAACCTGAAAAACGTAAGACCCATCTCCCTGCTCCCGTTTACCTCTAAACTCCTAGAATGCTTAGTCTACAATTGCCTGTGCTCCTATCTCACTGACAACAACCTTCTTGACCCTTTACAGTCTGGCTTTCGCTCACTCCATTCCACTGAAGTGGAGTGAGCGAAAGCCACTAATGATTTATTAACTGCTAAAACCAATGGCAACTACTCCGTACTCTTACTACTTGACCTCTCTGCGGCTTTTGATACTGTTGACCATCCCCTCCTCCTCAAAAAAACTCCACTGTCTCTGAGACTCTGCATTCTCCTGGTTCTCCTCCTACGTATCGCAGTGCTCCATCAGTGTTACCTATAACTCTGTCTCCTCATCTCCACTTCTTCTTTCTGTAGGGGTCCATCAAGGTCCTGTCCTTGGTCCCCTTCTCTTCTCCATCTACACCTCCTCCCTTGGTCACTTGATAAACTCCCACAGTTTTAAGTACCATCTCTATGCTGATGACACACAAATCTACCTTCCTACTTCTCACCTTACTCTTTCAGTCTCCTCTTGCATTACTAACCTACTAAGTGACATATCGGCATGGATGTCACTCCACTTCCTCAAACTCAATCTTCCTAAAACCGAGCTCATACTATTCCCTCCAGCCCATGCCCCCTCCCCTGACTTCTCCATCAAGATCAATAATTCAACCATCAGTCCCACCCCTCATGCCAGGGTACTAAGTGTAATCCTTGACTCCCATCTGTCCTTTCAGTCCCAAATTCAATCACTGTCCAAATCTTGTAGACTTCACGTCCGCAACATCGCCAAGATACGCCTGTTCTTAACCTCTGAAACTACTAAGTAACTTATTCACTCCCTGGTTATCTGTCGCCTTGACTATTGTAACTCCCTCCTCATTGGCCTACCTATTCGCAGGCTATCCCCTCTTCAGTCTAGCATGAATGCTGCTGTCAGACTCTCATATCTGCCATCCCTCTCTGCCAATCCTTCCACTGGCTTCGCATTGACCAATGAATAAAATTCAAAACATTAACAATCACATATAAAACCATTTATAACTCTGCCCCAAATTACATCACCAATCTTGTCTCCAAATATTACCCAAACCGTCCTTTCCGCTCCTCCCACGACCTCCTGCTCTCTAGCTCCCTTGTCTACTCCTCTCATGCTCGTCTCGAGGACTTCTCCAGAGCCTCCCCCATCCTCTGGAACTCTCTGTCAGGGCGGAGCTGTGGAACGGACAGGTAGGCCTAGTGGCAGGGTAACGCCCTGGCTGACGACAACCACCACCAACAGACCGAAGTCCCTCAGGGCGCGGAGTCTAAGTCCCAGGCTGCCCTTCACCAGAGCCCCTGATGGTGGGGATGGACTTGACGCAGCCAGGAACCAGGTCACGGCCCCCGAGACACCCCGGCTGCGGTAATGGCCGCCGCCAATGGCGTGTAGCTGGTGAGAATGACAATAGCGTAGTCAGGCAAGCCGGGTCGACAACAACAGGACAAAATGGTACAGAACAGTAGACAGAGAATAACAGGTCACGGGCCGGGTTCAGCAACGGAAGGTCAGATCGAAGGAAAACACAGAGAATGGTCTTAGTCACAAGCCGAGTCAAATACCAGAAAAGTCACGAGCGTATACACAGAGCTGTAGCAAGACAAAGACACAAGACACAAGTGCAAAGAGCATGTGCGGATCACAGGCTTATATGTACTCAGCCACACCCCTCTGGGGGATGGACCTCAGAGACCTGAAGGCATAAAAGATTCCCACCATGCTCAGCAGAAATCCAAGATGGATGCCAGCACATGGAGTAACATAACCTCTGGGAAAAGGTAGGACCTTGACACTCTCTACCCCAAGCTATCAAACTGTCGCCTACTCTGCCCAATTTTAGGCGATCTCTGAAAACCTTTCTCTTCAGGAAGCCTATCCTGCCTTCAGCTAATAATGGAATCTTCTATTCCTTCTACCAGTCCATCCCCCACAGTTATTTCCTTTTGTACCACCAGCCCCTTCCTCTTAGATTGTAAGCTCCAATTAGCAGAGACCTGCTAACCCTCTTGTATTGAACTGTATTGTTGCTGTATTGTCTCCCTTTATTTTGTAAAGCGCTGAGCAAACTGCTGGCGCTATATAAATCCTGTATCATAATAATAATTGAGACATGCTTTGAGGACATACAATATATTAATGTTCTTGTTTGGAGAAAGTTTATTGTTTCAGAGGGAGTTACTTGTTCCTACTATTCAATATATGGATCTTCAATACAATACAGCTTGGATTATTTTTTATGCTAACTGATATGTTTTCTCAATTGAGACTGCACTTGTTATCCAGAAGACCCAATTGAGAGGAGGCCTGGGTGCTTATGAGTCCTAGTTTACACTTGTGGTTGGGAAAGCAGTAAAAACGGGCTGTGTTTTTTACCATCAGCCCCCCACCTCCCCTTAAGCTGTAGAACCGTATATACAATAAACATTGCATCCTGGAAGGAGATCATATGCTCCCGCTATATCTAATGTCTCTTTAAAATGATGGCTTATTTTAGGAAGCTTGTCAGGATCAGCTTGCAATTGACATATAGCCAGGATGTCATGAAGGCAGCTTCCATCTCTGGTTTCTCTCAAGTATTTTGCATAAGACCATTAAACAATTCTAAAGGCTCCAGTATAAACGCTTTACAAAATAAATATACTATTGCTTTATTTCACACAATCTAGGACTAGTAATTAGAATGGCTCAGGATTTCTGTAGCCTAACACCTTGTGGTAGAAACCAATCAGCCAAGTAAATGAGGCAGTTGCAGACAGTAGAAGAAACGTGCTGCCTTAACATGTACATGAACAGAATTCGCTCATGACGCAGAGGGAAATGTGTGATTGAACACGAGTTTGATAATAGGACATGCCTGATCAAAGTGTCAGAAACTCTGAAATGTGCTTTTGTCAACAGGCTTTTGGCTTGTGTTGATGACATTAGTCTGACTTAAAGTGATATTAACTGCTTCCTGACCACCCTATAGCAGAAATACTGCTACAGGGCAGCCCGGGTGCGCAAAATCACGTATATATACACCTGATTTTGCATTTCCGGGTAGGGGGGCGCGTGCTTGTCCTACATGTGCCACCATTCATACCTCTCAGTTACTGGGTCCTGACCAGTGATTACCCACCAGCGCCTATTGATTACCAACTGTGCACAGCCATCCAGAGCAGTGTGCTTACAGTGAAGCACACACCCCCCGCCCCCTAGTAAAACACTCCCAGCACACAGTTAACCCCTTGATCGCCCCTCATGTCAACCCCTTCCTGCCCAGTGCCATTAGTACAGTGTCAGTGCTTTTTTGTTAGCACTGATCACTGTATTGGTGTCACTGGGGATGTCAGTGACAACAAGTCAGTTCCCCCCAGTGTCAGAATGCCCGACCGCACTCCCGATATAAGTCGCTGATCGCCGCAATTATTAGTAAAAAAAAAAAAAAAAATTCCAGTATCTATACCACCATTTGAAAAGCTATACCTTTCACATAAACCAATTCATCTACACGTATTGGGATTTTTTTTTTAGCAAAGAAATGGAGCAGAATACATTTTGGCCTAAATTTATGACAAATTTTGATTTTTTAAATTTGTTTTACTGGACATCTTTAACTACTTCTGCACCACCCTACTGCTGCAGGGTGGCACAGGTTCACAAAATCACGTGATTTGCGCTCCCACGGTGTTTGTGCCCCTGCCAGATAGCGTCAGATTGCCCGTCATTACACTTGTAATCTCATTTAACCCCTTGATTGCTAGGAACACGCTTACATACACAATATACCTCCATTGCTAGTATAGTGTCTGAACGGATCAATATCTTTGATCAGATCAGCACTATACCAGTGTTCACATTACTATAGTGTCCCCAAAAACGCAGCGTTAGCGGGATCAGCCCCGGCACCTGCCAGCACCTACGCTCCCCCCCTTCCTTCAGCAAGTGCATTGTCAGTAGGTCGCTGTCACTTGATACATTGCACACAAAACCACAGTGTTCGCAGAATCAGGCCTGATCTCTGTTAGCACTTGCCGGTAAATTTTTTTGTAGCGGTTCAAGCAGTCCCTGACAGCCAGGTACTCTTTTTCCCGTGAGTCGCACTAGGTACCTATCAATTTAGTGGCCAAAATGGAAATGGAAAGGTACTCTAGTGAAGAGGCCTACAGGATTCTGAGCATGTCAGATGAGAGCGAGGGGAAGACTCACTGACACAATCAGCCTCAGAATACGAACCTGTAGACAGCAGCAGCACTCTGACAGATAGCTCAGACGATGGAGAAGAGATCCCTGCTAAGAACAGGCATACCCGACCCTGTTCCCATGTTTCTGAGATGTTACAATCGCATGATGACTCTCATATGCAGCAGACTGACAGTACTAATGCCGATCTACCTATTGGTGAACTGGCGAGCACCAGCGGCCTAGTACATCCTGGTCTTACACATACCAGCAATGCAGTATCACTTGGTGACGTGGCGAGTCCCATAAGTGCAGTACAAGCTGGTGCAATGGCGAGCACAAGTAGTGTCAGCCACCAAGAATTCGCACACAGGCCTGTAGAGCCCCTAGTATTCTTCCGGGTGTGCTTGCAAATCCCGATTGGAAGCCCACAAATCCTGCAGCACCAGTACTTCCACCCCATTCACTGCCCAACCCGGAATTCAGGTGGGAATAGCAAATTTCAATACTCCCCTTGATTTTTTGGAGCTGTTTTTCACAGCAGATTTGTATGCATTGATTGTGGATCAAAGCAATTTATATGCACAACAGTTTATCGCTGCCAACCCAAATTCAAACCTTGACAGACCATTCGCATGGAAACCCATTACGGTCTCTGAATTTAAAGTTTTTTTGGGCCTATCCCTCAACATGGGCATTACTAAAAAAAAATGAATTGCGGTTGTATTGGTCCACAAACCCGATTCATCATATGCCCATGTACTCTGCTGCCATGGCCAGGCATAGATATGAGAGTATAATGTGTTTTATGCATTTCATTGACACCACACTCTCTGTCGTCCTTGGGGTGACCCTGAATTTGACAGGCTCCAAAAAATTTGGCCCCTCGTAAATCACCTTAACCAAAAATTTGCAGATGTCTATACTCGCCAGCAAAACATCTCTGTTGATGAGTCCCTCATTAATTTTTCTGGCCACCTTGAATTCAAACAATTTCTCCCCAGCAAGCATGCCAGATATGGGGTTAAAATGTAAAAGACCTGTGAGAAGGCCACAGGCTATACAGATAAGTTTCGGATTTATGAGGGAAAAGATAGACACATGGAGCCCCCCAGATACCCAGACTACATGGTGTAGCAATTGTGCACACAGATATGGACGCGGTCATCCATCTTGCTCAAGGTTCCCCATCTTGTATCATTCTCTCTTCCTCCAATCCCCCTCCCTCAGGAATGTGGTCTGTGTGTATGCTGAGATCACAAGACATCAGGCACAGCTGGATAACTTCATGGTTATAAACCCCAATTAGCCTGGGCCCAGTATGTCTGTGAGACTCTTGCTTGGAGATGATCGTAAAGCTATAAACCAGTCCTTCACTGGACATGAAAGACATTCCGAGATCGCCGTAAAACATACTTCCCATTTAAAACTTAAAATAGGGAATACATACAATTGAACAAATCATAGCTCAGTTTAATGCGAGTCGCCTGATATCTTACATCCCTAGATTACGTCTACCCGAGAGCAGAAAGGATATCATTCTGCATATTAATCTACTAGTGGCTAGGCTGCTACATGTACCTAGGGAAGGTTATTGACCATGATATAAACTGTGAGGGATTTGGTCATAGCCTGAGTTCCCTGCCTAAAACACCCCTCCCCAAATTAGGTGATTGGTTCTCTGCTTTAAGGAGACACCCTGCTGGGTTCCTAGAAAAAGGCTGTTATGCTTGGAGAAGTAAGTTGAAGAATTCTCCCATTTTAACATCAGGAACCAACTTTGGAGAATGGGACCCTTTTGTTCAGGATCTACTTAAACCAAGGCTGATGGCAAGTATTCTACCTCTCTAAACTTCTTTCTGTTATCTCTCTGTTGTCGCTCTTAGGCTGCGGTACATAGATTGTGGTCCATTAGCTGGAAAATCTTTGTGCAGGGTGCAGCTGAGAGTGGTATTGTTACACACGTGACAGCGCGGTTTTAGATTGGCTAGTCGTTCGGTCACAAGTTGGTGAGAAAGGCTGGGGGTCTGACGCCGCGCCTGTCACACATGGGAAGCAGTGGCAAAATAGTTTGGTACTTGGTGTCATCCTTTTTCCATATGGACATTATACGTGGACAATTTTTATTCAAGCGTGCCACTATTTAGACATTTGTACAATCTTGGAATTGGTGCATTTGGGACTCTGTGACCTAATCTCCAGGGCTTCCCCCAACGCCTTGTATATACCCTTCTTAGAAAGGGGGAAAAAGCCTACTTGAGAAATGAGGATGTCATTCAGCTGCAGCACCGACTTGTTTATTCTGACAGCAACAGGGTCTTGCTCTCAGAATATACATAAGTAGGTGTGGGCAGCGCTGTTGGATGAGATTTTTCGCCTGCAGTTAAAAAAGAGCATATATGCCGAAGCATGTGGGCCTGGGGTGGTCAGTGGGTGGATGGCCCCTGTGCTTCGTCATATATATTATATAATATTTGTTGGCACATTTCATGCGTGCCCACCATTAGAAGTGGGTGGATGCAGGGAGGAATATTCTAATGGTGGGCATACCACACACTTTTTCAGGCAGAGATTTCTTCTCTTTTTTCATTCAGCCCACTATCTGCATAAAAAAAAAAACATAGCATATACACCCAATGTATAAAAATGTATTCAGATTGTAGCCATTGCATGGGGCATGCGCAGTTTTAAATCATGCCTTGTTTGTTATCTATTTACTCAGCATACCATCATCTTTTACATTTTACCAAATAATTGGCCAATATATTGTGTTTTCTGCATTAAAAGTAAAAAGCAATTGTGTTTGAAAAATCGCTGCGTGAGTACTATGTGATGTAAAAAATTTCAGCACCCACCATTTTATTCATTAGGGTATCTGCTGTAATAATAATGTTTGGGGGTTCAAAGTAATTTCCTAGCAAAAAATACTGATTTTTTTTTTGTGTGAACAATAAGTGTCAGAAAAGGCTTGGTATTCAGGTGGTTAGAAGAGTGAGTAATGTGTGACATAAACTTCTAATGCTGGGCATACAATGCCCCCACCCCCCAAAATGACCCCTTTTTGGAAAGTAGGCACCCCAAACTATTTGCTGAGAGGCATTTTGAGTCAATAGAAAATTTATTTTTTTACCATACGTTTTTGGATGACCGTGCAATTGTCAGTTAAACTAGTGCAGTGCTGTATAGCATAAAATGGCGTAAATTGCAGTATCTATACCATAGTTTGTAGACATAACTTTCACACAAAGCAATCAGTATACACTTATTGGGATTTTTTTTACGAAAGACATGTAGCAGAATACATTTTGGCCTAAATGTATGATTAACTTTGAGTGTACTATATATTTTTTATAGCCAAAAGTAAAAAATATTGTTTTTGTTTTTTTTTTTTAATTTTGGAGGTTTTTTTGTTCATAGTGCAAAAAATAAAAAGCACACAGGTGATCAAATACCACTGAAAGAAAGCTCTATTTATGTGAAAAAAAGGACATACATTTTGTTTGGGTACAGCATTGCATGACCACACAATTACCAGTTGAAATAGTGCAGCGCCGAATAGAAGAAAAAGGCCTGGTCAGGAAGGGGGGTAAATCCTCAGGAGTGCAAGTGGTTAAAGGCAATTCTATAAAATAAAACCCAAAAAACAGACATGTTATATTTACCTGCTATGTGCAGTGGTTTTTCACAGAGCTGTCCCGATCCTCCTCTTCTCGGGTCCCCCACAGGCACTACTGGCCCCTCCTTCCTGCCAGGTGCCTCCTGAGCAAACAGCTTGCTATTGATGCACCTAAACAAGCTTGCTCCAGAACTGCTGCTCTGCATGTCTATTCACACACAGAGCCATGGCTTGGCCCCGCCCCCACTCTCTCCTCATGGGCTCCCTGGCTGTGATTGACAGCAGCGGGAGCCAATGGCTCCCGCTGCTGTCTCAGCCAATGAGGAGGGAGAGTCGAGGCTCTTGTGTACATCGCTCAATCATGATGTGGTAAGGATTGGGGGGGCTGGGGGGGTTACTGCACACAAGGTTTTTTTACCTTCATGCATAGAATGCATAAAGGTAAAAACCTTGCGCCTTTAGAACCACTTTAAATTTTAGATGCTTCTGGGATCATTTAGAATTAACTGACAAGTGCATTTGACCTACAGTTGACCTCCTTCTGACCTGCATTTTACCTGCTTCAAGTGGGTTTTGCATTTCCATTGACTTGTATTAGAATGCAAAAACCTATCTTGAAGCAAACAAAAAACCTGTCAACACAAGCCCCTATGCAGATTACCTTGAAAGCATGCAGCCTTTACTCAGGAACATTGTCAAAGGGAATATTTGATACCAATTCTTTCTAAGTGCCAAATGTCAGCTGTAGGAAAGAGTACTTTCTAATCCTGTACTTAAATGCTTGTCAACCACAGTGTCAACATGTGCAAATAGGGGATCACATGAGTATTTTGGTGACATTTTTCATGCTTAGAACACAGGAAAGTTTAGAACAATGCCCTATACAATAGTACATTCATTTCCCTACCACACTGAGAAAGGTGTTGATTTGTGGTCTCATTCAATGAAAGAGCACCATGCAGTGTATCATTTGTACTTTCAATGATCCAGTTGTTTGACTTATTTATGACACAGCAGTGTCATTCTGTAAGTTCTGAATAAACGTGTTTACAGCTATGAAAAGATGCTAATTATTGCTGATATTTATGCAGACAGATTTGATATATTTCATTTTTAATATGTATTTTATGGTCTATGTTGATTCTATGCCAAGTGCTGCTTTATGTATTGCAAGAACATTAACTTCAATGGAGGCATGTAATTACCCTGAAAAAACAAACCCCTTTGATCTCTTTTGAATACCGATCAGCACCATATCTATATCTCAGAATGAACACTGATTCATTTTTAATTTGGTTGATTTAATAAAATATATGATATTTTGTACTAACACCCCAGGTCTCTCTGACTGCCTTTTTAGGCACTACAAATAACATAAATCTATTATTGGAATCTAAACCCTAAAATATTATTATTACAGGACCAAAATCTGAGCAAATCTCCCATCTTACTTTTTGCTACCGGGTTCTAAGTTATCATGCAGACCTGAAAGGGAAAAGTTGATTGGTTGTCAAAAGTAGCACAATTCTAATTTTCAGCTTTTTTTACATATAGGCACTGTGCGAGATATACTGTATATTATTTATTTTAAAGGCCCAATTTTTAAATACACTCTTGTTCAAGTGTCCTTTTCTTGAATGTAGGAACCAGATTACCCAAAAAAGAAAATTGTCACTGAACTGGGATCTGCAAAGTAAAGTATTACCAAATTGTAAGAAAAGCAAAACAAAGACCATAACATGATTTCATTTAACGTTAACTGTAAACAACAAACACATACTGGAAAGATAAAAACACTTTAAGAGATCAAATTTTCCAAGGCTTAGACTGGGAGGGAATACTGGCATTGATGAACACAGAGCAGAAATGGGAATTCTTCAAAATATATTCCCAGGGCAATAAGTTTAAGAGGCTAAAAATAAAGCCTATGTGGCTCACAGTCAAAGTTAAAAAAGCTATAAATAATAAGAAAAGAGTTTTTAAAAAAATGTAAAATGAAGCAACAATGTCATCATTTAAACAAGGAAGATAGCAAAATATGTAAAAAGTGAATAAAAGCAGCAAAAATTTAATACGAACTACAGATTGTATAAGAGAGTAGGCATACCCTAAAATATTCTTCAAATATATTAACAGTAAAAATTTTAGATCTGAGCATGTAGGTACTTTACAAAATAATCTACAGTGGGTGACTAGTGACAAAGAGAAGGCAAATTTATTAAATACCTTTTTCAGCTCTGTGTATACAAATGAGCAGGGGGGAGCTCATGTCCATAATGGGGATGATATTGACAAAGTCCAAAATGAACCACTATGGCTCAAAATTGATATGATCCAGAAATATTTAGACAGAATAAAGATGAATAATGGAGCTGGACTGGATGGCATACACCCTTGGATCCTAAAAGAATTGAGCTCTGTCATTTCAAAGACATTGTTTAAAATTTTTAGGGACTCTTTAATGGCTGCCATGGTACCACTGGTTTGACGTAAGGCCAATGCGGTGCCTATATTTAAAAAGGGGTCAAAGTTTTTACCAAGTAACTATAGACCTGTTAATTTAACTTCTATAGTTGGAAAGATACTGGAGAGACCACATAAATGAGTCTTTGCTAGAAAAAAAACATTTTAAGCAAAAGCCAGCATGGATTCATGAAACACAGAAGTTGTAAAACAAATCTGATTTCTTTTTATGAGGCGGTAAGCAAAACCTTGGACAGAGGGGTGGCGGTGGACGTGATATACTTGGATTTTGCAAAAGCGTTTGACACAGTTCCACACACACGGCTAATGTGTAAGGTAAAGTCTACAGGCTTGGAATAACTAGTTTGTAAATGGATAGAAAACTGGTTAAAAGATTGTATTCAGAGAGTAGTTGTTAATGATTTATACTCTGAATGGTCTAGGGCAGGGGTAGGCAACCCCCGGCATGGGTGCCACAAGTGGCACGCAAAGCCCCTTTTGCCAGCATGTGACTCCCTCCTCATCAGCAGCATGGGGAAGTGTCAGAGAGACACAGCTTCTGCCACACTAACGCATTCCGCACTGAGGTGGAGGCACCATGCCCTCACACATTGCACAAGATAGGAAACATTGTTTGGTTCTCTAACTTTGCTGTAGCTGTGATTGTCAGCTCTTGTGATAGGGAAGAGATTGGGTGCAGTTCTGCTAGGGGGCGGTCCCTGTTTCCAGAAGAAGGAGGACTGTGATTAGCCACTGCTAAAGCCAACAACAGTCCTGCTAGCCACGCCAAGCATCTGGAGGACGATGACTGGCTTGTGTCATGTAGCTGGTGGGGGAGCCTGACACAGAGATGAAGGCGTCCTCTTACATTTCCTGCTCGGTGCCCCTGATAGAGCAAAAGAGAAGGCACGAGAGCCAGAAGTGGCATGAGTGCCTGGCAGGTCAGCGATGTCAGCCAGCAGGTGGTTAGTCCAGACGACCAGGATGCAGGTCAGCGGAGGATGCAGGTGGGTTGTGGATGCTTGTTAGCTGAGGACGCAGGTTGGCTGCGGATGCAGGTGAGCTGAAAATGCAGGTAGGTTGCGGATGCAGGTGAGCAGAGGACGCAGGTCAGCAGGAGCACCAGCTGGTAGATTATAGTAGCAGAGCGGCAGGAACTCGTCAACTGCAGATGGTTAGTAGCAAGTAATAGTCACAGGTCAGAGAAGTAGCAGAGTCAGACAAGCCGGGTCAGGATCTATCAGTTGAAGTTCAGGCCAGGAGTCAGGAACCATTAGGCAGATAGCAAGGAAACAAGCAAAGGCGTAGTCCAAGGGCAAGCTAGATCTGTGCAGGCGGAGTTCAAGCGAGGTCAAGACAGGTCAGGTAGGCAACAGGATCAGGATACAATAGATAGCAGATCCTTTAGATTGTAAGCTCCACGAGCAGGGCCCTCCTATTCCTTCTGTACTGAAATGTATTGTAATTGTACTCTCTCCCTTATATTGTAAAGCGCTGGCAAACTGTTGGCGCTGTATAATTCCTGTATAATAATAGCAGATAACAGAACGTGGTAGACCAGAAGGCAAGAACTCCTAGTGCAGTTGTGGTTTAAATAGCCCGCCTGGTGCCTGTCTGGTGGCAAGTGTTCACACCGGCGCGCACACTGACATGAGCAAGGCTGTTGGGGAATTGGCATTGGAGCATAAATGTGCGCTTGGGCATTTTTTGTCTTCCCTGACAGCTTGGTTGCCACTACCAATCTCAGAAAGGAGGGATTTCACTATGATAGAGAAAACCGCAATCAGGTGACAGTTTGTGGAATTACTGTTGAGCTTCTGGGAACGTTTAAAAAAAATATATATATATATAGTATATATATATATATGTACTGTGTATGTATATATATATATATATATATATATATACACACACACACACACACACACTATATTGCCAAAAATATTGGGACGCCTGCCTTTACATGCACATGAACTTTAAAGGCATCCCAGTCTTAGTCCGTAGGGTTCAATATTGAGTTGGCCCCGCCCTTTGCAGCTATAAGAGCTTCAACTATTCTCGGAAGGCTGTCCACAATGTTTAGGAATGTGTCTATGGGAATGTTTGACCATTCTTCCAGAAGCACATTTGTGAGGTCAGGCACTGATGTCAGACGAGAAGGCAGTCTCTGCTCTAATTCATCCCAAAGGTGTTCTATCAGGTTGAGGTCAGGACTCTGTGCAGGCCAGTCAAGTTCCTCCACCCCACTTTCGATCACCTATGTCTTTATGGACCTTGCTTTGTGCACTGGTGCGCAGTCATGTTGGAACAGGAAGGGGCCATCCCCAAACTGTTCCCACAAAGTTGGGAGCATGAAATTGTCCAAAATGTCTTGGTATGCTGATACCTAGTAGCAAGGAGAATTCACGAATGGACTTATTGCACAAGTGGCAACCTATCACAGTACCATGCTTGAACTTAGTGAGCTCCTGAGAGTGTCCTATTCTTTCACAATTGTAGAAGCAGTCGGCATGCCTAGGTGCTTGATTTTATACACCTGTGGCCATGGAGGTGATTGGAACACCTGAATCCAATAATTTGGAGGGGTATCCCAATACTTTTGGCAACATAGTGTAATATATATATATAAAAAATTATGTGTGTGTATGTGCCACTTACTACTGACCCCTCACCTCTGCTTCATTTACTAGTACTGACCTCTGCATCACCTACTCCCAGCCCTTGAACTCTGTCTCGGTTACTCCTGAATCTTTTGTGTCAGTTACTATTGAACCTCTGCACTCTGCGTCCCTTTAAGCCACAACCTGTATTCAGCACAATGAAAATCACGCCCAATGTTTGCTGTGGCACACTGTGACACACTTTTTCTCAGCTGTGAGGCCCCAATACAAACTGCTTTGGCAATGCTAAAATGTATAATATAAAGCTCTTTTGAGAAAAAATAAAAGGAGAAAGAGAGAAATGAGAGAGAGAGAGAGAGAGAGATAAAATAGAGAGAGAGAGACGCAGACACCTTTGCTATGCGATTTTAGCCCATACAAAATGAATGGCTCAAATTTCACTGCAAATTGCAGTGCACCTGCAAGGAAACCGCATGTGATTCAGACATGAATCGCACCGCATTCTTGTTTAAAGAACATGCAATTCTTTGCAGTGCAATTTCAGCACATTCATTTTCTATGGGCTCAAATTGCACCACAAGAGTATTGGCTTCAGGTAACGGAGCATTTGCCCAAGAACGAGTACTTGTGCAAATACTTAGTACCTTCACCGGTGCAACCATACTGTTCAATTTTGGCCACCAGTTCACAAAAAGGATATTGGGGAGAAGGCATCCAAACTGATAAAAGGCATGGAGGAGCTCAGCTATGAGGAAAGGTTAGAGGAACTGAATTTATTGTCTCTTGAGAAGAGGAGATTAAGGGGGGGATATGATCAACATTTATAATTACATAAGTGGTCTTATATAGTGAACTTGATGTTGAGTTATTTACCTTAAGGTTATCACAGAGGACAATCTCTGATTACAGAAAGGCTTCTTCACAGTAAGGCTAATTTCACACAGAAGAGTTTTTCAAGAGTTTTTGTGTTAAAAAAAGCACCTAAAAAGCTCAAGTAAACTGCTTTCCTATGTATGTGAATGTATATCTATGCGTTTTCACACTGAGGCGTTGCGCTTGCGGTGCGGTGTAAAAACTCCTGCTTGCAGCATCTTTGGGGCATGTTTGGGGAGTTAAAAAAAAGCCCCAAAAAAGCCTCTTCCCATTGAAATCAATGGAAAACGCCTGAAAAACTCCTCAAAAATGTCTCTGAGAAGTATTTTTGGTGCAGTGTTAAGTCACATGTCCATTAAAAAAAGCAGTAAAAACACAGTAAAACCGCCTATGTATTTGTGAGGCATTTTTGCAGTGAAATAGATTCCCTTAAGAGCTGGTCCTGACCAGCTCAGTAGATTGTTTTAGGAAAGGCCTGGATTCTTTTCTAAATGTATATAATATAATGGGATACTAATATTTATAGGTAAAGTTGATCCAGGGAATATCCAATTGCCCCATAGAGGATCAGGAAGGAATGTTATTCCACTGCATCAAATTGGATCATTGTTTATTATTTTTTTTGCCTTCCTCTGGATTAACTGCTGGTATTGGCTAGTGGATACGAAGGTTTTCTATTTGTGTGTGTTGGTTTTCTTTTTCTTTTTTTTCCTCTGTTGGTTGAACTGGATGGACTTTGGATGTGTCTTTTTTTTCAACCAGATTAACTATTTACCAAATAATGGCTGTATAACACATTGCATGTGTTTTTTTAACACTTTTCACTCATCTTTTCTGTGAGCCTTCATAAAGCTGAGAGAAATACATTTGTTATATTTTGGTTTTGATATTTATTAACTAGTGCCAGGGTTTTTTCACCTATGGCACAGGAACAGACGCAGCTCAAGACTGACACTGTGGGGTTTATTTATTAAAGCTGGAGAGTCCAAAATCAGACTCCCTTCTGCATAGAAACCAATCAGCTTCCAGGTTTCATTGCCAAAGCTTCATTGAACAAGCTGAGGTTAGAAGCTGATTGGTTTCTATGCAGAAGGGAGTCTGATTTTGGACTCTCCAGCTTTAGCAAATAAACCCCTGTGAGTCAGATATGTGAGATGGCCTCAGCCACCGCTCCGACCACTCCCTCATAGATGGCTGAGGCTATCTCACATATCTGAATCCCAAGGTTTCAGTTCATCAGTGGCATCCGTCCCTCTAACATACTGGAATCACTGAAACCGCTTTGGGATGCTGCTCCCTCCTTTCCTTTTGCCGGCACGGTGACCTCCTTTCATCTCTATCTTGGAGCGGCACCATTAAAGTTTCTCTAGGGTCTCTTCACCTCACATTATTTGCATGGGTAACTTTTTCTTCTCCCCGCATTGCACGTGTGTGTCTGTACTGTCAATCACATTAGTTTATTCATTGCACAGGTTTTCAAAGGAGTGGCAGCATCATGGGTGAGATGCATCACATTCCGTGAATAGGCATTGGTATCCTGTCTTTCAACTGCTCCACTGCCCAATCACCGAATCAGTGCATTGTGTGCGTGTAGTAATTCAAGTTCTGTGAATGGTGGAGAAAGCAGAAGGGGGTGAGCAGGCTACACAACTTTTTTTTTTTCTCTGTAGCAGCTGCTGCAGTTAGCGTTTCTAAACCCAGACCCTGCATTCACTATATCTGGTCTCCCACAGTGCACAGAACATGGAAATGCAATTATTTTAGTAAATATACACTGCTAAATATCTTTTATTATCAGCAGTTAGAGCAGTCTTGTGACTTCTATCAGTGTTCAGCAGAGCACTGCTAAAGCTTATAGGGGGAGTTTTCTTTCTCCTCTAGAAGGATGCAAAACTCCTGACCTCTGTCTGGACAGTGCTGATTGGCCCTGTGCTGATCACATGCACTCTCCCAAGAAAAAGAAAACAACACTCTAGTAATACTCATTAAACTGAGCATGTGCAAAGTGTCTCCACACCATGTCTCTTATCAGGAGATACGAGGAGGATACTGGAAGAAGGGGAAGATCAGAGAATTGAGGATCAAACAGCATTTTTACACCATGCAGAGAATTAACCCCTTAGGTTCCACAGTGAGTAGAACAAGCATGCTTTACTGCATATACACACCTATTTTACTGTTGTGGGTTTAGTAACACTTTAACTTTCACAGCACCAGAAAACAAGTGTTCAGGACAGTATCTGATGGCTGTGAGGAAACACTGCAGGGAGAATTTTCAGCAGCAGCCCGCAGGTAATGGGATTTACACCATTACTAATATGTATGGTGCCATATACCATCTTAAAACAGTGCTGAAATTGAGCTTAAAGAAACACTCCTATGAACAATACTGGTTTCTTTACTGCGTTTTTAGAATTCATTCATCGCTCTTTTTGAGGAAAACATATTGTTGAGTCAAAACATACTGTATGTTGCCTATTGATGTTAATTTTTCCAGATTTTAAATGAACCTTTTAAGAAGTTGCTGCTTGGGTAGCTCTCCAAAGATGAATCTTTGACTGCAGTGTACCACAACCGGTGATGTAATTCCACGTTCTGTGCTTTTATCTCATTACCTGTTTCTTAATTATCATTTCTTCTTTTTAAGGGTCATCCATCAAGACTAAGACTGTTACTAAGATCTAAAGAGGAGGAACTGCTGTTAAATCTGGAAAGAAATGAGTAAGTACTGTTAATTGCTGTCATTAGAATCTCTTCTGATATTGTGGTAGTGTTCTGGTACAAAATGTTCTGCCATCCTCCTCGTACCCTGCAGGGTGCTTTTGGATGTACATCCTAATCCTCTGTAAACAAATGTGAAGTATTCATCATTAATAGATGATTATTAGCCTATTCCTTGCTACTTTCATTTACTGTGTATGTGTGCGTGTGGCGCTACTTATCAGGCAAATTTACATGGCTTGCATTATGTAAAGAATTTTTTTTTCAGCACTAATCCCTTGCCATATAGTGAAAAGAACCAAATTAAAACCTACTTCTAAAATTTTAATAAGATTAGGAGTTAATATATTTGCAACTATATATGGAAACCACATTTCTAGGTCAAGGCACCTCTGTAAACTGCAGGTCTACTATATAAAAGTAGAAACACGGAAAAATACAATATGTAACACTGATTAAAAAGACAACAAATTTACTGAGGCTTATTCTACCTTTCAGGTAAGAAATAAGGAAGCTGCTTTTTTTTTCTTTGAAAATCCATGTACCATACCTGCCATTTTCTTTTAAGGACAACAAAAGGTTACATTTAGCAAGACTAGAGTGTGCTTCTACTAAACATAGCAAAGTCTCTGACACAAAAACGTGTTGGTGGGGCCATGGACCTGAATTTAGAGAAGACGAGGCTTAAAGCAGTAGTAAAGTTTAAAAAAAAAAAAAAGGTTTCCCCCTGCAAAGTAATGAAATAATGTGCTAGTATTCATCGCATTTTAGCACATTATGAAAGACTTACCTTAAAACTAAGCCCTCCAGCGGCATACTGGAGTGCTTCTATCTTCCCCCGGACTTCCTTCCGGAGGAACACACCCTAATTGGCACGTGGGTGATACCCTTTGGTGGCAGTCCATGGTGGAAGATTTGTGATACTGTGGAAGATTTACCTTTACTTGTGGCACATGAACTGTGGTGGTGTATTTTCTGGACACTTACAATCTAACTGGATGATCTAACCTAACTGAATGAATTATGTGACTGTTCTCACTTTTGTTTCACTTATAACCTGATTGTGTGATGTATGGGATTATTTTCACGGTTTTTACTTTTTTTCTGCACATGATTTATGATGATTGTGAGATTTATGAGCTTTGTTGTTTATATGAACTTCCTGAGTCTACATTTGGTCATTTATAGTAAGGAGCGCTTCACTGTAAGTAGGTATACATTTATTGATACTAGTGTGGTGATTGCACTGTGGAGTGGTAGCTGCTCTTTCACATTTTTTTTTCTATAACTAAATAGCACAGAATTTCTGTACTAAATTTACCTTTTTGTTACTTTGTGTCTTCCAGTCTGACCAATGCTGTGCAAGAGCTAACAGGAGGCTGATAACAAAACACATTTAGATCATTTACTAGTTTTATTATTATTACAAGTACTTATATAGTGCTGTCAATTTACACAGCACTTAACATATATATTTTTTACATTCACATCAGTCCCTAACCCTCAAGGAGTGTACAATCTAAGGTCCCTAACTCACATTCATACATACACATACTAGGGCCAATTTAGACAGGAACCAAATAACCTATCAGCAGGGTACCTAAAGGAAACCCACGCAGGCACAGGGAGAACATGCAAACTCCATGCAGGTAGTTGGGATTTGAACCAATGACCCTGGTACTGCTAGGGGGAGTTGCTAGCCACTTAGCCACTGTGCTGCCTAGTTTTATGTAAAAATACATGTAATTATGTTCTTTTTAGAAATGCATACCTTGACTGAATTATTTTTACTTCTTCCTGGTGTTAAGCCTAAAACCAAGATTACTGTAACCTAAAAGGACACTCTGACATCACAGTTGCTACACTCCTTGGCATTCCCAGCTGCAGCAGTTGATTCTCTGTTTCCTTGTTGCAGTGGCTCGTCAGTTAATCTTTTATATAAACCAGTTTGCGTTTTAGGCTCATTGGATCACAACCTGTATCATTTCATATATTTTCTTATATTGGAGGTTCCTTCTTGATTCTAAATTTCCTGTTAAAGAAAAAGAAAAAAAATCATAATATATAAAGTTGGTAAAAGTGATAACTAGAACATGAAACAGAAATTGGCGGTTATTCCGTTTTGTCCAAAGCTGAAGAAAAATACCTTTTACATGGAAAATCTTTGAGTGTCTGTAAATAATACATTTGCAATATGTTTAATAGAGCAACTTTTCTAAATGTTTTATCAGTTCAGTTCCGATAGATGGAACAGTTCTAATTAATCTGTTTTATATTTGCTCAGCCCTGAATTAGGTGTCACAATTTTATGATTAGTCATTACTCTCCTGTCATCTCTAAAACATTCCAGAAATGGAAAGATAAATGGTTTTATGGGCCTTTTATAAAGTCCTTAATGAATTACAACACACAGTTGCGGCTCTTTACATTCTCCCAGCGTGAAACTGGGGCAGATTACTGCTCGGACTGACGTTGTATATTGCCCAGTGGATTCATGAATAAAATAATTACCTGTTGATAGTCACTCTATTGTGTCTGATATGGTTAGAAACCACAGTAAAATCAAAGAGACTTTATGTGTCCTGAAACTATTTCTCCTGCTGTTATAGATAATTATACTGTCTCCTGTTACTCATGCAAGGTTAATTTAAAGGGACACTTAATCTGACCATTCCATTTAGACAGTACGAATGAAGCTCTAACAGTGACCTGCGTATGTATTGCAAAATGTCAAGTAATTTATAAAATGTAGTTGTGGTCAACTTTTTGATATTAAACTGACATGTAGGAATGTCTGCAAATACCTTTTAAAAGGGTTCCAGGGTCCCTGATAGCCTTACAATCCCAGGGCTGTTTGTAATACAAATACCAACTTGATGGGAAAATATACTATCTTGGAATTAGTTTTTATTTTAAAGCTTGTCCTTTTAGTTTATTGAATTTTTTGGGGCAGGGATACAGCACCAAACCCATTAGTTACGTGTAAATTCCGATTCACATCGGTGCGGTTTGACAGCTCCGGTTTCAGTGTGAATTCAAAAGCAGTTATTCAGCGGTTCAGGTCAGGATTCAAAGAGCGATAACCGTCCTGAAATTATGTTAAACTCATGACATGTGCAAGTCAGAAGCAGTTCCCATAGAAGTTAGTGAACCTGTAATCCACACATGAACTGGACAGAACTGCTCAGAAATCAGACAGGATTTTTTTTCATCCCGCACTGAATCTGTAATGCCAGTGCATCGGACATATGTAAACAGGCACCATAGGAAACAATGTTATTTCACATGTCATACAGATTGGATTGTTGAAATTGCATCCAATCCGCATATATGTGAACGGGCAGTAATGGTTTGTGTCCCATTACCTGCAGGTAGCTGTTAGTGGCAAACATCTTTCATTAAGTTCCTCTTTAACAGCTGCCAGGTACTGCCCTGAGCAGCCTCTGCTATATAGAAAAGTTGCAACGCTCTCCTGTCCCCTTCTGCCCTATTCACATTAACTTGTATTATTACTGTCCCACAGTGCCTAATGTTCTGTGAATGGGCAAGGGAGAGCCTGTCATTCAACTGCTTCTCCTCCATTCACAAAACACGATGCACCGTGGGACAATAATAGTACAAGTTTTATTGAACGATAGTGAGGGCACAAGGGGGCGGGTGAGTGGTGCAACTTGTAGCAGCGGCTGCTGTTAACTCTCACGCAATGGAAGACTGCTGTTCTGGGCAGTCTCTGGTGGCTATGAAGGAGGTACTGAACAGAAGCTTTTTTTACCAGAAGCAGGCACCTGCAGGTAATGGGATATACACCATTACAAATAACTATGTTTGGTGCTGTAACCCCACCCCAAAAGAAAAATTATAAAATTTAGCATTAATTTATGTTTGTAAGTTTAAGTTTATATTTTTAACTATTTTTAGTTTTACAAATATTTGCTTTGGAGATATTTAATGCAGGATGAACATTGAAATTGTATACTCAATAGAAGATGTTTGCCTTTAATCTCCCTCTCACTCTTTAAATCTTCAGCCCCTTCTGAACAGAACATGAAAGGGGAATGAGGTTGGGGGATTAGAAACTAACGTTACTTATTGAGTTGTTTGTGTAAGATTAAGCTATTAAGCTCTGTCAACAGATTTTTTCAACAAAGCAGCTAAGAACAGGTAAAAGTTAAAGTATAACTTTATCCAAAATGTTAAAGAAAAAAAGTTTTTCTTTGCGTGGAAAGAGATTAGAACCCCTGTCAGTTTTTTGTTGCTGTCTTTACCCCTGTTAGGTCGATTCACCCTCTATTTGCCCTGTTTATTGTTATCATCGAAAGTGAAAGGAAAAGAAAATCCCAAATTTTGTGTTTACACCTGAACACTAATAGGGGGAAACCTTCCAGTGGGGACACTAGTTCTGTTGACACACCGAGATTCCCTCACTTTGAAGGGATTTCCTCCTACTTCCTATTTTGACTATGGGATAGCAAGTGAAGGAATATCACCCCAATGGGACACAGATGGCAAAAAAACTAATGGTGGTGGGGGGGGGGGGGGGGGTTATAACCCTCCCTTACTCTATACAAAATGAAAAATAAAATGTTTTGCCTTTAGTTACAGTTATTACATGTGAGAAGGCTCCTACAGTACCAACAGCTGACTTAAAATGCATAATGTTCATGTACAATATTTAAAGTAAAATATTCAAAATGTATCTTTCAATCTATTAAAGGTAACTTATGTTACCCACCTACTGTACCACCCATTCCACCCCACCCTCCCACAAGTATGCCACTGATTCCTGAAGAACTAGACAGAATTTGAGGCAAGGGTGGCCTTGTTGGCCAAGGCTGAAATTTAATCTGGCGAACAGTGCCTACTCCTAATCAGATGCAGCCATTGTACAGGTATTCTGGCAGTGAGAATACAATAGCCTGCATATGTAATGAGCAACATAGCTGCCTTTAGGTACACATATAAATGTAAAGCTGATGCAGAGAAGATGGGTTGGAGCTCTGGTTGGAGCTGGAGAAGTTCTCCAGACAGGAGGAGAGAACAAAGACGTTCCAGATCTACCTCTAAGGAACATGAGAGGAGGAGACAACAATGCTCAAAGTCCACAGAATGATGAAGAAGTCGTTCATGATCTCCACACAGGCATCACTCCCGGTCTCCCTGCAGACACAGGTTCTCTTCCCTCATGCCTGTTAGGCTAAAGTAGAGGCATGATGATGAGAAGAAGGAAGCTAAAAAAAAAAAGGCGAAAGTAGTTAAGAAAAGGTAGATATCAGCTGTAAAAAACTGGAGGGAAAAATAGAAGAGCAGATAGAAAGGATAATGCTCATGGGTTTTGACTCTTTTGAAACTACGAACAGGAAGTAAATGGGTCAGGTAAAGCATATGCCATGAATGTGTTTCAGAAATGAAAATACAGGCAATATATGAACAGAAATGGAGGATTCAACAGACCTCTACACTGCACTGCCTGAGCCTTGACACCTGCAAATTGAATGTTGTACATTATGGGGTTGATCTGTTAAAACTGGAGAGTGCAAAATCTGGTGCAGCTGTCCGCGGTAGCCAATCAGCTTCTAACTTCAGCTTGTTCAATTAAGCTTTAACAAAAAAAAAAAATGGAAGCGGATTGGTTTCTATGATGCACCAGATTTTGCACTTTTCAGGTTTAGTAAAGCAACCCCTATGTGTTCTCAGGAGTCTTTTTACACTGCACATGAAAGGAAACCTGTTTTGAAAGAGAGAGTGAGGCTACCATTGCTGACTCCCTATGAAAAATCCAGTTTGACCTGGAACAAACCTACAGATCGGGAACCTAAAGTGTTACTAAACCCATGACCCTTCATTCATTATATCTGGTCTCACACAGTACATGAACTGAAACATGGAAATGCAATTATTTTAGAAAATATAAACTGCTAAACCTTTTCCTATCAGCAGTATTGTGACTTTTATCAGTGTCCGGGTAAGCACTGGTTAATCTTGTAGGAGGATACTTCATTCTCCTCTGATTGTCTATAGGCTGCGTAACCCCTGACCCTCTGTCTGGACAGTGCTGATTGGCCCTGTGCTGATCACATGCACACCCCCCCCCCCCAAAAAAAAAAAACCTCTCTAGCAATACACACCAAACGGGACATGTGCAGAGTGACTCCCAGATGGACTGGGGACAGTAGAAGAAGGGGAGGAGGATCAGAAAAGACAGGATCAAACAGCATTTTTACAGAATGCAAAGGATTAACCCATTAGGTTTCACAGCGAGTATAACAAACATGATTTACTGCATATACAGACTGATTTTAATGTGGATTTAGTAATACTTTAAGGAAAGGCAGATATCAGCTGAGGAACTGGAAGAAAAAAACAGAAAAAATGATAACGCTCATGGGTTTTGACTCTTTTGACACTACTAAAAGGAAAGTAAGTAAATGGGTCAAGTAATGCATATGCCATAAATGTGTTACAGAAACACAAATACAGGCAAGATATGAACAGGAAAGGAAGATTCAACAGACCTCTAGCCTGCATTGCCTGAGCCTTGATACCTGCAAGTTGGATGTTGTACGTTATGTGTTCGCAGGAGTCTTTTTACACTGCACATGAAAGGAAACTGTTTTGAGATAGAGAGCACAAGGCTGCATTGCTGACTCCCTATGAAAAAGCTAGTTTAACCTGGAACAAACATACAGATCAAAAACTTAAGAGCGTATTCTAATCTGCTATTTGCTTCTTGTCAGGTTACTTACAAATTAATAGATCAACACGGAAGCCAGGGAATTTGCCTTTTTTAAAAACTGAGGTGTGCAGTGGCAGCAATATTTTTTTTTTCAGTACAAGATATCTTTAATACAACAGAGTACGCATCTGATCACTAGTTATGGGCAGTGTGACATCATTGTTCCTGTTCACTCCAATCTTATGATGACAGTGTGAGGACCCAAAATAGATGATCACCATAGCATTCTTTTTTCATTTGCCTATTTCCAATACGTGTGATGGTTCTGCTACTCGCCATTTTTCAGAGTAAAAAATTACAAGCATTGCTTTAAATTAGAACTCAAAACTCTCCAGTTAGGTTGAGTGGAGTGGTGAAGGGTTTAAACCTTCACCAGATGCCTTTCTTGACCCTGTCAAGGAAATTTGCCTCCACTCCTGTCCTAGTAATGTCAGGTGCTGCTTGCCCAAGGGACTTGTTTTCTGGTGGATGCTCCATAGGAATATATGGACAATCTGTGACAGTAGAGAACACGAGCCTTGGCAGGGAAGCAGCTGTCACTGCTGCACAGCGTAGGGGTGGATTCTCCATCTTGGAACATAAAGGACAGCTACAGATAAACCCTGTCCACTCCATTTAAAAGTAGAAAAACAGAGGTGCGTTTTGTAACTGAGGCCTTTCCGTGGATCATGAGTAATTGTGGCATACCACGCATGCTTAAATTTGCAGTTCTAAAAGCATACCATGTTTTAAAGGTGAACATACAGTATATAACTTTTTTTTGCATTGTCAGTTGTCTTCCTCCTCAACTTGTGTATTGTACAATAAAATGTTTACAACAGAGGAAAAAAAAAAAAAAAAGAGGGAAAGGTAAGAGAACAAAAATAATGTAAAGCTATTCACAGAAACAAGTATTTTGTATATTTTTTTTATTTTTTTTTTCTCTTTTAGCTGGTTTGCTACATGCACTTTACACTGACCTTATTCTTCTCCTTTCAGAACTTTACATTCTTGAAAATGTGACCAGTCCATTGGAAAATATGTTTGTAATATTTCCCAGCATTTTTTTAAGTTTAATAACTAAGCTTAGTTTAACATAATTTACCTTTTATACTAATCACATTAACATTTATTTAAACTTCCCTAAAAGAGCCACTTCAAGGGTTATCAAAGGTAACAAGTACAAAAAATTAGTTAGCTACTAATGCTAACAAGCACCAAAACTGCTTAAATTGGATAATTCAATTTACCTTAATCTACATTATCTGCAGTTCTTATCATATCACTTCTTAATGCTTGTGTGATTCATCAATCTCATGCAGGTTTTTTTATTTGAGAAGATGAGCTAAATAAGTCAAACTTTGCATTCTTTTAGAGTGAATGGAAACTTAAAGATTGTTAGCAGGATGTATATCCTGTGATATCCATTGTGCTGATGGAACAAATTACTAACATATTTTTTTCTTAAAAAAAATCAGACAACCCTTTTTTAGGTTTTATTTCTTTCTGACCCCAGTCAAAAGGTTCTTCAGCATTCCTCTCCTGGTTACACTCTGTCAGACGTTGACAGAAACCAATGGGAAATTTTCCAAAAGTGGAAATAGTCCCTCTCTATCCAGAAGATCATTTTTTTTTGGAGTTGGACCTTAGACATTTATAGAGCTACCAAACTCTTGCCAGGGCACGCGAACAAGAAACAAAAGATCTCCTTGCTTCATTGCCCAGCCACTCACTGGGGAAGTAGTGGGGACCCCAAGTAAGGAATAATTTTTAAGCTCAGCTCCTGTCAGACTTTTTTTTATCCCTCGCACCATAGTAGTTTAACAAAAAAAAAAAAACCATCTACTGTCATTGCAATACTAGCCTTCTCCCCAACTCTGTCTTCTGCAGACTTATAACTTTTGTGGTCCAGCTCTGGTTATCTTGTGGGTTAAATGACCTCTGGCATCATAGATTTACCCCCTGGGAGTGTGTCATCACTGCATTGTTCATATAGTACAATGCTGCAGAAAGCATTCTGCATCACTGAAATCTGCCCGTCACTGGACATGAAGAGAGGAGGAAGATGGCGCTGTGCCTCATAACTAATCAAAAGACCCTTCAAAAAAGTAGAAAGCCCTTGATTGGGGGGTGGGGCTACCCACTGTCTACCCACGCTGGGGTTGGGGCTTTAAAGAATGTATGAACTTTGGAGAAATACCGTATTTTTCGCTCCATAAGACGCACCTAGGTTTTAGAGGCAGAAACCAGGAAAAAAAAATTCTGAACTAATGGACTGCAGACATAGTACAGGAGATGACCAGAGACTGCGGACACAGTTCAGGGGATGACCAGAGACTGCGGACACAGTTCAGGGGATGAACAGAGACTGCGGACACAGTTCAGGGGATGAACAGAGACTGCGGACACAGTACAGGGGATGACCAGAGACTGCGGACACAGTACAGGGGATGACCAGAGACTGCGGACACAGTACAGGGGATGACCAGAGACTGCAGACACAGTACAGGGGATGACCAGAGACTGCGGACACAGTACAGGGGATGACCAGAGACTGCGGACACAGTACAGGGGATGACCAGAGACTGCGGACACAGTACAGGGGATGACCAGAGACTGCGGACACAGTACAGGGGATGACCAGAGACTGCGGACACAGTTCAGGGGATGAACAGAGACTGCGGACACAGTTCAGGGGATGACCAGAGACTGCGGACACAGTACAGGAGATGACCAGAGACTGCGGACACAGTACAGGAGATGACCAGAGACTGCGGACACAGTACAGGAGATGACCAGAGACTGCGGACACAGTACAGGAGATGACCAGAGACTGCGGACACAGTACAGGAGATGACCAGAGACTGCGGACACAGTACAGGAGATGACCAGAGACTGCGGACACAGTACAGGAGATGACCAGAGACTGCGGACACAGTACAGGAGATGACCAGAGACTGCGGACACAGTACAGGAGATGACCAGAGACTGCGGACACAGTACAGGAGATGACCAGAGACTGCGGACACAGTACAGGAGATGACCAGAGACTGCGGACACAGTACAGGAGATGACCAGAGACTGCGGACACAGTACAGGAGATGACCAGAGACTGCGGACACAGTACAGGAGATGACCAGAGACTGCGGACACAGTACAGGAGATGACCAGAGACTGCGGACACAGCACAGGGATGACCAGAGACTGCGGACAGCACAGGGATGACCAGAGACTGCGGACAGCACAGGGATGACCAGAGACTGCGGACAGCACAGGGATGACCAGAGACTGTGGATAGTACAGGGGATGACTGCTGACCTTTGGGGAGGGGGGGGAGTGGGTACCTGAATTTGACAGATACCCGCTCCCACTTCCGCGGAGTTGTTCTTTCATCTTACCTGTTCCCCTATCCAGCCGCGCGCTGTCTTCCCGGCTTCTGTAATGGTGCTCGGCATGACAGCCGCCCAGTGTGCATGAGCGAGAAGCACTTGCGCTTTGTGATTGGTCCGGCGGCTTCTGGGATCTGTCATGTGTCCCAGGTGCCGCCTTACCATTTACACAAAGCACCGCTTCCTGCGCATGCGCACTTGGCACCCGGCTGTCATGCCCACACTACAGAAGCCGGGAAGACCGCGCCGCTGGATAGAGGAACGGGTAAGATGAAAGAACAACTCCACGGAAGTGGGAGCGGGTATCTGTCAAATTCAGGTACCCGCTCCCCCCCCTCCCCAAAGGTCAGCAGTCATCTCTATAAGGTCCCGCTGTAGAGCTGAGCGGCCGGCCCGGTATTCTGACACGGCGGCAGTGGAAATACCGGACCGGCCACTCCATAAGACGCACTAACATTTTCCCCCCTTTTTTGGGGGGAAAAAAGTGCTTCTTATGGTGCGAAAAATACGGTAAGTACCTAGGTTCCCTGCTGATATCACTGACTATAATACTACAATACCAGCCTTGATATACAGTCAGGTCCATAAATATTGAGACATCAACACAATTCTAACATTTTTGGCTCTATACACCACCACAATGGATTTGAAATGAAATGAACATGATGTGCTTTAACTGCAGACTGTCCGCTTTAATTTGAGGGTATTTACATCCAAATCAGGTGAACGGTGTAGGAATTACAACAGTTTGCATATGTGCCTCCCACTTATTAAGGGACCAAAAGTAATGGGACAATTGGTTTCTCAGCTGTTCCATGGCCAGGTGTGTGTTTTTCCCTCATTATCCCAATTACAATGAGCAGATAAAAGGTCCAGAGTTCATTTCAAGTGTGCTATTTGCATTTGGAATCTGTTGCTGTCAACTCTCAAGATGAGATCCAAAGAGCTGTCACTATCAGTGAAGCAAGCCATCATTAGGCTGAAAAAACAAAACAAACCCATCAGAGAGATAGCAAAAACATTAGGCGTGGCCAAAACAACTGTTTGGAACATTCTTAAAAAGAAGGAACGCACCGGTGAGCTCAGCAACACCAAAAGACCCGGAAGACCACGGAAAACAACTGTGGTGGATGACCGAAGAATTCTTTCCCTGGTGAAGAAAACACCCTTCACAACAGTTGGCCAGATCAAGAACACTCTCCAGGAGGTAGGTGTATGTGTGTCAAAGTCAACAATCATGAGAAGACTTCACCAGAGTGAATACAGAGGGTTCACCACAAGATGTAAACCATTGGTGAGCCTCAAAAACAGGAAGGCCAGATTAGAGTTTGCCAAACGACATCTAAAAAAGCCTTCAAAGTTCTGGAACAACATCTAATGGACAGATGAGACCAAGATCAACTTGTACCAGAGTGATGGGAAGAGAGAGTATGGAGAAGGAAAGGAACTGCTCATGATCCTAAGCATACCACCTCATCAGTGAAGCATGGTGGTGGTAGTGTCATGGCGTGGGCATGTATGGCTGCCAATGGAACTGGTTCTCTTGTATTTATTGATGATGTGACTGCTGACAAATGCAGCAGGATGAATTCTGAAGTGTTTCGGGCAATATTATCTGCTCATAATCAGCCAAATGCTTCAGAACTCATTGGACGCCGCTTCACAGTGCAGATGGACAATGACCCAAAGCATACTGCAAAAGCAACCAAAGAGTTTTTTAAGGGAAAGAAGTGGAATGTTATGCAATGGCCAAGTCAATCACCTGACCTGAATCAGATTGAGCATGCATTTCACTTGCTGAAGACAAAACTGAAGGGAAAATGCCCCAAGAACAAGCAGGAACTGAAGACAGTTGCAGTAGAGGCCTGGCAGAGCATCACCAGGGATGAAACCCAGCATCTGGTGATGTCTATGCGTTCCAGACTTCAGACTGTAATTGACTGCAAAGGATTTGCAACCAAGTATTAAAAAGTGAAAGTTTGATGTATGATTATTATTCTGTCCCATTACTTTTGGTTCCTTCATAAGTGGGAGGCACATATGCAAACTGTTGTAATTCCTACACCGTTCACATGATTTAGATGTAAATACCCTCAAATTAAAGCTGACAGTCTGCAGTTAAAGCACATCTTGTTCGTTTCATTTCAAATCCATTGTGGTGGTGTATAGAGCCAAAGATGTTAGAATTGTGTTGATGTCCCAATATTTATGGACCTGACTGTAGTTCATGATAAGGTGAATGTTGTAAGTATTAAGGTGTTGTACTAAACTCTAGGAACTCTATGTAACTGGCTCATAGACTGCAGATAATTAATAAGATTACTTTTGTCTCTAGGCCGCTGGGAGCTCCTTCCAGCTGCTCTTTTGCTGATAGAAGAAGACTGGAGTAGTGAGTTATACTGTGTCTTGAAGCAATGCTGTAGAGGAGAGAGCCCCAATGCAGGCTGTTTTTTGTGTCCTCCTCCAGCACCTAACTCTGAACACAGAAAGGATAGTCAGAGGGAGAAAGTGATCACTGCTTGTGGTTTGGAAAACTGGAAGTAAAAGTAAGAGGAGGTAGGAAATAGATTATAAGGATGAAGGAGATGGACACACATTGCAAGAGGATGCTGTACAATTATTCCAAAAATGACAGATAATACAGCACAGGATTCCAAGGACATTAACAAGTTTCACACAACTTGGTGTTTAATCATAAAGTATCATAGTTATAAGTTGTGTGAAACGTGTTAATGTTTGGTCATTGTCCCCACAATTTATTACCTAGGTATTTGTTGGTGGATCAGGGAAAATACCAACTTGTCTCAGTCCAAAAGCATGGAGGGAAACCACCAAATACTTTGCAAGGCCTGCACATTTGTGGTCCAGGCCTAGTCCCTAAAAGGCTCCGTTCCCCAGTGGGCCCTAAAATAAGGTCCCTAGTACTGAGAAGGCCAGAACAACTGGGAATAAATCCACCTCTCCAACAAAACTTCAGTTACCGACCACCACTGCTCCCTCTCCCGAGTTGGCTGCTTCTCCTTTTTATGCAGATGTTATGCTTTCACTTAATTCATTGTCTCCATAGTTTTACACTTCATTTACCATTAGCTTTCACAGTAAAAGCACACACTTCATTTCATATAATGACCAGACCAGACTTTGCTGAATGACGAAGCTTAGGTGACAGGTTCCATGCTGTTCATTAATGTAGCGTTTATTTATTTCAGGTACTTATATAGCGCTGTCAATTTAAACAGCACTTTACATATATATTGTACATTCACTATAGCCCCTAACCCTCCAGGAGCGTACAATCTAAGGTCCTTAACTTACATTCATACATACACATACTAGGGCCAATTTAGACAGGATCCAATTAATCTACCAGCATGTCTTTGGAGTGTCGAAGAAAACCAGAGTATCTGGAGGAAACCCATGCAGGCACAGGGAGAACATGCAAACTCCAGGCAGGTGGTGCTGTGGTTGGGATTCAAACCAAGGAACCTAGTATTGCAAGGCAGCAATGCTAAATGCACACGGCTGGAATGGGATACAGGACCGTCAGGAAGCTTGGTGAGAAGGAGACAACTGTTGGAGTGATTATTTGCAAATGGAAGAAATACAAAATAACCATCAATTGCCCTCGGTTTAGAGCTCCATACAAGATTTTGCCTCGTGGGGTAAGGATGATCATGAGAAAAGTGAAGGAATAGCCCAGATACATGGCAGGAGCTTGTGAATGATCTATAGGCAGTTGGGACCACAGTCACCAAACAAACCAGTGGTAACACAATACACCACCATGGATTGAAATCCTACAGAGCCCGCCAGGTCCCCCTCCTCAAGAAGGCACATGTAAAGCCCTTCTGAAGTTTGCCAATGAACATCTAAATGATTCAGAGAAGGCTTGGGATAAAGTGTTGTGGTCAGATAAGACCAAAATTGAGCTCTTTGGCATTAACTTGACTTGCCATGTTTGGAGAAAGAAAAATGCTGACTATGATCCTAAGAACACTATCCCTACAGTCAAGTCAAGGTGGAAACATTATGCTTTGGGTCTGCTTCTCTACTAAAGGTACAGGCCGACTTTGCTGCATTGAGGGGCCAATGGAAGGGGCCATGTACTGTAAAATCTTGGATGAGAACCTTCTTCCCTCAGCCAGAACACTGAAGATGAGTCATGGACAGGTCTTCCAGCATGACAATGACCCAACACATACCACCAAGGCAACAAAGGAGTGGTTCAAGAAGCACATTAAGGTCTCCAGACCTTAATCCTATACAGAATTTATGGAGGGAGTTGAAACTTCGAGTTGCCAAGCATCAGCTAAGAAACCTTAAGAATTTAGAGAAGATCTGTAAAGAAGAGTGGACCAAATTCCCTCCTGAGATGCGTGCAAACCTGGTAACCAACTACAAGAAATGTCTTACCTCTGTGCTTGCCAACAAGGGTTTCTTCACCAAGTCATGTTTTGCTTGGGGATCAAATACTTAATTACTCACTGAACTGCAACTCAATTTATAACATTTATATCTTGTGTTTTTTCTGGATTTTTGGTTGATATTATGTCTCTATCATTTAAAATACACCCATGATAAAAATTATAGACCCTTCATTTTTTTTTGTAAGTGAGCAAACTTACAAAATCTGCAGGGGATCAAATAATTATGTTCCCCACTAAAGGCCGCACTGTAAACCCTGCCTACATATTGCTACTATGTCTATTAGTTGCCTACCCATTGTCACAGCCACCTGTATATTTTGACCACACTTGGTCACAATTGCCAGTTTGTTGCCCATTTATTGTCACAACTGTCTACTGTTGTTACAGCACACTTTTAGATTTTTTGCAGTTTGTTTTCATCACTTCCTTTTAATAAATGTTTTTACACAGTATGTATAAATAGGTGATACATTAGTTCTATTTCATTTTGTGTAATGAAATTCATCTCCATCAGCTTGGTTATTGCAGTTATGGGCATGACATTTTCAACAAATGGATTGTACAGATGGTGTTTTGTCTTATTTTACTGATCTCTGATACAGTTTCCTCACCAATCCGCATAATGTGTGCATTGGATTATTCTAAAATATAGACCTTTCCTATTTTGTGCTAACATAAACATCTGCAGCCTTGACCTTAAATCCCATGTGCAGAAGCACTTCCCATGATGCTAGGGAATGCTGTGGATTATTTCAGCTCTTGCACAGATATGCTATACAATTTGGAATGTATAGAGATAGTTCTCAGCAACTAAAGTTCAGAGGGTGATAGTTTGTCCTTATTTACCATTCTACCAAAACATTTGTTGCTTATTATAAATGTATTTCCTGTATTTAAAAAAAAAAAATTCTTTATTTGGTGTAAACATGTGAGCATACAAGTTTACAGATACAAAATCAGTAGCATAACACCATTTGGGGAAACAAAGTGCATGGACAGACAAGTCAACCTATTTAAGAAATTGCTGTATCTTTTTAGTCAATATCCTAGCAGTAACAACCCAATAGGTTGAAGGAGTGATGTCAACGCTCCCGCTAGGCTCAGAGTACTGTATATATTGGTGCTCCAACACAGGGTATTTTGGTAGCCCTAAATGGGCAAAAATGACTGTTTATTTAAAGCGAAGTTCAAAAATAAGAAATGCACATTTTTGCAGGTTAAAAAAAGGAAATGTGCATCTATTATTTTTTTCACAGGTGCAAGGTCAGGCTCCTGCAGACACTGGGGTAGATTTTCTAAAACTGGAAAGTACAAAATCTGGTGCAGCTGTGCATGGTAGCCAATCAGTTTCTAAAGCTGGCCATACATGGATCAAATTCTGAAAGAATTTTCTTTTGAAAATTATTTTCTAAGAATTTTCATTTGAATTTCGCACCATTATTAGGCCACAGCAACAGCCGATTTTAGAGCATCTGAGTGATCAGGCCTGTTGGAAATTTTTTGAAAAACAAATGATTTTCTAATCAATGATAAAAGAATTGTGTGAGAAATGTAATGGAAAAGAAATGAGCATGAGCTGTGACCTGGAAAGAAAAGAAAATTTTTGGCCATGAAAATTCTTTTCTGTAGCAACATGAGGTGAAATTAAAGACTTGGTTGGTTGAATTTTGAAATAAATGGTGGCACCATCGGATTACAAAAAACGCACAATTTCTGATTTCTAAAGAAAATTCATTCAGAATTCGACCCATGTATGGCCTGCATAACTTCAGATTGTTCAGTTAAGCTTTGACGATAAAACCTGGAAGGGTTTCTATGCACATCTGTGCCAGATTTTGCACTCTCCAGTTTTAGTATATCAACCCCACTGCCTACAGTTTCTTCCTGTACCTCTCTGTGGGCTCTTTTTGAAAGCTGTAGGAAGTGTCAATGAATTATGAGAGCGCTCCCCAGCAACCTTGCAGTTCACTGAGAACTACAAGCCATCTGCCATTCCTTTGAATGAATGATGCTTCTGTGCCGGCGATGCCCTGCACAGCTACTGGGTTTTTAAAGTGTGGCAATGAGTGCAGGTAAAAGAAACCCTGCCCACTGTCACGGGGGTAATCAAGGGGTTCAGGGGCTAGTGCATAGTAAATAGGAGTGTAACATTACAAAAGGAAGGTGATCTTAGTCTTCGCTCTAAAGGGGAAGTTCAGCTTTATGCCCTCCACCCCCCTTCTGTTTTTGGCACTTTTTTTTGGGGGGGGGGGACGCGGGTACTACAGGTACCCGCTCCCACTTCTGGTCAGATTACCGTGATTATCCACTGGAAGTTCTTCCCCCCAGCCCGCAACCTTCTGGGATGTCACAGGTCCCAGAAGGCTGCTGACTATTCACAAAGCACAGCACGGCCTGCGCATGTGCACTGGGCAGTTAGCTGTGAAGCCACACGGTTGTCTGCCAACAGTAAACATGTCAACGCCGGGGACCTGAAGACTGGCGAAGCAATTCAGGTGAGCATGATGCTGGACTCCTGGACAGGTAAGTGTCCTTTAATAAAAGTCAGCAGGTACAGTATTTGTAGCTGCTGGCTTATTTTTTTTTTTTTCAAAAAGGCTGAAGAATCGCTTTAAGCCGGTCTTTATTCTGTGATCTACAATTAAGAACACATCTAAAAAAATATATACATGCTCTATTTGACATCTGTCCTCACTTAAAACGGTAGCTCCACTTTCGTGGGAAACAAATTAAAAAAAAATAATATAGCGTATACAACTGCGACACAAGTCACATGTAATTGAATGTTATTAAAAAACGACCTTTCCTTTTTAATCTGCAGCACTGTCAACGTCTGTAAAATGCAATGTAATATGGCAACTTGCAGGCGTTCTGTACGCAGATGGTGTACAGACACCCCCCCCCCCCCCCCCCCCGGAATATAATTTTCTGCTTGTGTGATTGGCTCACTGAATTTCCCAGAAGTCTGCACTAAGATACAAGTCAGATTTTGAGCATCCCCTGCAACAAAAATGTCATTATTGGGGAGATATCACTTCTAAAGGGATGCAGAGTCTGCAAGTTTCCTCATTAGAATCAGCTGCTGATGCAGCAGCTGATTGATAATTATAAATTCACTCTCATACAGATTCACTCTGCACTTGGACACAGACAAACAGCTATTTTTTCAGAAAACAAAAGGCAGGAATGTGCAGCAAAGTTTGCTAAAATCCCTGCAATATACATAAATCATCCAGAGGGGAATGTTTTTTTCTCATCAAAAGTGGAGTTACTCTTTAAGCAGTCACCTCTTGTTGCTTACTTAAAATCAACTAATTTTATATAATCCATGTACATAAAAACAGATCAGCTTAGGTGGACTTCTGTTTCCAAAGAAAGTCTGGTATCCACAAACCTGGAGGAGTGCTGAAAGAGGGAGCTAAATAATTTCTAAAAAAACTTCCCTGTACTAGTCATTGTGAAAGAAAACTAAGAATTTTTGGAAATGTGTTAATTTATAAGGTCCTGCAAGTGTGAATTCCCCTAGGCCCAACAATCTCATCTATTGGGCCTACCCTAGTTATCAAGCATGGAAATTGACTTGCTGTAGTTTAAAAACAGCCACATGGCCTTTGGGAATCTAATTGGAAGAAACCAGATATCCCCAACAAATATAAATAAATACAATTTTCAATACAATGAAAGAACTTTTGCTTTTTAGAAAGTTTATAGAACTCTGACTAAACATCTACAACATGAATAAATTACTCTTCTACTACTTTTCTGTTAACTGCTTCTTTTAGAATACTATATGGTTATTTATATATTGAGTATTTTAGGAAACAAAGCTCTCTTCCATTGGGAAGAGAGACACAAGACAGCAGGCGCTCTTGGTTTTGATTTTTTTTTTTTTATTATACTTCTCTCTATTTATTATTTTTTCTCTACCTTTTTTTATTTCTTGTTACAATGGTTGGCTGTATACAATAAATGGAGCTGTCATCTGTACTTTCATACAATCAATAAAAAAAAAAAAAAAAACAACAACACTACATTTATGGCTGCAAAGCAACTCTAATTTTAAATGCTTGATTGCTGATGAATTACTAAACAGGAGTTTAAAAACTGTCCTGTATTAAAAGAAAAAAAATGAGTTCTTGTGGCAGTGATAGCTCAGTTTAATAAAACAAGCTTTTTTCTTTCTTCCTCTGTTATGCTGTGGAAAACCGCTAGATTACATCTTTGTATAATTACAGTATAATTATACTATAATTTTTCATACATTTTTAAACTTGGCTTTGCAAATGTACATAAGGGAACAAAATGTGAAATTGCTCTACCAGATCCCGGCTAATATCTGTTTTAATTAGTCCCAGAAGAGATATATGTATATTCTCTGGCCATTTTATTAGATACACCTGCCCGTTAAAATATACTGTATATCCAAACAGTGAATGTTGTGATTGCAGCTTGATACAAAAAGTATGCAGAGATGGTCAAGAGGTTTAGCGGTTTGTCCAGACTTTAGATTTTTTTTGAAAGAACTAACATTTGACAGTTATTGATCAATAAATATTATATTATATTTATAGCAATAAATATTTGAAACATTATCACACTATCCCGGCATCCTTTGTTGGGGGCTCTTAATCTGAGCCCCACCACCCACAGAGTTTTACTTGAAAGAAGAGGTGTGAGGTACCATTGATGATCCAGGAGTGTGTCCTTAGCAGGGATAGACGCCCACAGGATGATTCAGCTGAACCCATGAGTGAGATTAATGTTCTCAAATGCGTTATAACATTGCGCATCTGGTGAGTGCGTAATTTTAACAGTTTTCACCAGAAGAATCTTTAAAGGATCACCCTTATTTGAGACTTCACATCTATTCTCTATATAAGGACTATGTCACTTTAATCACGTCTATGAGCACCTTATATGTACATTTTGCACCTTGTCACTTTGAACTACCACCATTAGTGACACTTATTTGGTATTGATGACCTCCCTATGGGATTAGATCTGTGATTTTTTGATTATTCATATTGCATTTTTAGATTTAGATGACCACATTACAGGTCTAGGATCTTTACTGTATATTGCATTTATCCTGTTATCGTTATAGCGCTGCACCCCATTTTATATTTAGACTCAGAAGGTTGATTTGGTGCCTTTTTGGTGTATACAGCAGCTTGCCAATTAGCACTCACTCTTGCATACTTTTATTATAAATCCTGTATAATAATAATATAAAAAAAAACCCAGTGGTGATTACATACCACCAAAAGAAAGCTCTATTTGTGTGAAAACAAGGATATAAATATTGTTTGTGCACAGCATTGCATGACCGCACAATTACCAGTTAAAGTAGCGCAGTTCTAAACAGTAAAAAATGGCCTGGTCATGAAGGAGGTAAAATCTTCCAGAGCTCAAGTGGTTAAAGACTAAGTTTACCTTTTTTTTTTCTAAAATCCAGCTCCCCTATGTACCAATATACCATTAACGTACCTCTGTTGCAGAAAAATAAGAGCTTTCTTTGATTTTTAAAACAAGGTCTTACCTTAGCCCTTGCTGAATTTCTTAAAAAGCTTCATCAGTTGCTGGTATGTAGTTTTAGGACAGAGAAACCTGTAAGATAGAGTAAGGAATTTAACAGCTGACCTCATTAGCACACACATCCTACACTGACCTCAATAAACCACACACCTTTGCCCATCAAATACTTTTTCACAGCATCAACAGCAACTCCCCAGGCGTGCATTTGCCTGGCTTCCCCGCGTCCCTTCAGCCGGGCTCAGACCACATGCTAAACTCTCTGGGGCCACATGCAGCCCATGGGCAACCCTTATGTAGTGCAAGAGCCTGTCTGATTGGTTAGATGATTGATCCTCCTATTATATAGCTTTATAAATCTAAAGGAGATTGTAAAATCAGATTATATAGTGTATAGCCACATTTATATACCTAAAATGACCTATTTGTGTTTTCAGTGTCATTAATTGTTAATGGCACACCAAACACAGATGCCAAAAACACATTTTGCTACATGAAAAAGTGGGTGACAAATGCAGCAAAACTCGCACCACACCAAAATGTCCAATGAGCTACTTTGCCACGTGTAGTGCAGCCCATTTAAATCAACGGGCTGCCCTGTGTGTGTCATGGGGAAAATGAGCTAAAAAACATAACTGCTACACTACTCTAGGTATGAACAGGGCCTGAAAGTTTATACCTAGGTGTGTTTACACAGGAACAATGAGGCTCCATTCACATCTGTGTGTTTCCGAATGCATGGCAATCTGCACAGAAAATGCAGGCTTTGCCATGTGTTTCAGAAACACGCTGGAGAATGTGCATCATGTTTGTGTTGTCATTACATGTAAAAGGCACTCCACATGTGGCAAATGCACCCAAAACTGCCGTAACATGCCATGGTCCGCTCCAAAAAAAGTTCAGGGGCTTCTCTGGGACGATTGTTGTGTGTAGAGCAGTCCATTCAAGTGAATGGGCTTCCCTTAACGTGACAAGTGAAAATGCTCCAAAACACCCAACACAAACGCACACAGGAATGTGAGTTTTCACTATGTGGAGATGTGAACGGGGCCTGACAACTGAGTGTCTCCATCCCCTCCCCATGCAATATGATTCTCTGTAGAATCTCTTTTGATTTACCAGAACTATGTAATAGAAGGACACACCTTAACAATCTATTCAATTTGTTTCAAATTAGACAGGCCCTTGTACTACACACACTATATTGCCAAAAGTATTGGGACGCCTGCCTTTACACATAAACGTTAATGGCATCCCAGCCTTAGTCCCTAGGGTTCAATACTGAGTTGGCCCCGCCCTTTTGCAGCTATAACAGCTTCAACTCTTCTGGAAAGGCTGTCCACAAGGTTTAGGAGTGTGTCTATGGGACTGTTTGACCATTCTTCCAGAAGCACATTTGGGAGGTGAGGCACGGATGGCGGACAAGAAGGCCTGGCTCGCAGTCTCTGCTCTAATTCATTCCAAAGGTGTTCTGCTGGATTGAAGTCAGGACAGTCAAGTTCTTCGACCCAAAACTCACTCATCCATGTCTTTATGTAGCTTGCTTTGTGCACTGCTGCGCAGTCATGTTGGAACAGGAAGGAGCCACCCCCAAAATCTTCCCACAAAGTTGGGAATTGTCCAAAATGTCTTGGTATGCTGACACCTTAAGAGTTCCCTTCACTTGAACTAAGGGGCTAAGCCCAACCCATGAAAAACAACCCCACACCATAATACCTCCTTCACCAAACTTTACACTTGGCATAATGCAGTCAGGCAAGTACTGTTCTCCTGGCAACCGCCAAACCAAGACACATCCGTTGGATAGCCAGACAGAGAAGCGTGATTTGTCACTCCAGAGAACATGTCTCCACTGATCTAGAATCCAGTGGAGGCGTGCTTTACACCACTGCATCCGACGCTTTGCATTGCACTTGGTGATATAAGGTTTAGATGCAGCTGCTTGGCCATGGAAACCCATTCCATGAAGCTCTCTACACACTGTTGTTGTACTCATCTGAAAGCCACACAAAGTATGGAGGTCTTTAGCTATTGAGTCTGCAGACAGTTGGGGACTTCTGCACACTATGCACTTCAGCATGCGCTGTCATTTTACGTGTATTGTGTATTGTTTTGCTACTGTATTGTCTCATGTCTTGTCCCCCATTCTAATGTACAGCGCTGAGCAAACCCTTTGGCGCTATATAAATACTCTATAATAATAATAATAATGTCGGCATATTTCTGTGTAATCCTAAACTCGCACCATCTTTCCCATATTTTTTTCAATTTTGTCCTCTCCGCTATAATAAAGTTCTTCTAACTTATAGCCATATTCCACCGTCCTTAACCTTTGGTGCTTCTTGGCCCTTCCAAAATTTAGGTATTAATGCTTTTGCAGCATTTAATAAATTAACTACAATTGTGTTCTTGTATTGTTTTACTGTTAGGCCGGAATTATGAAACAAACACACCCATGGGTCCATTACTATATTTTCTCCTGTAATTTCTATTATTTGTTGTACTGTCCTCTGCCAGAAATCCTGTAATATGGGGCATTCCCACCATATGTGTATCATTGTACCCTCTATCCCACATCCCCTCCAACATAGCTCCGAATTCTGTGGATGATACTTATGAACTCCTACTTGGCGTATCATACCTGCCTCTTCTTAAACCACCTATGCCATTAATAAAAACACTTGATTTCTTCAGGGAATGTTCACCATATGCCTGTTGTAACAGATCTAGAGTATCACGTGTACTTTAGTCAATTTTCACACAAAATCTGATGGTAAAATGCTGCTCCAGATTCCTTTCACTAATTTTCCATCAATAGTACAACGCACACATGTATTATTTCTTCTACAATTCCGTAAAGACTGAGTCAACTGCTCGGCAACCCAGGTGAATTCAAGTTAGAAAATGTCAGAACACACTCGAGTGTAAATGGCTGCGTGACTGACTACCATAGTGATGCACCACAGGCATTCCGGGAATAAAATTGTCACACCTCTTATTTACATAGAAGCATGGTTGTTTGTCAAGTCCAATGCTTGATTACTAGGGTAGGCCCAATAGATTCGATTTTTGGGCCTACTGGAATTCGAACTCATAAGACCTCTTAAATTACCTCTACTTGGTTACTTTTATGTTTGCAGCTTAGCTTTTCTGAATTGTCTGGTTATAGCAATGATTGTAGGTGAAGTAGATGACCATCTACTGATAAAGTTAGGTGGCAAACACTGCATCCGTGGGCATCTTACATATCCTTTAGAATTCTACATCCATTTGTTCTAAGGGAAAAGTTTTTGGGCAAGAAAAATCCTGCTAGCTGTTGGACTTTCCTTTCCCAACGGGTAGACTGGCACAAGGTTTGTTCAATGACCTTGAGTCTTGGGCAACTCAAGAGCGTATGTCTGTTGTGACTAGCTGTACTAACTGGCATTTACCAACTCTCGTTTTATTTCTGGTGCTGACTTAAACGCCAGCTCAACTTATAACAGACATTTCTACTTTGGGTTTTACCAGTGGGTAAAACCATCAACCAGCTAGGTATTTATCAGAGATTCCAATAGTAAGATTTCCTCATGTTATTTTGCATCTACACTGCCTTCAGTTTGTAAACCTAAAATTAAAAAACCCTTGCACTGTATATTTAATGTTTTAGGGCTTGAGTATTCATATTATTATTATATTAGTGCCTACTGTTCTTCTGTATTACCAGGTTGATCCTGCCCGTGTCCATCCTCTTGATAGTAAACTGATCAAGCTAAACATGGTAGCCAATCCATGCTAGTGTGTTCAGTTTACATCCTCTGTCATCCTGCATTTAGATACAGTCATGCTGTATCTTCCAGGGTCACTGTAAAGCATGCCTCCCTCCAGCCTTGACTGACATCGGCTTGCTCTGCAGCCACTCCTCCTCTCCCATTTAGGAAAATGCCTCTCAGATATGTCAGGCTTTTCTGCCCTGCTCTGTAGCAGGCATGTGATCGCTGTTGATTCCCAAGTGATTCACAGACCTGCTGGAGGGCGGGTATAGAGCGGGGCAGACACATCTGACATCACAGAGAGGAGACAAGGGGTGACTGGAGCTGCTTTAGACTCCCACCAACAGGTCTGTGAATCACTTGGGAATCAGCATTGACCACGTGACCTGCACTTTAGGAAACAAAAAATGCACTAAAGGCAAGTTTTTACAAAATATAAACATAGATTGATTAAAAGGGTTATATGTAGCCATTTTTAAATGTTTTTTGTCATTTAAATTTACAAGGCGTAACCAAGTTGTCACTCAATCAAAAGAAAATAAAACTCACAGAAACATATATACAAGCTTTTGTGTGGGGTTGAATTTGATCATTTTGGTTGTCTAGGGACAAACCCCCAATTTGTATTCCAAGTATTTTGATAAGTCGAGTATACACTCACCAGCCACTTTATTAGGTACACCTTACTAGTGCAAAACAAATATCCCCGACACCATTACACCACCACCAACCTGAACCATTGATACTAGGCAGGATGGATCCATTATTCATGTTTTTTTTTAGTTATTTGAGTTACTGTTGCCTTTCTATCATCTCAAACCAGTTCTCCGCTGACCTCAACAAAGCATTGCTGCTCGCTGGATATTTTCTCTTTTTCAGACCATTCTCTGTAAACCCTAGGGATGGTTGTGCATGAAAGTCCCAGTACATCAGCAGTTTTTGAAATACTCAGACCAGCCCATCTCGCACGAACAACCATGTCACCTTCAAAGTCACTTAAATCCCCTTGCTTCCCCATTCTGATGCTCAGTTTGAACTTCAGCAAGTCATCTTCACAACATCTACTGTACATGCCTAAATACACTGAGTTGCTGCCTTGTGATTGGCTGATTTGCAGTTTGTGTTACCAAGCAATTAAAAAGGTGTACCTAATAAAGTGGCCAGTGAGTGTATAACACAAAGCAAGAGCTCCATAACTTTATCCCTTCCATTAAAGTGGGTGTTGGTTAAGAGGTGGGACATATCAAAGGGAAGACAGGCAGCATTTCCTTTGGGGAGAAATGTCCTGGCTTGGTGCGTACGGAATTAAATTCCCCTCTTTTGTCTGTGCTTCTCAAAAGCACACATACTCTTTAGCTGTGATGCAGGAAACATCCCTTTTTAATCATCGGAGGACTTCTTTTTCTCCAAAGAAGTTAACTGAAAAAAGAAGGTCAAGAGGTAGAAGTTTGAAATATAAAATTTTGTGGTATCCTTGGTGGAATTCCAGCTGCATTATAGAATCTTAATGTTCTTCTTTCTCTAATCACATCAGTTATTTATTAAACAGGCTTGAATAACGGAGTCTGCCGTGACAAAGGAAGAATAGGTAATGGACATTCCTACTGCGGACTGTACATGCATATAAAGGACAGCTCATTCCCCAGGAGGATACGAGACTGATGAGCCAGTGAAAGCAGTAAATTGAATGAAGGTGCATTATGCCTCGTTAGAAAAGATGACTTGGCAGAGGCATGAAAAATCTTTAGATGAAAACCAGTTGTAAAAGCAGAACCTAATGTTTAATAAATGAATTACAGTGACTCATAAATTCAACTCCAACTATTTCTGTGCTGCAAATGCCATTTTATGTTACAGGCTCTATCCATGCTTTAGGCCAGCTTTGTGCATGCAAGTGAAATCTGACATAGGGCGGCTTTAAAATAACTTACACACTCTGAAAATGGATTGCAGCATAATGGTTAGAAATTTTGAATATTTGAATAATCATGGGTAAATCCCAATGAAAAAAAAAAGTTACTTTTTTTTTGTAAAGTTAGGCTTCACAGCTATTTTTTTACATTTGGCTAGTATAGGGAAGAACCTCAGTCAGGTTTTTATGGCCATCTCTGTACCTGTTGTGCATATTTCCCTTCCTTCCTCTTTTTCTTTACTCTATAGAGCAGGAGAAGGAACTGTCATTCGGCCCTGACACTGAAACAAAACAAAAGGGGTGGGGCCATTGTTGTAACAGGGTGACCCCGCCCCTTTGTTTACTTTGGCAGTGGGGCTGAATAAAGTAAAGAAAAAGAGCAGGTAATGACAGTCAGCACCTGCAAGTGAGGGGTCTGTATGTACACACTGCTCCATCACTGTATACACTGCTCTACTCCTCTCCATATGAAAAGTAAAAAAAAAAAACAAATACGCTGACATACATACAAAAATGCATGCTTTGGGGTGCTTATGTTAAAAAAACCCACAGCAATGGTGCTACACGTTACATATCACTGTGCACGCCACAATTAGAGCAATAATGTTAGCACCAGAGCTCATGGGTAACACTAAACTGATAACCTGTAGGGGCTTTTACAGCATCGACTATGGAAAATATAAGGTATTGACACTTTTTTCACCGTTTCACAGATGCACGCAATTTAAATGCTTGACATGTTGGGTATGTGTTTACTCGGTGCAACTTCAACTTTTATATTTTAGCAAAAAATTGGGTAAATTATTGTGGTTGTGTGCCCTAAAATTAACTTTAGTATATTTTTTTTACTAAAATTCAGGCTTAAAATATTTTTTAATCATGTAAACCAAAAATTTTAAAACATTGAAAAAAATGGCTATGGCATTCAAGTGGTTCCATTGATTCTTTTCATTTGAAAGACGTGACTGAACTGATAAAGTAGATGGAGCGCCCATGTAAAAAAAGTCTAGCCCTCACTTCCTGCCCCAGTGACAGGTGGTCAGAGAAACTGGAAACAAGGGACAAGGGAAAAACTCTCAAGTAGGGACACAGACCACTACATGACAGCATACATGAATGGGTATAGTCTCCGCCTCCCACCCAATCCCAGGACCGGTTATACTGTATAACTGAGTTATTTCCCCAATGGCAGCATTCTTGTAACTATACTTAATGCAAAGCTTTAGGGAGGGACCTGTATGCTGTCATGCTTATGCATCAGTAAAGGAAATTTACTGTCAGGCAAGTATACAATTTTCTGTTTTCCTGACACAAGCATGACAGCATACATGAATGGGATGTAGTATGATAACAAGCAACAAGGGAGGGTAAAGCTGAAGCATTTTAATCAACGTGTCATTAGATTTGTTTACAACTGAAGCCATACTTCCTCTGTTGTCAATGTTGCTTGACCAACTTTGTAATGGGCTAGAAATGCACCCTACATGGAGTCGGTTGCTGTCCTGCAGAAATCTGGGCCTCTGAGTTATGCCCATGAGCGCGCACTCCGTCTGGTAAAGTGAGCTCTGCACTCAATTGATGGATTCATCATTACCATAGAAGCCCATCAGACTACCTTGACCAGCGACAATGGAATTGTCCTAGTGGACAGTGAAAGTCTTCTTCTGACACTCCTTGGCATGAACAGCACATTGTCTGATCTTCTAAAGGAGGGCCACTTCCATATATTTCTTCAACATCGAATCCACTTCCACTTTTGTGGAGACTCATTTTAGTTTGGACATGCTGGAAGGATGATGTTTTGATCCAGATGTAAAGATTTGCAGACCTTTGTATGGTGCTAAAGAGGAGACTAGAGCTATTCTATTTGACAATGGTAGCTAAAAGCTAGTTTACAGCTTGACGCTTGGAGATCTGAGATCTTTTTCCAAACATGGTAGCTGTAAGAAACGCTGCTTCAGTATTACTGAGAATATTGAAGAAGTCTTATCCAGAATGGAGAGTGGGACAACATCTTCAGCACTATTTTCACTGCAAGGTCCAAGGGGAAAGAACAGTCTTTTGCAATTGGTTTACCAAGATAAGCGATGATCACTGGATTCCAGAAAGTGAGAACATGACCAAGACTCGACTACCACTTAATCCTATATCTAGGCTTACTTGCAAAAAAAAAAAAAAAAACTCTCATAATCTTTACAGCAGGGAAGAGAGGATTCAATCCTTTAAAATTCTTCAAGGTTTCCCATGTTCTAGTTTACATGAAATTTGAAGGAGGTGCCCGGGCTTCAAAAGGGTTTCAAACACTGAAGGTGAGACCCCCAGATGAGTCTTCACCTCTTGGTGTCTCAACAGCTAGATACAACTTGGCTGAATTTGGATGATACATTTGGCCATGCCGTGTAAGGTCTGGAATCTTGGGAGGAGAATAGGAAGTTCCTGGAAGAGAGACTGTACTTGATACCATGGCCTGCAAGGCCACTGTGGATCCTGATGAGGAGCCTAGAGACCACTAAGTCTGCTGGAGATTTTATATATATATATATATATATATATATACAAACACACACACTGCTCAAAAAAATTAAAAGAACACTTTTTAATCAGAGTATAGTATCAAGTCAATTAAACTCCTGGGATATTGATCTGGTCAGTTCAGTAGCAGAGGGGGTTGTTAATTAGTTTTAGCTGCTTTGGGGTTAAAATTAACAACAGGTGCACTAGATAGGCAACAATGAGACGACCCCCAAAACAGGAATGGTTTTACAGGTAGAGGCCACTGACATTTTTTCCCATACTCATCTTTTCTGACAGTTTTTCACTAGTTTTGCATTTGGCCAGGGTCAGAGTCACTACTGGTAGCACAAGGCGATACCTGGACCCTACAGAGGTTGCACAGGCAGTCCAACTCCTCCAGGATGGCACATCAGTATCCCAGCACAGCCTCAAGAGCATGGAGGAGATTCCAGGAGACACAGTTACTCTAGGAGAGCTGGACATAGCTGTAGATGATCTTTAACCCATCAGCAGGACTGGTGTCTGCTCCTTTGTGCAAGGAGGAACAGGATGAGCACTGCCAGAGCCCTACAAAATGACCTCCAGCAGGCCATAGAGCTCAATTGGCATTTTCCATTAAACACCAGAATTGGCAGGTCTGCCACTGGCACCCTGTGCTTTTCACAGATGAGAGCGGGTTCACCCTGAGCACATGTGACAGATGTGAAAGGGTGTGGAGAACATTATGCTGCTTGTGACATCGTTCAGCATAACCGTTTTTGGTGGTGAGTCACTGATGGTCTGGGGAGGCATATCCATGGAGGGAAGCACAGACTTCTACAGGCTTGACAATAGCACCTTGACTGCCATGAGGTATTGGAATGAAATCCTTGGACCCAATGTCAGACTCTATGCTGGTGCAGTGGGTCCTGGGTTCCTACTGATGCACGACAATGCCTGGCCTCATGTGGTGAGAGTATGCAGGCAGTTCCTGGAGGATGAAGGAATTGATACCATTGAATTGCCCCCATGCTCGTTTGATCTAGATCCAATAGAACACCTCTGGGATATCCGATGATGCCAGGTTGCACCTCAGACTGTCCAGGAGCTCAGTGATGCCTTGGTCCAGATCTGGAAGGAAATACCCCAGGACACTATCCATCATCTCATTAGGAGCATTCCCCAACATTGTCAGGCATGCATACAAGCATATGAGGGCCATACAAACTTCCGAGTACCATTTTGAGCTGCTGCAATTAAATTTCAGCAAATGGACTACCCTGCTGCATCATTTTTTCACTTCGATTTTTGGGGTGTCTTTGAATTCAGTCCTCTGTAGGTTGATAATTTTAATTTCCATCAAATGTGGAATTGGAGCTTGATCCTTCCTACTGCTTCATGTCTAAGTGTAACACCCTCCCAGTTCAGCTATGGGGAGCTAGATCCAAATCATTAGGAGCTGGTTAGCAGCTCAGGTGTGATAGCCAGAGGGGTAAAAAAAAATATTACTGGCCATAGTTTTGTCTTCCTATTGTCTGCTGAGATTCAAAATAGCCTTGGCTACTGAAGTGAGCTCCAATGCAGACCACAGAATACTACCTAATATTAGTATAGACTTTCTTCATTTCCATTGTACTGTTCCAAGGCATTTCCAAGGATATTGCTTAATTCACTGGTAGAATGGCACATCTGGCCAGTCTGATGAAAGCTCCTTGGCTAGCTGCATCTGAGGCAGAGGTACCCTTTAAACAAAATTAGCTTAGTACCTGACCATCAGTAACTAGAAATCCACCCAGACAGTTTGAACAGAGTCAAAACATTCGCTTTCTTGCCTCCTTGAACACTGCTGCCCCTGATATGCAACAGCATAGCATTTTCCCCGGAGAGTCAGCTGCTACCAGCTGAGGATGACACATGTGGCCAGTCTGTTGAAAACTCCTTGGCCAATTGGTGGCCTTTAAACAAAACATGGATGTTTGATTAGGCTTAGTGTCTGACAATTAGCGACTACAGAATTTTTCCATCATGGCATAGCATCTTGGCAGGCAAGCAAGCTAACCACAAGCCCAGGATGATCATTGTAATGAGATTTATTTTAGCCTGCCTCTCCTGCCATTGCCCTGACTGCATATCAGTTCCTTCAAGGCTAAAGAGGACTTGTCACTGTCATTGTCAGGGTAATTTGCCTCTTCACCTCCTGAGAAGTGGTGCTGTTGTTGAGGGCTGGACAGATTTGCAATCCATTATGCCCATAATGTGTTTTCTTTTTTTTTTTAAGATACTATATCTACCTGACCCTCACCTTAATGATCCTGGCTGGTCTCTATGTAAGCTCATGGTTCCTGGCTCATAGAGGAGCTTAAAGGACTGTAGGCATAATGAATGCCAAGGAGCGTTGGCTAGGATATAAGCATTTATACACTACAAGTGCTTGAGATGATTGTAGCCATAGCCCTGAAAATTGTATGTTAGTGCAAATAAAGAAAAGTATCATGGACAGTACTGAACTGTAAACTACAAGTGGTAATCCACCTACAGAACATTAGGGTCAAGGCCACTCACAGCTGTCCACAAGCAGCCACAGCGTCCCAAGAGCCTCAGCCAACCAGCTGCCCCCAGCCAGTTGTAGCACCCAAGGGCCCCTAACTATTAGCGGCAAATTAACCTCCATGCCAATGTAAGTGAGGTTTGACACATTAGATACACATCAGTCTGTAATTGCTCCTAAGAAGCAAGTACTTAATGCAATGCAAACTAAGCAGAACACTGATATTCACTCAAACATTAGAACTGACATGTTTAAATGCATAGCAGTCATAAAGCACATAGAAATGATAAGTACTGAAGAGTTAGTCTATCCCAGGCAAAGCAATGAAGGGTTAATAGACACCAAATAATCAGAAATGGCAGGTTAACCTACACCAGGCAAAAGCACTGCAGAGGTTAATACAACAAACCCAGCATTAGTACATAGAAAGCCAAAACTGCAGAGCCAGGCATTGCTGAGTTAATAGCAAAAAACTCAACTCTGTAACAGCAAATACCTGTACTGTCAGCCCATGCATTAGCAGAACTGCAGACACAAACCACAACTTGCAAAGCATTGACACCACAGACAGAACTGTGATCAAGCCAGCAGAGATTCATGACGTGTGCTGCCTGTTTTAGCAGTGCAGGATCACAGAATATACCTGTAGACAGCTCTTCACAGTATAACAATAGCTGAACACTATTGCCTTGTGCACCATGTGGTGCCTTACCACGTGAATGCCTCATAGCCAGCAGGAAGTCCAATGAATGTCCACGCATGGAGTCATGATGAAGGAGAAATTTGTGCAATCCTTAGAGACCCGCACCCTGCACCCCAGTACCTGTATTTGGGGGAGGCCTCCCTCTTATAGGAGCTTTACAACCTGTACGCAGAGAACTTCGCCACAGGAGAGGCTGAACCTTTGCTGATAGGCGAGATGAATACAGCAAGGTGAGGGTAAACATTCTACTTTAAACAGTTCCATAACCAGCCATTGGGGAAATTACTTATTTACATAGTCTAACTGGTCCTGGATTTGGGTGGGAAGCAGGGCCTATACCCATTTGTGTATACTGTCATGCTTGTGCCAGGAACAGTTTTTTTTTTTTTGGAGACCAGGGAAGGTTTTGTATCTCAGTGTATTTCTTGTCCTGTGTCATAGGGATAAAAAGTAACATCTTTCACAGACAGTAATAAAATCTTGGTGTGTGGTGGGTAATGTGTTTTGTAAAGGCCAGAAGTTGATTTTATTGAAAGATATGTTCAGCATAAAGCCCCCTTTTAAGACTTGAAGAATTCACAAAGGGAAAAACAGAAGCTAGACTTTGTTGGAGCCTGTGTTGGCGGGCTTTGGGTTTTTGTCGATGGCATCAGTTTGGAACACAAAAAGGTAATTAAAATTCAATAGTTGGTGACTTTGCCAGCAGTTGACCTCCTTCAACCTGCATTTGACCTTCTTCAAACCTTTTTTTTAATTTCTATAGACTTTTTTGGGGGGATACCAAACCTATGTGATGTGAACAAAACCCCTTCGGCCCTTTGGCGATGACTGAGCCATGTTTTTACCACTCCCTTTTATGCTGCAAAGGGAGAGTACATATGTAGCTAAAATTATCTCGGCTGAATGCAACCTATTCATCTGCATGGGGGCACTCTGCAACAGCCTGCAATGCAAATCTCTCTTTTGCGTGTAACTAATGTAAACTAGCCCAATAAGTGGAATGATCCCAAAGGGAAGTTTTACAATGCTCTGTGCAAAGAGCATACTTACCTGCTGTATGCACAGAGCAGCCCCAATCCTCTTCTCAGGTCCCCCACCAGCACACCTATCCATTTCCTACTGCAGATTGCAAAGCAAGCAGCTAACTATGGGGCACCCAAGTAGGCTCACTGCAGCTCTGTGTGTCCATTCACACACAGAGCTGTGACTCAACCCCACTCCCCCTCTCTCCATATTGGCTCACTGGCTGTGATTGATAGCAGCAGGAGCCAACGGTTCACGCTGCTCTCTCAGCCAATGAAGAGGGAGAGTCCCAAGAGAGCCTTGGCTCTCGTACACATTGTTGGATCACGATGGGGCCCATGTAAGTATTAGATGGGCTGAGGGGGCTGCTGCACACAGTTTTTTTACCTTCATGCAAAAAACCTTAAGCCTTTACAACCACTTTAAATAGTGATTCAGCACCCCACACCCTTTTCTACTAGAAATAAAATTCTGACTTATAACTCTTATAGCCCAGTCTGTTCAAAACCGTACCATTAAAAAATATTGCCTAGAGTTGTGCTTTAAAGGATGCACACATATAATTCCCTTCTCAGTTATTACTTTTTTTAATCATATTTGCTCCAATTTAATGGACTTGTGTGTAAGGATCAGGCAGAAGCCAAGGAGAGCTTTGGTTGTGCCTGTATATAAAGGGAATGTCTGAAGTTTAACATTTTCCTAAGAGCCATTTATCATTGTCTAAGCTATAGCTTGGTCATAAATATGTATTCGTATCTACATACGATGTGTGATACTCTCACAGGGAATTGCGGGAAAGCCAGCAAGTTATTTTTTAGTCAAAGCAAAGAAAAAAAAATCTTAAAGATTTCAAACTGGCCATATGCTCACAGAGCATGCAGAACACTGTGTCAGAAAATGTCAAGTGACTTTTTACTTCATTGCAGGTTTTATATAAACACAATTGCTATCAAAGGAAGTCTTGAGCACTTTCTTTTAGTTGACGTAATTGATGTGGGACATTGAGCCCTGCATGTTTCTACTCAAAGGTGCTCACTTTTTTCTCATGCTGGTGTGTTTATTTTGCTCTATTGTGATTCTACATTTAAAAAACAACTTTCTGTGATAAAAAGTAACACCTATGTTCATGTGAAAGGATCAGCATGGTGATCTAACAACTAACACTTTATGAAGGTCAGAACATCTACAAATTACTCTCGGCACAGGGTTTATTTAAAGTGATATTATGATCAATCTGAGTTTATTAATGTTTTTTTTGAAACTGTACATAAAAAAAAGGCATTCACATAACCAATAACACTGATAGGATACAAAACAGAAAATAGAGAATGGGGGGTAGAAAGGGCAAGAAGCAATAATAAACTGTATCATTTTGGCACTGAATATCGTCAATTACAGAACCCAAGGTTAACGTGCCAGTAGCCTTTCTGTACAAACAAGGTCAGGCCCCCAAAGGGTACAGATAATAAAGGCACAAAGGGCATCAAAAGAAGCAAAAACCTGTGGGATGATTCACCATATATAGCAATAGAGGTCAGCCCAGAGGAGGGAGCGATGGAACCCACCGTTAGAAGTCCACACCCCTTCCCCTTCATCAAACAATCGCCCAGGAAAGGAGAAGGAAGAGGAAAAAGGAAGAGAGAAGGAAAGAGGAAGAAAAAAAGAAAAAGGGGGGAAAGGGGAAGGAAAGAAAGAGAAAGTAAATAAGAATAGACTCTCCTGAGAAAAGGCGCCCAGAGGTATAACAAACCAGCAAAGACTGGAAGGAAAGGAAAAAGAGAACTCCCATTCAAGTAGCCAAGAGATCGCAAAGTGCAGAGGACTCCCTATAGATATTCCACGAGAGCCAGGTCTGACAACAGCGTTCGGATATGCCCAGATCCTGTGCCAAGAGTGATTCCATACTTTAAAGTGATATTAAAACTTCACTTAAAAGTAAACATGTTATACTTACCTGCTCTGTGCAATGGTTTTGCATGGAGCAGCCCCGATCCTACTTTTCTAGGGTCGCCTGCCAACGATGTCCACTCTTCCCCCCTGTCAAGCGCTCCCATAGCAATCTGCTTGACATGGGGTTACTCGTGCATGCTCAATCCTGAGCCAGCCCTGTGTCCATAGGCACAAAGAGGGTGGCCCCGCCAAGAGAGCTATAGCTCTTGTGCACATCACTGGATCGAGATCGGGCTCAGGTAGGTATAAGTTAGGTATATTTTACAGGACAAAGCCCCCACTTCCTTGGTTACTATGCAAATGTGAAAAGCTACTATGCAAATGCACAAAGATAATGAAAGGTTACTAGTCATTCTAGTTCTTGACATAGGATTGCCACCTCATCCCTTTAAAATGGAACACATATTAATTACACAATTTCTGTGGCTGATTAAGGTGGTAATCAGGGGCGGACTGACAACCTTTGGGGACCCCGGGCAATAGGGGATCATGGGCCCCTGTGTCCTTGCCCAAACTCAAAAAAGCCTATGAAAAAGGTACCAGGGGCATCTCATGGGGCTCCCTACTGACCCCGGGCCCTCGGGCAGTGCCTAAGTTTCCAAATGGCCAGTCCGCCCCTGGTGGTAATTAAACTCACTTAGTCCCTTATCTACATTAAATTAGCCCCAGAACCTGTGTAATTAATATGTGTTCAGTTTTAAAGGGATGAAGTGCCAACCCTATCTTGATGGCATGATCATATATCATGATTTTTTAGCTCATGTAAAACCAAGTGTTCTGGTTGAACCATAGCAATACAGTGGTGGTCCAATGAGTACCACAGTATTAGTAGCTGGAGATTGCACCATATAAGTAATCTGCATACGTAAGGGCCTGTGTCGATGAGCTTTTGCTCCTGTCCGAATGGCTTTTTTCTCATACAAGTGTATGGGAATACAAAAGCAGATTGATGCAATTTTAGGAGGCCAAATACGCATGTCAATGATTTCTGAATGATGATATCTGGGAGCTTTTGAAAACCAGAATTCCTGAAAATGGGGGCAGGGTGGTGAGTGGGGTTAATAGCAGAACGCTGTGCACCACAATGAATGGTCGGTGTTGCCCAATTGTGCTAACGTTGGGAGTGGTTTAAAACATGAGCCAGCTTAAAGAGTGCAGAAGTCAGAAGTATTTAATGTACATCGTGCAGTGGTCAGGGGGGCGCTAGGGTCCACAGTGTAGGGGTCAAGTGTGCAGGCTGTGATGGTCAGCAGTGTGTAATGCAGAGTGCAGGAATCAGGTGTACGTAGCATGCATGCACTGTATGAACATGCGCTGTATACACATAGTTTTTTAAGGTGTAATCCTCCTGCGCTCTAAATGGACAAAATGCTACCTATTGTGAGGAGCTGCCAGCACCCAATCATAAACCATATGAATAATATACATATACGTATACAAGTGATGAAGTCATGTAACGCGTAGGAACGTGGTGACGTATTTCCAGCGCGGACGCCATCTTGCTACACCTAAACCCATGCAAGTACACCCATAGTATGAGGTTTTACTGCTTGTGTTTTTTTAATGAAAAGTGAGTGGGCAATTGGCTATACATGTATTTTATATTATATTAAATGGTTTTACACAATGGAAGATCCCTTTTATGTCTTCACTTTGATCTCAATGTGAGTGGGCTATATCACATTTATACATGCCTGGAGGGGACCGTGCCTCCTAAACGCATAACAGTGAAGGGGATATCACCGCTTTTGGAAGGATATCATACGGAGAGGGGAATCCTACCGTGGAGGATCCTTTTGTGATTCTAAAAGCATTTTGGTCCTTTTGAGTTGCTGCAAGGAGGTGAGGGGCAATTCAGTCGTTTAAGGATTATTTCCCATTGGTTGTTATGCACATCCACCCTATCACTTGCACGTTTGAAAAACCACTGGATCACTTGGTGTTTTTGCACCTTTGAACTTTTTATATATGTGTTTATTCATTTTTTTATATATTTCATGTGTATGTTTTTTTATATATGGTTCATTTAGCAATTTATTTGAATTTTGTATATATTTTGCATCAGTATTTGAAATTGAAGGATGGTGAAGTTTTATAATGTCACCAGAATTTCTGATGATATATAGCACACACAGTCGCTTTATCCCTTTATAGGGATTCACGGATTTGTCACTTTGTTTGTTTTTATTTTTTATTTTATTTTTCATTTTTTTTATTCTTTGGCATTTTCAGTCACTGTATATTGGTTGCTTTATGTGTGATATTGGTCACACATAAGGGATTTGTGAAATATCATTCATTTGGTTTTTTTCACAATTATTCATTCCCATTTGGACTATTTTTGTTCATCGCTATGTTTTATTAAGTCACCATGTTTAATCACTTTTTGGCTTTCGCTATAGATCCCTGAGTGGATCAGTTCACTTTGTTCACTTTTATTCCAGGTTTCTGGATTGATTTTATTTCATTTGGTTTATATCATTTTGTTCAATCACCTTTTTTGTTACACTACAGATCCCAGAAAAGTTTATTTAAGTTAAGCGCTGCACCAGTTTAATTAATGCTGTATACACATACTTGCAGATTAAAACAAATTGCATTCATGTGCCTACACACTACATACGCATACATATAGCATACAGGTGAAAGTCAAAAAATTTGAATATTGTGCAAAAGTTCATTTATTTCAGTAATGCAACTTAAAAGGTGAAACTAATATATGAGATAGACTCATTACATGCAAAGCAAGATAGTTCAAGCTGTGATTTGTCATAATTTTGATGATTATGGCTTAAAGCTCATGAAAACCCCAAATCCACAATCTCCGAAAATTAGAATATTGTGAAAATGTGCAATATTCTAGGCTCAAAGTGTCCCACTATAATCAGCTAATTAAGCCATAACACCTGCAAAGGGTTCCTGAGCCTTTAAATGGTCTCTCAGTCTGGTTCAGTAGGAATCACAATCATGGGAAAGACTGCTGACCTGACAGTTGTGCAGAAAACCATCACTGACACCCTCCATAAGGAGGGAAAGCCTCAAAAGGTAATTGCAAAAGAAGTTGGATGTTCCCAAAGTGCTGTATCAAAGCACATTAATAGAAAGTTATGTAGAAGGGAAAAGTGTGGAAGAAAAAGGTGCACAAGCAGCAGGGATGACCGCAGCCTGGAGAGGATTGTCAGGAAAAGGCCATTCAAAAGTGTTGGGGACTTTCACAAGGGGTGGACTGAGGCTGGAGTAAGTGCATCAAGAGCCACCACACACAGACGGATCCTGGACATGGGCTTCAAATGTCGTATTCCTCTTGTCAAGCCACTCCTGAACAACAAACAACGTCAGAAGCGTTTTACGTGGGCTAAAGAAAAACAGACCTGTCTGTTGCTCAGTGGTCCAAAGTCCTCTTTTCTGATGAGAGCAACTTTTGCATCTCATTTGGAAACCAAGGACCTAGAGTATGGAGGAAGAATGGAGAGGCACACACTGCAAAATGCTTGAAGTCCAGTGTGAAGTTTCCACAGTCTGTGTTGATTTGGGGAGTCATGTCATCTGCTGGTGTTGGTCCACTGTGCTTCATTAAGTCCAGGGTCAACGCAGCCGTCTACCAGGAGATTTTGGAGCACTTCATGTTTCCTTCCGCAGACAAGCTTTATGGGGATGCTGACTTCATTTTCCAGCAGGACTTGGCACCTGCCCACACTGCAAAAAGCACCAAAACCTGGTTCAATGACCATGGGATTACTGTTCTTGATTAGCCAGCAAACTCGCCTGACCTGAACCCCATAGAGAATCTATGGGGCATTGCCAAGAGAAAGATGAGAGACATGAGACCGAACAATGCAGAAGAGCTGAAGGCCGCTATTGAAGCATCCTGGTCTTCCATAACACCTCAGCAGTGCCACAGATTGATAGCTTCCATGCCACGCCGCATTGAGGCAGTAATTGCTGCAAAAGGGGCCCAAACCAAGTACTGAGTACATATGCATGCTTATACTTTTCAGAGGTCCGGTATTGTTCTATGGACAATCCTTGTTTTATTGATTGCATGTAATATTCTAATTTTCTGAGATTGTGGATTTGGGGTTTTTTCGAGTTTCACCTGTACATGAACGTGCATACAACATACGTACATACTGCATACACATACATACAACATACATACACACTGCATACACATACGTACAACTTACATTTATACATTCACAGCGCATTCACAAACATTTACCTCTCTGTCAGCATCTTTAATTTGTTCCCCATACCCAGGGCGGACTGACCATTTGGAAATGCGGGCACTGCCCCAGGGCCTGGGGTCAGTAGGGGGCCCATAGATGCCTCTGGTACCTTTTTCATAGGCTTTTTTGAGTTTGGGCAAGGACACAGGGGCCCCATGATCCCCTATTGCCCGGGGGCCCCATGAGTTGTCAGTCCGCCCCTGCCCATACCCCTACTGCAGCTGGTGGAAATCAGATGGGGACAGCTCACCCTTACCTCTTACACTATGCCCTTGCACACCTTTGCACATTCTTCCTCCTTGCGGCAGGCGCAGCTCCTCCTGCTCTTCCTTCTCCATCAAGCAGGCACAGGTTCTCCTCCTCTCCCTTACTCCTCCTGTAGCAGGTACAGCTTCTCTCCCGCCTTCTGCATAATCCTCCACTGACAGCCGGTATTTGCAGGGTTCAGACTCCGATATATGATGTTGCGCATGCAATGCTTTGTTTACATCTCCAGAATAAGAATTTCCAGAGATGTAAGCAATCCAGTAAGCACTCGGCAGCCAGAGATCAATTCTGGTACTGCTGGTCATTCCCAGCACGTTTCCAGCAATGCGAATGATCTCATAAACCTCCCAAACTGAATTAAAGTGCTTCTGAAATGTATCTAGAAGCAAGCTGGACTTTCCCATGGATACAGGATCAAAACCCTCTTATACAGGCACTAAATGTTATACAATACATGGAACCATCATCAATATTCTTTGTGATGTAAATCTCTGTTATGAGGCCAAGTTAGAGGCAAATACAAACCCAGAGAGATTGCCTTGTGTAATGACAGATACACTGGGGCTTTTGTTTTAATTTTTTTATCTCTAAAAGATAGGACTTATGTGTTGTTTATAGCTGAAAGCATTTTAGAAGTTTTAGGCCTGTTTCGCACTGCAGCTTGAAAAAATAAATTCAGCCCATTTTTTACAATGTGCTTGGTTGCACAGGCTCGTAAACAAGCGCTGCATATTCTTTAGTAACTATAGAAAAATATGAGCTCAGTAGTTTGCGCCTGTACACACATGTGCATAAATATGCGCATATAAGCATAAATATTAATAGCATAGGAATGTATTGTGCATGTGCATACGTGTAAATACGCACGAATACGCGCATACCTGTGTGCAAAACAAAAGGCTGAAATTACATCCAGAAATGCTGATGCTTGAACACCAGTACCGTGTGCAAGAGGCCTTAGATACAATCTAGGTTGTCGCTCTTCTTTTTTTTTTAACTAAATATGTATACTTTTTAGATAGATGTGGCTGCAGTATAGCTTTATGTTCAGAGTGAAAATCTAGTTGTGGTTCAGCTCGTAGCCCAGTTTGTAGAACAGTTGTGTTCTTTACCTTTTCTGTAAGAGTTAATGGGACACAGAGCTCATGAAAATGGATATCCTGTCTGCTAATGTACTTACTACATATTCATATAGCCATGAAAGTGTCACGCTGGTAATAAAACACTGAAGAATTATTATTTATGCCTCAATGTGATTGAGTGTCCTTCCAAAACACTGGGAGATATCTGTGTCTTCTTGACAAGCATCATTTTTATCATTGTTTCTTACTGCTGGAAGTGGATTTTGCAGGTAGGATAAAACACTTTTCAATACCCTCTGTTTACCTTGGTGTATAATGACTGGTAACAGACAATCCACTTCTAGGATTTTTTGATTCTGGTGTTTGCATGTTTCCTTGAGTAACTAATGGAAGGCATAGTCATTTATTGATATTTCGCTCTGGTTATTGTATTAAGACAGGAATCAGTACATGTTCAAGAGGCCTTATACATACAAAACAAGAGCATATGCTGAGAATTATGACCTGCATACAGGGCAGAAGAAATGGCATAGTGCAGCATCCATATAAACAAGATATGTAGGATACCTATTATTGCACTAAGCAGAACAAGCTAAGTGGTAATGTGCAGCATCCATACATAATGAATAAGAAAGAGATATGGAAAATTACACCAACATACAGTACATAACAAGAGAAAGTAAGGTATGCAGGAGGGTGATAGTGTGTTCTGCTTCAAATGCAGCTTTATGCATTGACATACATCCTTAGACCTAGTCTGTCAGGACAGTATGGTTACTTGTTGACTTGACACCATCCACAGACAGCAGTTAAAGTTAAATCCAACCCAATTTTACTTCAGCTAATTCCGATACAGAGGATGGTTTTCCAGTCTTTAGAAATGTAAGAAGAGAATGATTTCCTTGGCTATGTCTCTGTAAAGTACACTGACTGAGGGAACATGAAAGAATTGGGGATGGTCTAGCTAGGATTGAGCTAACTTGCACTATAGAGGAGGGGAGAGCAGATAAATAAACCAAAATCACATAGTAAACAGGTTGTAGCCCAAAACCTCCACAAGGTGTCAGCATACTACAATAATTTGATGCAGTTCAATACAATACACAAATATATGTAAGTGGGACAGAACCTAGTTAATGAATGGTCATGGACTGTTATTGCATGGGTCTTCTATCTCAGCTAAATAGAAAACTTGGAGGGTATATAGCACAGGGAATGGACATTTTGTACATATTGTGGCTGACAATCAATCAGTACCACACCTTGGTATTCAAAAGTCTTAAAATCCATCTGCAGCTAAAACCTTTTATTTTATATTGGCTAGAACAGGGAAAGGCTAAAGCCTCTGACAAGATTTATTGCCATCTGATCTCTTTTCAGGAAAGTAAGTTATGGGAAATCTCTTCAACAGAGTCTGCTGTCTGTGTCTTCCTCTCCTGGTTAAAACTGCCCCCCCTCATTCTGTGTCCAGGCATACAGGAACAAGAGGTGTATGAAACAATCTCCCCAATGAGGTATCCGATAGAAATGAAAATGTGATAAAAATGTTAACCCACTTCAAAAGAAAAAAAGCAGTACTTGGGTTTTACTGTAACCAGTATCGGTCCTTTTCGAGAATACAAAACCATTTTGTGGTGCTAGGTAATTTTATGGAATGTGTTAATGATAACAAGAAAAGCAGTAAAATAGCTCCCCTGCAGCCAGCAACAATAACGCACCCTCAGCAATAATGGACCCCTTCCAGCTACAATAGATCTGCCAACAACAATAAACCCTTGCCAGCAACAATAGACCCCCCAGCAACAATAGATCTCTCAGCAACAATAGATCTTCAAGCAACAGTTGACCCTCTCCAGAAACAATAGATCTCCCAGCAATAGTAGACCCTTGCCAGCAGCAACAGACCCTCACCAGCAACAATAGATCTCCCAGGAGCCAGCATTACTAAACCCTCCAGCAGTAAGCAAAAATAGACTGCTCCTTCAACAGTATATTCCTCTTGGCAACAATTGACCTCCCATCATCAATAGATCTCCCAGCAACAAAAGACCCCCTGCAATAAAATATCCCTCCAGCAACAATAGATCCCCCTGCAACAACAGACCTCCACCAGCAACAATAGACATCCCAGCAGCCAGCATCAATGGACTCTACAGCAGTCAACAATAGACCCCTCCTTTAACAATAGATCCCTGTCAACAACAATGTATCCCCAGCAACATAAGACCCCCCAGCAACAATAGACCTGCACAGCAACAATAAAGCCCCCCAGCAACAATTGAGCTATAGACCCCAAGCAGCCAGCATCAATAGATGCTCCAGCACCCCAACACCCTTTGTCACTACATACATTCAGTGCTGGAAGTGCCGAAACTGCGTTCCCCCGCATTCCTTATTGAAAAAAGGCCCTGCCTATTGGACGATGCAAATTGATGATTTCTTATACACTTACATGAGACTTCACTCAGCATAATATGACTCCTAAGGAAAAATGCAGAAAAAACCCAGGGTTTTTCCCCTTTCCCCGTACAAATGTTGGTCCCTAGTAATGTACCTTATCTTCACAATTGCCAAGTTCCTTTACATGTTGATTCAAAGTGAGAAAAAGAAAAATCTGAGTACATATTTTTTAATGTTCCTCTCTTGGATAACCATAGTGATACATTAGAGAGCTATACAGAAATATTGTTCTAACCATATCCCGTAATCCACAATAGCTGCGCAGGCAGAACCTCCGTGTTTGCGCTGTAATTACAGAGGCTTTGGCTAAACAGTTATCTGCTCTGATGTGAGCAAAGCCATAGGCCTCCCCTGCTCATGACCTAGACATGCCCATCACAAGAAATTGTCTAACTGGTTTTGTTCAGCTATTCAGAGCTTTTAACTTTTCCTGCAGTGCATGTGTCTTCTCTCTGACACACTACACAACACACTTTCCCAATTAAACTATCATAACGCCCACTCACAATTTATCTAGCCTCTGGTTTTCAATTATTTTACACACAGTGGTCCTCTCCTCTGTTCTCGGCAGATCAGAGATGTGAAATGTTGATTTAACAACCGGTAAATGCGTAGCAGATCAAATGTAGCGTTCTCGATCTGAACAATGTTAGACAGGAAGGAGGCATTATGACGTCATTGTCAACCAGAATTAGAAGCTTAATTAAAGGCCGCCTGGGGTTGGTTCACATGGCAAAATGACTCAAGTGGAGACTGGATTTGAATAGGCGTTATAGTTATTGTCTATGATAAAAAATGTCCTTTTGATGAAAGTTGTTCTTTTTATCGTTTTAGATTTATCTGGTTTGTAGTTAGTAATGATACGTTAAAAGTTCTTTTCTGGTTAGAGGAGTAGGGCACTTTGCAGTGGCTTGATGGTTTGTACTCTGCAATGCAGGGCAGATGTCAGTGTGAATCCAGGCTTAAAGGAGAATTCCAGAACGCAATTCAATAATATACTGTATATGTAAAATACATTTTGTTTTATCTGTCTAATTTTTGGATGCTCAATAAACTTTAGACTGTATCAGGAAGTTGATCTGATTTTCGTCAGTGTCCTACTAGTCTTTACTAGGACAGGGCATCCTAGGTACTTGCCTCCTGGTTTCCTATTAGGTGCCCCAGGTGTTGAGGCTATGACCATAATTTATTGCTACCATTTTCCCTTCTCAAAGATACATGTCATCCCTTCCCCCTCTCCTTTTATGTAGAGGTCAGCAGAAAGCTCATACTCGCCCGATCCACTGATCCTCCAGAAAACCGTGCTTCCCCATGGTCCAGCGGTGGACTGTTCCTGTCTATGGAGCGTGCTGAAGGCAGGAACAGCCCATTTTCAAGACTGCTGGAGCATGGGGGTACTGGACCAGTCTTGTGTGAGTAAGATTGGCGGATCAGGTAAGTTTATCTCCACTGCCCGCTTCCCTAGAACAATACGAGCATTTAACCCATGTAGAGTTCTGCTTTAATTCTGGAATATTGTTTCTAATTATTCTACTCTTATGTTCCTATATAATTATGAGATGACCCTCTCCTTGCAGTGATTTTATACCCAATGTTGTAGCAGCACCTGGGCAAAAGGAGGTCTCCAAACCTTCTCTAAGTGAGAGTTTTAAATTAATGTCTCTGAGTTAATGAATCTTTAGTGCCTCCACTCAGAAGGACTTTCTGAAGTTAAGGGGAACTTTCTTTTAGAGATACTTTGTGAATGTGAAGTTCCTAACAACTCAAAGACTGGCAGCTTCTCACACTAGATGTCCTTGGGTGCATTTCAACATTCAAAAGCATCTTGCATAATTTCTTCTGAAGCATAGTAGCCCCTCAAAACTGGAGGTTGTTGTTTTTCTCCAGTCACCGGATGACTCTTGCATGGATAAGATGGCCTCCAGGCACACAGCCTGCATTTAGACGGGGACACCTTCTAGTCCCTGGGCTCCAGCCATGATGCCTAACACCAGGTATGCTACCATCCATTTAACAGCAGAGGAAGGGCACTAACACCCCCTCTCTCAAGAAGTGAGGGAAAACCAAGGATCTTTTACTCCAAAAAGCAGAAGACTGAATTACCCTTCCAGGAGAGGTCTCATTTGTTTTGTTAGCGCCTGGTCCAACTCACTGGAAAAAAACTCACTAAGAGTTGGCTAGCTGACAAGACAGGCAAGACTTCCTGCACCATGGCCCTGACACAGGATTCCAGATCCTTCCTTACAGAGTGACTGACAGATGCAAATACAGGAAAGCTGGAGGGCCACATTATGTGACTAACTGATATTCACAGACCGAGAAAAGAAAATCAGTTTTATAAATGAACAAATCAAATTTAAATGAATATATTTAGCTTGAAAACATTTGTTTTTCTGTAATCAACATGATATGATTTCAAACAACAGAGAAAAAACGTCAGTAAACAAAACAAAGAGCTCAAGCCCATCATAGTCCCCCTAGATCAGAGCCCCCTCTCCCCATGAGAGTCCCTGTTTCTTTGAGTTTCCATCAGAGACCCTATATATCAAAGTCCCCATTACATTAGAGTCCGTGCTTACATCAGGCTCTCCGCTCTAACATCAAAGAGCCAGATACAATCTTGCAGACGGACAGTTTTGGCCCCCAGGCTATTGTTTGGAGACCCCCTGTACTAGAATATACATGTTGTGGTACTTCTTAATTTGCTGCCAGACCACCAACCTGTTGATAGATTAGATTGCTGTAGAGCAGGGGCGGACTGACAACTCATGGGGCCCCCAGGCAATAGGGGATCATGGGGCCCCTGTGTCCTTGCCCAAACTCAAAAAAGCCTATGAAAAAGGTACCAGGGGCATCTCATGGGGCCCCCTACTGACCCTGGGCCCTCAGGCAGTGCCCGAGTTTCCAAATGGTCAGTCCGCCCCTGCTGTAGAGTAACCTCAGTACACTTCCATAAACTCAGTACAATGACTCAGCCCATGCCCTTTTTTGGTGAGTGGCAAAAGGGCTCCTGTTAATCAAGTGGTTCAGGTCTGTGTATGGTTCTTGTAAGTAGTTTGTGTGTTGGTCAAGTGTACTCTCTTGATGCTTGTGTGCACTCAGCCTTACAAAATGTAACACAGAAATATGGGTAATACCGTATGCAGTAACCACTTTTGTTGTTTATCTGGCTTCTTAGGTTCCGGAGCTAATATGAAACATCAGCGTGCTTAGAAATATGTCAATAACTGTTTTCGATAATTAAAGGCCAGAAGATACCTATATTCCTTTTCATTTGGCAGCAATCATCTGGTTTGGCATCCCTCATGACATTTTGGAGGTCTAGGCTTTGTGATATGTAACAAGTTCTATTGTTGCAGATTTTTGTTTTAACTGCGGTTTAGAGCTATACTTAAAATAATTTCATTGCTGGAGGGTGCACATAGCTAAATGCATTGAATTAGAAGGTGGAGATCCAAGTGGAGCAGTGCATTTCCTTTTCTGGTGGTTAAAATAGGAAAGGGAATACGATCCTTAATACCTAATGCCTGTGTTGGATTAAACTGACGTAGTAATATTTCTACCTGTCTATTGAAATATGGATGCTGCTTTATCAGTTGTGTGTCTATTCAGCTTTATCTTCTTCTTGCTTCACTATTAAGGAACAGTTTAACAAAGTACATATTGCTCTCTGCTATGTATTCCACGTGGCATCCTGCATCTACAGGTCTTTTATAAATACAGGCCATGGTATGGAGCATGCTGTATTCTTGCTAACGAAGCAGAGAGAACTCCTTGATTAGAGAAGATGGTCACATGACTTTGACAGGTTACATAATTGGGCTCTCTTTTTTGCTTTTTTTTTTCTCTTTCATCAGAAGAATAAGGCTCCACTAGCTTCCAAGTCCAAAAGCCACAAAGCCAGCTTAACACTAAGGATATTTGTAAAACACATTGCTGTGCTTTATAAACATGCCCTATGATGCTGTTGTGGTATATTGGTGCCTATTAATGTACCCATTTAGTATCTTAATGACCCAGAACAATAAGGACATCTAATATAGTAATCATTGTTCAATGAGTGACCAACAAAGCAATGAAGCCAGCTTAAAATAGATCTTGCACTACCAAGCAATATCCACTTTTTACACCCCCACCCTTATGCTAAAACCCTTTAATAAAGCCTAAAAAAAAGCGTGCATGGAAAAAAAGTTAGTTAATATACTTAACTTACCTGTGCTGTCTTATTGCAGGGGTACCCTTCTTTCCAGTGAGATTTCAGGGAATTTCTAAATTCTAAGTACCCAAAATACCATGAGATGGCTCAGCATTCCTTGGGAGCATGCCAGAAGCATGGTAATGACATGCTTGCCTCGGCACTGCAGTTGGAACTATAAGGTCAAGTAAGTGTATTAACTGGCTTCTCCCCTGCCAGGTATTGTTTTTTATTCATTGTCCCTTGCTGGACACTGGAAGCTGGGTTATGCTGCTGTTTACAGGGGGTAGAGACACTGTCAAACAAAAATAAGTTAATCCAGTCCCATATGTCCCTGTCTCTGACCATCACATCTTAGTTGTATGCTTGAGTCCTAGGAAGTTGGATGTCTTTTCCTCATTAGAAGCTTCTTCAGCTCCATTGGGAAGCCTAAACCATCCCTTTGTTTTGAAGGACTTCCACATCCACTTTAGACTTTTTGTCTGTTTGTGCCCAATTACTAGAGTAGTCTGCTCCCAGAGGCTTTAAGTATGTCTGCAATTTAAAATGTGCCCAAGGCTCCTGTTATCATCTCTGATTTAGACAGAGTCCCAAAAGTCTACTTCTGGATTATGTTTTGAGCCAGCTACAGATGACTTAGATGTAAAGGGGTTGTTTTTAACCTGGTTGGTCTTAGTCTTTTAGAGCTTCCACAGCTACAAGACCTTTCTGTTATGCCCACTGTTAAGTCATTCCTTTATGACAAGTAGAAACCTTTTAACATTTTACCTTTCAGTCCTTGCAATGGCAGAAAAATCTTTGAGATTTTGTGCCCGCACCCACTCCTTAATACATTTTGCTTACTGAAAGCACAGGTTACAGGAAGCAAAGCAATTAAGTAAGTTTACCTTAAAAGAGACGCATGGCCTTTAGAAAAAAAACATTCTACTCACCTAAGTGGATGAAGAATCGATCTGATGCTACATCTGTCCCCCGCCGGCTCTGCATAGAGAACTAAGCGTTTAAACATCACGATCGCTCAGTTCTCCCCCTCCACTCTGAGCAGAGAGTGGTGACTGTCAGTCACCGACTCTCTGCTCTGCCCCTCCAGAGCTCACTGGAGCGCTGGGCTGTGGAGGGGGCGGGAGCAGCTGGCTCAGGCACTCAGTGGCTCGTTGAGAGTCTGAGCCAGCTGCCAGTCCAGGCTTCTGGGCAGATCACGACCATATGGTCTTTTCAGAGCCTGGACTAGCTCTGTGACATTAGTTTACAGCGGGCTGAAGATAGGTCATAGGATTGTAGAACTAAGTACACTCCTGTGATTCATAGAAGTATAGCCAAAGAAAGCTTGTGCTATACTTCTTCTTTAACCAGAAAGCACACTATGCTACCAATATATTATATGCTATCTCATATGACCATAGCAGAAAGTTGTGCTAAACCTACCTTCCAGCCAGGGCTCCCTTTCAGTGTAAAGAATAGAGGCCAAATCCCCATTGGAAAGAAGTCTTAATACGCTACATTCACATGGGTGCATATCTGCTGATACTTTGCGGTGTTCAGAGAAGGCTAAACACGCTTCTGGATGAAGCAATATCCTATTCTAGGGCTACATACAAACTGGACGATTAGCTGTAGCCAGTTTGTGTGCAGCTAAAACTCCGCTGCATCAAGGGTTGGTCAGAGGCCAGATTTACATGTATCCACTCAGATGAGTGGTTACATGTGAACAGTATTTGCATTGGCCAATGATTTGTACAGAGCGCACATTTGACAGCCGCTGCTGGTCGCACAGTGTGTGCAGGCAGAATTTACAACCACCCCTGTCCGCTGAGCATGGGAATGTAGCCTTAAAATCTTCTACATCCTGTGATGGCTCCATCCCAAGGTATTATAGGGGCAGAACAACCGTTGGGTCCAGAACCCCCTGAGCTCATCATAGACGTCAGGAAAGAGCACACACTGCATACTGAGTTGACTTTTTTTTTAAAGGCAGTAGTGACGACAGCAAATGAAAAGAAGCCCCAAAAGTACTGTAGCTAACAGTAGCAATGTGGGTACTTCTAGGTGTTTGAGGACAGTTTAGAAGTTTGAAAATGAACACAAGTTTATGTTAGATTGTGCTACTTGACTTGAGATGTCATACCTTGTAGGTGGAGGTTTAGGCCAACAGGTCCCAGAGGTGCTGCTGAACAGAAACTTTCAAGCAGGTAGAATGGTTAAAAAAAAAAAAGAAAAAAGGAAGACAAAGATCCTTTTCATTTATTCACTGCTGTTTGGTCCTATAGGAAGCTTCCTTTAAATTTAACATGCACATCAACTATAACTCCTGCCCCCCTTCCCAGTTGCTAGTCAGTTGGGACCACCAATATATTATAGTGCCAAGATCTGCATTTTTCTTAGCTGATTCTGCATAATAGAGTCCGTAAACTCTTAAAAATGTCAGGCAAGGGCGAGCTGCAAAACTTTGATCTATGGGATAATAGTAAGTGGCTGTGAAGGAAAACATTGTTAACATTAATTTATGAGAAGGATAGTTCTGTTTGCTTTGTTTGGAAGGAGCTGTTTATTATTTTTTCATTGGCTCAGCTGGAATAGTTCATTAAATGCATGTATCTGTTATCCTTCCCTTAATTGATATGACATAGCTTTGTGGATGGTTAAGTAATGCTGTTCTAAAGACTTTTGTCTAAATCATAAGCTTTATGGTTTCCTGGTTATTTGCATTTTATAGCCCTTGGGATTAAATACACTCCACAGACTGAAACAAGATCTTGGTTTGGCCTGACCTTTCATTTTTCTTTACATAAGAAAAAAAATCACCCAGCTTATTAGCCAGCTGATTAAGTGAAAGTCCCTGTCATTAGTATCTTAGCTCTGCAAACTAAGCTTAGTACATTCTCTCCAATATGTTGTCTATCCAATACATTTTCTTTGTGGCTTTTAACCACTTGCCCTTCAGGGGATTTACCCCTCTTCCTGACCAAGCCATTTTTTGCATTACAGAGCTGCGTTGCTTTAACTGACAATTGTGTGGTCATGCAACGCTGCACCCAAATTAAATTTAAGTCCTTTTTTTCCCCACGAATAGAGCTTTATTTTAGTGCTATTTAATTGCCTGTGTGTTTTTTACTTTTTGCGCTATGAAAAAAAAACACCAACGATTTTGAAAAAAAGAACAATATTTTTGACTTTTTGCTATTAAACTTGTCCAGTAAAAAAATGTAAAAAATCAAAGTTCGTCATAAATTTAGGCCAAAAATTATTCTGCTACATGTCTTTGCTAAAAAAAAATCCCAATACATGTAAATTAATTGGTTTATGTGAAAGTTATAGCATTTAGAAATGGTGGTAATTATACTGGGTTTTTATTCTTTTAATTTTTACTAGTAATGGCGACGATCGGCGTCTTATAGCAGGACTGCGGCGGGCATTCTGACACTGGGGGGAACTGACTTGGTGTGACTAACATCCCCAGTGACACCAATACATTTATCAGTGCTAATAAAAAGCACTGACACTGTACTAATAGCACTGGGCAGGAAGGGGTTAACATGCGGGGTGATCAAAGGGTTAAAGCAGAGTTCCACCTGAAAAAAAAAATAAAAGTCAGCAGCTACAGAAACTGTAGCTGCTGACTTTTAAAATACAGACACTTACCTGTCCCTCGCTCCAGCGGTGTCCTCACCACCGCTGTTTTCACTGGGCGTCTTCTCTCCCTGGCACCGGCATCTTCAGTGTGGGCACCCGGCTGTGACAGCTTGAGGCTTCTCAGCCAGATGCCCAATGCGCATGCGCAAGAAGCGTTGTGCTTTGTGAATGGCCCGTAGTCTTCTGGGACCTGTCACATGTCCCACAAGACTACTGGGAGGGAGGGGGGAGGACAACTTCCACTTCCGATCGCCTATGCACCATTTCCATTATTGGGTTCACACATTTTTTTCAACCAACAATCCACATGTGGACTCAAACTATCTTCTTCAGGAGCACATGTGAATAGTATCACTATAATGGAACCCGGTCTCTTAGAATCAAAGATATGTATGGTCTGCTGGGATTAAATTAGTTTGAAGCATCTTTTCCAAAAGGGGGCCACAAAGGAGCAGTGAAGGGCTAAAGAACCATCTGTACCCAGGGACACTGTCATAGCTGCACAGCCCCATATTATTCCAATCTCCAAAAGAATGACTCCCATTTTTGACAGTCAGATATTGGTATAATGCTGCCCATAGGGGGTCCAGGGTAATCGGACACATAATCAATTATGTAATATAGCAGGTCATCCAGCATATCCAAACAGCATCCCACAGCAGACTCTAAAAGTACATTGTAGATATATTGCAGCATAAATAATCGTATATCCTTGTTACTTTAAGTGATGAATAGTCTATGTATAGGGAGGAAGAGAGGGAAGGGGTGTATTCAAGCAGTTTAAGTGCCTGGATGTGCTTTGGTATCAGCCTTTTGCAGTCTAGTGTCCATGCTGTACAGCAAGGAGCCGGTCAAGTATGCTATGGTTGACTTGAATAGGAGAAGGCTGATATGAGAAGAAAGCAGAGTGACAGTGTGCTGCTTCTCTTTCCACTATTGAGTTACAAGGTGGGGCAAAAACTTGTAAGTGAAACTCCTGAAGATGGAAAGAGTTGTGCTGTGGGGAAGAGCTGTGTAAATCTTATGACTGGATGGTCAATATTCAAATCTTTTGAAAGGTAGAACAAATCTTGTATATGTATTTCATGTGTGTATACTGTATTTAGCTGTTTACTGGAGATCATTTTTAAAGGTATACTTCACCTTTCCGAATAAAATGCCTATGTAGGTAGGGGATGCCTGTAGGTAAAAACAAACTGTGCAGCTTTGGCCATAGTTGGATAATGCTCTTTCTATAGTTTGACCGAAAAACTTACAGAGATCACATCATCCCATCTTGCCTTGTTGCTAGGATGCTGTTTCAACACTCCTAGCTCTTTCTCCTAGCTCATCACTGGAGCTGAAACCCCCCTAGCCTCCACAGTACTGATCTCCCTTAACATGCCTAAATCCCCCTCCCAGCCCACCCTCAATATGGACCCCACCACTCGAACCCTTCAGTACAAATAATCACACACAGCAGACAAGTACAGACCTTTAAGTATAGATCCACCCAAGTACAGAGACCGCTCAGTACAGGCCAACCCATCCCTCCAGTACAGGCACCCATTCCCCACAGTACAGACCCCCCAGTGCAGACACAATTTCCCCCAGATAACTTGGTTTCTTTTTTACTATATTATACGCTGTTTTTCTGTTTGCTCTCATCCAATTATACAAACAAGCTTTTATATTATTTGTATATGTTTTGTATCACGTTTTTTGATTGATATATTTGCCAACCCATTATAGGTCATGTGACTTTAGGATGCAGTCATGTGCTTTTGCTTGTAATATTTAAATGACTGTGATATTTGTTTGTTAGCCCTGACTAAGGCCTGACAGCTGATACTCGTTGGCTTTTTAAGGTTGTTTTTCAGCATTATTATTAACGTACAAATGTTTTATCCGACATGTTGAAGCACCAGCTTTTTTCTTATACAGATTGAAGAATTCAGGTCTGCAGAGACCTAGAGACTGGATGCCTTGGCTCTGCAGCTGATGCTAAACTATATGGAGATAGTAGCTTGGATACACCTCCCCCAGTCAGACACCCCTGCCACCAACCTTTCCATTACAGACCTCCAAGAAAGGACTCCAGATTGCCTCCAAGATATCCAGCCACAGCACCCGCATTACTCCGGCCAAGACTTTAAGCAGTGATAGGGTCTTGTGGAGATGGAATGACAGACCCGCTCCCGCCACCAGGACATTACTCCGGCAAGACTTCCAAGATGGCACCCAGCTCTGCTGCACAGCCATGCGGTCTGCCTCCTAGCATACAGGGAGACAGAGGGGGAACCCGTTAGACCTGCCGGACACTCAGAGCATTCGTGAGTACCCCAGTTTATACCAGAGATTCACCAGTGTCTACGGAATCCCTTATTGAACGCACAATGGATGATCTGGTTCTTTCACAGCCTAGGCCTTCCAGCCCTATTCCCCCTGCCTGGATGTTGCTGCCATGTTTGCTAAATTCTCTGACGTACTGGACAAAGGCTTGACCAGGGTAGCATTGCAGATTACTACTGATATTAAAGCTAATCTGCAGGGCCTAGGCACTTGTATTGATACTAGCAAAAAAGAATAAAAGAGGGCGCACTCTCCTCGTGCATTACCGTGATAAAAGGAAATTTATTGTAAAAAGACAAATAGGTACTCACTAACCAATCGGTCATAAGAACAGTGAAAGAGCCACAGATGACAGTCCCAGACAGTGGGGATCATATAGTGGAGAGAGCTAACGCGTTTCGGAAGTCGAACTCCCTCCCATATATAGGGGACCAAATGGTAAGGGAGACCCCACCTCACGTCTTCCATGTGAAAAAATAGGGATGGAGCCTGCCAGGTGGAGCCCAAATGAAGAGTCATACCCGGGTCATGTTGGTGTGTGGTGTGTGTGTGTGTGTATATATATATATATATATATATATATGGATATAAAAGGCCCCAATATACGAGGGGTGTGCTGTAGTCAACAAGAACACAAGTTTGCGCTGTTTGCGAATTACCTTTTGATGTTTCTAACCTCTCCGTTGACCTCTACTCTCATAGTGGTCTACTTCTTACGGGATTTTGAGGAGGTGTCAGGCTTGGATGTAAATATGACCATATCACTAGCTCTGAATGTTTCCATTCCAGCTGGATTGATTATTCGACTACAGAATTAATTTCCCTTTGTCTGGAGTAAAACTCATATTCCCAATTTAGGGGTGCAGCTTACTGATACTGTGGAATCCCTTTATAAATTCAGTTATCCACCACTTCTTCATAAACTTGAGGCAGATCTACAGAAGTGGTAGCCACACAATCTTTCCTGGCTGGGCAGACTGCATTCAGTTAAGATGTCTTTGCTCCCATGGCTTCTCTATTACGTTAGGTCTCTCCCCATTCCTGTCCCATGACTGGTGTTGGAGAAATTTAAATCCTCAGTGATTAGGTATGTTTGGGGCAATAAGGGCCATCATTTTGCTAAAAAGATCCTCCTCTGTCCTAAGACAAGGGGTGCGTTGGGACTCCCGGACTTTTATAGGTATTATCAGGTGGCACAACTGACCCAACTCTCTGTGGTTTATTGGAGACGTTGTAAACCGGATTGGTTCTATATGGAGAGGATGGTGGTTATCACGTACCTGGTGTTAGAGGCCAATGGAGAGAGGGCTTCCCTTGCGGCCAAGTTCCAGACTCCCCTGGATATGAGACAGGAGTCAGGCCAAAGTAGCTTGGGTCGCCTGTAGGAGTGCTTGTCAGAGGTACACCCAGGAGCACAGGTGATGCACTGGAACGGTGTCTGCAGACAGGTGGCACATATGAGAGGTATGCAGGCCTTCAGGGTAGCAGAGGACCACAGAGTAGTCGGTTCAAAGCCAAGGTTAGATGCCAGGTGAAGATTGGAGCAGACGTAGTCAATAGGATAGCCGGGGTCATACACAGGAGAGTGAGTGATAATATCTATTAGCCAAGCCGAGATCAGATCAGGAGTCAGGCAGAGAAGACAGGTCCAGGAACAAGCCAAATTGGTAACAGGAGATCACAGTAGCAAGGGAACACGGACAAAGGTACTGGGGAGCCAGAGATCAACCAGCAATTTGAGGGAGTGATGGGCTTCCTTATAAAGGCCATATGGCGCCAAACTGAGCTAATGCATGCGTAACTATGCGCCAGGGTGCATGCGTGTTCAGGCTCACATCCGTGCGCCAATGTGCATAGATTTTCACCAGCGTGCATTTCTGCGGCCATGCAAGGTACTGGCAGGAATGCCAGTACCTCTGCTGTGGGCAGAGCCCTGACAGTGGTTCTAGGTTACATGTTGGACTATTTGCTTTGGTGTCCCCCTCGGAACCGCCCGTCTATCCTGCCTCCAACGCTTTCTCAAACGGTTGCACTATGGGATAAGCTCAAGGATAACTCTGCATTGGTTTCCCCCTTCTGTTTGTTGATTCATATTTTTAATAATCCTTTTTTCCCATCGGGGTTGGATATTAAGGAATTTAAATGGTGGCTTGACAAGGGGCTATACCAGATTGGGCCTTTTACGCTACGCCATTGTGTCAGGGTTTTAGAAATGCCCCAATCGGAACGGTTCTGTTTCTTCCAGATCTCACATTTTTTGCGCTCCCTTGTGCCCAATAAACAAGATCAATGTAGGGTTACTTCATATGAAAAGTGGTGCACACAGGAAAAGGGCCAAAGAGGAGGTACAGTCAGGTCCATAAATATTGGAACATCGACACAATTCTAACATTTTTGGCTCTATACACCACCACAATGGATTTGAAATGAAACAAACAAGATGTGCTTTAACTGCAGACTGTCAGCTTTAATTTGAGGGTTTTTTACATCCAAATCAGGTGAACGGTGTAGGAATTACAACAGTTTGCATATGTGCCTCCCACTTGTTAAGGGACCAAAAGTAATAGGACAGAATAATAATCATAAATCAAACTTTCACTTTTTAATACTTGGTTGCAAATCCTTTGCAGTCAATTACAGCCTGAAGTCTGGATCGCATAGACATCACCACACGCTGGGTTTCATCCCTGGTGATGCTCTGCCAGGCCTCTACTGCAACTGTCTTCAGTTCCTGCTTGTTCTTGGGGCATTTTCCCTTCAGTTTTGTCTTCAGCAAGTGAAATGCATGCTCAATCGGATTCAGGTCAGGTGATTGACTTGGCCATTGCATAACATTCCACTTCTTTCCCTTAAAAAATTCTTTGGTTGCTTTTGCAGTATGCTTTGGGTCATTGTCCATCTGCACTGTGAAGCGGCGTCCAATGAGTTCTGAAGCATTTGGCTGAATATGAGCAGATAATATTGCCCGAAACACTTCAGAATTCATCCTGCTGCTTTTGTCAGCCGTCACATCATCAATAAATACAAGAGAACCAGTTCCATTGGCAGCCATACATGCCCACGCCATGACACTACCACCACCATGCTTCACTGATGAGGTGGTATGCTTAGGATTATGAGCAGTTCCTTTCCTTCTCCTTACTCTTCCCATCACTCTGGTACCAGTTGATGTTGGTCTTATCTGTCCATAGGATGTTGTTCCAGAACTGTGAAGGCTTTTTTAGATGTCGTTTGGCAAACTCCAATCTGGCCTTCCTGTTTTTGAGGCTCACCAATGGTTTCCATCTTGTGGTGAACCCTCTGTATTCACTCTGGTGAAGTCTTCTCTTGATTGTTGACTTTGACACACATACACCTACCTCCTAGAGAGTGTTCTTGATCTGGCCAACTGTTGTGAAGGGTGTTTTCTTCACCAGGGAAAGAATTCTTCGGTCATCCACCACAGTTGTTTTCCGTGGTCTTCCGGGTCTTTTGGTGTTGCTGAGCTCACCGGTGCGTTCCTTCTTTTTAAGAATGTTCCAAACAGTTGTTTGGGCCACGCTTAATGTTTTTGCTATCTCTCTGATGGGTTTGTTTTGTTTTTTCAGCCTAATGATGGCTTGCTTCACTGATAGTGACAGCTCTTTGGATCTCATCTTGAGAGTTGACAGCAACAGATTCCAAATGCAAATAGCACACTTGAAATGAACTCTGGACCTTTTATCTGCTCATTGTAATTGGGATAATGAGGGAATAACACACACCTGGCCATGGAACAGCTGAGAAGCCAATTGTCCCATTACTTTTGGTCCCTTAACAAGTGGGAGGCACATATGCAAACTGTTGTAATTCCTACACCGTTCACCTGATTTGGATGTAAATACCCTCAAATTAAAGCAGACAGTCTGCAGTTAAAGCACATCTTGTTCGTTTCATTTCAAATCCATTGTGGTGGTGTATAGAGCCAAAAATGTTAGAATTGTGTCGATGTCCCAATATTTATGGACCTGACTGTATCTCTCTTATATATAGACTGCTACTGACTTCCTTCTAAGTTTTCTTACATGTCTGACTGGGAGAAAGATCTCGGGGAAGAGATCGAAGTAGAAGACTGTCATAAGCACTTCCTGAGATTCTATTCTAGCATTATGAATTTAACCTTGATAGAATCTAAAGTTAAATTACTCACCCGATGGTACCTGGTTCCAATGTAACACTGTTCAACAGGTAAAAAGTTTTGGGCATAAAATTAGCTAATCTTACATAATTTTGGGGTGCTGAAAACGAAAATGACCCTAAAAAATGTTGATTGGCTCTAGTTTCCATGATATATTCACCCATCTAATGACGTAAGCCATTCAAAATTATGATGCAACTTCAGCTGCATATTGCGCAATTGATACTGGTGACCAATAGAAAATTGCATGTATACTGAGATGATGCAATATTAGCCTTTAAGTGCATCACTTCACTGCATAAAAGCTGCATTATCTGTAGCTGATTGTAGTTCGACAGCGTCTTTACATTTCGTTTTATGCTTATATAGGCTACTCAGTAATGCCTCGAACTTGTGTGAATAAAGCAGATAATTTCTGCTATATCTGCGGTGAAATAACTTTTATCTCACAAAAAAGGAGGATAACAGGAATGATTAAGAAAGCCTACAACTTGTATTTTGGCTGCAAGATAGGAGACCAGGACAAGAGCTGGGCACCACATATATGCTGCAATTCTTGTGGGACGGCACTGGAGCAATGGTTGAATGGAAAAAAGGCATCTATTCCTTTCGCTGTGCCAATGATTTGGAGAGAGCCAACAGATCATGTTAGTAATTGTTACTCTTGTATGGTGCCTCCAATTGTAAAAGGGCTAAATAAGAAGAAAAAGTTATCTGTGCACTATCCAAATATTCCATCGGCAATACGTCCAGTTCCTCATGGAGAGGGGCTACCAATTCCTAAAGCACCAGAATCCTTCGTGGTTGAGTCAAGTGAGGAAGAACCTGAAGCGTGTAGTCACGTGCAGTTGTAAGAGATAGCCCTTTCCTCGAATACAAGAGAAAAGCCAAGAGAAGCAAAACCGACACAAACTGAAGACAAAACTAGTAAGAATCCTAAGTATTAAAATGATTCAACTTAGCTTATGGCTATAATTTTTCTTGGTAATCCTATGCAATATATTATGCCATTTAGGCTTTGTTATGTAGTCAATATCACTTGCTTTATATTTGTGGAAAGACATCTATCTATATAATTATTGTGCATTATGTAGTCATTACGCCTATAGTAGAAAACTTTCCGTTTACAGAAAAACTAGAGCCAATTGACAAATTTCATTGTTATATTTGAACTCAGAATGTGAAATTCATTAAGAAATGGATCCTTTTGTTTCCAAAACTGGCAAAAAATAAAAATTTGTTGAACAGTGTAATTAGCTAAAATGGATCCATCTGCTTCTCCCCTTTTTTTAGGGGATGTGGCATGAATGGATCCATGTATCATATCTGGTGGGAATGTCCATGCTGAGAAGCTTTTGGAATGGTGTATTCGCTTCGTTACGTAGAGTTATGGGGCTGCCCATTCCTCAGACCCCTTATGTGGCTTTACTTAATGCGTCAGTGAAGGGTGTTCCTCAACAATGCCTGATTTTCTGTGTTCTCTTGGGTGCAAAGATGTCCATTGCTAGAGCCTGGAAGCATCCTTCAGTTTCTGTGACCCACGCGAAGAAGAAAATCACCTGGATTATGCTGCAGGAGAACATTGTTAGTATGCTTCATGATACAGTGGCAAGACTTGAAAGAACAAGGGAACCCTGGGCTGAATATATGAATGTTGCTTTATTATTGCTTCGTGAGGGGGTAGGCGCCACCTTAACATCCTGCTCTGGACCTGTCTTTCTGACTCCTTCACTTTTGCTTTCTCTCTTCCATTTCTTTTCCTCTCTGGTAGTCTGTTACCAGTTTCTAATGTTCAAAAGGATATCTCGGGCAGTTGCTTGCGGTATCTTGTGTTAGGTGTTTGGGAACAGAAACTGTATGATATATTGGGGATGTTGAATATCACCCTCCCTATCTCTACCTGGTGTTGGATTTAATTGAGCTTTTCTGTTAATGCTAAAAACGATCAGATTATGTGCACTCCAAAGTGTTCATTATCATTCATTCTCTTGTACTAGTCTACTTTGGTACCAATGTTTTGTTCTGTCAAAACTTCAATAAAAATCTATTGAAAGTAAGGTCTAAATAGGATGTCAGCTAGTTTGAAGGTTATTACGTACTAGGGCTTGTTCACACCATGTGCATTGAGCTGCATTGATATGTATTGATCAATGCAGGCTCAATGCAGAGGAACATAGAAAACAATTGCTCCCTATGTGCCCTGTTCACATCATACACATATGTTGGTGTGCATCACCTAAAAATGTAGTATGCCTGCATTTTTACACAGCATGTTGCATGTCTGCACATGGACTAAAGAAACTTTATGGTCTAATTTTTGGGTTCCCAATCTTTAACTGTAGCTTTCATTAGATTGCCTCATGTGGAGTCTAAAAAAAGAAAAAAGAAAGGACTTGAAGCACACGGGTCTTTTGTTATAAAAGGCTGATTACAATTAGAAAAATAAATTTTATTTAAAAAAAATAGAGCATTCCCAATGAAAAGATGCCTGGAGATATTGTTTAACTCACAATAGAGAAATAATTTAAACAAGTTGAACAAACACAGGCCTTTTAACGGAAAAACTAGTAATATACCAAAAATAATGGAAATATGCCATATGGGCCAGTTGATATGCTGTCAAAATAATTACTTTGTGATTTCCATCTCATGAAAATTTTCACATCAAAATATTCAGTTCATCACAATTACACATTAATGTGACATTTTTGTGGAGTTAGTTTTCCACATGAAATAAACATTTAACTTTGTCCAACTCACAAATGACCACTGCTATGATTGCGACCCAACCCAAAATTTCTTAAAAACTTTGATTTTATTTTTTGGGGGAGTTTTTGAAAAAATGTGTTTACATGATGTTAATGAACACATGTGAACAAAGAAAATGTTGACAGTGTCTCTTTCCTGGACTTTTATAAGTTTTATTTTCCCAAATAAAAATATCCCAATTTTCACAATCACACCGTATTCATGTCATCAGTTTTTGGCAGCACCTATATTTGTAAGTAACTATTTGCAAGGGTGAAGCACACGAAAGGCAAAATTAGAACCAAAATATCTGACAAACACCTTAAGATTTCATTGAAAATTGCTGCTACATCCCTCAAACCAGATATTCATGTGTTAGTTTATCAAAAAACAGTGTCAAGTATCATTCTAATGTAATGATGCCATCTTTTACTTTTATAATAAAAAAATACAATAAAATAAAGTTTTATTACTCAGATGATTATATTATCCACATATATCAGTGATTGCTAACTCTGTCATCTGCCCAACTTTTTCTGCTCATCAGCTATCCTTATTTTTAATGTTTTTTTTATGTGTGGTCAAAGACAATTACTCTTCTTCCATTGTGGCCAAGGAAAGTCTAAAGGTTGGATACCCCTGATTTAACTAGTTAAAGAAATATTTTTCACAATTCCTCATTTTTTATCTTGTAAGTTATTTAATCCAACTTAACATGGAATGGCTCCTTTCTCTTTTCTCCTCAAAGTGTATGTAAACCTTAACCACGAACTTCTCTTTTTTTACCCCTCTTCCTTTTTGGTCTGGTTAATATACCACTGTAAGTGTTTATGTATTGGATAAAAAAACTGTTTATCCTGCTAAGACTCCTGTGAACTCTTAGGCTGCGTTCACACTTGAACGTTTTGTAGCTTAAAGCTCAAAGCTTGTGGCTCCAAAAAAAGCTCACACTTGAAAAATCAATTGTCCTCTATGGTGCCTGTTCACACCAGATCATGCGAACAGACACCATAGAGAACAATTGATTTTTAAAGTCTGAGCTTTTTTGGAGCTTCGAGCTTCAAGCTACAAAACGCTCAAGTGTGAATGCAGCCTTATAGTTTCCTGCAGTAAGCTGACAACTCCGAACTTAAATTTCAGTTATTGTTATCAGCCCTGCCTAGTTCACCACAGAACAACTCCCCTATGTTATGGGGATGACAAGAGGGGAAAGCGTTCTATGTTCCTAACATACAACACTGCTCCTCCATAGATACAGTAAAGCCTAGTACACATGAAGAGAAAATCTGGTGAAAAAGATCACTTTCAGAGCAATCATCCGATAATCTGATCGTTAGCACACAACTTTTGAGAGCCAATCACAAAAGTTCATTTGAAATTATCTGAAGAGATAAGCACGAAAATTTTTCTCGTACGATAAAATAACACATTTTTTGTGTAAATAGTAATTGAATGAAAAAAAACTGAGTGACCAAAGCCATGCATGGCTGGAAATGAAAAAATACATTATAATACAATACATTACATTATTATTATACAGGATTTATATAGCACAAACAGCGCATTACAAAATGAAGGTAGACACAGCAATTATAATATCATTTTTTACAATACAAGAGGAAACAGAGGTCCCTGCTTGTTAGAGTTTACAAACTAGGAGGATGGGTTGAGTGATACAAAAGGTAAGCTGTGGGGGATGAGCTGATGGAGGAAATAAAAGGCAGTTTACTACTTAGAAGCAGGATAGGCTTCTTTAACCACTTCCAGTCCGGTCACTTTCACCCCCCTACTGTCCAGCCCAATTTTCAGCTTTCAGTGCTATCACACTTTGAATGACAATTGCGCGGTCATGCAACACTGTACCCATATGAATTTTTTAGCATTTTTTGAGACAGAAAAAACTTTATTTTGGTTGTATTTATTCACCACTGGGATTTTTATTTTTTTGCCATATAAATGAAAAAAATCCAAACATTTTGAAAAAAAGTGTTTTTCTAATAAAAATTTTGCAAATAAATAATCTTTCTTCATAAATCTTTGCCAAAATGTACTCAGCTATCTTTTTAGTAAAAAAAAAAAAAATAACCCAAATTTGTAATTTGTAATTTTTTTAACTTTTTTTGACATTTTTATTTTTTTATATTTGTTTTTTTTTTTTAACATACTGTCACTCTAGCAGTACAGTGTCACCATAGTGACACTATACTACTTGTGGGGGGTGATGAAGATTTTTTTTTTTTTTACACTGATTGCATTTACACCCATAAAGGCTGTAAAAGCAATCTTTTTTCCTTCTCTCTGGCTGCATTCTTGCAGCCATTGAGAAATACTGTGCGAGCTGTTATTGGTCACAGCTTGTCACATGGCACAAGGCTGTTGTGAATGGCCCTGTACCATGTGACCTCTGTGATCATTCACAGATTTCACTAGTAGTAAGCAATGATGTCAAAAGTGACATCTTGCTTACTACTATTCATGTGATCATTGATTGGCCAATCAGTGATCACATGATTGGGAACTCACACAGAGGGTCCCGTACAGTGAGCGGACACAGCAGGCACCAGATCGTGGTGCCACGTGCTCCCAAGGAGCGCGTACAGGCGGGGAGCAGGGAGGATGTTTATAATTGGCCACCTGCACTGCTCCTGTCTGGCCGTTTATATACATGGGCCGGATGGGCAGTGGTTAAAGAGAGAGGTTTTCAGGGATTGTCTAAAGGTGGATAGATTAAGAGACAGACAGATTGGGGTAGGGAGTTCCATAGGATGGGAGAAGCTCGGAAGCGAGCATGGGAGGAGGTGACATGGGAAATAGAGAGCAGAAGGTCTTGGGATGATCGAAGAGAGTGCTTTGGTAGATATTTTGAGACCAGGTTAGTGATGTAGCTGTAGCTGTTGTTAGTATTTTGAATTTCCCACATCGTGGGAAGCTGTCTTCTGTCTTGTATAGTAGGCTTTAGTGTATGCTTTCACTCTAGAACAGGAAGTGTGTTACTGGCAGCGTCACCAAGTGACAATACACACAAAAAAGTAAAAAATACTGTAAGTTTTTGCTTTTGGGGTTTAGATACACTTCTGCGAGTACCTCATAAAAAAAAAAAATTTTGCTAAAGCTAGTCAGAAGGCAGTTTTCTTATAGGAACAAAATCTCATGCAATAATATATGTGAATTGACTTTTATACTCATAAGCCTCTGAAATCAATAAAATGTGTATGCGGTAAATTCATCTGATCCATGCAGTAATGACTTTAGTGAATGGAAAAAATCCATTTTTGATTGTAAAGAAAAAAAAATACTGTATGCTTTTATGCTTTTTGTAATTAAGCCTGTTGTGTTTTAACCTCCTCAATCTACTGCTTATTCTGGCATGAGGATGTAAAGATTGATTCTGCCTTAAACAGATTTCATATTGCAGAACAAGACTAGTTAAATCGTAATTTTTTTAACTGTCTGTTTTGTTTCCACCATGCATGTTCCAGGCTTCTGAGCATTCATTCTGTAGGAAACATTCAAATTTTAGTTTTTCCAATTTCTTTAATCCTTGTATTGTGTTAACTGCAGTTCACTATGGCACAGATTTACCATTCTCTTGCTGTGATTTTGCTTACAAACTAAAGTCCCGTACACACGATAAGAATATCGGACAATTGTTTTTGCACACATTTTTATGGGGTTCATATTCAACTGTAGGTCATCGCAGAAAGGCACAATCGTAAAACAAAACATGGCAACAAGTAAACAAATGAAATGACCCCTGTCCATAAGTCTACATACCCATAGTTCTTAATATTGTGCATTGCCCCCTTTAGCATCAATGACAGCATGTAATAGTTGTCTTTGAGGCCCCAAATTCTTGCAGGTGGTATAACTGCCCAGTTGTCTTGGCAAAATGTCTCCAGGTCATGCAAAGTCTTTGGCGGCCTTGCATGAACCGCATGAGATCTCCACAGAGTGGCTCGATAATATTAATATCTGGACACTGTGATGGCCACTCCAAAACCTTCACCTTTTTCTGCTGTAACCACTGGAGAGTGAACTTGGCCTTGTGCTTAGGGTCATTGTCGTGCTAGAAAGTCCAAGAGCGTCCCATGCGCAGTTTTTGTACGGAAGAATGCAAATTGTCCTCCAGTTTTTTTTCTGATAACATGCTGCATTCATCTTGCCATCAATGTTCCCAAGATTCCTCATGCCTTTAGAGCTCACACCCACAAAACATCTGTGAGCCACCACCATGCTTGACAGTGGGAATGGTATTCTTGTTGCTTTAGGCCTTGTTGACCCCTCTCCAAAAATAAAGTTTATGGTTGTGACCATAAAGCTCTATTTGGTCTTGTCACTCCAAATTACGGTGTGCCAGAAGCTGTAAGGCATGTCAAGGTGTTGTCCGGCATTTTGTAACCAGCCTTTTTTGAGGCATTGGCGCAGTAAAAGTTTCTTTCTGTCAACTCGACCATGCAGCTCATTTTGTTCAAGTATAATTGCATTGTGCTCCTTGAAACAACCACACCGTCTTTTTCTAGAGCAGCTTGTATTTCTCCTGAGGTTATTTTGTGGGTTTTTTTTGTATCCAAACCAACTCTTCTGGCAGTTGTGGCTGCAATCTTTCTTGGTCTACCTGATCTGGGCTTAGTATCAAGAGATCCCCGAATTTTCTACTTCTTAATAAGTGATTGAACAGCACTGACTGGCATATTCATGGCGTTGGGTATCTTTTTATATCTGTTTCCATCCTTTTCTTTATAAAGTTTTATTACCTTATTACGCAGCTCTTTTGACAGTTTTTTTCTGTTCCACATGGCTCAGTATGTAGCCTGCTCAGTGCATCCACATGAGCGTTAACAAACTCATTGATTATTTATATACAGACACTAGTTGCAATTTAAAAAGCCGAAAATGTGGGAAATTAACCTTTAACTGCCATTTTAAATTGAATGTGTCACCTTGTACATTTGTAACAAGGCCAAACATTCCAGGGTATGTAAACTATTGATCAGAGCCATTTGAGTGATTTCTGTATTATTTATGATTTATAAAGGAGCCAGACAACTATGCCCTATAAAATGGCCTCATATTAATACTATCTTTAAATAAAAGACAGTTTTTTTTGGCATGATCACTTTTATTGTTAGTATAAGTGCAAAAAATTCACAATTTCTGCCAGGGTATGCAGACTTTTGAGCACAATTGTATGCTTTACACTCAAAGGGTCAAGCAACAGGTTTATTTAGTTAATACCCTCTCCAATTATATGTACTCGTCCGTTCTATTGAAAAATCTTTTTAAACCAGAGAAAAGACTTTTAAACCTTTAGGAGTGTGTCTAATAGGTTAACCACTTCCCGCCCTCCAGCAAAGTACAGCGGAATGAAGATCCCAGTGAACGGGACCCGTGATCATGTGATCGCTAGGCGATCACATGATCACAATGTAAGCAAAGCTGTTATGAATTAGTCTCATTCATAACAGCTCTGCTCCTCTTCCTAGTGAGCTGTAAGTGGCCCACAGCTGTCGCATGATACATGGGGCCAATCACAGCACCCTGTACCATGTGACCAGCTCCAGCCAATCGCCGATCACTATCCTGAGCTGTCAAAACTTAACTCATTCATGACAGTTCATGACTGAATTAGGTTCATGACAGCAAGCTTTGCATTGTAGGAGAAATGATCTTTATTTCTCCTGCAAAGCACAGTATATAAAACAAAAATCCCTGATCCCTCCTACCCCCACAGTAGGACAATGTTATGGTAACATTGTACTATTCTAATAAAAGTATTAAAAAAATAATAATAATAATAAAAAGTTGAAAAAAAAACCATTGAGAATTTTTTTTTAAACTACTTGCCAACCGCTTACCCGCATTTTACGGGCGATCAGCAGCTCTTGGCAAAGAGATGTAATCTTGCGTCACTTCCTACATTTTACACACACACACACGTTAGATTAGCTCATTTAACCCTTTGATCGCCCCCATTAACCCTTTGATCACCCAGTCACCCAGCCAGTGCCATTAGTACAGTGTCAGTATATAGAATTTTTCACTGATCATTGTATTCCTGCCATCAGATAGCGACATCAGATAGCATCAGGGTTAGTAAGCACCCCTCCCAGCCAGGGTCAGCTAGCGTTAGATTGCCCGCACACTATCGCACTCACGCTATAAGTCGCTAATCACCCCATTACTAGTATAGTGTTTATACGGATCGAGATATTGATCACAAACAGGACTATACTAGTGCCTCCTTTGTATAGTGTCCCCAAAAACGCAATGTTAGCAGGATCGGCCCAGTTCGCGGCCAGCACTAGCATTTAGCCTCTCTGCTGTTTTTCATAGAAGATTTGTATCAATTGATTGTGGGCCAAGGCAATTTATACGCACAACAATCCATCGCCGCCCACCCAAATTCAGCTCTTTCCAGACAATTTGCATGGAAACCTATCACTGTTTCTGAATGTAAGACTTTTCTGGGCCTAACCCTCAACATGGGCATTATAAAAATGAATGAATTGCAGTCATGCTGATCCACACAGCCAATTCATTGTATGCCCGTGGGACCAACAATGTACTGGTACGTCGCTGGAATTTGAGTGGTTATACCGGGATGATGCCTGCAGCTACAGGCATCATCCTGGTATAATTTTTATTGGCGGTTGGCTTTTATGTAAAAGCAGTCCTAGTGGCCATTTAGCTGCTGAATTGTTTTTACGAGCAGCAGGAAGGGACATCCCCCTCCTGTTGCCTTCCACAATTTTCTTGGCTCTCCTGTCCCACGGGGGAATCCGAGAATGCAGCCAGCAGTTTTGCTGGCTGACTTTAGAGCTGATCAGAGACCAGAATGGCTCCAATCATCTCTATAGTCTAAGAAATCGGAAGCTACGAGCATTTCATCACTGCAGTTTCGCAGGATATAAACAGTACCATTTGAAAATTGGGAAAGCATCTGATCACACCGATCTTGGTGAGGTTAGATAATGTAAGGGCAGAGGAAATATCTAGAGTCTGATAGACCCCAGATGTGTAAAAAAAGAATATATGACAATGCCCATTGAAGTTATAGGGGATATTTGCATTCCCTGTGATAGCATTAAAAGTGATCAAAAAAGATGAAAGGGACAGTGTAAAAATAATAATAATAAAAAAAATCAAACTAGGAAACAACAAAAAAAACACCCTTTCCTCCCTGTGCGTGCGCACCTGCATGCTCAAGCTTTGACCCCGTGCCAGTATGTAAACAGCAGTTGCACCATGCATGTGAGGTATCGCCGCGAATGTCAGATCGAGGGCAGTAATTCTAGCACTAGACCTCCTGTGTAAATATAAATTAGTGACCTGTAAAGGCTTTTAAAGCGTCACCTATTGATGATAAAAATGTATGTACTTTATTGCCGTTGCATGGGCATATGCAATTTTAAAGCATGTCATGTTTGGTATCTATTTACTCAGCATAACATCTTCTTTTATATTTATCAAACAATTGGGAAATATATTGTGTTTTTGTGCATTAAAATTCTAAAAAGTGTACTTTTCTCCAAAGATTTGCTTTTGAAAAATCGCTGCGCAAATACTGTGTGACATAAAAAATTCAACACCCACCGTTTTATTTTTTAGGGCCTCTGCTTTAAAAAAAATATGTAATGTTTGTGGCTTCAAAATAATTTTCTAGCAAAAATACAGTTTTTTCATGTGAACAAAAAGTATCAGAAAAGGCTTGGCCTTCAAGAATAGGTGTTGTGTGGCATAAGCTTCTAATGTTGCCCTGAAAATGCCAGGATAGTAGAAGCAACCCCTCCAAATGACCAATGACCCCTTTTTGAAAAGTAGGCACTCCAAGGTATTTGCTAAGAGGCATGGTGAGTGGTTTGCAGATCACATTTGTTGCCACATGTTTTTGGAAAACAAAGAAAGAAAACAAAATTTATTTTTTTTTCTATTCTTTTTTTCTTTTTCAAAACCCTGTGACAAAAATTATATCTGTAAAATACTCACCATGCCTCTTATCAAATTCCTTGGGGTGTGTACTTTCCAAAAAGGAGTCATTTGGGGGGGTGTTTGTACTATCTTGGCAATTTACGGCCTCCGAAACTGTGATAGGAAGTGGGGAAGTGATATAAGGGAAATATGCCCTTTGAAAGGCTGGAGGTGGTCATTGGATTTGGGGGGGCTTGTATGTAGCTAGGCTGCCAAAAAGTCTCTCACATGTGGTATCCCCATACTCATAAGAACTAGGAGAATGTGTTTTGGGGTGTTATTCCACATATACCCATGGCATGCATGAGCAATATATCATTAAAATGACAACTTTGTGTAAAAGAAAAATTGTCATTCAAAAAATTTGTGGCAAAAAATAAAATGTGCCATGGACTCAACATGCCTTTCTGCAAAATCCTTGGAGTGTCTACTTTCCACAAAGGGGTCATTTGGGGGGGAGGGAGGTTGTACTGCCCTGGCATTTTAGCACCTCAAGAAATGTGATAGGCAGTCAGAAAGTAAAAGCTACGTAAATTCCAATATATATATACCATAGTTTGTAGACGCTATAACTTTCACACAAACCAATTAATATACATGTATTGAGATTTTTTTTTACCAAGGACATGCAGCAGAATCCATTTTAGCCTAAATTTATGACTAACTTTGAGATTATTGGATATTTGTGTTTTTTTGTTTATAGAGCAAAAAATAAAAAAAACGCAGAGGTGAGTGATCAAATACCACCAAAAGAAAGCTCTATTTGTGTGAAAAAAAGGACATAAATTTCATTTAGGTACAGCATTGCACAACCGCACAATTACCAGTTGAAATAGAGCAATGCCAAACAGTAAAAAATGGCCTGGTCAGGAAGGGGGGTAAATTCTCTGGAGGGCAAGTGGTTAAGGGGTGGATTTTAGGAGGGCTTACTTAACTGCTTTTTTGTTCTGAGTTTAACAGCTTACATGCTTGGAGGGCTGGTATCTCTGGAGAGGAAGTGTAGGAACCGTTTTCCTTTTTTTTAATAAGGGAAATGTTGATCTTTGCATGTGTGTACAGAATTGCTTTCTGACCAACTCTGCACTGACCTGACATCTTAGCAATGTTATGATGACTTGGTATGTTGTCGATAACTACTCTGGTAATGGCAGTTCACTTTTTTATATGGAATGAAATGTTCTTTTTAAACACCATTTGCATGGCTGAAGCTCTACCTCACCAAGTTTCTTTCCCATAGTCTGCTGGTACTTTAACTGATTCTTACCTCTGATCAGCCAAAAACTTTCAGCACTTTAAAGCTGGAAAACCATATGGCCTAACTTTTGGTTTCCTTATTTTCCTAGCTCTTTCCACAGTTCTTAGTGGGTGGCTGCCCTTTGTTTGTACTCCTAATCAATAGTTTGCTTCATTGAGCATGAAGAAAATATGCTTGTGCATGCTAAAACAAAATCTAATATACGTGTATACAACCTGTCTGATCTTGTTGACTGAATCAGAGAAAGTCGGACAAGAAAACAATTAAACCTCAGGGATATTTAGCTTACGGTTTGTTTTATGTTAAGTTTGTGCAATACTCCAGTTTTTTAATGTCAAACAAGTCGTGCATTCTCTGGCTTAATTTTAAGTCTTTCAAGTGCTTGCTGATGTATTACTTTACTGTAGGCACTTCACATCAAATAGAGTACACATCCCAGAACTCCTCTGCTACTTACCTTCTTATAAAATGGAACAGACATGAGCAGCAATTACTTTGTATGCTCCTTTCTTCATGTAGAGAAATTGTCTTTAAGATTAAAGTCTCTGGTTGTGTCTCTCTAAAACATGAGCCCATGCAAAGTCATATGCTTAAGATGTTCAAGATGTTCTGCATTGCAGAAAGCACTTGTGATACCACTGCATAATTCACAGTCGCTTGATCAGAGAAATACAAAAAATAGTTATATTGCTTGTAGATTGTCCCTGACACTTTTGTGTGTAATGCCAGATTGCAGAGATTAGAGTAAAAAAATGCAGAGGTGCCTGCTCATTTCTACAGAAGCCTCTAATGCCTTCAAGGCAGCCTATCATAGTACTGGATCAATAGGAATGTGACAATGGCGGGTATTAACGGCAAGATTCAACACAACCTTCAGTTGTTGGAAATGTGCCAGGATTTAGGCGTAAAAGAGTTCATTAGAGGATAGTGTACCATTTTTTATGTTTGCTTGCTATTAAAGTGATCCTGTCATAAAAAAACCCAAAGAGGAATACCTGCAAAAGAAGAGAGTGAATAGTTACTTCTCGCCTTTACTACTGCAACTCCCTCCCCTTTACACAGGCTGTCCCCTCTTCAGTCCACGATGAATGCTGCTGCCAAACATTTAGTGCCTGTTACACTTCTCTGCCATTACCTCCAATGGCTTCCATTCACCCAACTAATTAAATTTAAAATACTAACAACAACTTGCAAAGCCATCCACAACTTAACCCCAGGCTACATCAATCACCTAGTCTCAAAATACCAACCAAATCATTAATTTTCTCTTCCAAAGATCTATAAATCCTTTGTCACCTGAGGAGACTGTCAGTGCCTGGGAGGGGTTCCTGTAGGTCTGGGGGCAGGGGGGGCAGCCTCCAGGCTGGGCTCGGGCTGGCTAGGGAGGATACCTTCAGCAGTAAGGCATGAATGGGATTGAGACCTGGAGCAGCAGGGAGCAAAGAGGACAGAATGAGTAGCACTCTTTGGGTTCTACAAGGGAAAGACTGCCACATGTAGCAAGCTAAGGACAGTGCTGGGCTCAATCCTATATCCTTGTCCTGGGAGATTATTATTATTATACAGTATTTATAAAGCGCCAACAGTTCGCTCAGCGCTGTACATTACAAAGGGGGACAGAACATGCGACAGAACAATAACAATACAATGTGATACACGAGGGGTTCGAGGGCCCTGCTCCTTCGAGCTTACAATCTAGGAGGAAATCTTCCAAATCCAGGAGGGCTGACAGTGCTTGTAGGCTGTGGAGCTGGGAGCAGCTCTACAGGGGGAGAAAAGACATCTCTGCATGTAGCCATGAGAATTTAAGTTAATTTTTGAGGCGGTGTTAGTTCCTCACCCATAAAGGGCAGCTGCTACTGATCCACAATGACTGACAGCTTTCAGAAAAAGAACAGTCCAGAATCTGCTTTTGCACATAGAAAGGAAATGTCCCCCTTCCATTGATTCAAGCCAAACTTGGAATCCCATAATCCCCATTTCCCTATTCAAGTTGAATTCCCCTAATAAAACAACAAAATGGGATGCAAGTCTGAGTGAGAAATACCTGTTGCCTGGCTGTGCGGAGTGAAACGTAGGGGTACCCACAACACAGCGGTCCTTATGAGGGTAGCGCTACATGAGGTTGGCTGAAGGAACCAGCTGTGGAGAACCAAAGAGTCTGATGCTCCCAGATGTGTCAGTGGACTTCAATACAGGTTTTCCGATGAACAGAGTGGCTTTAAAGTGGCTGTGACAGCAGAAAAGATAAGCATTCTCTTAGTGGCTGGGTGTTCAATATGGGGAAATGGATTACACCAAAGTAACAGCTAGTATTTTAAAGATGTATTCGTCCACCACTCTAAAAATGTGAAGGACTCAGCAGCTCTGCCTTGGACACAGGATCAATGGCTTAGGACACCATGCCATGTCTCTGCTAGGTTTAAGAGATCTACCTATCATAGGCAAGACTGGACAGATTGAGGCCTGCCTCTTTCCAGACAAAATAAGAGAAATCCCAGTATTTGCATGCAATGTATTCAAATTGAAGCATCTCTCGGCAGTGTGGCTAGTAAAGCAAACCTCTCTTACTTTAGAAGTATCATTCAAAGTCTTGCTCTGCTGAACTAAATATGGGCTGCAATCCAGTTCTGTGGGTTTTTTATGAGATAACTGTACCCAGACAGACTATGGTTGTGACCCATAAGCCATCAGGGCACCTTAGCTATTGCTAAAAGGTGTTTTTTCTTGCAAAATTGGCCATGTCTGTTAACAGAAGATCTCTTTTATAAGAATGGAACCTGTCTAATACATTAAATTCTATTAGGGGAAATGGTGTTCCTCTCTCCCTCTACTATCTCATAAAATGTGTCTGTGAAATATGGATACTACAGACAAAGATTAGGTTATACGTGAAGATAGCTGTATCAAATTGAAAGGGAACATGTAGCAATGGATTTTGCATCTCTGCTGTGCAGCTAATACCCAACTAAACCCAAGAACAAAACTTTTTTTGCAGCTTAGCAGTTCTTAGATGTGATGGCTACATTAGTTTTAATTTTTTTAGGCTAAGAACATTTCCAGCAAGAACAGAAAATATCTGTTCTTACTAGATTTGCAGTGTCCTTGTCAATGTCTTGTGAGCTACACTGATAAAAGAAACAAATCTTATTCTTCTGTAAACTGCTAATCTCCCAATCCACCATGTCATTGAGATGAACAAAGTCAGAGTTATTTGTAGTCAGCCCTGGTAGCAGCCATGGCTCCCTCCTTAGATACAGTGGAGGAATGATGGTAGCCACCCTTGGACAGGAAGTTTGTTATTCACAGGATTGCTTTCTTCTTCCCTGTCAAAATGTTTCATGTGGTCCCTAATGTTTGAAATCCATCTACATCAGTCTAGTCTTTCAGGCTTTGGAGGGGATACTAATAGTCTTACCTCAGCTAAGCATGAAGTTCTGGAGATAGGTTAGCCATATTTGTAGATACATGACTATATACTGTAGATGAACTTGCTAGAAATGATAGTAATCTAGTTCCCTCTAGTATGTTTAAACTGAGTCAAATATTGCAATGTGCTCTATAACATTTATCGTCCTAAGTGGTCAGAGTCAATCTTCTAGTAACAAACAGAAGCTCATTTCAAAGAGTCACACAGAGGAAGGTGTTCTGGGTAAAACATTGAACAGCAGGCATCTTGTAATGTCTTCTCTTAGAAAGAACTTATACCTTTTCTAATGTTTAAAATGGCTGACAAGATCAGAAGGTAAAATTGCCACGTGTGAACATTGCCTCAGAGTAACAAATCATATTCAAACTTTTACTTGATTGCCAGTTTTTAGGGCAAGAACCTGATTCTCGATTTTGCAGCAATACAGACATTTCAGACATTTGAAATTGTTTAATAAATTCTGTTTTATTACAGCTCGGAAATGATACAGTTGTAAACCAACAACTTGAACTAGAATGGTTGACTTGAACCAAACCATGCTGAACTCTGCATCCAGAACGCCTCTGCAGGTCTGAAGACCTTGGACAGCCCCTACCTTTGCAATACAAAAGGGGAGTCTTAGTTATATCAACAGGGGGCCATTCTGGATACCAGTAATCCCCTCATTAAATACATCAATGGTGTATGTAATCGTTTCTTGCTGCCATTTATACACATTGTAGGCAGACTTCATTACAGGTGCACATTTGGTGATTTTCTTTTGCAAACCAGTCAACCGATAAACACTTGGGAATTATGTCTGAATCCTAGAAGCATCACATCCATTTTTTATTTGTGATGGAAACTTCCTGCTATAGCAAGTATAAAAAGAAAGTTATATTGAAAGCAATTGCACTGTTGACATCTGTAGGTGCTTTTGTACCTAAAAAAAAAAAAATTCTGATGCTGTGCAGTTTAATCACCTAAGCATTGATTTTGATGGTAAGATCATTACTCTTGAGTTGCTGTGTATCCAGCAGCGACAATTAACAGGGTCCAACAAAAGTATAGCGAGCGCTACGAGTAAGATAATGTAAGCAGCTGAAACACCAAACAAAGGTAACCAAAAAACCTTTTCAGTAATCTGGCATCCAGGCTCTAGTCAGATCGCACTCCACACCATCCTCTTTGGCACCGCGAAGAGCAGTAACCAGGATTCACCAAATGGTAAGGGCGTCAAAGATACTCCATAAATGTTGGCCACATGTAGTGGCTAGATGTCCATGAGCTGTAGCCCCCCTGACGCGTTTCGTGCGATGCACGTTTTCAAAGGGCGCAGGGCTTACCTTGGTAAGCCCTGCGCCCTTTGAAAACGTGCATCGCACGAAACGCGTCAGGGGGGCTACAGCTCATGGATGGCTACAGCTCATGGACATCTAGCCACTACATGTGGCCAACATTTATGGAGTATCTTTGACGCCCTTACCATTTGGTGAATCCGGGTTACTGCTCTTCGCGGTGCCAAAGAGGATGGTGTGGAATGCGATCTGACTAGAGCCTGGATGCCAGAGACATACTGAAGAGTTTATCTCTCTACATGCGTATATATGTAGGCTTCCCTGTGTACCAATAGAGCATTAATGTTTGTCCTAAGCCGGGCCTTACTTCCGCCTTCAATTTGTTGTATAAAAAAACTTCTCCATTACTGCCTGAATTTTCCTTAGGTTGGGAAAATAGCAGACCTCATTAACACACACCCTGCACCTGCCCACCCATTCCAGGAGATTCTTTCCACTCACCTCTGCAGGTTCATTCTTTTCCAATGATCACTGTTCTCACTAAATACACAGCCATCAATATATTTTTTTCTACCTAACCTTCAACTTGCATAGATTGTTAATTTGGCTGAGAGTGCAGGAGCTGAGCGATCAGATAACAGTCTATGTGCAACAGAGCTGTAGTACTGAAAGCAGATGAAGTGTGTTCCTGGACGTCTGCAAAGCTCACCATACACTATGCAATCTGATTGTACAATCTCCTTTAGATCTACTATCAACTGTGTAGTGCAAGTGCCTGCCTGATTGGATACAGAGTGATTAGACAGGCGGTGTGTTCTCCCATTATATAGTTTTGGTAAATCTAAAGGAGATCGTACAGGGATTCTACAATCAGAATGTGTAGTGTATGGCCACCTTTATACGCCTAGTAACTAGTCACACTTTAGGCCCTTATATGTTGATGGCACGCAAAATGCAGAAGCAAACACTCATTTTGCCACATGAAAAAAACGAATGACTAACACAGCAAAAACTGCAGTAAATACCGTGCAAACTGCAACACGCAAAATTGCCCCATGAGCTACTTTGCTACGTGTAGAGCAGCCCATTGATATCAATGGATTGCCCTATGTATATTGCAGGACTAATGGGGCAATAAACATGCGCTCCTACTATGCTAGGTGTGAATGGGGCCTGAAAGTGAAATTGGTGTGCTTATACTAGAACAATGAGCCTCCATCTGTGTCTGAACACACAGCAAACTGCACAGAAAACAGGCGCTTTGCTGTGTTTTTTGGAAACATGCTACGAATCAGTTCTTTATTTTTTAATGGCTGCACAACTGCATTTCTTTGTGGGTTTTTTTTTTGCTTTGTTTTTTAATGTCTGACTTGAATTTAGCTTTTCTCTTGTCTGGACTGGTCCTTTAACTGGTAAAACAATCTTATTTCCCCAATCTTTGAACGTTTGTCTTCTATTTCTGTAATTGGCCACTTGCCACATCTGTGATACATATATTTCCAAGAGCAACATCTGTTTTACTTTTTCTGTCTATATTTAAGGCCCCTGTCTGCTGCAAAGCAGTGGCCTTCAGCCAGCCTGTGTTACAATGAAAGACTCGTCGTGAGCTATCTTTGCACAGGCCCCTAAATGCATCTCTAATGGGGAAACCACGCTGGACACTGTGCATTTGATCACAGCTGGATTGGTGGCTGAACCATTTGATGTATTAGTGGTCATAGTTCCGATATGATCCCAAAGGAGAGAAAAGCAAGTTCGTAAAAATCTGTCTGGTGACATTGTGTTTTATCGGCAGGTACTTGCCGGAAACATGCACGTTTTAAGCCTAGAATTTATGAATTATATATAATTTTTTTACCCTGCCATTTGCTGCATAATTGCTAGGTTATGTGAGATGGTAAAGAAACCAAAATGTTTATTTTTTCTACGAAGGCATCCCCATAGAGTTAGCTTCATAACTGCACTATAATTGAGTTTTATGTTTGCCAAACAAGAGCAGGGTTTATTATGACTTTCTGAAAATAAATCCTGGCGTTCTGCTGTTTCAGTGGGCAAGCTACTTAAAGGAAACTTCTGAGGTTTTTTTTCTAGGGTTAGATTCAGATCTCTGGGAGTTCACTTGATGTGATAAGCTTTGTTGCAGACAAAGAAATCTGCATTTGCTATCTCTATTGATCTGTGGCAGGTCTAAGATGTAGGTAGCACAGACTGGTATAGGTTAATTTCATCAGGTCTGCTAATAAATTCATGTTTGGGGCCCCCACATCAATAAATCTCTTTTTCTGACAATTTGGTCATTTTCTGATTTCTACCACATACAGGTCCTTTTTGGATACTTTTCTATCATATTTTCCTTTTTCCATTTAGTTTGAACCAAACATAAAGGGATTGGAAGACTATTTCTACTTAATTCACTCTCCTAGAATATGAGAAAAAAAAAATTTAATTGTTTGCAAAGCCTAATTAATGTTTGGCATATTTTGGCTAATTTGGAATGAGGTGCCATTGAAAGAAACCATTTCAAATAGCCCTTCTAATACTTACCTGAGCCTAATTGCGATCCAGTGCTATGCTCGAGAGAAGTGTCTCTCCCGGGTCTCTCCACCCTCATTGGTTTGAACACAGCGGTGGGAGCCATTAGCTCCCACTGCTTTCAATCATAGCCACTTAGGAGGAAATCCTGAAATCATGTAGCCCAAAAAATAGCTAAGCAATTCACAGTGCCAATTTGTACTACTTAACTGCAAAACAGCACTGTTAGCCCTAGACTACCCCCCACAGTATGACACAGAGTGCCTCAAAGTAGGTTCTTTAGGCCATGCACAGGGATCTAGCTATATATATCCCTGTGCATGGCCTAAAGAACTTAGGCTACATTCACACTTGACTTTATTTCTAACTCCTGCCAAACGCCCCTATAGTGTTTGACAGGCATAAAAAATGCTTCCCAAACGCCCTATGTACGTTTTTTAGGCGTTTGATCGGCATTTGCAAAGCGTTAAAAGCGCACCACAAATGCCTATAATGAAGTTTAATGGTATTAACGCTCCACAAACACCTTGCAAACGCTCTGCAAACGCCTGCCAGGAGTTTGAGGAGCGTCACCATAGACTTGAATATGAGGCTTCAACTCCTCCTGACTCCACATGAGGTGTCAGTTTTGCCACGACGTAACGCTAACGCTTCAGTGTGAACAGCACTGTGTGCTGCCATGTGCAGAATTTTCATAGGCGTTTGAGAAGCGTTAAAAACGCTTCTCAAACGCCTGTCTGATGCCTGCTGACAAAGCTAGTGTGAACGTAGCCTTAGACAAATATATCTGAAGGGGTTTAGCTCAGTTGTAGTAGCAATTTCAGTGAGTCTTGCCAGACCACTTTTATTGAAAAGGAAATGTAAACGTTTTACATCAGGCAGCCCACGCAGGCGTTTCCCCTTCACACAATATCAGCTTCACGCAAATTTTTCAGCCTCCTAGCTATCTGTTTCTCTCAGGCCCCCTTGCCAGAATGCCTGTCCTTCATGCTAGAACAGACACTCAGATAGTGTCTTGGACACACGCCCTGCTCTCTTACAATGCTTCTGTTCCACAGCACACCATGGCGTTTCACACAGTCTTTGTCAGATGTCCAGCTGGACCTGTCTGCCATATTGGACAGATGTGGACACGCACACACAGTGCCTCTGCAATTGTTTGTCTCTTGGACAGGGAGCCAGGTGGAGCCCTCCTGATTCCTATGCTGGTAGGAGCCCAGAGCTATGGCCAGGCCTCGCTTATAATGAATGTGCACATCTGCAAACTCACACAGCCCGCAGGTCTCCAGTGAAACCTGGACACATGATTGGTAAGTAGGTTCAGGTTTTATTGAACCATGTCCTTTTAAGCCCCTTAAGCAAACTTGGCCACACCTCTATTCAGTGCGGCACGCGCTGCTCTATTACTTCAGAACATTTTCTTGGTGTGGGGTGGAGCAGATGAGATTGTTAAATAAAATATCCTGGGTGCCAAATATCCTAGTTATGCACTGAGCACCAAAATGCTTTCTAAATTTCACCATTAGCACTGCTGTGAGAAAACCACTGATGTGTCGGTCATCAGCCTAAATTATAGAGGATATTCACACACAAATTCAAGGAAAATTCTGCAAGTGATCTTTTAGTATATGCAAATTATTAGAACCAAGTTCTTGTATCTTTTCTATGGTATGCTGTACATTAATGTTTTGTAAGTGAGAAATTGTAAGACAAACTGTCATGTAGCTTGCTCTCTTGTAGTATACATCTGAAACTATTTTGAACTTGGCACTGTATTTTAGACAGATATAATATATACACACTGTGGGGTGCAGACATGAGCTGTGGAAGGGGGGGGGGGGGAGTGTGGGGATGTGAGCGGAAATTGGGGCGTGCAGAGGTGAGCTTGTGGATGGGAGGTGTAGAGGTGAGCTGTGGATGGGGATGCAGAGGTAAGCTGCGGATGGTTGGGTTCAGAGGTGAGCTTTGGACAAGGGTTTGGAAGTGAACTGTGGAAGAGAGGTTGCAGACATGAGCTTTGGATAGTGGAGTGCAGGTGTGTAAAGAATTTTGTAGAGGGGAAATTCGAGAGGCGAGCTCAGTACTGGGGTAGGGGGATTTGGGAGAATTGGGAGAGAGGTCATCTTAAGTTGTAAACAGGTTGTGAGATACACACTCCAGAATCACCCTGTGAGTAGCACACTCCTGTACAGTGTTAATTTCAACTATGAAAATATTTTCACCGGCAAAATGTGGACTAAAATGCAACTAAGATTAAAACAACTCAGATGACTAAAATATGACTAAAACTAAAATGGCATTTTAGTCAAAAGACTATGACTAAAACTAAAAAAATTGAAATTTGACATCAAAATGAACACTGCTTCTGAACCCTGCTGTCTGTGTGTTACGTAATGCCGTTTTTAACAATGCCCTTGTGGGTGGAGGGAGGAAGTTTATAAGTTCCTGCACTTTTTTTGGGCAAGAAAAGCCCTGTATGTGTGTGTAGTGGGATCCCTGTATAGGCCAGCAGTCTGAAGTTCCAAAGGTCTTTTCCCTCTATCTCCCCAGATAAGAATAATATTAACCTGCTTAATATGCTCCCACCTCCATTAGCTAGAGCTCCTCCAGGTGAACAGGGAGAAACAAACAATCAGGCAGCCCCTGGAACACAGACCAGACCAAATTAATCACACACTGCTGCACTGGTTACAGTGAGCTCAAGAACATTTACCTACACTAACTGTATACCCCAAGCAGAATTCCAGACTCACTGGGTACAGTGAGCCAAACTAATTTTACGTAACAGAGCAAATTTACCCCATTGACTGCAATGGGCATAAACTAAATTTACCTATTCTAGCACCTGACTAGGAGGGTGCTACAAGTGTATGTGTGTTTGTATATGTGTATATACAATATATATACACACACATAAATATACAAGGGGCTGGAAACACCAGGTAAAAGAACAAAATCGTTACCTAATATGGTGTTGGACCACCTTTGGCATCCAAGACAGCTTGAATCCTCCTGGGAATTGACAAATATAAGTCTTTGGATGATGGATAATGGAATCTGATGCCACTCTTCATGCAAAAATTGTTTTAGTTCTCGCAGAGATGCTGGAGATGGAAACGACCCGAACCTTGTTCTCCAAAATTGACCATAGTGGCTCTATGATACCAAGGTCTGGTGACTGTGGCATCCACAGAAGGTGTGAGACTTCATCTGCAGGCTCATCATGATTTGACAACACCAGCTGTGTGAATCTGAGCATTATCATCTTGGTAAATGGGGCTGTCTTCTGGAAGCAATGTCTGCACCATTGGGTGCACATGGTCGGCCAAAATTTGTGCATAGTCGCTGGCAGTGACTCTACCTTTCAAGGTAATGATGGGGTCTGCAGAATACTGAGATATGACTGCCAAAACCATGATTGCGCTGCCATCATGCTTTACCATTGGCACAAGACAGGCCTGGTTGTAATCTTGAGAAGGTGTTTGCCACATGTAAACACATCCAGTGGTTGAGAACAGTGTGAATTCAGTGTCGATTCATGGGACCATAATACAGTCTTCCATTGATCGATAGTCCACAATTTATGGGTGTTGCACCACTCTCTACTTTACTGAGCATTAATATTGGTCCCTATTGTTTGGCAATTGCAGTTCCCATGTGAATGTTTTTGCTTTTGGAGTTCCCTCCTGACTGTTTTGGAATGCAGAGAATGAGCTCTGCAGTCACTTTTGTCTCTTTCTGCCAGTTGACCATGTCAACCACGCTTATGGTTTTCAGACAACATTTTTCCGGAAACTGTATATGTCGTCATAACCTTTGATATTGTACCTCACGACACAGCAAATAAATTGGCAACTTCAGTCACAGAGACGACAGCTAAGTGGGCAACAACAATTTGCCCTCTTTGAAACTTTGTAAGCTCTGACATAGTGTCTCATCACACAGCAGAAGCAAAAGAATATTACATCACTTCCAACACAAAACATGTCACTTTCACATCTGCAAATCATGTAGCGTTTCTATATTTTTGTCCAACCCCTGTATTTTTATTTATTTATTATAGGTACTTATATAGCACCATCAATATACGCAGCGCTTTACATATATATTGCACATTCACATCAGTCCCTAACCCTCAAGGGGCGTACAGTCTAAGGTCCCTAACTTACATTCATACATACACATACTAGGGCCAATCTAGACAGGAGCCAATTAACCTTCCAGCATGTCTTTGGAGTGTTGAAGGAAACCTATGCAGGCATAGGGAAAACATGCAAACTCCAGGCAGGTAGTGTTATGGTTGGGATTTGAACCAATGACCCTAGGGCTGCTAGGCAAAAGTGCTACCCCTTAGCCACTGTGCTGCCCGTATACACACATATATACTAAACCCACCTGGAATTTTTTTTTGTACCTCTCTACATGTCCCATAATGTTGAAGTTACTAGAGACAGAAACAGATCTAGCAGAAGACACAGCACGGGCTACCCTTTGATTCTCAGCATTGCTCATTGCATTTCCCAAACTGGTCTCTGACTGGAATCTCCCTCTTTTATGAGCTGCAGGAGATTACAGGATGCCTACAGGCTATTCTGATTATGCACAGCTGTCTATTGTTTTTTCCTACCACATCTCACTATTCAGAATCCCATTCCTTCCAGCCTGTTATGATAATGATGTAACTGGTCATTCTTCTAAACCCCCTATGTAGTGCTGATCAGAAATATGTGAGGATTGTGCCTCTCCATTACTGTCCACCTCTGACTGTATGTTTCCATACTGTTTTTGCTCTGTTCCCTAGACAGGCACTTTTGGCCCTTTTTAGGCTCTTATGAGTTACTAAAGCAGCATGTCTGCCCTGGGTTACAATACTATATAGAAAAATTGCTAGAAAGTATAGTGATAACACTTAAAGTAGGATTAAACCCCAAGCGTTTAAAAAAACAAAAACAAAAACATTCCCCAGTAATCCTCTTTTTATAAAATTCTTATCCCAGTACTTGCAGTTTACAACTTTCAGTGGTGCTGGCTCCTGTACTCTCAGTGCTGCTTCCCGGACCTTCTGGTTCAGGAAAGAGTTAACAATGGACAGTATAGTATGGAGTCAGTCTGTTAGCTTGAAGAAGAGAGGGGGGAAGAGGAGGGAAGAAGAGTGCCTTGCTATCCTATGCCAGGGGGCTGTGTTTCTATTGATGCACACAGTGTAGAGAGACACAACTCTAGTCCCTGCATACAAGAGTGGCTCCATAGGACACTGCAAGAAAAAAGAGCCTCCCCAAAACAGGAAACCTAGGGCAGCTGTCATGCATCGGCCTAAACTGGAACATAGGCAAGGATTAAAAGATAAAGAAGCTGCACACTCCATAAGTGATCAAATCAACTGCTGAAAGTGCACTGAAAGAGTTTAATATCACTTTAAAATGACTACATTTGTAATGATATAAGTAAATCAAACAGCTAACAAAAGATAGCAGCGTGTAAAATATAATCATCCAAACGTCAGAAATCATCTTCCATTAGTATAACAGCACTAAACTGCCAAGAGTGGATTTGTTGCTATTGTTAGCTGTTTGTATTTGTTCTTTGTGCATTGTTATTGAATAAAGACTTTTGAGGCTTAATGACCTGCTGCGTACCAATATCTGCCATTGAAATTCCTTCTTAAAAAAGCAAAACTTTGTTTCTGAACATTTTTATTGAGCAGCTTCCTAAGGGCCTACATCAAAGGGATTTTGTTTTCACACGCCAGTTTTGCATTCCCATACAAGTTTATGGTTATTTAAAACACTCTTAAAGCAGGTTAATGCAGATCATATTAGGTCAACTGCAGATCAAATGCACCCAAATGATGCAAATGGATTCTGAATGATGTCAGAAGCTTGTAAAACTGATGTCATCAGCCCGTCAACACAGGCCCTAAAACCACTGATTATATTTGTAGCAGAATCGCTCATTCATCCAGTTACCTTCTTTAAAACAGAAAAAAATATACAATATTAAGCTTGGAAAACTAATAACAGAAGTTCTGGCATCATCCAGGGTTTGCATTTACTTCCTGAATTTGGATACTGGATCAGTGATGACATAAACCATGTAAATCCTGATGCCTATGCATGTTGTGGGATTGTTCTCAACTGCCTGATATAGCTTGGCCCCTGCTTCAGCCTTTCACCTTATGACAAAGTTACAGTGTTGAAGTCTGATTACAGAAGGCTGATGACATCATCTAGGCCTCTGGTTCCCAGCAAGCGGTTTACTGGCCCTCTGCATGCAGCTGTTGGGCACCATGTACAAAACAGAGTGGCAGTGGGGTGCTGGGTGCCACAACTAAAAGGAGAGAGACTGTATGGTGGATGGAGCTATTATTGCATCCACTGACACCAGTGCTGTGGGCTATTATTGCATTCAGTGACACCAAGGCTGGGGGCTATTATTGCATAAACTGACACCAATTCCGGGGATTATTATTGCATTCAGTAACTCCAGTGCTGGATGCTATTATTGGGTTCACCGACACCAGTGCTGGGGGTTATTATTGAGTCCACTGATACCTTTGCTGGGGTTATTATTGCATCCACTTTCACCAATGCTGGGGTTGATTATTGCAACCACTGACACTAATGCTGGGGTGATATTATTGCATTCACTAATGCCAATGTTGGGGGTTATTATTGCACCCCATGACACCAATTTTGGGGTTTACTATTGTGTCCACTGACACCAATGTTAGGGTTTATTATTGCATCCACTGACACCAATGTTGGGGCTTATGGTACTCCAACTTTTTCAGTGTGCATTGCGATATGCTGCACAAAATGCAGTAGGACCAAAAGGTGCAAACATGTGCTAGTACCCCTGGAGGTGTTGGGGCTGCACTTGAGGCCTTCTATAATTTTCCAGATGACCTTCACTGATCTATACAAATCACCAGACTGGAGCTCAAGGACTGTTTTAGGACTCATTCGCACCATGTACAATAACCTGTGTTTTTTCCATACCAGACAAATGCAGGTCACTGCAAAGGCACACCGGAAACCATTGTTTGTGTACTTGTGAAATTAAACTCTTAGAAAACACTGACAGGTAGGAGCTTTATGACAAGAGAGACTTTATGGGTATGTTCTCTCATAACTGCTTCTCCCTCCATGCCAGGGCTAATGCACACTACATGCGCAGTTCCGCGTACATTTACAGTCCTGCTTTGTGCCGTAATGATGCGACTCCCATATAGATTCATTATATTGGAACGTGCTGTGTAGCATTAGTACAGTGATGCATTACACAAAAATGGAAACAACACCAATTGAAGACAATGTTATTTCCCTTGCTATTGCGTTGTGGTTGCGATTGGCAATGACACAGAACACACCACAGCAGTTTTGGTGTGAATTGGTCATGAGGGTACAGTTTTTCTGAAAACAATATACTTTTGCTTTATAATGTGAGCATGTAGGCCCTTTACAAAATAATCTAGAGTGGGTGACTGGGGACAAAGAGAAGGCAAATTTATAAAATACCTTCTTCAGCTCTGTGTATACAAAGGTGCATGGGGGAGCTCATGTCCATAATAGGAATGATATTGACACAGCCCAAAATGATCCACCATGGCTCAAAATTGATACAATCCAGAACTATTTATACAGAATAGAGGTGAATAAGGCACCTGGACCGGATGGCCTACACCCATGGGTCCTTAAAGAGTTGAGCTCCATCATGTCAAAGCCATTGTTTCTACTTTTTAGGGACTGTTTAATGACTGGCATTGTACCAAGGGACTGGTGTAAGGCCAATGTGGTGCCAATATTTAAAAAGGGATCAAACTCTTTACCAAGTAACTATAAACCTGTGAATTTACCTTCTATAGTCGAGAAGATACTGAAGAGTTTATTAAGGGCCAGTTCACACTACATGCGTTTCAGTTGCTTTTCTTCTGCATCCAAAATGCACAGAAAGTAGGTTATATGGTTGTCAATGTCATAGTTCACATCAGTGCTTGCAGTTCCAGTGCGTTCCAGTTGCAAAAGAAAAGCAGAACATGCTGCATTTTTTCTGCACAGAACTATACTGGAATGTGGTAAAACACATCAAAAATGCACCAGCATGCACCAAAACACACTAGAACACACATGTCCCTATTTAAATTGAAGAAAGAGGGGAAAATGAACTGCAATGCATCAAAATCGTACCGGAACATGTCACAAACGTGCATGCAAAAACGCATCCGGAACATATCTGGACTGCGTTTCTATAGTGTGAACCGTCCCTAAAAGATGACATAAATGAGTTCTTGCTAGAAAAAAAATATTTTATAGGCAGCATGGAAATATGAAAGACAGAAGTCATCAAACAAATCAGATTTCTTTTTACGAGGACACCATTTCACACAACCAGGCCACAATATGGAAGACCTCAATGTTTTGGTTCTGAAAGGAATATTCAAATCTATCCAGGAAAGAAAAACATGTGAACTAAGAATGATAATTCTATTTGACACAAAAGATAACGGCCTTAACTTGGACATGGGATTCCTCAACCATTATCTGACAGCTTTATGACTATCCATTAGCTGAAGCTTGACCCCCTCTGTGTGAGTGTAGTATCCCCCCCCCTCCCCCCCTCGCTCTTGATGTATCTTATCTGTAGCCTTTTTTTTTTTTCTCAATCCCTTCTAACATTCTGCTTAAACTTTGTGATTTGTAATAGTACTGTTTGGACTTTGAAGAAGAGGACATACCCTGAAAGCTTGTCCTCAAAAATGTATGTTAGTGCAAATAAAAAAAGTATCACGGACAGTACTCAATTGTTTTTTTACAAGGAGGTAAGCAAAATCTTAGACAAAGGAGTGGTTGTGGATATATTATACTTTTGCAAAAGCTTCTAGGTTTTATTATCAAAGTCGAAGGCCCCTGTTCACAAGGATATTCTGTTTGTCCATTTTTCATTCAACTGTTGATGGATGAAAAACGAACATCAGTGCATCTCTATGGAAAAACAGTCTGGAAATGAATGATTGTTTGTTTACATCCACATCCGTTAACATCCATTTTTTAGAATGGATCAAACCTCTATTTGTGGTAAGTTAAAAAAAACGGAACGGACGGAAAACTGGATGTACACGGACAAACGGTCTGTTTTTGCATTGGCAGTGGATGTAAAAAACTGATGTAAAACTGATCCATTTTTTTTTGGGGAAAAAACTTGACTGAACTGATGAAAAAAAACAGAACGCTTGTGCAAATGAACCCTTATTGAACAAGCTGAAGTTAGAAGTTAATTGGTTGCCATGCACACCTGCATCATAGTCTGAGTACACCAGTTTTAGTAAATTTATTTATTTTATTTCAGTTACTTATATAGCACCATCAGTTTGCTCAGTGCTTTACATATATATATTGTACATTCACATCAGTCCCTAACCCTCAAGGGGCGTACAATCTAAGGTCCCTAACTCACATTCATGCATATACTAGGGCCAATTTAGACAGGATCTAATTTGCCTACCAGCATGTCTTTGGAGTGTGGGAGGAAGCTGGAGTACCTAGAGAAAACCCACGCAGGCACAGGGAGAACATGCAAACCTCAGGCAGGTGGTGCCATGGCTGAGATTTGAACCAATGACCCTAGTACTGGCAGGCGGAAGTGCTAACCATTTGGCCACTGCGCTGCTGTGATAAATATCCCCAGTATGTCTCTTCTGCATTAAAAATTCTGCTTCTAAACCAACTTTTTGATTTAAACTTCCACTGATTTGTAAACTCACTGAAAGGTCCACTTTAAATATGAGTGCGGGCAACAAAGTCAGTCCATTCATCTGTTTTCCATATGTGTATGTTTGCATCTTTTCTTCAAAACATTTACATTATAAACCTTTGCATTTTCGGTCTTGTGTCTTTTATTTCTTGTTCTCCGCTCATAGTTTACATCCTCAATTTAGCACAATAATTGCTATCATAATTAGTAGGGATGTGGACAGAAAGTGGACTGAACAGCCCAGTAGTCTTTGCTTTACCTGAGCAGAAATCATTGTGCAGAACAAGAGCATTGCAGGCCGCTGCTGCCCACAAGCTGGACAAATAAACAGACCCGTGCCTCATTAGTATTCCATGGCCAAAGACACAGCAGCTGTGCAGGAGCGATACATTGTCACTGAATCCCATTTTCACCATAAATATATTTGCTGCTTTTTATTTCCAGCTTAACTGAGAGCTTCAGCAAAATGGCAACAGGTTTAGTTGAAAATAATATGGTAGCTGTGGCTTAATCAGAATTACCTTTTTGTCCTGCTTTATTAAAAATAATTTGTAAACAGATTATTGGTTGTGCACACATTTTGCGTCGTCCTAAAAGGTTCTTTGTATAGGTTTATCAGTGGCTATGTACATATACCCAATGAAGTGACTGGCCTCAGGTGATACACTGAAATGAAAAAAATCCTCCTATATAAGTTGTAGCTCAAAAAACATCTGTGTGTACAACCCCACCTCCAATCCTGTGTATGGAAAAGCCAACCAGCATTCAACAAGTGTTTCACTCCTACAAGTACTAAGATCTACACTCACCGACCACTTTATTAGGTACACCGTGCTAGTGCCAAGAAAATATCCCCCACATCATTCTCTGTAAACTCTAGAGATGGTTGTGCGTGAAAATCCCAGTAGACCAGCAGTTTTTTAAATACTCAGACCAGCCCGTCTGGCACCAACAACCATGCCACGTTCGAAGTCACTTATATCCCCTTTCTTCCCCATTCTGATGCTCCGTTTCAACTTCATCAAGTCGTCGTCACCACGTCTAGATGCCTAAATGCATTGAGTTGCTGCCATGTGATTGACTGATTAGAAATTTGTGTTACCAAGCAATTGAACAGGTGTACCTAATAAAGTGGCCGGAGATTGTATATATTCTGTATATAAACAATGAGGCAGTAAAGGGGTTAACAAGTCTCACTCCCATGGACCAAAACTGTAAAAAAAACAACAATAATACTGCTCACTGCTATAATATTTACATATTACTATACCTCCATATATTTCACTCGTAATGATATTAACAACCAACAGTTTATAGTCCAATGACATCATCCATTGAAGTAAAAATTGTTTATGTTGTGCATGTGGTAGGATGCATTGTTTGGTTGTATTGCAGTCTTGTGCCTTCCTGTCAGGGTAACAACTGCATCCCTACCCCTATTTTTGCAGCTGTCAGGGCACAGGAAGTGAAGTGAAAAAAGACAAAAATGAAATCCTGACACATGTTAACTCATCATCAAAGTTTGGCTGGACTAAGGGCTGGTTTATTTATTCTAGGAATTTTTATAGTGCCGTTAGTTTTTGCAGTGCATTACATATATATTATACATTCACATCAGTCCCTAACCCTCAAGGGGCGTACAATCTAAGGTCCCTAACTCACGTTCATACATACACATACTAGGGACAATTTAGACAGGATCCAATTAACCTCCCAGTATGTCTTTGGAGAGTGGGAAACCCATGCAGGCACAGGGAGAACATGCAAATTCCAGGCAGGTAGTGCTGTGGTTGGGATTTGAACTGATGACCCTAGCGCTGCTAAGTAGAAGTACTTAGCCATTGTGCTGCCCACTGTCCAAGTTCCTGTGTGATTCAGTGCGGTGCAATTCAAATGGATGGACTGAAATTGCATTGGATCAAACCAAAAATAGTGCATGCAGTACCATGCAATCTGGCACAGTCAAAAGCACTGTGTTTGTTATCTGCATTTGGGGTTTTGTTAGGATAACATTGACACCCACAGCAGTTTGCACACCCAGTGATTTATGAGTGTGGTGCGGGGGGGGGGGGGGGGGGGGGTAACATGCAAGGAATGTGGGTTTCCCATACCTCATTCTGGTGTGAACGGGCCCTTAGGCTTTAAGGTGCTCTTATTTGAAAGTGTCTATAATGTTTTATGTCCCCCTACTATCTTCCTTCACAGCGCTAGCATATCTACAGTTAAACTGTTATGTATTAATTGCTGTTAAAATATCCAGAGCCTTGTACTTAGAACTTAGACCCAATGTCTTTAAAGTGGAGCTCCACCCAAAAGGGGACGTTCTCCTTTAAAGACTGGTCCCCCGCTCTCCATTAAGGATTGGCACCTTTGGGGAGCAGGTACCTGAAATTGACAGGTACCAGCCCCTATTTCCGCCGCGATCGCCTAGGAGATCGGAAGTGGAAATTGTCCTCCTACCCTACCTCCCCCGCAGTCTTCTGGGACATGTGACAGGTCCCAGAAAACGACGGGGCCATTCAGGAAGCGCAGCGGTACTCGCGCATGTTCAGTGGGTACCCAGCTGTGAAGCCTCAGCCGGGTGCCCACAGTGAAGATGCCGGCGCCTGGAACACCGGACAGCTGGTGAAACAGGCTGTGGGGAGGACACTGTGGGATCGTGGGACAGGTGAGTGGCTGTTTTTTAACAGTCAGCAGCTACAGTTTTTGTAGCTGCTGACTTTTATTTTTTCACAGTGCGACTGGAACTCTGCTTTTAAGTATATCTCCACGCAACACTCATGTTTTTGTTTTGGATGGCATATGATAGGGCTAGACCTTCTGTAAAGTTTTTATTGCTGGCTGTGTGGGAATTCACTACTCCAGAGGCTGATGAAGGTGTGATTTGGCCTCTGAAATGCATTCTGATTGGTCATAGCACCCTGGATGTTTCACAGCTCCTTGGACAGCTCTCCAACAGATCTGGTCTCCGGATAGGGCTCCCTGGCCGGCTTGCTTGGATCCCTGCTTTGGCTTCATAGCGCTCCTTACAGTGGCACTGATGTGGACTGGACTCTAGAATGATGTAGCCATTTGGAGCTCGATTCAATGCTCATTGCCAGCAATGTCTGTGAGTGCATGATTATTGCATTTAATACCCTTTTCTATTCAATAACTTGGTGCCTCTCTCCCCATCTCTTTTCTCTTTTGTAACACTTGGGTTCCCAGCCCACTTAGAACACTTAGAGTTCCCAGCCAGCAGTGTGAGCAACAAACTAATTACAACCTTACCTCCAGGATTATATTGTGTGTGTTTATGTATATATATATATATAATTTTTCATGTGTATATTTTAAACGTACATACCATTACACACACAGTGTTGATGGTTTTATTACCTGTATGCAGTTTTGTAGATCCACATGGTGATGATGATGATTTCCAATTATTGTAAGTCCCCCATACATTATCCAATCAAAATTGCATGAGATCTAGCAAGTGCAGCACAGAGTGTTGTTGTTTTCTCTTGTGTTGTAAATACAGTCACCAACATTTAATTTTTTTTTGGGGGGGGGGTTATTATTGTGTTATTGTGGCCACTGACACCCATTTTGTCAGTTATTCTTGCAGCCACTAACACCAGTGTTAGGGGGTATTACTACGGTCACTGATACCAATGCTGGGGGGTTCAATTGCATCCCCTGAAGCCAATGATGACTCCAACTTTGTCTTCAGTATGCATGGAGGTACATTGCAAACAGATTTTCTGAAAGCATGGAAAATATTTGTTAATCATGCCCAGTGGTGTCACTAGGGTTGGTTTCACCTGGTGCGGTAAAACATGGGGGAGGGGTGACTCCCCCCGCCCCCTTCCCAAGCCTGCCACAGTGCTCTGTCCTGCTGCGGAATGAAAGCAGGAGCAGGACAGAGTAGTAGATGCTGGGCAGGCTAGTGCATCGGGCTCTCTCCTGTCCAGGCTGCCATCGGACACTGGGCAGGCTATTTTCAGGCTTGAAGTTAAAAGTACCAAATTAACAGCACTTAGGACCTTTTTATGATAATTCACCGATTAAAGTTTCATGATGAATTGATTGCAAGATGCTGCAACAACCACTGCCAGCAATAAAACGCCATTTATTGAGCCACATTAAGTCATGAATACTTTAAAAAAAAAAAAAGGAAAACTAACATATGGAAAACAAGCTGAACCAATTACCAGTCCTAGTGGCATTGGTGGAAGATCAATAGCTCCACCCGATGGTGTCCAGGAGCTGTGTATGCGATATCCAGATGGAAAAAGGTGGCAATGTGGAGCCGATTGTGCTAGCAAGCGCACCAGGAATGATGTCGGCTGCAGGCCGGAAGAAATCTACGGGAGGTGGAGATGGAACACAAGCTTGTCCAGGTTGCCGTGACGATGTTTCATGCGCATACACTTTATCAAGTAATGTTTTGGGCTTTATGCTGTCACCCCTCTGGCGAGTGTCCCCCGTGTGCGGTCCGCACCCCTCCCACCCACGTAGCAATGCCACTGATCTTGTCAGAAATGTAGTGTCCTTGTAACTACCTTTGAATTGAACTGGTATGTCAAAATTTGTATCTATCTTACAAGCCATCCTCTGTACACTACTAATGTAAGGGGATACGAAGAAAGAAACTGATGGTTTTGTAGTTCTGTCCAAGTACTGAGTGTTGCTAGCCCAGGATGGAAATCGTGTTATTTATATGATTACTAGGTAAAAATAAAGGAAAAAAGCCTGGAAAAAAAGAAAACCAATGGTGCCGCTACATCTAAAGATTGTTAACTTTTCTGCCTGTGGGTTTAGATACGCTTTAACTGTGGTTGGAGTGGTCTGCTCATTATACATGCAAATTCTAAAGCCTGAGCCAGCTTGTACAGAAGGCCTGATATGACTGACCTCTCCCCTCTAGGCTGCTGGAATCCATCACAGATTTTTCAAATGCGGAACCTATAGGCACAATCGGCAGAATTCCGCCACCGTCTTCTAGACCCAATGGCCTCTTTATGTCATGTTATAGTTAGACTGAGAGAAAACAGACTCTTCTTCTCTTGAGCTGGGCAGAACAAGTTTTGTCCTTTCTCAAGGTTTGAATAATTACTGTACATTGAGACAGTTCTAGCAAGATCTGTTATCTGAAACATTAAACTATTGAGGAAAATTCCTTGGAGTGTCATGAACTGCTTTTAGAATGTACAAAACCTTTTTTAACTTCACTTAAAAAAAAAACAAAAAGTGTTTTGTAGCCTAAATTCATCTGAGCTTTTCAGTGTGATGAAAATAATTTGCAGTCACAGGTATATGACCCCAGTGTCTCTGTTGATTTGAGCTATTCATGCTGAGATTCTATTATATATATTTTCCAGATGCTGGGTACATTTTTTTTTTGTGCAACTTTTATTGATCTGTGCAGTAGTTCAGATTAATCTCCTCTCTGCAGCAGTTACCACTTTTCTTCATGGGAAATATATTGTGGAGTTGTAAACTATCTCATTTGTGTAGTAGGAATACACAGGTCCAGGTACTTACACAGGCAATAAAACTCGGTCATGTTTAGAGGTGAATGGACTGTGTGCTAGGTGTATTATATCCCATTTCCAAGTTAAGCAAGCACAGTTGCAAACATTTTTTTAAAAAAGGAATAAAGTGTACCATTTTCTATTGTATTATTTAGAAAAGCTACCCACACACAAAACCCAATTGCTGCACACTGAAACAAAATTAAGCTGCAATTTTACAATAGGCAGGCAGTGGTTAGTGTCAAATAGGGACGGACTGACAACTCATGGGGCCCCCGGGCAAGAGGGGAACATGGGGCCCCTGTGTCCTTGCCCAAACTCAAAAAAGCCTATGAAAAAGGTACCAGGGGCATCTCATGGGGCCCCTTACTGACCCCTGGCCCTTGGGCAGTGCCCGAGTTTCCAAATGGTCAGTCCGCCCCTGGTGTCAAACCAAGTGCAACAGTGACCTATGGAACATGAAACATTCATGTGGGATGAACATGTGTATGGGACTGTTCCATATTGTTCTCCAACATCAGGACAATAATACTCCAGAAAAGCATTTCTAAGGCTGGCCATACATTATACCATTTTCTTGTACAATTTTACATTAGATTTACTAAAACCATATAATGAGGTCAAACCTAAACACTTTCCATTTGTATGCATTGAGGCAGGCCCTTGCACTACATAGGTGAAGGTAAGTCTAAAGTTAATTGAACAAGAAAACCGTATACTGTATAGCTAGTTTTAGGCTTTCAAGAGCTCTCCTGCTATGCACTGAACAATAGATGTATAATATGTGTTGGATGGCATGAGGGCTGTTCTAGGGTCCTGACAAAAGGCATGAAGGTACCTATAGATATGAGATGACTGTCGCCTGAACTAAACATTTCATGTCAATTGGCAGATCCTAGTGGACCTGGCCTACAGGTTTTTCTGGAGAAAGTGATAGTACGGGTTTAAAATCCTAACTTGATCACTGTTTTTTTCCTGAGATATGCCACCATCAGGGCTGCATGTGGTTTTCCGGCAGGTGTAGTCTGTACTCCTCACTGTAGGTAGTGCTCGACTGAAGTGGCTATGCAGAAGTGGAAGGAAGTTATGAGCATCTTGGTTCCTCTGATTTCTTGCGGTCACCAGGGTAACCACTCTCTGCTTGGAGGCTGGTGACCCTCATGATCTCTGCTGCCATTTTGGGTGAGGGCAGAGCTTATTTAGGCCCCTGTCCCCCTGATTTGGTGCACATTCTGTAAGTGGTTAGTGTAGGGAAAGGTTCCTCTCCTGTCATAGACAGCATTTAGCGACAGGGAGAGGTTCCAGAAGAGTAGGGCATGTGTGGGGACCATGCTAACTCCACCTTAGGAGCCTACCAGTTGGGTCAGACTGGCCAGGTCACATTCCCACTCCTCATTGCAAAAGCTGTCAGCATTATTTCAAGCTACAGTTCCATTGCTATTGGCTCTGTGAGGCCCCATTCACACTATAGCCTTTTGAATCAAGGGCAGAATCGCCGTGGTTCTGCCTGTGATTTCAAAACGCTCTGCTAAAATGTCAATCTTGGAACCACATGTTCATTTGATTGGCACCTGAAAACGTGATGCGCTTCTTCCGCAATTGTTGCACAATAAATTGCACTGCAATCGCGGCAGACCACATTGCACAAAGCATGCTGGTGAAAAGAAGTTCATGAACTTCTTCTAGGCGATGCACTTTGCTGCAATTGCAGAGTGATTAAAATTAATGGTACCTGAACACACGGTCATTTTAGCAGAGCGTTTTGAAATTGCAGGCAGAATCTTGGCCATTCTGCACATGCTTCAAAATGCCATGGTGTGAATGGCGCCTAAGTGTCTCCAGATGGTTGTGCTCATCCTAGGCCTAGTTATACCCTGCTGGAACATTCTACAATATACAGCTTATATTACTCAGCCTCCATGTGATCTCTGCTACCGGCTCACCACACTGCACAGAGCTCACAAGCTTGTGAACCCTAAATCCAACTTGAGCATTCCTCTAAACATCTGAACCTAGGCCAAGTAGTTCAGATGGGCAGATTGTGCCCAGACATGTAGCTTTCTATACTGTGAGTGTATATACACACAGTGGTCTATTTAGGTTTTGTGCTGCCCTAGGCAACACAAAATTCAGCGCCCCTGCAGAGTGAGCCTGACATTGACCAACAACACCCCTGCCTCCCACCTGAGAAAGCCTTTCACTACCACTGCCCCCATACACCAGCCACCATCCCCCATGGTGAGAGAGAGAGAAAGACACTTACCTTCACAGCTCCGGACATCCCCAGGAACAAGAGTCGGGCTGTGCATACACCGTCATGAAACCCGCAGCCTCTATTGGAACCCACCAGTTCCCCATGCCACGTGTGTCCCTTCTTCCATCCCTTCTTCTGAGGGACAGTGCTGCCCCCCCCTGAAAATGCCGCCCTAGGCAAAAGCCTTGTTTGCCTTGTGGTAAATACACCCCTGACTACACACACTATCTCTTTTGTGTTTTTTTTTTTTTTCTTCGTTTTTTAAAACTCAGACTCAGGACCAGATTGAAAAGCACAGACTCAGACTTCTTGCTTTTACATTTTAATTTTAAGCTCTACTTTTTCAACCCTCAATTTGGTGGCACAGATGCAAATGTAGTGGGCTCACCTATACAATTAGCTCTTTTTAAAATTCACAAATGTGAATTTCAGACATTTTAACTGTTTAGGATATTTCTGCCAATTGCCATTGGAGCATAATTAAAATTCATTATTGATGTACTGCCAGTCAGGATTAATTAAGTCAGTGCTGTACATCAGATTGAAAAAAATCCAGATGATTGCAAGCAAAACAACTTTTTTTTTTTACAAGTGCCAATCTTGTTTTGTGCATTGGAATGTGATTGCATTTGATGAATTCTAAGACGTTTAAATGCACTATTATTTCCTAGTTAGCAGTTCTGGGACTCTACAATAATGGTGGTGGTGTCACATTTTTTTTTTTTGAAGACTCCTCTTTACCTAGCAGTATGTGAAATACTGTAACAATTTACAGACCCAGTTGCAGGGTAATACAACTTGTTATTGCCAATAAATTAAGTATCTTCAGTATGAGTATTCCATGCTAATTTGCCTGGAAGCTGAGCACAGCAGGATCGGTATATTGTACACATTGATTTTGTCTCCTAGCAAAAATACTTGTTTGACACCATATAACGTTGTAATATCAGCTAACAGGCTCTGCTTCACTGGGTAATATTCAGTCCCCCAGCTATCAGTAATGCATAGTGCTCAACTTCCCTGTCAACTACAGAAAGCCTTGGCAGCGTGGTGGTTTAAAGCTTAACTCCAGACAACATATTTCTCTTCAGATTTTGGGGATGAGTTAAACATTCAGTTTGTATTTATCTGTATTTCCCTTGAAGAGATATTCCCTCCCTTCCAGCTCCAATGAGAAAAAAAAAGAACATGCATTCCCAGCATTTGTCCCCAGATGCATAGGGCCCTAAATGCAAGTATCATTTGGTTCAGCCACAGCCTGCCATAGACTTTGACAGGCTACAGGCAGTAGGGCTGGAAGCTGTACCTGTCCCTCCATCTAACAAACAATAACCAAAAGACAAATAATAGTTAAAATATACCCACCTGCCACTTTATTAGGTATACCTGTTGAATTGCTTGGTAACACAAATTGCTAATTAGCCAACCACATGGCAGCAACTCAGTGCATTTAGGCATCTAGACATGGTGAAGATGACTTGCTGAAGTTCAAACTGAGCATCAGAATGGGGAAGAAAGGGCATTTAAATGACTTTGAATGTGGCATGGTTGTTGGTGCCAGATGGGCTGGTCTGAATATTTCAAAATATGCAGATCTACTAGGATATTCATGCACAGCCATCTATAGGGTTTACAGAAAATGGTACAAAAAAGAGAAAATATCCAGTGAGTGGCAGTTGTGTGATGTCAGAGGAGGATGGGCATTCAATTTCAGCTGTGACATTCAGATGCTAAGGTCAGAATTTGGCCTAAACAACATGAAAGCATGGATCCATCGTGCCTTGTATCAGCAGTTGATGCTGGTGGTGGTGTAATCGTGTTGGAGATTTTCTTGGCACTAGCAAGGTGTACCTGATATAGTGGCCATTGAGTGTATAGCCTTTTCAGAATGCTGAGTCTGCTAGTACTGACTTTATTTTGAAGGTATAAGTTCTGGAACTCTCATATGAGTTGCTGCACAAGTATTCAGCCCATGAAGTTAAAATATCCAACCTAATTAACCTGTTTTGGGTTTAGTGTCTCATGAAACAGAGAGGTGAGCATAACCACTTCGGTAGCAGTTTCCATATTTTTTGCCATTGGGAACCCTTTAGGTCTTTTTTAAATAGATCTTTAAAGTGGGCACTTAAAAAGCACTTCTGACCACTGCCAAGTGCTCCCCAAATACCAGCTCTGAGAGAGTGTACTAAGCTGAACATGTAGGTGAACAACTGAAGCTCTGGTACCATGTTTGCATGAATGTTACCTCTTTTGGCCCTACTTCACATGTGGATAACAGGAGTGCAGTTCATTCAGCTCTCCTGTGGCCCATTTTCAGCCAATAGTGGGCTAAAGCCCCTGTTAGCTGACATCACTCAGCCGGTACAGACTCTGGATCTTTCCCAACTTTACAGTCGGGATCCACCTAGATGCCAGAACCAGTACCTGGCTCAGCCTCTCAGTGAGCCGCTTAGGGCCTGAGCCAGTCGTTCCAGCCCCCTCCATAGCTTGGTGCTCTAATGAGAGCTGGGGGATGGTCAACGCAGAGCAGAGAGTCAGTGATTGACAGTCATCAGCTCTCTGCTCACTGAAAAACTAGAGCTGAGTGATCACTCAGTTCTTAGTTTTAGAAGCAGTGGGGAGGGACCTGCAGACAGATGTTACATCCACCTAGGTGTGTATGAAACCCATACTTCTCTTTTAAATTATAGCCACAAAAATATGTTTTCACAATTTTAACATTAATTTAACTAATTTATGTACGTAATCAGGTAATTTAACCACTTGCTTCCCAAGCCTAATCTGACACTTCTTATATAAATATAAAAATATATATATTTTTTTTTTTTTGCTAGAAAATACCTTAGAACTCCAGACATTATATATTTTTTAAGCAGAGTCTCTGGAGAATAAAATTGTTGTTGTGGCATTTTTTATGTCACACAATATTTTCAGAGCGTTTTATCAAACACAAATTTTCAGGGAAAATTTTTATTTTAGTGCACACAAACACAATATCATACCCAATTTGTAGATAAAATATAAGATGATGTTACGCTGAGTAAGTAGATACCTGACATGTCACACTTTTTAAAATTGTGTACTCCTGTGTAATGTCGACAAACGATGGTACATTAAATTATTCATAGGCAAAAAGCCTTTAGAGGATACCATTTTAGAGTTACACAGGAAGTCTGGTGCTAGAATTATTGCTCTTACTCTGATGTTTGTGGTGATACCTCACATGTGTGGTGCAGTTGTAAGCCGTGTACCGGGGTGGGCTCCCCAGGATACAGTGAAGTCACGAACGAGGAAAGCAACCCCAACACCAGTTTTTGCGACAACAGAATTTTACTTAGATGTGGCAAATAAACACAACCATAAATGCTGAGAACATAAAATAAATTTACATACACCCAGCCCAAAGGCTGAGACCCTTGTGCTGCACAGCACGGTGCCTCCTGATGGATGAAGGTAGAAGGTGTAGTAATTTACCTACTGGCGGGCACAACTAACTGCCACACCTTACCCGTTATTACCCTAAAAGAGCAGGAATCAGTGTATGGGTGTACGGTATGGGCTAGCCTGCGGTGCAGCACAACAGCTTACAATCTTACACAAATCTACAGTATTCCCCCTCCCATAACTGGACCTGTAGCACGTGCCTGAGTATTCCTTCTGAGCAAAATGCCAGTCTGGCTTGAGTTTGTGGGATGTTATCAGTTCTCCAATGTGAAATGTCACTTTAAGTTATGGAGTCCTTCCAATGATCAGTAATAACACTTGTGGCCTGACACAGAGACCCTAACTAACTAACTATAGGCCTGGACTCAGTCTCTAGGCGCCAACACTGAAATTAGGTGCCTGCACGATCTTACCGACCCGGGTCTGCTTTGCATCTGCTGGTGACTCTGAACAGAACAAATGTCTCTCCAACAAGCATGCGGTATCGCAGTGTAGGTTGCTTTGTTCCTCTGCTCTCATCAGCATTCCTGGCAGCAATCTTCCTTTCTCTGAACAGGATCAGGGTCTTGGTCACGATCAGCTTCACTTAGCTACAGCTCTGGTTACTGAGGGATGCGCTCACACCTGGATGCCATCAGATTCTCTGCTCACACGGCTCCTGCATTCCCCATCCACCAAACATGGCTGCTGTCTCTCCACCTCCTGTTCTCTCAACTCTGTGTGAAAACCCCGTCTCTTCATGAATATAAAAAGATCAATGCAGTCTGAGGCTGTGTTAGGAAAACAGTGGCATCTTGTGGCTAAACCGCAGAATGTCAGTCCCGAACATTTAATTTACTCCACACAATAATTTACTGCACACAAACAGTGTTCAAAAAATGAGAGCTGTTTCCCCATCTCACACAATCAGTTTACACGTGCATGTGGGACCTACATGCTTGTTTTCTGTGCGTGAGCGCAAGGGGTCAGGAGAACTTTAAAGAATAAGTTCACTTTTGGGAACATGTTTCATGTTTCATCGGTTTTTAGGGTGGAACATATAACATGTTCCCACTTCTGTAGCCGTTGCCTGTTGCCCTCTCTCCCTGTGACAGCAGTATGGGGCCCTCATACTAGCTGTCACTTTTTTAAAACAGCGGGCCATGTGGGGCTCCGACCACACAGTCGCATCATTCATTCACAGAGTTCAGTCTTCTGAGTTCTGCGGATATCAGCCTGTAGTTCTCGATGAACTACCACAGCACTGTTGAGCACTAGTAGTTCATTGAGTCTTCCTGTCCATGTACAACTGTCTGCCCATACAAGGTATGAGCACACAGATTACACTGACAGTCTGTAGGAGACCTGCATTGCACCAGTGATCTGCTAATCACTGGTGCAATGCTTTACAGGCTCCAAAAAAATGTAGTAAATGCACATTTTTTTTGGACATGGTTTCTTTAATTATTTTTTTATTGAACTTTATTGTTATCACAAAGGGATAAACGACATCCCTTGTGATATAATGGGCAGTGACAGGTCCTTATGGAGAGATCTGGAGTCTATTACACCCCAGATATCTTCTCTGGCCTCCAAAGCAGCCAATTAAACCGAGATCAGAAGTGAAGAATTCATCATGACTTACAGTTTTTTTAGAGCAGACAGTGGTGACTAACAGACACTGCTCTCTGCTCAGAGCGGCTGTGAGAACTCAGCAATCAGTGGTCATGTGATCCCTGAGTTTTCACCCTTAGAGACGGCAGGGGACAGATGCAGCATCAGACCGCTGCTGCATCCACCTAGGTAATTAAGATTAAGAAAAAAAAAAGACATCCCACTCTTCTCTTTTAAATGTTTATTTGTAAAATAAATAAACCCATATAAACACACCAGTCCATAAATGTATAAAAACTAACAAAAAAATTTAAGATTTCCTTTAGAGTATTTCTATACTTCTTTTTTTACTTTCCTCTTTTTACTTCAAGATATGTTTCAGTATTTTGAACAATCTCTGCCAACTGACTAACATATACCTGCTGAAATGTCCGCATACAAGTGATTCATTCTGATTTAGTAGCTATTTTTTAACCATGACATAGTGATGACAGTAGTCACACAGTAGCTATAGTATGTATGGTATTTAATACGATTAACATTACACTAAATAATGGGATAGTGAAGCATTAACATTGCTTTGAAGGCAAAGCTAAGATAATGTGACTATTGACATTAATATCTGAGGACTGCATGTAGCTTTTAAATATTCTTCGCAGGAAATCCAGCTCCCAACCTAAGTTTACTAATTTGTAGTGACAAATATTTTTGGCTTTTGGGTTTGAACTGGTTAGTTTCACTTAAATATGTAACCTTCAGTGACTTTTGTCCACAGACTAATGAACTGTTGAGCGTTTTCTTGTCAAAAGTTCACACTACAGTAACTGGACAGATCCCTCGGGGTTTTGATATTGCATCAAAGGCTTACCCAGCCTCTCGCTAGAGGAAGTCATTTAGAAAATAAGAAACATTAGCTGCAACAGCTGAATAATGTGCCTATGAAGAAAGCAGTCTAGGTTGCGCTTTGTGCTGCTGGAAGTTGAGCTTGCTTAATTTTCCTGCAGTCTGATACAGTTCTCCAGATGTCTGCTTCTGTGTTGAGTGACACTAGTTTCAAACTTTTTCTCAATTTAAAGGGGACAAAAATGATGCCCCTAAGCATTTAATTGGTATTGAATACACATCTTTATGATGCAATTTAAAAGTATCAATTCAAACAGAAAATACATGTGTTGTGGCACAGAATGCCTGGCCAATGCTGCTGATTCAGTTAGGCTTTCAGAGAATATCCAGTGAAGAATTTTGGATGTTTGTAGGCAGGTGCCTACAAGATAGTTTAATATTAGAGATGTTTGGCTACCCAGGTGGGGAAGGGTTAACGTTGGCTGTGATGGTTTTCCTGGCTTTTTAATGGGCCTGCCCCCCCCCCCCCGTGGTGGGTGTAAATAGGGTAAGGCTTGGTCCAGAGAGCTCAGATGAAGACTGCATGGGAACAAGTTAACAGGCCCACACCAAGGGATGTAACCAACAGCAACCAGCAAACACTCAGAGGACCCCACCAATAATGGACTGCTACTTGTTGAGGTATGCCTGAGTAGCCTAGGGATGTCAGTTAGGGCTTTACGACTGTTGGAAACTGTGCTATTAAAGCCGTTAAGTAAAGCTTACTTAACTGTTTAAAAGTCTGGTCTGAAGTTACTCAAAGGGGTGTACGAAGGTACTTGGGGCATCTATAAGAACAGGGCCAGCAAAGCACACATGGAGAGGAAAGCCAGCACAAAGGGTTAACCTGGAAGGAGAGTCACAGGAAAGCAGTTGCCACAATTAACTATGAACTGATGAAAACGTAGCGCAGCCAGGCATCAAGCGGTACCAGGCTCGGGTGACAGGTGCTCCAATAGAGAGTAGGGTTGGTATGCCACCTCACTCTCTAGTGGTTGTTTCCCCAAAAGAGAAGTACTGGGACCGAACTCACGGTATGGCGACCCCTTGTATTCGGCCATATGGTACAGGAGAGAGAAGGCATTCATTATGTGCATGAGTTCCGCAGTAGTGCATGGCGGGATCCTAATCTGTCACTGGCAGTGAGGTGGAAGAAGTATCCTAATCTGGTGGAGTAGGGCATAGGCTCAGTGGTGTCTCTCCTAAATGCAGCATTCATAGAGCAAAGGTGTGTAATGGCTTGGGACAAAATATTTCACAGAGGGACTCTGTATGTCACACAACTGCACACAGCGTACGACTCACCTCTCAGCCGGCGCACCACTTTAATATTGATTCTCAGATTCTCACATGAATGCAGCCCCACCTGGGCACTGATCAGTAGGTACACAAGAAAAAGGTACCCCCATGTGCATAGGCGAGTGGGCACAGCATACATGCCAGAAAATTGATTATGGGATTCCTTTCTTCTGAGGTTGCTGTACCCATCTACTTATCTGTATGTGGTTCCCTGAGTATTGTTTGCAGATAGTGTTTTTCATGATCAGAGAACTTTTCACAGTAACTACAATGCTTGCTACATAGCAGGGGTCTTCTATTTGAATATAGTTCTGAAATCTTTTAAGGTTTACCCTGTTGTGCCAATGCCTCCCGGCTCTTTAAGAGTTTCTAGATGCCAGGAGGTAGAGCAAGTCATTCGGGTCATGTGACTGCTGTGATTGGCTATAACAGCGGTCATATGATCAGAAAGCTCCCGATGGCAAATATGCATCGGGAGCCTACTGATCCCTGCTGGCTACTGTGCCGAGAGCATGAAGGGAGCACACTTTCAGCATGGTAAGCTGTTTTTACAGGACCCCATATATGCAGCCACTCAGCATTAAGGCCCACACATTGAGAGGCCGCATATATGCATGTGGCTGGCGCAGCATGGTTAAAGCATATCTCAATTATTTCTAGCCTACTCCTATTAATCTGAAAGATCTTGACGTTAGTCAACTTACTTTGTGAAGATCCCCACACATTTATTTTTCTTGAATTCTGTTACACGTATTCACTATGCCTTGTGCGTAGGTACTGTTGTGTCACAGAATTCACAGAGCCTTCCTTTTCAATTTAGATGCTGAGAAAAGTTTCAGGAGGCGGAGTCAGTACAGGAAATAAAGGGGTTGATTTACTAAAGGCAAATAGACTGCACTTTGCAAAGAATACCCAATCACGAGCAAAGGAAAAAGAAAAACAGCATTTTTGCTTGCACATGATCGGATAATGGATGTCCGCATAGCTTCTGCTCATTTACTGAGACGTGGAGCAACTGCACTTTACAAAGTGAACAGTCTATTTGCCTTTAGTAATTCAACCTCAATGACTTTGTACATGAAGAGTGTGACCTTAGAAGACTGGTATCACAGAGGATCTGACAAGCTAGAAACGTTCACCATCCATTGGGGTTGATTAACTAAAACTGGAGAGTACAAAATCTGGTGCAGCTCTGCAAAGAAACCAGTTGGCTTCCAGGTTTTGTTTTTTTTTGTCAAAGCTTGACGGAACAAGCTGAAATTAGAAGCTGCGTGGCTGCCATGCACATGCACATGTTCATCTTGGTTTATAACCCTGAGATGAATAAAATGACCAGACACTGGTCATAGTCCCTAGTAAGTAATGGGAAAATCATCTGATGTGCTCATGAAATCCACTACGGACTGGCACATTGTCAATAGTGAATTTAACCAAATTAGGTACATAATTTAAGGTGAAGCTGGTGCCCTTTTATTTGAAGGGAGTTACCCAAAGATAACTCTGACTGCCTCCATTGCCTGGTTTCCAGTAAACCTTGCAGCTAGGAGCTGGTGACACCATAATGCTGATGGTCCCCCGTCATATATTTATCTTGGGTACTTATGCAATGCAGTCATTTTATGTAGTGCTTCTCAAATGTACTATACATTCACATCAGTCCCTGCCCTCAAGGAGCTTACAATCTAAGGTCCCTATCATACATACACATACAAGTGCCAATTTAGACAGGAGACAATTATCCTACCTGCATGTCTTTGGAGACATGCTGGTAGGAAGTACCAGAGTAATCGGGGTAGGAGCTACCAGACTACCCAGAGGAGACCCATGCAACCCAGATACAGGGAGAACATGTAAACTTCATGCAAGTAGTGCCGTGGTTGGGATTTGAACTGATGACCCTGGTGCTGTCAGTCAGAAGTGCTAGCCACTGTGCTGCCACATATCTTATATGAAAGAGTGAATTAGAAGAGCAAACTTATGTGAAGCCTTGGCTGTCACAGTGCAGTTGCCAGTGGGTGAAACTGACTGAAGTCATGGTTGGCATCAAAAACTGGACAGAAATCAAATCTTGCCTCGCTGCTTCAAATCAAACCATTTTGGTGCAGTTCTGATGCAGGATTTCTCATTCTTTTCTATTTCTCTTCCACAACATCCCATCAGTGGAAGCAGTGCTCTAAATCAAAACTTGATGAATGATGAAGACGAAAGATTCCTTTTCCCGGAATGTGAGTGAAATGCTAAATGTTTATTCCAAACTCATTAGACAGTTGTTATTTGACAGTAACAAACAGCACAATGCAGAAGGTCTGTGGCTCTGGTTAATACATATTAAATAGAAGCATGCTTCATAGATTCTATCATCACAAAGATTACAACTGGCTCCCATCCAGATCTGCATCTATAATCAGCATGGCTTGCTGCACATTAAGACTTTACATATATACATTACTAATGAATTATAAATATCATTGAAAACAGGCTATACATTATAAAAGAGCTGCAATTATTTTCCTGTGAATAATTATCATGGCACGCCTGTTTTACAACTGATGTGTAAATGTTATGTTGTATACTGTCTGCAGTGCTGATTGGTCTTCTGTAACATGTGAAGTAGAAAGATAAATGATATCTTGGTATTGTGGAACTGCAGTTTGTAACATGCACTCCTGCCCTTTAGTTAGTAACACTTGCTACATAGTGTAAATAGATTCTATGTTTGTAAAGAGAACTCATATACACTCCGGACTGGTCTATAGGCTTCCTGGCCCCTTACACTGGTCACTGCTGGCCATAAAGTATTATAAAAGGCAAGAAGGCTAGGCATTATCTTAAAATCTGTTTTTGTCTCTCAGTATGTTGTTTTTATTTTTTATTTTTTCTTGAATTCATTACAGATATTTATATAGTGCCAACAATTTACATTGTGCTTTATGTTGTCCATTCACATCAGTCCCTACCCTCAAGAGGCTTACAATCTAAGGTCCTATTAGACATGCATACATATACATGCAAGGAGCTGAGTAACTTATCCTTGTGTTTTTTGGAGCGTAGGAGGAAGTTGGTGGACTTAATAGAATCACTCACAAGCACAGGGAGAACATGCGGACTCTATGGAAGGCAGACATGCTAACCACTACGCCACTGTGCTGCCCTAATAAACAGCTTTCACCTTTTCCCATCCTTTTCTGCATTTCCATACTGATGTTCACCTGCAACCAGTGAGGACAGTAAACTATGCCTGCATAAAGTGTGTTAAATCAGTCACTTTTACCCATCAGTGAAAGGCTGACAGTCATGGAGCGCATTTATTTAAAAAAAAGGGATTGTTTATTATGCACAATGCTTAAAGTGGAGCTCCAGTCTCTACCCAAAAATAATTAAAAATCAGCAACTACAAATACTGTAGCTGCTGACTTTTAATACAAGGGCACTTACCTGTCCAGGGATCCAGTGATGTCCTCACCCGAGCCAATTCTTCAGTTTGCTTTGGGTGTAGAAGTTGACATCTTGGGTAAGGGAAACGGGCAGTGAAGCCTTCCGGCTTCACAGCTGGTTTCCTACTGCGCATTTGTGAGCTGTGCTACGTTGTGTGACTATTCCCACAGTCTTCTGGGACCTGTGTGTGTCCCAGAAGGCTGTGGGGGGGAGGAGGAGGGGCTGAAAGATTGCCGAGGTGATCTTACCAAGGTCAAAATCAGGTACCTGCTTCCCGCTCCCCCCAAAAAAGTGTCAAATGTGGCAATGGAGGGGGAGGAAGCAAGCTTCCCTGATTATCTGTATACATTTGTCCTGTCAGGCTCTCTTTTCCTCATACAGTGACAGCGCATAAGGAAAGGAAATGTCGATAACTGACATGTTTGATTACATGTGATCAACTGTGATTGGACACAGCTGATCACATGGTAAAAGGCTGCTGTGATTGGTTCTTTAATTCAATCTGTGATCAGCTGTGTCCAAAGGGCACAAAGCGATCACAGAGGGTGCTTTATGAGCACCCCAGGGGTGCGCAGGTGGTAGTTCTGGGAGGATGTCTATAGACACCCTCCAAGAACTAGATGACCACACTGTAACCATCTTTCGACTATGGCGTGGTCAGGAAGTGGTTAATGGACAATACAAAGGAAGAATATAAATGAGAAAAAGGGTATGGGGGAAGAGAGGAAAGAGCAGTGAGAAAGTAGAGACAAGGGTGGTGTGGGGGGTTGGAGTTTTCCATAAACCTAGAAGTGCCTGTTGATCTGGTGGCAGGGAAAAAGTGTTGTCCCCTATGGCTCAGTCAAGGCTCCAACAACGTTGATCAGAGTTAGGGGAGAAAAAGTGATTGACCCTTGGTTACAATATTTTAAGGTGTTTTGGCACCAGTCAAGTAGAATGATTTTTTTATGGATCATAAATTGAGTAATTTGATTTTTAGTCTTGAAGAGACTTAAGGTAGAGCTGCACTATTTGCTGAATGCAGTGCACTACAGCACACGGTTCACATCTGTTGTGCCACAAGTGTGTTGGGCTACTCTGCCTAGGTACTTTGGGATGCTATTCAAAATAAATAACACACAACACTGTGCTTCCATGGGTTGCACTGCTATCAGTCAGCATTGGATTGATGAGGGAAGATGTAAACACAACATTTATAAGGCCTTGGACTGCAGGTTAGTTGTCTTCCCATTGCAATAACATAGAATAAAATGTTTACTTATATTATGTACTGTGTCAGGTTTCATGATTTCAAGGACTCTTCACAAAAAAATGACATTCTCAGTTAGACCATAGTTTATTTAAGTTCTTTATCTACTGTAGATTGCCTGGCCTAATGGATAATATTGTGTGCAAAAGAAAGTTTATAATGCATTACTTATTTATGTTATCCTCAGCCCTAACAGTCAGCTATTCAGGCTTTGTGAATTCTAGCCCAGTGGGCAGTAGCGGATTATGTGTTCTCCATTGATATCTTTGGCCTGTTCACACCTTAAAATCATTATGAATTCCCTACACGGCTGTGAAAGACTCAAGCAGCATTGCCAGAGCTGTCTTCAAGAGCTCATAGCTGACCCCTCTTCCTTCCTCGGCTGTCAGTGCGCCTCTCTTCATGGAGAGCAAAGGCTTTCCCCGTGTTGCAGACTAAGTGAATGGTGCAGCACTGATTAAGTGTGCCACTGAGAACTGTAAAAAGAAATGGCACAACTTCAAAAGAAGTTTCCTAAAAAGACTGAATCATTTGGAAAGCAGGCCACCCTGACTGGCAAGGGCGCTCCTCTGGGACGCATCTTGTCAGCGAGAAAGATGGCTTTTTGTAAGTGTTATTTTTTTCCATCCAAACACTGAAATCTAGAGAGGAACCCAATCACATCTGACAATGACTGAAGACTGCAAGGATCTCCTGTAAGTACACAAGTCAAGTAAGCTGTATTTGTCACTGTCTGCAAACTACTTGGATTTTCCTGCACGCATTAGACCACAGATGCTGTTGCTATTTTATTTTCTCTACATGTCTCTTCCTTGCCTCTTTTACCCTTTAAACTTTTTAAACTTAAATATTATAGGCAATTTTAAGAAAAGCCTTGTGTTTTCTTGTTTTTTTTTTATGTACAGTTGCAAGAAAAAGTATGTGAACCCCTTGGGATTACATGGAGTTTTGCATGAATTGGGCATAAAATGTGCTCTGAACGTCATCTAAGTCGCAACAATAGAAGAACACAGTCTGCTGAACATAATACTACACAAACATTAGAGTTGCCATGGTTTAATTGCACATAACATGTAAACATTCACAGTGCAGGGAGGAAAAAGTATGTGAGGCCCTAGCTTAATGACTTCTCCCAGAGCTAATTGGAGCCAGGAGTAAGAAAACCTTGACTCCAATCAGTGTGATGATATTGGATGTGTTGCTGACAGCTGTCCTGCCCTTAAAAAACACACACCTGTTTTGGGTTTACTGGTTTCAAGAAGCACTGTCTGATGTGAACCATGCCTCGTAGAAAAGAGCTCTCAGAAGACCTACGATCAAGAATTGTTGACTTACATGAAGCTGGAAAGGGTTACAAAAGTATCTCCAAAAGCCTTGATGTTCATGTGTCCAGGGTAAGACAGACTGTCTACAAATGGAGAAAGTTTAGCACTGTTGCTACTCTCCCTAAGCATTTTCATCCTGTAAAAATGACTGCAAGAGCACAGCGCAGAATGCTGCATGAGGTAAAGAAGAATCCCAGAGTGTCAGCTAAAAACCTACAGAAATCTCTGGCACATGCTAACATTTTTGTTGACACATCTACAATAAGGAAAACATTAAACAAGAATGAACTACATGGGAGGACACCACGGAGGAAGCCATTGCTGTCCAAAAAGAATATTGCAGCACGTTTGAAGTTTGCAAAAGAGCACCTGGATGTTCCACAGCACTACTGGCAAAATATACTGTGGACAGATGAAACCAAGATTGAGTTGTTTGGGAAGAACACACAACACTATGTGTGGAGAAAAAAAGGCACAGCACACCAACATCAAAACCTCATCCCCACTGTGAAACATGGCGGAGGGAACATCATGGTTTGGGGTTGCTTTGCTGCCTCAGGGCCTGGACGGATCGTTGTCATTGATGGGAAAATGAATTCCAGAGTTTATCAAGACATTTTGCAGGAAAACGTACGGCCATCTGTCCGCCAACTGAAGCTCCGCAGAGGATGGGTGATGCAACAGGACAATGACCCAAAGCATACAAGTAATTCAACAAAACAATGGCTGCAACAGCACAGAATACGCCTTCTGGAGTGGCTCAGTCAGAGTCCTGACCTCAACCCGATTGAAATGCTGTGGCATGACCTTAAGAGAGCAATTCACACCAGACATCCCAAGAATATTGCTACACTGAAACAGTTTTGTGAAGAGGAGTGGTCCAAAATTACTCCAGATCGTTGTGCAGGTCTGATCTGCAACTACAGGAAACGTTTGGTTGAGATTATTGCTGCCAAAGGAGGGTCAACCAGTTATTAAGTCCAAAGGTTCACATACTTTTTCCTCCCTGCACTGTGAATGTGTACATGTTATGTGCAATTAAACCATGGCAACATCTAATGTTTGTGTAGTATTATGTTCAGCAGACTGTGTTCTTCTATTGTTGTGACTTAGATGACGTTCAGAGCACATTTTATGCCCAATTCATGCAAAACTCCACATAATCCCAAGGGGTTCACATACTTTTTCTTGCAACTGTAGTCTCATTGAGCTCAATTTATTTCAATTTGATCCCAATGCAGATATCCTAAATCTGACTAAACATTTTATTAATGGAAGAGCTTTGTTTCTTAATTGTAATTAATTGTCATTAAAGGGGAACTAAACTGCCACCTTAAAGGGGGAATCTTGACATAATGTACAACATACTTGCAAATGATGGCCCACTTACCTACTAGCCTGCTTTCCTCCAGTGCAAAAAGTTTCATACAGTTAAAACTTTGTCCGCCCCTCCATCCTCTATGCTGTTTCTACCAGAACTGACGTTGTACCCTCTTCAGCCACTCAGAGCCTACTGATGATTTTATTTCTGCACATGCAAGCTGGAGCTACACTTTCAAGCAACCTGGTTCCATTTTCAGCATCTTACAAAATGCGTCAGAGTGGGCTGAGAGTTTACACTGCATTATGTAAACAGGACATCCATACACAAAAATATATACAGTTCTTAAAGGGTTCCTAAACCCACAACAATAAAATCAGTCTGTATATTTAGTAAAGCATGCTTGTTATACTCACCCTAAGGGGTTACCTCTCCACATTGTGTAAAAAAGATGTTTGATTCTGTCTTCTCTGATCCTCCCCTTATTCCATTGTCCCCTAAATATCTCCTGATATAACAGAGGTTTGGAGCCACTCTGCACATGCTCAGTTTAGTGTTTATTGCTAGAGAGGTTTTTTTTTCTTGGGAGAGTGCATGTGATCAGCACAGGGCCAATCAGCACTGTCCAGACAGAGGTTAGGGGTCCTGCATCCTCCTAAAGCAAAATGAAAACTCCTCCTACAAGCTTTAACCAGTGCTTGGCTGGACACTGATATAATTCACAAGATTGCTCTAACTGATGATGAGAAAAGGTATTTAGCTGTTTCTATTTACTAAAATAAATTGCATTTCCATATTCTGTGTACTGTGGAAGACCAGATATAGTGAATGCAGGGTCCTAGGTTTAGTAACCATCTAAACACAGAATAAAGAACACAATTACTCCAGTAGTGCTCAACACATTTTAAAGAAGATAATACCGGTAGTCCTACATCACCAGGTGATAAATAAGCAATAAGCCAGTCCACAAATATAGTGTCCTTCAACTGGATTATTAAAAGTCCATAGGATGACTTCTCAAGATCCACTTTATTAGCCAAGATCCACTACCCTGCATTAGGTGAGCCACACTCCCCTTCAGACACCTCACTCATCGCAAACTATTGCCTCATTTTACTGATCGGCTTATAACGCTTAATTTTCCAATTCACAATGATGATTTTGTTTTCAGGTTGTCACTCCCCACAGTGGTATTCATTCATAGCTAAAACTCATATGAAAAGGGGGGAAAAAATTATCCACATGGTATAATTTATTTATTTCAGGTACTTATATAGCGCTGTCCATTTACGCAGCGCTTTAAATATATATATTGTACATTCACATCAGTCCCTAACCCTCAAGGGATGTACAATCTAAGGTCCCTAACTCACATTCATACATACACATACTAGGGCCAATTTAGACAGGATCCAATTCACCTACCAGCATGTCTTTGGAGTGTGGGAGGAAACCAGAGTACCCAGAGGAAACCCACACAAGCACAGGGAGAACATGCAAACTCCATGCACGAGGCATCATGGTCGGGAATCGAGCCCATGACCCATTTACTGCAAGGCAGACGTAATAACCACTAAGCCACTATGCCGCCCAAATCCTGTTTCATAATGTTTATTAAAGGACCATTACCCCTTTTTTAAAAAAAAAGCACTTTTCAGAAGTCAGGCCTTAACCTGATAAGCCTTAATAAGCTGCAGCCCACTTTACAGATATGCTAAGGGTAGCACCATCCCTCCTAAAGCATGTAGCATTAGTACATACATTGATATACATAAAAATAATTGCTTGAAGAAAGGGGAGGACCTTTTCGACAGCAGAAACTTACAAAGTCAATTCTACCAAAAAAACTTCTAATTTGTTTTATAGGATTTAATTCCTCCTTTATATAACTATTAATTCTCCTGAATGCTTAGCCTATTTTTTTTCCTCCTTTTGCAGTTTAGCTTTTTTTATTTTTTCATATACACTAAGCAAGGTTTAAAGTTGTCCCTTTGTGCCCAAAGAAAGTTACTATTGTAACAAAGGTGTATCCATCTAAGGGCTCATGTACACTGCAGGTGCTAAACTGAAGTTTAGGAGCAGTTGTGCATTTTTTTACAGCAGCCCCTGAACTCCCCTTTATGTTTTCCTATGTGTCCATGTACACAGTCGTTTACAGTATTTTACCGGCAGTTGAGGTTACAGGCATTTTTTTGAAAGCACAAAAATTGCGTTCAGGAGTAGAGTTTACCGGCGTTTCAAACGCCAAACGCTTGTAACGACGTGTAAACACTTGTAAATGCATTTATGCATGTTTGCCTTTAGATGCTTTTTTGGGCTGGGCAATTTCCAGATGCTGTCCAGTGCCTTTTTTCTTCATCAAAAATGCAATATACAGCATTTTCCATGAATTGAAATGGACCTAGTACACCAGTGCAGTCAGTTCCAGGTTTCGCGTGCAGGAAAAATTGGTAGAACGTGCCGCATTATTTCTGCACAGAACTGTACTGGAACACATCAAAACAGCAAAAAAGCACAAGGAGTGTTGTGTGCGCTCCAGAATGCATCCAGAGACATTACAGGCATTACAGCACTATGTAGTTCTTCCCACGGTGCCAAGGGTGTTTCACTAGCCACTTTTGCTACAGTTGCAACACCCATCAGAAAGTAGCGCTCTCTCTGGCTCTGCTCTCTCTATTTCTCATAAAATGTCTGAAATAGTTAATTATTAGGCATTTGGGAGGGTCTCCTGAGGTTATCTTTTAAACACGCTTCTAAACGCAAAACGCGGTAGTAAATGCGGCTAAACTGACATTTTTAACCTATGTTTTCTAGCAGTTTGTTTCCAGTGGTCAGAAACGTTTTTCAAATGCCCCGTGTACATGAGCCCTAAGAGTGTTTAATGCTGTATCCTTTTTCTGCATTGTTTATTTTTTTGCCACTGACATGTTGTTTATTAAGTGGGCACATTGCATTTATTAAAGTGTCTGAAGTGAGAACTGTCTGTTAAGCCACAGAAACCAGAGGTAACCTGTCATTTTCCAGTGGTCCTTTGAATTCTGTGTCTGATGTCTGACAGCAAACAAACATTTCCCAGAGTGGATTTGAAAGTAACTGTTGGGTAATGCCAGTTTTAAACATTTAAAGCAGTGGTCTTCAAACTGCAGCCCAGGGGACAGATGCAGCCATTTTCTTGCCTTTATTCAGCCCTTGAGGAATTATTCCTTCCACTGACACCAACAATGAGCTATAATTCCTTCCACTGACACCAACAACTGGGCTCTATTCCTTCCACTGACATCAACAGTTGGGCACTATTCTTTCCACTAACACCGACGGGGCACTATTCCCCCCACTGGCACCAATGATGTGGCACTGTTCCCCCCACTGGCACCAATGATGTGGCACTATTCCCCCCACTGGCACCAATGATCTGGCACTATTCCGCCCACTGACACCAACGATGGGGAAGGAAAGTAAACTGGCCCTTTGTTTAGAAAGTTTTGAGACCCCTGCTTTAGAGCAATTTGGAGATCCCATATAACTGCTACTTTCATAAATAAGGTCCTTTTTCCTCTGAGAAAACACTGTGCCTTGTTTATATTATTTTTAGCCCCCTTCACAATATACTGTTGCTTTGTGGCGAAAAGGCACCTCATTCATTTACAGAGAGGTGTTAACCTATACCAATAAAATGTCCCGGTCGCAGTATTTAATAGATTGCACAACCATGCATTGTATGTACTTTGTAATGTACTGCAATCTGGATGGACTGACCCCTGCTTTGCTTCGTGCACTTTAGAATGGCACCTCAATGCACAAGTACTGTGCGCTCATGCGTATAAATCAATGCATTCATAGATACTGGATGGGTGATTTTTGCTATGGGTACTGATGCCAATAGATTGGACTGAACTTGACTTGTTGGAAGCAATAATTGCAGGCATAAGAACTCTACAAAAATTATGGGACTTCACTTTGTCAGCGTAATTTCTCTTCTGTAAAGAAAAAAAACACAAGAAACATGGCAAATGGGGCTTTGGGCTGAAATTTGGGAAAAATGTGTTTCCAATTGTGTCTAAATGTTAGGGAAACATTTAAATCCTCAGGGACACTATGATTTAAAAGAGCTCTATCATAATAAACGTCAGCTAATGTACACCAGCTGATTACATTTTTTACATAGACTTAGAAGACTTGCACATGTCTAGCAGATGCCAGGTAGCTGGTTGGCATTGCTGAGACCTGTAGTTCCCCTATTATCAGGGGTACGCACATCCATTTTATGTATATATATGAAGGGGTCAAGCTCAGCTGTTATAGGCAGCAGTAAACCATGCACAAGTCAGGGGCACCCAAGGAACACTCAAAACTAATTTTTTTCCTGTGGATTTTATTCAGTAAGGCAGTAAACACAGTTCAATGCAGGAGTGCTTTGTAAAGCAAATCCATAGAATAACACTATCAAACTATCTGCTTGTTCAAGCCACTAGCTAATATGTCAGTTCCTAACCCACAGGACACCCTTTAATATTTTCCTCAAGACAAACCGGTAGAACATGTACCTTTTTAGAATTCTGTCGGCAATCAGCCTTTTCACCCAGCAACAGGCTTTCATAGCAGAGAGAGTGAAAAAGAGATCCCTTGAACCTCAGTAGCTCACATATAAAATGACCTTGTGTACTGCTGAGACTAATTAATGAGCTGTAGCTAGCAGGTAAGATGTGGACCTTAAGAATGGAGTCTTTATCCCACCTAAAGCTCTGAAAAACCTCTAGGTTTCAGGAACAGACCAAAACTTACTAGATTTGAGAAAACAAAAACTTGTTTTCTCCACAGAAGACATAAATCCTGTAGCTCCTCGCTCTGTGTACTTGAGAAACCTATGTGAGACATATGTACCATCCACAATCCTGCCAAAAAGTGCCTCACGTAACTTTCCTCATCTGCTCAGACCTGTGAGAAAGCACACCAATTGCCAACATATAGTGGGTAAATGACAGTACATCACCAACCCCTTGCTGGGTCCCTGCAACATTATTTGTATAAGACTACTAATATGTACTGGCAGACTTGTCCAGATCCATAGAAACCCTTTCCATTGCAATATTGGGGAACCTAGAACATGGTGTTGGGGTGCATTTAGGTAACACTGAGGGCAACATTTATTTAACTCTTCACTGCTTTGTAAATACCAAACACTAAAAACTGCTGCTCAATTAGCTCTTTAATTTTTTTCTATCTCTAAATGGCCATCCACATGAGAAGTCCAGATCTAATATACTAAGCTGATCCACAACTTGCGCCCATTCTTTGTTTACACAATATGTTTACACAATATGGCAAGTCATAGGATACTGCAAAATGTGGGAATACCAGGCTATTTTCTGGATCATCTTTAGATTTTTAAATGCGTTTGCCAAATTGGAAACTTTGTGGCCCCAAATTCTTCTTGGTCACAGGTATATCCATTAAGTCAATGTAAAAATTAAACACCCAAATCATATAGTGTTTTTAGTAGCGCTAAATAAATAATGATCAATAATAAAATGTGCAGTGAATACCAAAAATTTAATGATGACAACACAAAAAAAACTAATAAACTGTCCGTGATTAATGTGACAAAAATCAATTCAAATTAAAAGTGATTTTAAAGTCAATGAAAACACATGGAAAAGTGATCCAAAGTCCATATAATCAATTCTTCTCCTTCAATGTGTGCAATAGACTGACAACCAAGTGCTTCATAGGAATTCCCCACATGGATGTAAACTCACCACAAATATTTGCCTTCCACTCTCGTGGTTGGCAGACAGGCTTCCTGGGCTACTTTTCCTGTTTAAAGATGATTTATAGATAGCTTGAGACAAAGATTCCACTGCATCCAGATAGACCATGTAAAACAAACAATGGTGTAGTATGAACAACCAGATCCTTTAATTAAATGAATGGACTCACAAAACTTCCTATGAGTAAGTCGGAAGTGACGAAACACGTCAGGGCGTGACAGTACGGCAACCGGAAGTGACGTGGACCATGACCGGAAGTGACGTGACGGCTTAAGTTACCAACAAACCGGAGATGGTAAGAGCACCTGGTCTATGTTCACTTCAGGCTTATCAATGGATACAGCATTTGGGCTTATTTTATCAGATTTTTTGTGCGTAAGGTCCATTCAGGTAATTAAAGGATCTGGTTGTTCATACCTGTTCATTGACTTTTAATCACTTTTAATTTGAATTGATTTTTGTCACATTAATCACAGACAGTTTATTAGTTTTTTTGTGTTGTCACCATTCATTTTTTAGTATTCACTGCACATTTTATTATTGATAATTATTTAGTGCTACTAAAAACACTAAATGATTTGGGTGTTTTATTTTTACATTATCTTTGATTCATATATAGTGGCAGCTTTTATTCATATATAAATTGCATTTGGCGCGATATAATAGGTGTTGATTATATTATCACATTTATATTTTTTTGGATATCCATTAAGTCATTGAGCTCTGCACATCTGTCTGGGTATCCTTTGAAGATAATTAACCAGGAGGCTTTAGCACAGGTCATATGGTAGCCAATTCTGTGCCCTGATAAAATGGGGTTGAAAGCAAATTCTTTGACCCCGAAATACACTTGCTACCTTCTCTCCACTGATTGTGACTTTACTTTCATAAATAAAGGATAAATGAACTTTAGAACTTTGTTTTGCACTTGGTTTCATTTGCTCACACAAGCTTCTCAAGTTGGATGTGTCCCCACACTTTGTGTTTTCTGAGCCGCTGAGATACAATGGACATGAACCTCTACCAACCTGTATCTGAAAAGAAAAAAAAACTAAGATTCAGGTCCATCTCCTCCCATATTATTGTCAGGAAAGGAATACTCATTTTCGCAGGCACATGAATCTAAGAAACCGTGCCTGTGGCCAGATTACAGGTGGGCGTGCATGTGCACGAATGGGTGCACAAACAGGAGCGATTGCGCATGCACAAGCGCAAACGCGCATTGGCACCAGAAGGGCTATTTAAGCTGCACTGTTGCAGTCTGTCAGTGCCGTTTGGTCTACCACGTTCCTGATACCAGTTACTGCTTGATCTTCTGTTACCGACCTGGTCCGCCCCTGACTCTGCTCTGAACACCACCTGTACCGACCCCGGACTTGTCTCTGTACTACGTCTCTGTCTGCTCCTTCTGCTCTTACCGTCTGCTGTTACCGACCTTGGCCTGATTCCTGACTACTTCCCTGCCTACTGCTTGAACCCCATCTGCTCACCAGTTGCCTGATCTTGTGCCTGATCCTCCGCTGCATCAGCTATCCTGTATCTTCACAGGTTCCAGTCCTGCCAATTTGTCCTGTTCTGTGGTTCCTGCTCTCTAGACGCACACCAGCACCAGTCAGAGAGAGACTTCTAAGGCATTCGTGTCACCCTGTGCTCCGGCGCTTCCTGTCACCTTACCAGGGACTCCTGAGCCAGGAGTTACAATTATTTTTCTTGTGCTAACCAAACTTATTCCAGTTTCTGACTAACAGGGTTCCCCCTAATGGAATCCCCAAAATCAATAAGCAGCACATGAACCTTTTTTAGCAATATGTCAGCAGTCAGCCTTTTCACCCAGCAACAGGCTGTCACAGAGTGTGGGGAGGGGAGCCTTTAGCACCACTTAGTTCACTTAAAAAAAGGCCTGCACACAGCTGAGACTAATTAATGAGGCCTGGCTAAAAGTTATGAATGAGGCTATATTCCACCACACCTCTACAAAGCCTCAAGGCTCAAGGACCTATACTGAAATGTAAGATCTGAGAAAAGTTTGGCACAAATCCTGGAGCCCCTCACCATTTCTAGGTGAGAAACCTAGGTGACATGTATACACCTCCACAGTCCTGGCAGCAAGTAAGTGTATCACAAAAAAGTTTTATATACCGTGTATATATTGATGTTCTTTGTTAATTTATATGTTTATTTTTTGGCTTCTGTTTTGTTAGCATGTTGAAATTGAGAAAGCAAAAACATATTTTTATTATTATATCCTCTATATTTTATTGATTTGGCTCTGCATTCCCATTTTTTAGACCAGGAGTGTAAGCAGAGAACTGTATTGCAGAGTAATTGGGAAAACACCTAGGGGTATTTGTATGACTTAAGAACAGCAAAGTATTGCCAGATGCTAGTTTTCTGTTCTAGCCAGGATGTGTGTGCGTGTGTGTGTTTTTTTTTCTTTAGTTTGTTTTATGACATATTGGAACACCTGAGAGCTCTCAGAATCTTACACTGACATTAAGGATTTTTACTTACACCCTGTGATTTATCCTGAACATCTCAGGGTCATATTTCAGTGCCCTACTTTTTTTTCGTAACTTCATTTTTAAAAATAGGGTCCCTCTACTAGAGACAGTACAAAACCTCCTGGTAAAGGAGGTCCTTCTCACAAAAGATGGTTTCATAGCACAAATCACAAGCCTTTTCTGGCACTTTTGTTTACAAGTACAAATTAGTATCTTGTTATTTACATATATTTTTTATTTATTTTTTTAAATTAATTTATGTATTTATTTTAGCAGAGACCCTAGAGAATAAAATGGCAATTTTTTTATGTCAAGTGATATTTGCACAGCAGTTTTTCCAAAACATTTTTTGGAAAAAATACACTTTAATGAATAAAAAAAGCCAAAACACAATATATAACACATTTTTTTGTAAAATATGAAAGATGATGTTATGCCAAGTAAAGGGAAACCTAACATGTCATGCTTTACAACTGCGTTATCTCATGGAATAGCTACAAACCTCGATACTTAAAAATCTCCATGGACAACGTTTTAAAAACGTTTACAGGTTACCTGAGGAGGTCTAGCACTAGAATTATTGCTCTCGCCCTAACATTCGCAGTGTCACCTCACATGTGGTGCGAACACCATTTACATATGCGTGTGCGACTTGCGTATACGTTCACTTCTTTTTTTTTTTCTTATTTATTTTTTTCTTTTTTACACTGTCCTTTTAATTTTTTTTTTACTTTTATTCCTATTGCAAGGAATGTAAACATCCCCAAATCTCTCCTCTACATTTAAAAGCAAAAGATCAAAGAAAAATTTGTTTCCTTCCACCCTAGACCGAAGGTGATGTCATGACAGTCCTCCAAGATCACAGAAGAAGTCAGAGACAATCTGTTCTCTGTTCACCTCTATGGCCAGCCATGCAAATTGTGGGATCGCCGGTAAAAGTTGTGAGCAGCTGGAGGGGTTGTTCTAAAAGTGATCCCATGGCTAATTTAATGCTCTGACCACTTTCATGTAAAAGACAATCGCCAGCTGAAAACAAAATACAGTCGATAAATTCAGCCGAAACCTCGTTAAACCACTTGCAAGCCTCAACATATACAGTGAAGGAAATAAGTACATGATCCCCTGCTGATTTTGAATGTTTGTCCACTCACAAAGAAATGATCAGTCTAAACATTGAATGGTAGGTGTTTTGTAACTCCCAGAGACAGAATAGCAACAAAAAATTCAAAAGAAATGCATGTCTAACAAATTATGCACACATTTGCATGTTCATGAGGGAATAAGTATTTGATCCCCTATCATTCAGCAGGATGTCTTTCATACAGGTAACAAGCTGAGATTAGAAGCAGTCTCTTAAAGGGAGTGCTGCTAATCTCATTTTGTTACCTGTATAAAAGACACCTGTCCACAGGAACAATCAGATTCCAAACTCTCCACCATGGCAAAGACCAAAGAGCTGTCCAAGGATGTCAGGGACAAGATTGTAGACCTACACAAGGCTGGACTGGGCTACCAAACTATCACCAAGCAGCTTGGTGAGAAGGTGAAAACAGTTGGTGCAATCATTCGCAAATGGAAGAAACACAAAACAACTGTCAGTCTCCCTAGATCTGGTGCACCATTTGAGATCTCACCTCATGGAGTGTCAATGATCATGAGAACTGTGAGGAATCATCCCAGAACTAAACATGAGGATCTTGTCAATGATCTCCAGGCAGCTGGGACCACAGTCACCAAGAAAACAATTGGTAACACACTACGCCGACAAGGATTGAAATCCTGCAGTGCAAGGTCCCTCTGCTCAAGAAAGCACATGTCCAGGACCGTCTGAAGTTTTCCACTGAACATCTGAATGATGCAGAGGAGGACTGGTTGAAAGTGTTATGGTCAGATGAGACCAAAATCGAGCTCTTTGGCATCAACTGAACTTGCCGTGTTTGGAGGAGGAGGAATGCTGCCTATGACCCCAAGAACACCATCCCAACTGTCACACATGGTGGTGGAAACATTCTGCTTTGGGGGTGTTTTTCTGCTAAGGGGACAGGACAACTGCACCGCATCAAAGGGACGATGGACGGAGCACAGTACCGTCAAATCCTCAGCCAGGGCATTGAAAATGGGTCATGGATGGGTGTTCCAGCATGATAATGACCCAAAACACACGGCCAAGGCAACAAAGGAGTGGCTCAAGAAGAAGCACATTAAGGTCCTGGAGTGGTCTAGCCAGTCTCCAGACCTTAATCCGATTGAAAATCTGTGGAGGGAGCTGAAAGTTCGAGTTGCCAAACATCAGCCACCAAACCTTAATGACTTGGAGAGGATCTTCCAAGAGCAGTGGGCCACAATCCCTATTGAGATGTGTGCAAACCTGGAGGCCGACTACAGGAAACGTCTGACCTCTGTGATTACCAACAAGGGATTTGCCACCAAGTACTAAGTCATGTTTTGTGAAGGGGATCAAATACTTATTTCCCTCATGAACATGCAAATCAGTGCATAATTTGTTAGACGTGCATTTCTTTTGAATTTTTTGTTGCTATTCTGTCTCTCAGTGTTACAATACAACTACCATTCGATTTTTAGACTGATAATTTCTTTGTGAGTGGGCAAACATTCAAAATCAGCAGGGGATCAAATACTTATTTCCTTCACTGTATATACGTATTGCAGTCGGCAAGTGGATATAACACAACAGTGAAAAAAACCATATGGTTTCTGTGGAGACATCAAGAATGTGGGAGAACCCTGACCATTAATAAATACTGTGTTCCATGAAGATGAATAACCAATATGAGGATCACATACTTTCCAGTTCCAGTGAATGCTTTTAACATGAGACCTAGATTGAGGGAAAAAAAACAATTAGCAGGAAATGGTGGGGAGGTAGTTCAGGTTTTGGGGAGAGCAACAGTCGGTCAGTCCCTGTCATGAGTAGAGTCAGTGCAATGATCTCCCCTTCCTACTTTTGCTGTGGGTGGGGAAGAAACTAATGAAGCTTGATCTGTGCTTCATTAGGTTCAGTAGATGGAAGGTGAGGCGTCAGTGGTCTAAAAAAATCCCTAATATCTCATTAGAGAGAACATTTAACACACACAATCTTTGCGCTCACCCCCAACTCCTACATACACACATATGAATGTATACAAATGTGTTGGGGTGCCTACACACAAAACCGTTAACTGTGCTACATATGTTACATACCATGCACACTCGAGTGAGAGCAATAATTTTATGACCATTATCCATGTTAACTCTAAACGGATAATGAACACACAGGTTGAACTGGATGGACTGGTGTCTTTATTCAACCTCATTAGTTATGTAACTGATGAACTGTAGGGGCTATTAAAGCATTGCCTATGGAAAATTTGGGTTACCAAAGTTTGCTGTCATTTCATATTTTAAATATATTTTATAAAAAAATTGATAATATATTGCATTTTTGTGTCCTACAATTAACTTTAGTTGTATATTTTATTGAAATTTCATGCCTGATAATTTGTTTCACTAATATTGTGTGACATGAAAAATTGGAACTGACACTATGTTATTCTCCAGGGTCTCTGCTTTCAGAAGTTATATGGTGGTTTTAAGTAATCTTCAGGCTTATAATGATTTTTTAAATGTGCGCAAAAAATGCAAAAACGGTTCTGGCAGCAGGCAGGGGTTAAGCCTTATGTTGCTTATATTCACACTACAGTGCATTTGTGCGGTCTGAAAGTGGTTAACTAATCTCCAAGCCTAAAATGTGCATTTTAAAACTAAACCCACAACAGTAAAATTAGTCTGTATATGCAGTAAAGCATGCTTGTTGTACTCACTGTGGAACCTAAGGGATTAATCCTCTGCATTGCACAAAAAGGCTGTTTGATCCATCCCTACTTCTACTGTCCCCAATCCATCTGCTGATAGACCAGATATCCAGGAGTCATTAAGCACATGCTCAGTTTAGTGTGTATTGCTAGAGAGGTTTTTATTCTTTGGGAGAGTGCATATGATCAGCACAGGGCCAATCAGCACTGTCCAGACAGAGGGTCAGTGGTTATGCAGCCTCATAGGACAGTCAGAGCAAAATGAAAACACCTCTTACAAGATTAACCAGTGCTCAGACGGACAATTGTAGAAGTCACAAGGCTGCTTTATACTGTTGATGAGAAAAGGTATTTAGCCATTTATATTTACTAAAATATTTGCATTTCCATGTTCTGTGTACTGTGGGAGACCAGATATAGTGAATGCAGGGTCTGGGTTTAGTAACACTTTAACGTGTGTGTAAGTGAAAGTCTTAGGGATATTATTGTATAGAATCTCGTGGTTCAATTATTTGTAAATATTTGAGCTATATTTTTTGGAAGACTATGAGGCTTATTTAATTCGAAGATTAGTGATGATAAAAAAAGGAAAGGGACTATGACAACCAAACCGGTTACATTTTAAATATGTCAGATCAGAGAATTCTATATTCTGGCTTGTATGAGTTACTACATTTTGCCCATTGTTCCTTCTCCTGTTAAATGAGGCTTTGACTTTTCAGCTGGCCAAACTATGGCTTCCTTCCTTTTGTGATAGTAGGAGTAGTAGCAGGGTAGCAGCTGGACTTGCATGCATTGAATGGCTTCCGCTTTGACATGTGTCATGTAATTGGAGCCTTTTGTGGTGTCAGGTCTTTTTTTTCAAGGGCTAATTGTTATCCTTAATGTGACACAGAACATCTGACACAAGTGCTCACTGATGCTGCGCCTGAGAAAACAACTGTTTTTCTTCCTTTTACACAGCCTGAAGAGAAACATATTGGGATGTAATTGGGATTGATGCTGCAGTGACGGCAAAGATGGTTGACACATCTGTTGCCAGAGCTGATGCTTTATGAGAATAGGGAGCAAGGAAGAGAGAAGCAGTTGTTAGGTTGACTGCAGGATGAATCTGTTGCTTGTTTGACAGCTGTTGTCAGGCGCCTTGTTATTAGTGGTCTCTTGTAGTTGTCGGAGGCTCTCTTGTTTTATAAACTTCAATGGTGTGTTCCAAGGATGCAGGGCACTGCAGCCGCGTCTGTCTGCTGGGGTTCCCTTGATTGTTTTTGCAGATGGATATTTCAATCCAGTGCATTTTAGCGCAAATTGATTTTCCTTTCCCCTGTAGGAGAAAGCTGTCTTTCTGAACCAGAATATGTATCATATCATTTGTTTTCTAAGGTTCTCACATAGACACACAAAGATTGTACATTATGAACAATTATGGTACGTTCAGCTAAACATATGTTCCTGTGTGTGTATATGCTTATGCACAAAGATTATACAACAGTTGATATTTTTTTTCAATTGCTTGTTAGTAGGGATGGGTGAATCTGCCTATGATCTATTCCCAGGGGGTTCAACCAATTCCAGTTTTGAAATTCACAAAGCCCAAATGTAACAGCGAATCCCATTAAAGTATATGAAGGGTAATTCTTGATACAATATTTTGGCCATTTTCAAGGCCAGTGGGCAAGCTACTGCCGAAAAAGTGCATGGGGAGCTTAGTATTGCCATGTGGGTATATTTAACAAAGCAAAAAAAAATTAAAATGACCATAAAGTTGGTAGATGGTCACATGCTTGGGAGATTCCTTTAGGTTGTATGTAGTGTTACAGGACAGTACAGTTTTCACAGCCCATACCGAGGATTCCAGGGTATCACATATTTTGGACTTGTACAGTAATAGTTTTTTTTAACTTCTGATTCATGTCAGAAAAAAGGCCTATTTAGGAAGTTTTGGCTGTAACACAATTGGTTATAGGCATAGTTTGGAAATTTCTGTATCTGCCCCAATGATTACAGCTTTTGCTTCAGTCTGCCAGATCTCAGGCCTGCTGGGTGTTTCTTCTCTTGACTGTTGGACTTGCAGAATCCCCGAGGCTAATACTTACCTACTCCATAAAACCACCACCACCCTTCAAAACCTTCCCCACCCAAATAAACACGCAACTCTCTTTCTGGTGTAAAACCGGCCATAGCAGCCATTTATTTACCATAAATCAAACATAAAATTTCTTACAGTAACTTAATTGATACCTGACAGTAAGATCCCAAACACCCAATGAAAGGCCCCCAGCCGCTACTACACCGCTGCTGGCCCTCCCTTATAGCTTCGCTCAGTCCAGGCCTTGACTTTCTAGTTAAATCTGTGTAACTACTTCTGTTTACTAGACAGCAAGCCTAGGCACTTGAACAGAGCACCATCTGCACCAACCTGGTGAAAGACTTTGTGGGGAGCAGGAAGGAAATAGTCCTGGAAGCTGAGATAGGTCAGCCTCAGTGGGCTGAAGGGGTGGGCACCTTCTTTCTTCCCTGCTCTTCATGAGCCTTTACTAACTTTTGACCATTTTGTTTCTGTCATGTTTTCCTCTGTTAACTTTATTTAACTTTATAGCAAAGGTTTTTATTCTTCTGGCATCTCTTTGGGTTAGTGTAATATTATTAGTATATTGGAACTAGTAGCTCCACAAAGGAGAGGAGGCAGCATGACTGAAATATCGTACTCCTTATACTTATTATCTATACTGTGTCACTGTCATTTTAATTTCTGCATACTGTCACAATTGCCTATTTCTTACTCTCACATTGCCCTGAATGCCCATTTATTGCTTGTATATTGCCATGATTGCCAGTATGTTGCTCTCCTATTATCAGGACTGCCCATTTTTTGCCTGCGTATTGTTGCAATAGTCTATTTATTGCCCATATATTCCAACATTTTGCTCATTTTTAGTACAGGTATCATCAGTAATGCCTTTTTTGCCTCCATATTGTCAAGTCAGCCCTTTTTGTTCAGTGGGCCATTAGTATACAATATAATCCCCGGCAGAACTGTCACTATCATGTCAAATCACTGTTAAGCCTCATATTTGGACATAGCACATTTATTACACCATTTCTGTGTAGTCTGTAAGCCACTATTAGCCCTGCCCCTCACCCCGCCAAAGTTCCCAGGTATGGTTATAGGCCTGAACTGACTGCTGGAAGTAGCAGCCACAACTGAGCAATAAGTTGTAGGAAAAGTCGTAATACAAAAAAATAAAGCTAAAGCCCTCAACTTCATACAAACTGGCCACTGGCAAAACTGTTTAATAGTGTAGTTTGTGTGTGGTTTTTTTTTTGTACCACACTGCATTGTTTTAAAGGTGTGCTAAAATGTGAAAACAAAGTGTACAAAAAAAACTTAACCACAAACTCACATTACACAGTCTTCCTCCCATACCTGTATCATCAGTTATTTCCAAAATATTCCAAATAAAGACTACAAGTATTCATTTGGTAGAAGTTGACGAGCATTAAGACAGTGTGCAAACACTTTTATTGGCAGAAAATAGGATGACACAAGGCAGGTTTAGTTTTTGCACCTTGATTAGGCTGCAATATAAGAAGAAGAGATGAGACAGATTTTTACTTAAAAAATAATAGAGTACAGCACAGGGGCGGACTGACCATTTGGAAACTCGGGCACTGCCCGAGGGCCCGGGGTCAGTAGGGGGCCCCATGAGATGCCCCTGGTACCTTTTTGTAGGCTTTTTTGAGTTTGGCAAGGACACAGGGGCCCCATGATCCCCTATTGCCCAGGGGCCCCATGAGTTGTCAGTATATACAGTTTCATATATACAGCATATGAAAGGCAATAGTGGCAAATGTTTTTGAGTGGTGGAGCACTGGAATAGCCGTGAATCTAAAAATGCAACACAGAATGTATTGCAGCAGACATTAGAAATTTGTCAGCTGAGGCATGGTACTTTTACAGTCCCAGAGCACAGGAATAGACCAGGATAGGTGGCAGGAGCTCGTAGTGGTGGTGGGTATCATTTTTGATTTTTTTTTTTTCTGGTTATGAAGGGGGGGGGGTCAGATGACACTTAAAAGCTGTCTGTAGCATCAGCAGCATGGGTTTTGTAGTCATTGGTAATGCAATCCTAGTTCAATTAAACAAAAGTGAACCAGTACACATTGTCAGGTGATGGACAAATTTGCTTCTCATTGAAACCCTCTCAGATCACACACTGGCTGCAGGGCAAGCCAAAAGATCTAGCACTTACTGTGCAATCTCCAGCATGTGTTGTGGTGGTATTGCATGACCACACTGACATAGAAAAAGCAGACGTTCTCTGCCTCTAGATACTGTGATTGTGCTGTCCCCTTTTACCGCTGTGTGCAGAACCCGTCTCTTATTCTAGGGCTGCCTGACATTTTAATATGATATTGCCTATGGCAATAGGGGGAATACATTTCTGGCATGCAGTGATGTGCTCCAAGGGGGAGCTTTGTGTCAGACAAGTGTATGCTACAGACCTCAAAATTAATAAAGAAAAGAAAAAGGCCCTAGCAAATATAATAAAATATTGCTTCCCACCCAAAAATAAACCCTGAAACACCTTAATCCATTTTTTTAACCTAGCAGAAAAAAGATAAACTACAGTTGTTGCGTACACAACCAAATAAGTCATCCTAACAGGCACTGATGAGTCTCAGAAGTGTCAACATTGCAGGGGGATGCACAAGAATATATAGCCCACCACAATTCAGTCCACAGTAATGTGTAGCTACTAACTCTCTCTGTACAAACTGTCAGCTCTCCCTAAACACATAATGACATATGGCTGCAATGAAGCCATCCTTTTATAGTGAGGGCCTGGCACATAACATAACCAACATTTTTGGCTTTTCTAAGCCTGCTGACCTAAGTTTAATGACCAAGCAGTACATTATGGTTACAATGAATTCAACCTGGCAGATTTTCATAAAAATTCACTGGGACTGCAAATTTTAAACATCTGGTTAACCATGAACCTAAGGAAGTGGCAAATCTGACCTGCATCTCTACCAATCACCTTAACATCTTCCTGATTCAGTGGATAAAAATGGACAATTATTGCATTCTAGTTAAGTCTAAATGTTACCTGGCCTATCAAGTGCCACATCCCAATATTTAGAGTTAAAACAGACATTTGACATGATGGAACTTTGAAGGCACAATACAACCGTTTTCATAAAATATAAATTTTATTGATACACTCACAATAAAATAATTTTTGACATCAAAATGTGTGATGAAAATCACAATTGCCTTATTAGTAACATCTCAAGATACATTACAAATCGTAAGTTACAGGTGTCAATTCTCTGAAAGCTCAACGCTTGGAATTTATCCACTTCATCAGGAGTCAGAGATGATTTAACACTAGATCTAAAAAGATATATATATATATATATATATATATATATATATATATATATATATATATACAGTGAAGGAAATTAGTATTTGATCCCCTGCTGATTTTGAATGTTTTCCCACTCACAAAGACATGATCAGTCTAAAAATCGAATGGTAGGTGTATTGTAACACTGAGAGACAGAATAGCAACAAAAAATTCAAAAGGAAAGGCATGTCTAACAAATTATGTATTCATTTGCATGTTCATGAGGGAAATAAGTATTTGATCCCCTTCACAAAACATGACTTAGTACTTGGTGGCAAATCCCTTGTTGGCAATAACAGAGGTCAGACGTTTCCTGTAGTTGGCCACCAGGTTTGCACACATCTCAGGAGGGATGTTGGCCCACTCCTCTTGGCAGATCCTCTCTAAGTCTTTAAGGTTTGGTGGCTGACATTTGGCAAATCGAACTTTCAGCTCCCTCCATAGATTTTCAATCCTTTGTTACCTTGGCCGTGTGTTTTGGGTCATTGGTATGCTGGAACACCCATCCATGACCCATTTTCAATGCCCTGGCTGAGGGAAGAAGGTTCTCACCCAAGATTTGATGGTACATTGCCCCGTCCATCGTCCCTTTGATGTGGTTCAGTTGTCCTGTCCCCTTAGCAGAAAAACACCCCGAAGCAGAATGTTTCCACCACCATGTTTGACAGTTGGGATGGTGTTCTTGGGGTCATAGGCAGCATTCCTCCTCCACTAAACACAGCGAGTTGAGTTGATGCCAAAGAGCTCGATTTTGGTCGCATCTGACCACAACACTTTCAACCAGTCCTCCTCTGCATCATTCAGATGTTCAGTGGCAAACTTCAGATGGGCCTGGACATGTGCTTTCTTAAGCAGAGAGACCTTGCGGGCACTGCAGGATTTCAATCATTATCTGCGTAGTGTGTTATCAATTGTTTTCTTGGTGACTGTGGTCCCAGCTGCCTGGAGATCATTGACAAGATCCTCACATGTAGTTCTGGGATGATTCCTCACTGTTCTCATTATCATTGACTTCTCCATGAGGTGAGATCTTGCATGGTGCACCAGATTTAGGGAGACTGACAGTTGTTTTGTGTTTCTTCCATTTGTGAATGATTGTACCAACTGTTGTCACTTTCTCACCAAGCTGCTTGAAGATAGTTTGGTAGCCCAGTCCAGCCTTGTGTAGGGCTACAATCTTGTCCCTGACATCCTTGGACAGCTCTTTGGTTTTTGCTATGGTGGAGAGTTTGGAATCTGATTGTTTGATTGCTCCTGTGGACAGGTGTCTTTTATACAGGTAACAAAATGAGATTAGCAGCACTCCCTTTAAGAGACTGCTTCTAAACTCAGCTTGTTACATGTATGAAAGACACCTGGTAGCCAGAAATCCTGCTGAATGATAGAGGATCAAATACTTATTTCCCTCATGAACATGCAAATCAGTGCATAATTTGTTAGACATGCATTTCTTTTGAATTTTTTGTTGCTATTCTGTCTTACAGTGTTACAATACACCAACCATCCGATTTTTAGACTGATCATTTCTTTGTGAGTGGGAAAACATTCAAAATCAGCAGGGGATCAAATACTTATTTCCATCACTGTGTGTTATATATATATATATATATTATTAGTATGTATTAATGCATTCCACTCTGTGTCTATGCATTTTGGATAGTACTTACCTGAATGTGTCCAAACAAAAGGGAGCAAGAAACTTAACAGATGGAAAGGAAGGCACATGTAGATATAAAAAATCATAGGCTCATAAACTTGTTGAGGGGCATACAGCGGCCCTGTTGGTAATACATTTTCTTAAGCTTGGTGGAAGGGAGAGGAGGTATGCTTATAGGGCATCTGCAATGTAAAATAACACCAAATACTCTCTAGTTTCCATAGTCACAGAAATAGTTTTCCCAAATATCCTAATACATAGCCATTGATGGGCATGAATATGACCACCTCCCCCATAGAGAAGATGAAAATAAGTGCCAGTATACATACATATGCACTGTTTACTTATGTGAAGGCAATAATTGAACACATTTTTACAAAATCCTCTTACCAAACAGGCGGACATTTACCACATCACATGCATATCCGTTATGCATGTCAGGATAATAGTTAAACTGATCCCAATGATAACTTTCAATATCCCAGTTAGCTCCTCCCAAGCCATAAACTGAGATTATCAGGGAATTAACCCATCAATATTTATCCCTAATTTTATTTTAGTGGGGCCTGTAGTCATTACCCAACTACAACTAAGCCACATAAATCAAACTTTTAAAAGAGCTTACATACCATATAATCAAAATAATCACATGTGAATTGCATGACATTTTGGCGGAACACAATACAACTAAGCATTATACACAGTATAATATTGCATTTTGTTAAATCATTATAGCTTTGTACTGTAGCACTGTCAATATTAATATATATATCAAAGTTCAAAGTTGTCAATATAAGTAGCTTAACAGATTGTTATTATTATAACCATTGCAGACCTTAATGACATATTATTATAAGAAAGGTTTAAAACTTACCACATCATTCAAGCCTGGCAGACTTGTTGCCTTCAGGTAATGAATCCATCTAGTTTCACGTTGCAAAACGTGCTTGTCAAAATCGCCCCCTCTTTCATTTTCATACATCCAGTCTAGTGCCATAAAAATAAACGGCCTTTTCACAAAAGAGTCCATGATCATATATATTCTATATCAAATGGCAAAACTGTCACCACCTATAGGCCGGCATGTAGGCCTTCTCCATAACTTTGATACTTTAGTCATGTCCTTTATGGCACTAGACCGGATATATGAAAACGAAAGAGGGGGCGATTTAGGAAATATATTACCAACAGGGCAGCTGTATGCCCCTCAACAAGTTTAAGAGCGTATGATTTTTTTTTATATCTACATGTGCCTCCCTTTCCAAACCTCTGACATTTGCTCATCTGTTAAGATTCTTGCTCCTTTTTGTTTGGACATATTCAGGTAAATAATATCCAAAATGCACAGTCACAGAGCGGAATGCATTAATACATACTAATAAGATATATATATATATATATATATATAATATGTGTGTATGTATATATATATATATATTTATATCTAGTGTTAAATCATCTCTGACTCCTGATGAAGTGGATAAATTCCAAGAAACGCGTTGAGCTTTCATTGAATTGACACCTGTAACTTACAATTTGTAATGTATCTTGAGTTGTTACTTAGAAGGCGATTGTGATTTTAATCACACATTTTGATATCAAAAATTATTTTATTGTGAGTGTATCAATAAAATGTATATTTTATGAAAATGATTGTATTGTGCCTTCAAAATCCCACCATGTCAAATGTCTGTTTTAATTGCATTCTAGTTTGTGGACAAAAGTAAAATCTTGGATACATTCACTCAATCACTAAAATCTCATGTAAGCTTTAACATGGTAAACAAACTTTCATCAAACGAATACCTGTTGACACGGCTAGGAAGGCCCTTGATCAAACACTTTTGTTACAGGGTGACAGCTGTCTTCCTATTGTACTCATATATTGTCACCCTGTTAGATGTACCCCAAGTGGCAATCATACATTGCACAGGAATGACACCCCTGTTGTTACTATCAGGAAGCCGGTCCAGAGCAATGATGTGCAGCTGATGCTGAAATGATTGTAAGTGGACAGGAAATGGCCGAGAGAGGCTGGAAGAGATCAGCAATGCTGAGATACAAACAAATGTGAAAACTATTTTAGTAATTGTCCAATTAGGCTTTAGATCTACTTTTATAAATGAAAAATGAGAAACCCTTCCATATGCTTACCTATATAGCCTAAGTGACCGTCTAGCTTTATTTTTATCTAAAGTTGTGCTCAAAAGTTTGTATACCCCAGGAAAATTGTATATGTATACAGTATGTACCATTTTTAAAGAAAACAGGCAAAACACATTTCTTTTATTTCTTATGGGATTCATATTCAATTGTAGGTCATAACAGAATGGCACAATCATAAAACAAAACATGGCAACAAGTAAACAAATGAAATTACCCCTGTTCAAAAGTTTGCATCTCCTTAGTTCTTAACACTGTGTGTTGCCCCCTTTAGCATCAATGACAGCGTGCAGTCTTTTGTGAGAGTTGTCTGAGGCGCTGAATTCTTGCAGGTGGTATAGCTGCCTGATCATCTTGGCAAAATGCTTCCAGGTCATGCAGAGCCTTTGGTCATCTTGCATGAACCACACGTTTTGCGATATCCCTAGAGTGGCTCAATGATATTAATGTCAGGAGACTGTGATGGCCACTCCAGAACCTTCATGTTTTTCTGCTGTTACCACTGGAGGGTGAACTTGGCTTTAGGGTCATTGTTGTGTTGGAAAGTCCAAGAGTGTCTAATGCACAGCTTTCGTGTAGAAGAATGCAAATTGTCTGCCAGTATTTTCTGATAACATGCTGCATTCATCTTGCCATTAATTTTCACAAGCTTTTCCATGTCTTTAGAGCTCACAAACCCTCAAAACATCAGTGAGCCACCACCATGCTTCACAGTGGGATGTTATTCATGTTTCTGTTGACCCCTCTTCAAACATAGCACTTATGGTTGGGTCCATAAAGCTCTGTTTTGATCTCATCACTCCAGATTAGTGTGCCAGAAGCTGTGAGGCATGTCAAGGTGTTGTTGGACATATTGTAACCAGGCTTTTTTTGTGGAATTGGTGCAGTAAAGGCTTTTTTGGCAACTCGACCATGCAGCTCATATTTTTTCAAGTTTTCTCATATTTTGCTCCATGACACAACCACTCCATCTTTTTCCAGAGCAGCCGGTATTTCTCCTGAGGTTACCTGTGGGTTTTTTTTTTGTATCCCAAACAATTCTTCTGGCAGTTATGACTGCAATCTTTCTTGATCTATCGGACCTCTGTTTGGTATCAAGCGATCCCCAAATTTTCCACTTCTTAATAAGTGATTGATCAGTACTGACTGGCATATTCAAGACTGAATATCTTTTCATATCCTTTTTCACCTTTATAAAGTTCCGTTACCTTGTTACGCAAGTCTTTTGACAGTTATTTTCTGCTCCCCATGGCTTAGTATCTAGCCTGCTCAGTACACCCACGTGAGAACTGACAAACTTATTGACTATTTATATACATATATTTATATATATATAAACTCTCAGATGTGGGAAATTAAACTTTAATTGCCATTTTAACCTGTGTGTGTCACCTTGTGTGTCTGTATCAAGGCCAAACATTTCAGGGTATGTAAACTTTTGAACAGGGCCATTTGGGTGATTTCTGCTATCATTATGATTTTAAAAGGAGGCAAACGACTATGTGATAATAAATGGCTTCATATGACCATCATCCTTAAATAAAAGACAGTTTTTTGGCACGATCAGTCATATTCTCAATATCCATTACAACATTTCTTGATTTTTGCCAGGGTATCGGGTACCTGGTGATGGAGGCCAATGGAGAGAGGGCTTCCCTTGCAGCTAAGTTCCAGACTCCCCTGAGAGTGGAACAGTGGGAGTCAGGCCCAAAGTGGCACAGGTCGCCTGTAGCATCTCTTGTTGGTGGTCCACCCAGTAGCACAGCTGATGCACGGAGATGAGGTCTGCAGACAGATGGCGCCTGTGCGAGGTATGCAAGCCCTTCCGGGAATAAAGGATTACTGGATAGCCGGTTCAAGCCAAGATCAGGTACCAGGTGGGAATCAGAGCAGACGTAGTCAGATGGCATAGCCAAGGTCATACACCAAGGAGCGAGAGAGAGAGTATCAGTTAGCCAAGCCGAGGTCAGATCAGGGATAAAGCAGAGTAGACAGGTCCAAGAGCAAGTATCAGGAAGTCACAGGTCACGATAGCACAGGAAACAGGAACAAGGTACGGGGAGCTAGAGATCATCCAGCAACTTTAGGGAGTGAAAAGCCTCCTTATAAAGGCCCTTTGGAGCCAAAACTGGGCCTGATGCGTGTATTTCTGTGGCCATGTAGGGTACTGGTGGAAATGCCCGGTCTTCCAGGACTTCTGCTGTGGATAGGACCCTGACACAGGGTATGAAATCCTTTGACCACAACTGCACTTATAGAGGGTTCCAGCAGTTTGTAGGTATCTAAGGAAAATTAACATAACTCATTTAGTCTGTGAGTGATATACATAGCCAGTGGGTCAGTCAACCTAATAAAAATGTTTCCTCCCTCACTAAGACCTGTTGGTTTTCTGGTTCTGAGAGGGTGTTAAGAACCAGAACTGTCAGTGGGACTTGAGACTAGGACATGAAGACCCTTTAGAGAAGTGGTTATGTTTAACACCAAAATTACACCACAGATCTATGCTGTCTGAATGGAATCCAGCTTAAGAAGCCAGGCAAACAAGCAAATAATGGTTTTCCACCTTCCCAAAGTACCATTCACACCAAGATTGCATGTAAAGTATGGTAACTAGGCTTAAATTAAATAAATTGAGAGTTAGAAGCAGAGTGAATATTTTCAGCTATCTTTATGTATCTATTTTCTTTCAGGTTTATCTAATGCAGTGGTATGGTTAATTTATGGTACTGTCTTTATAACATGACTTTCTCAATATTTCATCAATAATTACCCTTTAAAGTGGGTTATTTTTTAACCTCTATATCACAACCCCCTGAATATCCTACAAAGTACCACTGCCACAGGTTAAAGTTTCTTAACATTCTTTGCTTAGTGGCAAGTGCTGAGCATATCCTCACTCAGAGATAGCTGGTGGAGAACTAAAAATGTTGTCCAGCACACCAAAATATAGGTTTGATTTCAGAGACACACAAAAATTATACATTAACTTGAAGTTCTGTCTGGGCCTAAAATAAGCTTTAGAAGCATTCATCAGTAGGTGCAATCCAGTGATATGTATGCACCAGGGGCGGACTGACCATTTGAACACTCGGGCACTGCCTGAGGGCCCGGGGTCAGTAGGGGGCCCCATGAAATGCCCCTGGTACCTTTTTATAGGCTTTTTTGAGTGTGGGCAAGGACATAGGGGCCCCATGATCCCCTATTGCCCGGGGGCCCCATGTGTTGTCAGCCCGCCCCTGGTATGCACTTTCCTAAAGTAGATTATTTGAAGGTAAATATGCAGCTTAAAATGGACAACTTTGCATGAATAGATTCATGACTTTTCAACAGCGACAGTTTAAATTTTATAGTACATCATTTTTGGATAATTTCCTGAAGCTTTCATATACAGTTAGGTCCATATATATTTGGAAACAGGCACAATTTTAGTTTTTTATCAGATATTTACCAAAACATATTCAAACTATAGTTATATAATGGATATGGGCTGAAAGTGCACACTCTCAGGTTTAATTTGAGGGTATGTACATCCAAATTAGAGGCAGGGTTTAGGAATTACAGCTCTTAAGAGTAGCCATCCACCCTTTTTTCAAGGGACCAAAAGTAATTAGACAATTGATTAAAATCATAAATAAAATGTTAATTTTTAATATTTTTTTACTTTACTGACAATGACTGCCTGAAGTCTGAAACCCATGGACATTACCAAAGACTGGGTTTCCTTCTTTCCGATGGTTTGCCAGGCTCCAACTGCAGCTGTCTTTAGTTGTTCTTAGTGGGTCTTTCTGCCTTTAGTTTTGCCTTCAACAAGTGAAATGCATGCTCAATTGGGTTGAGATCAGGTGATTGACTCTGCGATTGCAGAATATTCCACTTCTTGTCCTTCAAACGCTCTTGGGTTGATTTTGCAGTGTGTTTTGGATCATTGTCCATCTGTACTGTGAAACACCGTCAAATCAACTTTGCTGCATTTGGCTGAATCTGGGCTGACAGTATATCTCTAAACACTGCAGAATTCATCTGGCTGCTTCTGTCTTCTGTCACATCATCAATAAACACCAATGACCCAGTGCCACTGGAAGCCATGCATGCCCATGCCATCACACTGCTTTCCCCATGTTTTACAGATGACGTTGTGTGCTTTGGATCATGAGCTGTTCCAAGCCTTCTCCACACTTTTTTCTTCCCGTCATTCTGGTACAGATTCATCTTAGTTTCATCTGCCCAAAGAAAACTTTTCCAGAACTGGTCTGGCTTTTTTAGATTTTTTTTGGCAAAGTCTAATCTGGCATTTCTATTCTTCAGGCTTATGAATGGTTTGCACCTTGTGGTGAACCCTCTGTATTTGCTCTCATGAAGACTTCTCTTGATTGTAGACTTTGACAATGATACACCCACCTCCTGGAGAGTGTCCTTCACTTGTCTGGATGTTGTGAATGGGTTTTTCTTTACCATAGAGAGGATCCTGCGATCATCCACCATTGTTTTCTCCCATGGACATCCATGCCTCTTTGTGTTGCTGAGCTCACCAGTGTGTTCTTTCCTCAGAATGTACCAAACTGTTGATTGGCCACTCCTAATGTTGCTGTGATCTCTCTGATGGATTTGTTTTGTTTTTGAAGCCTTACAATGGCCTGTTTCACTTGCATGGACAGCTCCTTTGAATGCATGATGTAAGTTCACAGCAATAGATTACAAATACAAATACCACACTTAGAATCAACTCCAGACCTTTTGCCTGCTTAATTAATGAAGAAATAATGGAGTAGCCCACACCTGGCCATGAAACTGCTTTTGATTCAATTGTCCAATTACTTTTGTCCCCTTGAAAAAGGGGGGATGGCAACTCTGAAGAGCTGTAATTCCTAAACCCTTCCTCCAATTTGGATGTACATACTCTCAAATTAAACCTGAGAGTGTGCACTTTCAGCCCATATCCATTATATAACTATAGCTTGAATAAGTTTTGGTAAATACCTGAAAAAAGCTAAAATTGTGCCTGTGTTCAATTATATCTGGACCTAATGGTGTGTGTGTGTGTGTGTGTGTGTATATGTATGTATATATATATATATATATATGTATTCATGCATATTATTGATACCTAATTTGCATCAAATGTTTTATAAAAATGTAATTAGGAAAGTTACCAAATGTAAGTTTTGGATTAGTCTCTCAGTAGTGTTTTCCTGCCCTGCCCTATCCTTCTCCCAGGTGTGTCTACTGCTCTGCAAACCTTTTCCTGGAATATAAAGGATCAAACTGGATACTAAATACGACTTCACTACAGCTGCAGAGGGTATATAATCGAACTCACTCCAGAGCTAATAAATGTCCAAAAGATCTTCTAGAAAAGGCAATTTAGAAAAAGAAATGACAAAATGACAGGATAGTCTAATGCTGTGTAAATATTCAGAAGTAAAATTGGCTTTAGATTCTGATAAAAAAAATTAGATTTATGAATCATCTGAAACACGAAAATAATTGGATGAAACTTATTATAGAACACTGAGATGGGTTTTGTGAAGATGTGTGGGAAAAAGTTGCATTCTTACAGAGTGAATTTAAAAGAATTTTCTGACTAAAGCTAACCATGTACTGGTAGATTTTTGAAAGAACAATCATATGCAAAATATTGGCAGTACACTTGATAATGTAGAGACTGACAAATGTTGTTCAAAAAACTACATAAAGTGTTAGAAATTTGTTCAAGAAAATATGTTTCATTATTATTTAGTTTAAAGGATAAGTTCACCTTTAAACAAAAAAAAAAATAAATGCACATTTTTTTTTGCAGGTACAAAAATGTACATTTATTATTTTGTTTCTGGAGCCTCTGAAGCATTGCACCAGCGAGCAGCAGATTGCTGGTGCCATACAGGTCTGCCCCTGACATGTCAGTATATATGCTTGCTCGTACGTCCCGTTCAGGCAAGCAGATAATGACAGAAAGGCTCAATGAACTTCCACGGAACTGTGGAGCGCAAAGGCTGTCAGAACTTGTAGTTTTCCCATTCACAGAATACTGTGAATGAGTGATGTGGCCCCCGCACTCCTGCTCCCCATTGTGGCAGCTAATTTTGGAGATTCTCCTCCCCGTTAGCTGTTACAATCATTTAAAAATGCGGCTGTGCGGGGCTCCACCCTCCCTCCTGCCCTACCTTCCATGAATGGGAAAACTACAAGTTTAGACAGCCTTTGCGGCTGTATTTTCAATGGACTACCATGGCGCTCCATGGTGCTGTGGTAGTTCATTGAGCCTTCCTGTCAGTATGTATCTGCTTGCCTGTATGAAATGTATGAGCAAGCAGATATACTGACAGATCAGGGGGAGAACTGGATGGCACCAGCAATCTGCTGATTGCTGGTGCAATGCTTTAGAGCAGTGGTCTCCAAACTGCGGCCCTTTGTTTGCTTTTATCCGGCTCTTGGGCACTATTTCATTCACCGACACCAATAATGGGGCACAGTTCCTCCCAATGACACCAACAATGGGGCCCAATGGCACTAATGATGGGGCACAATTCCTATCAATGACGCCAACGATGGGGCACAATTCCTCCCAATGATGCCAGTGATGGGGCACAATTCCTCCCAATGATACCAATGATGAGGCACAGTTCCTCCTAATGACAAAAACAATGGGGCACAGTTCCTCCCAATGATACCAACAATAGGGCCCAATGACATCAATGATTGGGCACAGTTCCACCCAATGAAACCAGTGATGGGGCATAGTTCCTCCCAATCTTAGCAATGATGGGACACTATTCCTACCAATGACACCAACAATGACACCAATGATGGGGCACAATTCCTGCAAATGGCACCAAAGATGGGGCATTGTTTACTCCAACTGATGCTGGAACATTTTCTACTCCAGATGGTCACAGTATGGCCCCTCTAAAGTCTTAAGGACAGTAAACTGGCCCTTTGTTTAAAAAGTTTGGAGACCCCTGTTTTAGAGGCTCCAGAAACAAAAAATAATAAATGCACATTTTTTTACCTTCAAAATAATGTGCATTTATTATTTTTTGTTAAAAGGTGAACGTATCCATTAATAAATATAAAGTCAGGAAAAAGAGAAAAAAAAGTATAAATGAAATGAATTCACCAAAAACAAGATAGCTTTGTGGTCCAAATGAAAACAGGGATTTAGATGTATATGTTTATTTTTTAAGGGAGATTGTGTTGATGAGATATGTCAGTTTAAAAAAATGAGAATAATCTCTAGAAGAGGCAAATAGGGGGAAAGAGAATACAAAAAAGGGAAACATGAAAAGTGCAGTGGTAACAGATCCTTCCACAATAAAGATTTATAATTAATCAAAATATACCTTGGAAGATGCATAACAATCTCTATTGTGAAAGAAATTATGCTTTATTCCCCTGGATACCCCCACTCAGTACCAGCTGTTCATTGATTTGAATAGGGAAGTTGACGATCCAGAGGCATTATAATATAAAGATTCAAAAGATTTAGAAGGAGTAAGTAGAGATGTAAAGATTGAGTGAGGCAGTATGAGAACAGAATTAGAAACTCTAGCTATGTTTGAAGAGTTGTGGATTGCAAACCTGGGGTTAGCAGATTAAATAGATGAAAAATTCTAAAGGATTAGTGAGGGATAACCCATGAGCGTTCAATCACACCCCATGTAAACCCAAATCAGTTTTCTAGCCACATTGGTTGAAAGGAAGACATGTATCAAATGTTATAGGATTTATCAAGCAGATACAGGAGGATGAGTGGTTATACAGGGTAGGGCAGAGTACTTAGGAGAATTATAGATTCCTAGGGGGTGTTGAAACATCTAGAAAACCATACTGAAAAAGGCATGTAAAGCATCACATCCGTATCGTATAAGAAAACCGTAGAAAAAGGTATGGGACTTTCAAGGTGCCTAAACTACATAATAGTTTAAGCACCTTAAAAGTCCCATATAATTTTCTACCTTTTTGGTTTAAATCTAGAAAACTAAACGATGAAAAAGAAAATCCAGTTGTGGCATAGAAGAATGAGTTATCAGACATATTGAAACAAGCACAAGCAGATATGATCATTGCTAAAGCAGAACTAAAATTTCTATACATAGAATGTCTGGTGATATGTACTGGATTCCAGACATACAGTATGTTAGATATCCGATCACAACATAGATGGGAACCTGCTCACCTCCGGGTGTCTTTAGATGTCTCCTCTTTATATATATATGTCTTTAGGACATGAATATTGATTGGAAGCTTTGAGTCATTTGTAAGGTAATGAATAAGCCAGGTATGATTCCCAAACAAATGTTGCTTCTAATACAAAGTACTTAATATGTTCTAAGTCACAACTACTTTTTGTCTTTATGGAGGAAGAGGAGGAGCCAGGTTCATCCCAAGTTATGCCAACCTATTGATTATTGGTAGCAATTAAATGCCGGGGCCAGTAACCCTTTTGAGGTGCAAGATACATAGACAATATTATGCTGATCTGGGATGGGGTGAGGGATGAGCTGAAAAAAAGTATAACATACTGTCAAAATAATCCCTACATTATATGCTTTACTTATGTAATAGATTCCAAATCACTAATATTTATTGATTTGGACTCATCTCTGAGATGCATTTCAAATCCACCTAGGATAACTCTTCTCTTCATGCCTGTAGTGGGTATGATAAGAGGTGGATACAAAATGTCCCCTTGGGTTAGTTTTTCCAGATTAAGAGCTGATTCACACATGTGCGGTGCGGATTGAAGCTCGGGTTTCACAGCTAATTGATACAGTAGTTGTTCAGTGGTTCATGTCAGGTTTAGGACAGGATTAGCTCAGGATCTTATCCTGTTCACACATATGCGGTTTAGAAATGGTTCCTATAGAAGACAATAGACTGTAATCTGCACCTGAACCTGAAGGCACTGCTCAGAAATCATACATGACTCTTTTTCAAACCGCACTGAATCCACACTGCCGGTGCACCAGACATATGTGAACAGGCACCATAGGAACATAGGAAGCAATTTTTTTTTCGCATGTCGTGTGGATCGGATTCAGTTCAAACTGCATCCAATCCGCATATATGTGAACTGGCACTAAAAAGAACCTGCATAAAAGAGAACTGCTTGACATAATAATATTAATAACTTATAGCGATGTTTTCAACCTCTTTTCAGTCAAGGTACCATTAAAATTCTGAACAATCTCGAGGCACCCCACTCTAAAATGTAAAAAACTAAACTTATAGTTTTACATAACGTAGCACCATCCATGCACATAGGATAGAGGTGATTTATTCCTCCAAAGACTAATCCAGCATTTTTCTTACCCCTCCGTTTCTTTCCCATGAGCCCATTGCTGACGGAGAGAGGCAAATAAGGATGCTGTGCAGGCGCCTGACATCCTCTTTATCAATTAATAATGTCATTGGTTGTTAGGATGCCGATGGCTGAAGTTTGTAATCGTGTACATTGAAAACCTTATAACTAAAAGGCAGGCTTCTTCCATCCTCTGGCTTGAATACAATTTTTGGGCAAGCTTTAGGCCAAGGCACCCCAGGGTACCTGGGCACCCTGGTTGAAAAAGGCTGTCTTAAAGGACAAATTTCTAGAAAATGATTATCAGCTGGAAGTAACAGAAGAGGTTTTCAAAAGTATAGTAAAATAGAGGAAAGAGAAGTAGATGAAGAAAAGTATGGTTTAATAATCAGGCTTTTGCCATTACAAGAAATACAGTCGAAGATATTCTTTAGCAAACCTAGAGTTCTGAGAAATTATATTGCACCAAGTAGGGTCAGGAAAGTCTCTTCCCAGATGATGGAGACTATCAATTACAACGTTTTGAGCCAAAAAGGCAATTATAATTAAGTTAGAAATTGGAGGGCATGTCCTTATATGTGGCATAAAAGACATGAAATGCAGGGAAGTGACAGATGATCATTTTACACGAACACGGAACTACACTGCATCTGAGCACCAAAAAGCAAAATACTATTCAATGAATTTATTATATTCAAAGCAAACTCCCCCATCCATCCATGTCTCCATGCTTTATTTTGCTAAGAAATCACTTTGAAAAACACCCCCATAGCATTTCTGGCTGTGGTCATCTTGAGTAAGAGCAGATGATTTATGTAGCATTTACTTCCTGGAATCCATCTGCCTTTAGCTCAGGCATGCAGGAAGGGGTGCTAAAAAAAAACCCTCCTTCCTTCCTCCCCTCCTGAAGACTCCTGTGATGTATGCCATCATTTGCCTAAGCCTGCAAACCAGGGAGTAACTGAAGAAATGTAAAAAATAAAAAAGTTAAAGCAAATAAATCTAATATACTTTCCTATCTATTTACTAAGGCTATCAGCATAAGGATTACAAATAGTTGATGTTGATTTAGAGAGTGGAGTTCCGCTTTAGGCAATTTGTAAACTGTGTAATAAAATGTTTTTGTTTCTGGAATTATGATTTGACTCCAGATATGACATAATAAAATATGACATCTTATATATTATTATTATGCAGTATTTATATAGCGCCAACAGTTTGCTCAGCGCTGTACATTATAAATATATAAAGCACAGACGGAATAGAGAATTGAGATTGGTTTACTATCGTAACTGGAAGTTATCCAACTTATTGGTTAATGGTTACTAAGGGCTGACAGCTATAGTGAGGGTGTGGAAATCAATAGTAACTGGTTGTGTCCCTAGGAAGGCATCAGCACTACACACAGTGTGTCCAACAGGTGAAACATGGCAAGGGGAGAGTGTCTAGCATTGCAAGAGTTCAAGTTTAAGCAGTATGAGCTTGATTATTCAAGAGAATTGGACAGGTACCTGGTTTTAACAGGTATCCGCTCCCACTTCTGGTCAGATGCAGGGGCGGACTGACAACTCATGGGGCCCCCGGGCAATAGGGGATCATGGGGCCCCTGTGTCTTTGCCCAAACTCAAAAAAGCCTATGAAAAAGGTACCAGGGGCATCTAATGGGGCCCCCTACTAACCCCGGGCCCTCGGGCAGTGCCCCAGTTTTCAAATGGTCAGTCCGCCCCTAGTCAGATGCACCCATCCTTCCCCACAGCGTTCTGGGACACGTCACAGGTCCCAGAAGACAGGTCCCATTCGCAAAGCAATTCACGAATGCACAGTGAAGCTGGCTGTGAAGCTGCAAGGCTTCACTTCCAGTTTCCCTTACTAAAGATGCTGCCACCTGCACCTGAAGTCAATTGAAGAACTGACTTGGGTGAGGACATCACTGGATCCCTGCACAGGTAAGTGTCCTTATATTATTAAGTGCTCATTCACACTAGAATGCTTTGCAGGAGAGCCACATTCCTATGCGGCTTCCCACACCGCATTCCGATCTTGATGCCCCTGAGATCTGCTGCGAGGGTCAGTTAAAGTTAACGACACCCCAAACGCAGGTCATATGCATTTGCCCACACCGGCTTCACCAAAACCGCATGGTACAAAGTATCATGCAATGCAATTGCCTTGCATTTAAAAAAAAGTAGTGCATGCACAAATTTTAGCGCGGTGCGATTTCATTACATTCAAATGAATGGGCTTGAAATCGCACCGCATAGTCCCGCATATGAATCACACAGGAATGCACAGTGTGTTCCTGTGCGATTTATATCAGGGCATAGTGTGAACCGGCTCTAAAAGTAAGCAGCTACAGCATTTGAAAAATTTACATTTTTTTGGGGGGAGCCTGGAGCTCCGTTTTAAGTCTAAATGTTTTTATCGTTCTTATGCCATGGAACCCTACAGTAGAAGCACTACCTTTTGGCAGTCAGTGCAGTCCTGTATATGCATTTTATCTGTGCATTTTTGTGTGGTTGAAGTCTCCCTTAGGACATTAGGAAATATATAGGAAAAATATAAAAAGGAAATATACGTATGTGTGTATATATAATATATATATATATTATATATATATATACACACACACTGTATATGATATATTTGACAAAGTACTGTATATTCATGTAGTGGTGGATAATACTTTGATAATGCCCGCTTAATGATAGGAGAAGGAAATCTTTGTTGTTTTTTTCATCTCTAATTGCATTTGGATTTAAGTGCCCTTACAGTGATTTTAAAAGCATTATTTCATGCTGAAATGCCATCTGATGATCACTTCTCCATTGCTAAAATGAACATTGTCAAGGGCATCTTAATTCTACACTGTCATTCTAATCACAAGTGATGAGGACACAGTCTTTTGGAGCATTGCATATGAAATGTATTTATGGTGTCTCTATAGTAATTTGTTTTATGAATTGTATTTTTTTTAACAGGATCTTGTTTTGCACAGTAGCATATGTAGCATGTTAGATAAGCTGTGCTCTATTTTAGCAGTTTATTTCCATTTTTTTGTACTAAACTGGCAGATAATGTGCATTTAATGTGTATTTAAAGCAGTTTTAAACCCAAGAGCAAGCATTTGTTATCTTGCATCTTACCAATTCTTAGATGTGATGGCTGTATTAGTTTCTTTTTTTAGGCTTTCTTTTTTTTATTTTATTTTAATTGTTATACAGGATTTATATAGCGCCAACAGTTTGCTCAGCACTTTACAATATAACGGGAGACAATACAGTTCAATACAAGAGGGTTAGGAGGGCCCTGATCCTTGGAGCTTACAATCTAAGATTTTCATCTTTCATTCAGCCAGCATGTCTGCTGTTATTCAGAAGTTCAAGCTCTCTAGCAGAATGTATCAGTTTACATGGATGAGTCAATCCATTTACCACTGGCAGGGGTGATTAAAATTATCAGCTTTTGTTAGTATAAAACCTTTATCCCAAAAGGAAAAATAGCTGTTTGCTGTAACTGATTATAAATTGTGAGCTGGAGTTTGGCTTCAGTTTGTTATTGCATTCAAATCTGGTACAGTAATACCTTTACCACTTCCATTACACCCACCACCCCCACCCCCACCACAGACTGACAATGCTGCTGTCTGCTGTGTCCTGGCTCATTCCACCAGTGTCTCACTAAGGCTACGTTCACACTAGCGTTGTGTGCAGGCGGCAGAGAGGCATTTGGGAAGCGTTTTTACCGCTTCCCAAACGCCTCTGACAATTCTGCACATTGCAGCACATGGTGCTGTTCTAACGGGAGCGTTAGCGTCGTGTCCCGCCAAAACGGACGCCTCTGGTTGAGTCAGGAGGCGTTGAAGCCTCCTATTCTAGTCTATGGTGCCGCTCCACAAACGCCCGGCCGGCGTTTGCGACATGGTTGCAGGGCGTTTGCAGAGCGGTAACACCATTCAAACTGCATTATAAGCGATTGTGGGGCATTTTTAACGCTCGGCAAATGCCTAGCAACTGCCGCTAATCCGCACATGCGGCGCTTGCGGCGCATTTGCCGAGCGTTAAAAAGCGCTCGGCAAATGCCAGACCAACGCTTGCCAAATGCTATAGGGGCGTTTTGCAAGCGTTGGTAAAACAGTCACGTGTCAACGAGCGCTAATGAAGAAGGTGTTACTGGTCAGATCATCAGGTGATAACAGAAGGAAAACAGCCTAAAAAACAAAAAAAAACTAATGCAGCCACCACATCTAATGTTTGGTAATAATTCATTTTTTGTTTTTGGTTTTAATGCCACTTTATTTTACTTTATATTTACATTTTTTTTTCTTCTCTTCCACTGTTACAGATAAGCAGTTACACAGGCAGTGTTAAGAAGTCAGAGAGGTTTATAAAGTGCTCTATTATAGACACTTAAATGTCAGCTGTGGTTTGGGCCAGTTTCAGATCATCATTACTCTTTTCAAGAATTCTTTTAACAAGCCTTTTTGTTCAGATTGGTTGTATTCTAGGTGGACATTTTAGTGCTTTTTTGTGACATTTACATTTTCACACATTATATCTCAGTGCCATTGTCATTCATACATTACAGTATAAATTGGTTTGGGCACATGAAGTATTCATGATGATATTATAGGGGAATCACTGCTCTTGTTTGAACTATTAAGCTTGTTAAACAAGTTTTTTTATGGTGTGGGGCTGACTAGACCCTTGAAAATATCGAGCCTAAGAGCTCTACCTGCTGGCTGCACCTTAAAAAATAAATAGATAAAAAATGTATACGGTATGTGTATATGTATGTGTGTGTGTGTGTATATATATATATATATATATATATATCTATCCAGGGGTGGACTGACAACTCATGGGGCCCCCGGGCAATAGGGGATCATGGGGCCCCTGTGTCCTCGCCCACACTCAAACCACACCCAAAAAAGCCTATGAAAGGTACCAGGGGCATCTCATGGGGCCCCCTACTGACCCCAGGCGGTGCCCGAGTTCTCAAATGGTCAGTCTGCCCCTGTATATGTCTCATATATAGCTTGGTCATGACACAGAAAGGAGATGACCAGCTGACCTCATTAGCACACACCCTGCATCATCTACCCTCCTACCTCCCACCCACTTCCAGGTGCACGAATATTAAATGAGAAGCAATCAATCAGTGATCACTGTTCTCATTAAATACACAGGCATCAAATTTTATTTTTCCACCTTAACTTTCATCTTGCATAGATCATTCATTTGGCAGAGTGTGCTGAGTATTCTGACTCAGATTGTTGTGATAGCGATTTATCCCTTGTGAGACCTCTCTGCCTAGCCTGTATAAGCAGATATAATCACTGTTGACAATCCTTATCAGATAGCTTGAATTTACCAATACTCCAGAAGTTGCTTTATTCTGTACATGTGAAACAGGATACAGCAGAATGAATGGTTTCCAGTATTATGCGGTCAAAAGATGATACTTTCTGTAGCGTACTATGTAGAATACATGTGTCCCTGTTACATGTGGTCTGTTAGCTGCCTCCATGACACAGGAAGTGCTGTACTCAAGAAGAAGGGAGGAGCTTCATATACAAAGGAATTGTGTCATAGATCTCAGGGAGGTAATATAAAACAAATGCATTACCAAATAAGGCCACTGGATGGCAGCATTACTAACTATAGAAATATCCATAGAAAATGGTACAAAAAATAAACTATATGAATTCTCATGTACATTAACATAAATATTAACTGTGTAACAGCATACTGAGTGATCAGATAACAGCCTATGTGGATGGAGCTGTATTACTGAAAACAGGAGAAGTATGTTCTGGGTTCTGTAAAATTCACACACACTATACAATTTGATTGTACAATCTCCTTTAGATCTACCATCAACTATGTAGTACAAGGGCCTGCCTGATTGGATACAGAGTGATTGGGTAGATAGGTGGGTTCTCCCAATCTGGAAAATATAAAGGAAATTGTACACATTCCTGGATGTGTTTTTTGGGGCGGTGTTTTGGAGCATTTTCGCTTGTCACACATAGTGCAGCTCATCCAATTGAATGGGCTGCTGTACGTGCGATAATCGCCCCAAAGAAGCTCTAGAATTTTTTTTTTAAGAGTGGAGCAGGGGCGGACTGACAACTCATGGGGCCCCCGGGCAATAGGGGATCATGGGGCCCCTGTGTCCTTGCCCACACTCAAAAAAGCCTATAAAAAAAGGTACCAGGGGCATTTTATGGGGCCCCCTACTGACCCGGGGGCCCTCGGGCAGTGCCCGAGTGACTGAATGGTCAGTCCTCCCCTGGAGTGGAATGCTTTTCTTGCTGTGATGTTTGATGCAGCACATTTCTGAAATGCAAGGCAAAGCGTGAATTTTCTGTGCAGATTGCCATGCATTCAGAAACACACAGATGTGAATGGAGCCTCATTGTTCTGTGTAAAGAAACCAATTTCACTTTCAGACCCCATTGAAATCTAGCATAGTGGGAGTGCACATTTCTTGGTTTGTTTTACCCGTGACACGCATCGAGCAGCCCATGGATTTCAATGGGCAGTGCTACATGTGGCTCATGGGATATTTTGGTGGAATGTGAGTTGTGTGTTTACTATGTGTTTTGATGTGATTGCCACTTGTTTTTTCACATGGAAAAATGTGTTTACTTTTGTGTTTGGTGTGCCGTTAACAATTAATGGCACTGAAAGTTCAACTAGTTAATTTTAGGTGTATAAAGTTGGTCATACACAATGCAATCTGATTGTACAATATCTGCACAATTTCCTTTAGATTTTCCAGAGCTAGGGAATAGGAGGACCCACTTATTCATCCAATCACTCTGTATCCAATCAGGCAGGCCCTTGCACTACATGGTAGATCTAAAAGAGATTGTACAATCAGATTGTATAGTGTACAGTGAGCTTTACAGCACCCAAAACACACTTCTCCTGTTTTCAGTACTACAGTTCTATCCACATAGGCTGTTATCTGTTCACTCACAACACTAAATTAATGATCTATGCAAGACGAAAGTTAAGGTAGAAAAATAAAAATTGATGGCTAGTGAGAACAGTGATCACTGATTGATTGCTTGCATTTAATATTCATGCACCTGGAAGATGGGTGGGAGGTAGGAGGGTAGATGATGCAGGGTGTGTGCTAATGAGGTCAGCTGGTCAACTCCTTCCTGTGTCATGACCTAAAGTATCTGCAGGAAGTAAAGCAGAAGTAGTGGAGAAGCTTTTTATGCAGCCATCTGGGCACTGACATAAAGATGTGTAGAAAAATGGAAAGCTTCTGAATTTCTGCAAAAGAAGTACATTAATGCCATACTGGTACATAGGGGAGCTAGAATTTAGAAAAAAAAAAGGTGAACAAAGGTGAACTTATCCTTTAAATGTTAAAGTGCAACTAAAGGCAAAACTTTGGGTTTCTTTTTAGTTTTGGACAGAGTGGAGATGCATCAGAACACCTGTCAGTTTTAACCTCCTTAGCGGTAATCCCAAGTGTAGCTCGGGGTAAAATTTCTATACCAAAAGCGGTAACCCCGAGCTACACTCGGGCTTACCATGCGGCGCTGTTCTGGGGGTCCCTGCAGCACTTACCTTGTCCTTCGCTCCCGCGATGTGTCCCCTGCAGCGTCTCCGGCCATCTCCTCCGGCTGATGCCGGCATCCGGCTTCTGTGTTCCGGTCCCTGTGACGTCGGGACGTACGGGCCCCGGAACCAGCGGGAAATTTGAAATTTTTTAAAAATGTCATTTTTGCTGTCATTGCTGTTTCAATGCATTTCACATATATTTTGTCCCTACTGCTTTGTCCTGTGCCCTGCCTGCATTTTGAATGTTCTTTCTGCCTGGAAACTGAGAAAAGTCCATGGCGTCCAAAAAGCGTCCCTTTACGTCAAAAGCGGTTTTAGAGCAGCGATAGTAAATCAGAACCACTTGCAGAATTAAATGATAATGATTTGTGGGGAAATTCGTCATCAGACACTGAAAACGATTTTGCGACTTTGCTCAGCGATGTGCGAATTTGCCTCTGTATTTCAAATTTCAGTGCTTTTGGTTTGATTATATTATTGAATTAAATTTATTATTATATTATTATTTTTTATGATTAAATTATAATTTATGATTTCGTGTTTCAAATTTTATCATACCCGGGATGTTTAATAGACTCTTGTTCATACAGATTTCAGTGAGTTCCTAAAAATTACAGCCTACAATAAAAAACTACATATTTCCATGCAAAAAAATGGTACCGCTTTCAGCACAAAAAATCGGAAAGAATCATACCGCCAAGGAGGTTAATTGCTGTCTGTGCCCCCATTATGGAGATTCACCCTATTTGTCCTGTTTATTGTTACCATCAAAAGTAAACGAATAGCCTACATTTTGGGTTGTTGCCAGGAAAGTAATAGGGGGGGAATTCTTCTAATAGGGATGCTAATTCTGATGCCCCTGGTGATGCGCCAATATTCCCTCACTTTGGAGAGATTTCCTCTCACTTCCTGTTTTGGCTATGAGACAGGAAGAGAAGTCTCCCCAATGGGACACATATGGCAACCCCCCCCCCAAACAAAGAAAGAGAAAAACAAACAGGTTATAACTCTCCCTTACTCTATTCAAAATTTGAAAAAATAAAAAAACTTTTGCATTTACTTACACTTTAAGGATTAGGTTGAGAACATTATTTGCTGTTTGGGTTTTGTTGATGAATTAGGGTGACTAAGATCATTTTCTGAAGTGTGAGTAAGTCAGTTTTTTTATGTTCTTCCAAAATATCAAGTGCTGTATAGGTGTGAGTGCCACGGAAAAAATACTTGTGAACCATCGTTACATACAGTAATTAAAAATGGGGGTAGGAAATTCAGCACTGATATACTGACTGAAAAACTGTCTCGTCAATTTTTGCTAACCAGAAAAAAAGTTTGTGTTCTATTTAATTGGCCGCTAATTTGAGTGCAGTGGTGTGTGTATATATTCCATCATTTTCAGTGTCTCTTTCGCTTGTTCTTTGAGTTCACTTCATAAGAAACTGAGCAGTGTGCAATATACAGTAATGTATGGAAAGTGATCTTATTGGTTGGCATATGTTACAGTATTTTGCATCAGGAGTGAAGAAATGTGTTAAAATAGATGTAACCTCAATCACTGAAATCTCATTTTAGCTTGAATGTGTTATCGCAATTTCAAAAACTATTTTCAATCCTTGTAAATCTGCAGCGTTCATTAACAGAATACCTGGTGATCTTGCCATGAAGGTCTCTGTTCAGGCACATCAGGTTATTGGGTGACTGGTATGTCCTAGCTGTGCTCCTGTTTTGTAACCCTGTTCCCTGCTACCCTGATTGGGGCTACAAGCAGTCTTGCTGACAAACGTTGCGCAGGCAAAGTCCACTGTCATCACAATGAAGATGACCCAGAGCAATCCTGTGGAGACGACACTGGTGTGAATGTATGTAGGCAGGAAGGCTTAAAAAAGACTGGTGAAGATCGGCAGCACTGAACTCAAAAACGATGAAAAGGATGGTGAGAATCACCAGATCACTGAATGATGCACAGGAATTTAGAAACTAAAACTGCCATCTTGTGAGGGTTGTGATAACAGTGGAAACCTCATGCTGACTACTAGACTACTTGGACTCCAACTGTTCACATCATCCTTTTCACGCAGCCCCAAGCACTTTTCTAAAAACTCTCTTATCTAATATGATCACTTAATATAACTGCAATGCATTTTTTTTCTGTTTCTATCATTTCTTTTAAAGATCTTTCACAAAACAGAGTACAAAGGCCAAAACAGGCATATCATCATTTGTCAAGAATAGAAGCAAGTGAGCGTCCATAACTCAGATGGAGTATATTGTCAACAAATAAGTAGGAGCAGCAATGGAAATACGTAATTGCAAGCTAACTTATATCAAAATATAGTTAGAGTGGTATCAGCAATTCTGTTTGTTTAGAAGCTACAACTGTCTTTCACTAGATTTCAGTTAGAGGTCATTCTCTCTTCCAAGGTTGCTAGGGTCCATAGACAAAAAATGGTAGTTTGATTTAGGGCCTGTTCATGATTCATGATTGCTCTGTTCAGTCCTTGAGGCACTAACATTTAAAAACATTGGGTAAACCATTACATGTTTAATTTGTGTAAACTTTATGCAGTCCCAACCAGGGGCGGACTGACAACTCATGGGACCCCCGGGCAATAGGGGATCATGGGGCCCCTGTGTCCTTGCCCAAACTCAAAATAGCCTATGAAAAAGGTACCAGGGGCATCTCATGGGACCCCCTACTTACCCCGAGCCCTCGGGCAGTGCCCGAGTTTCCAAATGGTCAGTCCGCCCCTGGTCCCAACACTAAACTGAATGGAAAAGGGAATATGAAGCAAAGAAGGGGATATGAAGCAAACAGGAATGCTGTTTTATTTCTACACAATGTAACCGATACAGTTGATAAATTAGGGAGAGGAACAGTCATGGTTTGGCTCCCCACCCATTACAGGTCCAGAACGAATTGCTCCCTTTACGCTCTCTGCAGTCCTGTGACCTTTTTTTTTTGCGTGTGAAATTATCTCATCTTCTGTGGTTTGATTTCATGACTGCTATATGTGACAAAATGTGATGGACCACCTTGCACCCTGCCTGGGTGCTTCCATCACAGAACTGTTTCCTTACCGCTGGGACTCAGGACCTAGGTATTATAGCTGGGCAGACATAGACTTGAATCTGAAGAAAACTACTCCAAAAGTTCCCCCAGGCACAAACCTCCCAAAGAATAGAGCCCCCTCAGATGCCAGGGCCCATGGTCAGTAGGCAAAAGGCTAGCCTGCTGTCCCCTCTAAAAGACTCTGTCCTGGCTGGGTCTGTCACACTAGATAATATGAAATGTTATATGAGCCTTCTCTTCCTACACCTTAGCTAAGTGGTCTTGAAAAAAAAATCAATAGTAACACATTTCTTGCTGTAATTATACTTATACTTAAAATTGACATGATGTGAAAGAGTGGGTTATCCTGATGTCATTAGAGATATGTGTGTGCAGGCCAAGCATTCTCTTGTATAGTATGCAATTTGCGGTGAGGGCTCATTCACACCTTTAGTGCTGTGCTGCAGTCCTAACGCAAGGAAAAGGCAAATAGCCTTATGTGTTATGGCTTTGCATTGGAATGCCCTATAAAAAAAGGCATGTAGCACTGCAACAAGTGTTAAAAATCTATTGTGGTGCATTGCATTGTAAGCTAAGACATGCATGCCAGCACAGCATGGTGATGTGCACTAAAAATGAGGCATGTAGTATTCTTGAAAAACACAGTTTAAAGTGGTATTACACCCCAGTCATATCAAAGCTGATTTTGAAATCGTGCGACTTACAGTGAAGTCTCACGATTTCAAAATCAGGTGACCTGCCGATTTCATTGTGATTTGCAAGACATCTGACACAGATGTCTATACAAATCACAACAAAAGTAGCGCATGTACTACTTGAACTAGAAATCGGTGCGGCTCCAATCAAGTCGGAACCACACCGCTATGACTGCTCTAATAGTGGACCATAGGGTGCAACTTGGCATATAATTTACAAGTCACCTGGCATGCAAATCGCATGCCAAATCACACCTGATGTGACCGGGGGGCTTAAACCCAAAATCTGAAATGTATTCTATTGCAGCTTACCAATCCTTTGATGTGGTGGCTTGGTCTTCACAGAGCAGAGAGCGGTGGCTGTCAGTCACCGGCTCTTTTCTCTGTCTCTCGAACACTCGCTGGAGTGCCAGGTTTTGGAGGGAACAGGAGTGGCTGGCTCAGGCTAATGGCATGCTGAAAGGCTGAGCCAGCTGCTCAGGCATCTGGGTGGATTCTGACCTTAAATTCAGATCATTGCAAAGCTTGGACTGGCTATGTGATGTTAGCCGACAATGGACTTTAGCCCCCTGTTGGCTGATTCTGGGTCAGAAATAAGTGTGCTCCTGTGACCCAGAAGAGAAGTATTGCCAAAAAAGCTTTGTCCATACTTCTCTTTTTTTATCATCTACTACAGTAGCCACTTGCCTACCGGGCACTTATACCTCCTTTTACCGTTCCAATTTTCATCTTTCAGCGCTGTTGCACTTTGACAATTGCGCGGTCATGAAAGATTGTACCCATATGAAATTTTTATAATTTTTTTCTCACAAATAGAGCTTTCTTTAGGTGGTATTTAATCGCCGCTGGGCACTTTACTTTTTGCGCTATAAACAAAAAAAGTGCAAAAAATTTGAAAAAAAAAGTTTCTTTGTTTCTATTATAAAATTTTTCAAACGGGTAATTTTTCTCCTTCACTGATGTGCATTGATGAGGCAGCACTGATGGGCACTAATAGGCGGTACTGATGGGCACTGATAGGCAGCACTGATAGGCGGCACTAATAGGCAGCACTAATGAGGTGGCACGGATAGGTAGCACTGATAGGCAGCACTAATGAGGTGGGACGGTTAGGCAGCACTGATAGGTGGCACTGACTGGTATCACTGCTGGGCACTGACTGGCGGCACTGCTAGGCATTGACTGGCACAACTGCTGGGCACTGACTGGCACAACCGCTGGTCACTGACTGGTGGCACTGACTGGCAGCACTGCTGGGCTGCACTGATGGGCACTGGTGGGTGGCACTGGTGGGCACAGGTGGGTGGCACTGGTGGGCACAGGTGGGTGGGCACAGGTGGGTCGCACTGCTAGAAACAGGTAGGTGGCACTTCTGGGCACAGGTGTGTGGCACTGCTGGGTGGCACAGGAGGGTGCACTGCTGGGCACAGGTGGGTGCACTGCTGGGCACAGGTGGGCGGAACTGGTGGGTGGCACTGCTGGGAACTGATCATCAGTGCCCTGAATATCGGTGCCGATCTCTGCTCTGACAACTGCTGGTTCTCGGCAGTACTTTCCTCACGCTCTGACAGCGTGAGGAAAGTGCAGCCGAGAACCGGCAATTGCATTTCCTGGTGATCAGCGTGCCATTGGACACGGCTGATCACGTGGTAAAAGGCCGCTGTGATTGGCCTTTTACCACATAACGTGATCAGCTGTGTCCGTAGGACACAGCGATCACGGTGATCGCCGGGTGCGCACCCCCGGGGGCGCGCAGGAGAGCGCGTTCTGAGAGGACGTCATATGACGGCCTCCCAGAAGTGGCCAGCCACAGTGTAGCCATCGTTCGGCTATCTGCGGTTGGCAAGTAGGTAGGGAACAGACACAAAATGATACATTCAGTATCTTTCCAAATAACTGTTCTGTGCATTTGAAGTTTTTTTATAATAATTCTTACGTAGGTATTACATTAATATTACCATTATTGGCAGTACGTAGGCGGGCTAGTTTATAATCATGGTCTTAGAAATGTGAGTAGGTGGCAGAGTTGCTATAATGCCAAGGTCATTGGTTGCAGTGGACAACACATACAAAATAAAATACATCTATATACAGAGTTTAACATTGCTTTCACATCTTCACTCCTTGGATCAATATTTTACATTTGATCACTGACCATACTTGATATTACCTTTAATCTGGAATCTCCTTACGCTGATGCGGAGCTAATTCTGGCTAAAAGTTATAACAAATGCATTGTGATGCGTGAAATTTACAAAACGTATGCCAGTGTGTGTGTTACATGCATGATAACGCGTACACTATGGTGTATAGAAAGTAAGGTTAGTTGCCCAACAAAACAAAGTCATGAAACAACATGGCACAGTCCAGCAAAACCATGTTGGTGAGTACTGTGCAGTATAAGGGTGGAGTAGTGTATATAGAAACTCCAATTAAGGTTGACTGAGTGGACCTTTTTTACATCAGCTCAGCCATAGCCTTTCCTGGTTAATATCAACAAATCTTTGACTGATTTTACTTGTTGCTTGAAATCGCTATATTCATATGTTTCCGGATTTAACTGCACGTCTTTGTTACTACAGAGTTATTTTTTCCAATTTTACAGAACAGAAAAGTGTAGATAGACGTTGGAGATTATCGTGGTCTTCAGATTCATTTTAATTAGGCTTAAAATAAAAACCAAAATGTTGTATGTCCTAAATGTACTGTGAAAATGATTCAAAGCCAGATTAGTTTACAAATGATTCTTTTTCATACACAAACACCCGGAGTCATTTGTGCTGCAGCCTTTGTTGGCAATAGCGCCTCATGTTTGAAATCTCGTTATAAATTAATTGTTTTTCTTCCGGACTAAATTTATATTCATCTCTTCCTTTTACACACTACAAATCGCCTTAGCCTGATGCAGAAAAATGAGATTCATTTTAACTCTTGAAATTGATTTCACCACAGTGAACTGCTTCTGTATAAATCACTGCAGCTTCCATGCAGGAACAAGGATGGCTACGCAATATAAGATGAGGTCTTTGTTTATTTCTTTGCCGTCTGTCTGCTCAACAAATCAGGTCACATTAATTTTAAAGGTACTGTAAGATGAGCAATTGCTTCCTCTCTTCTTTGTTTGAAATGACAAAAGACACAGTTTTAATTAGCCCGGCAATTTATGACAAGCCGATGGTAGCATACTGTATGTTGTTGGTGTTTTTATCATTTTCAAATTGTTTATTTAGCTTCAACTTATTTCCACATTCAGATGGCATTGTACATGTACTATGACCTATTTGTGGACTTGAACGTCCATGGGGGTCCAGCAGAGGAAAAAGGCTGAGCAAGCAATCACAGTTTGATATCACTCAGACCCAGTGGACAATTAAGGTGCAGAGATTTTCTAAAAAAAATGAGTGGCTTTAAAGGCAAGGCCCACAGGGAGATCTTTGGTGAGCCAGTCTTAAGTGGGGCTTAGACAGATTGAAATTTGTCTGGTTCAGCAGGGACCATTCAAATTTCGATCTGTGTGTGGCCCTTCCTGTTCGACAGAAGTGGATCAGACATGCTGGAAAACCTTTGCTGATCAGAGGCTGCAGCCAAATGGGAGCGGGGGGCCATTGTACCCAGTCTGTACTCAGTTTAAGTTTACTAGCTCCTTTTCTGTCTCTTGATGCAGCAGCCAGTACAAGCATAGGTACCCACAAGCATTATATGCAGGTCGTCAGCCCAGTTGGGTGAAATTGGCTTCAGGCAGAGCCAATAGTTGAATCATAGTGGCACTTGTCCTAAACCTTTCTTTTTTGGCCCTTCATAACTTAGTATAGGAACTTTTTTAGCAAATGTATGCACTAAAAAAAAAACTCCTCTGTGGTCAAATGCAATAAATCACAGTGGCACACAGCTGGAGAACACAAGTCAATGGATATTCTTGTAGGTTTGAATTTACCACAGGTCACCAGGTAGCCTCCAGGCTTTGCAGCCCTTGTAGGACAAGGGGGTCCCAAACTCTGGACAACAATAAGCAAGAAGGGCGCACCAGCCTAGTACATTACCAATGGTGAATTAATCTAAAGCTTTTGCTCTACTCTGGTGTTGTCTGTGACTATCTAGAGCTACAAAGTAAGGTTACAGTTGGAGTTTACTTTTCATTTTATGCTATGTTCCTTACACTCATCTGGCTTTGTGAGTATAATTTTCTGTGTTTTACATTCTAATAAATGGTACCATTGGTAATTCATGAGGCTGGTGCGCCCTTCCTACTTTTTCTTGCCTAGGAACATTTTTTAGCCTAATGGTCCTCTCCTTTATAGGAAATTCAACATAACTAGCTAATATAGTCCATAAAGTTATGGAGCTATATGTCATATAATTATCCTTCTGGAGTTGGCACTTCACAGAAGGCATTGTGTGGCCTGCATATTGGTACACATGAGGTTCCCTCAGAATTAAATAGTCCCTTACTGTGAGCCACTGCAGCTCTTTCTCAAATTAAGTCTTCGATTTTATTCTGTATGACCCCTGGCTTTCAGTGCGTTGTCCTACTGAGACTCATCTCCAACACCTTCCCACATCTGCACACAACGTCCTTCATGCCTCTCATCTCAAAGAAGCTTTGACTTAGGAAGTCTCAAAGTTGGCGACCATCAAGTGAAGCAGGTCAACCAATTTCTTTCAGTACAGATTTCCTGTAAATAACCTAAAGAACTTGACCCGTGTACTCTGCCCTAGCCTATCTCTTGAACTAACAAGCACCACCAGTCTGAAGATTACTGTTCTTAATAAACTATACTGGAGAGCTTTCTCCAACAACTGCTATACTCTCAATATAAACTATAGTCCTCTTTATCCTTGTTACATTTGCACAGAAAGTAAAATAAACTTTATGCAGTTTTATTGTATCACCCTGAAAGAATAGTTCCTTTATTTGCACTATACCTTTCTGCAACATGCGAAGCACATACCATACAGGCCATGCAATTTTATTTTTGTTTGGTTCAGATATTTCACCTAAATTTAAATGTGGATTATCTGTAAAGAGGAAACATTGTTTAATCTGATTTCATCCACACTGCAATGAATCGGCCCATCACGGTTTAAGATGCAATTGCGAGTGCCATGTCACTGGTTTATTCACCAAAAGCCATTAATCACAGCAGAACAATTCTGTTTTCATCAGCACATGCAGGGATGAGCGAATGTCAGCAGCTCAATTTGTTAACACTTTGAAGAAGTTGGCAGAGGCGAGCGGGTTTTTTTGGCCCTGCAATACAGAGGAGATTCTTATCTAAAGCGAGTTTGACCTTCAAAGAGACAGCAGAGGTAGACAGAACCATAGCAACGGCAGGCGGGGGGGCAGTCCAGAGAGCCGGCAGCCACATGTGCCATGCATTCAGTTGCACTCCATTGTAATTATAATCATATTCAGACTCTGTGTGCTGATACTGGCCTGCTTGTGATGTAAATGCAGCATTGCTCAATGACAAGACCCTATAGAAAGTGATAAATACATTGATATGATAACATTGTCAAGGTCAAAGCTGTTTGAAAGTTTCTTTCCACAGGAAAAAAAAAAATCATGTTTGGGAAATAATGTAAGCACTCTTCAACCTGCGTACGTCCTTTATTCCTAGATTATTAATTCTACCTGAGTTTTTTTTTTTTTTTTACTGCGTATTCTTTACTTCTTTTTTTATTTGGTGGTGGTTTATAACAAAGTGGATTTAATTGTCTTTTGCAGCAACTGCAAAAAAAATCTATTGCCCTGCACAGTTCATGTACTTAAAGGCGACTGCAATATTTGCCTTATCTTTGGTGCTGTTCCCTGCAGATTCGCTGCTGCAATCCATCACTGGTCCTCTTCTGGGTAACAGAAGTTGGGATTTTTTTCAGAGGGATCTCGTTGTTTGAGTATGCAAGGCATATAATAACACAGAAGACTCCTCCTATAACTAAACGTTTAGAGCAGACTGCCCTTTTAGACCCTGGAATGATGAAATGGAGGGGTTTTTTAAACAGCCACCTGGACTAAATCTGTAAGGAAACGGCCATATTCTTTATGGCTCACATACACAAGTACAGTGCATCCATGCATCATCCAACTTTATTGGCTAGTATAAAGTAGTACTCCACTCTGATTTGCTGCCATGTCTAAAGCTTTAAGTTTGTGTTTTGTCTAAGGGTTTAAACAGGCAGTTTGGCCAGTACTACAAAGAAACCTATCCACTTGAGCTCCGAAACGTTTTACACCCTACATGGCCAGGGCCATTTTTTTTATATTCAGCACTGCGCTACTTTACCTGGCAATTGCGCGGTCATACAATGCAGCATTTTTTTCGCACAAACAGAGCTTTCATTGGTTTTGTTTGATCACCACTGGGTTTTTTTATTTTTGATTATAAAAATGAAAAAAGACTGAAAATGTTTGCATGCGCCTTGGGCCCAGAAGAAGGTGTTCACATACAGGTATGTGAACGTGCCTGTACGAGCCACCCCCCACAGCAAAATTCCTGCAAACGGTTGGCAAATGGATATTTGGCAAAATTAGGATAAAGATCTCAAATCAATATATACTTTTTACAATTTAATTTGTGAGTAGATGTTTTTGGTCTTTATCAGCTTCTGCCATCTTGTATTGGGTACTCAATGATGAGCTGTCAGAGCTCTGATCATGTCCAAAGTCAAGCATCACCCACCTAATGTAGCATTTGTTTGTTGCATGCTCCACTTGGAGTGGGACACCCTCAGAATGGCCATAATAAAAGGACAGAAACAATGAATTCCCTGAGAGATGTAAAATGATAATAAACTAGCCAGCCTAGAATAGGAAGCATTATTTGTAGGATTGCCAGGTCAAGAATTATAGGAAAAATGCTTAAAAAAAAATTAATGTAGCCAACTCATCTAAGGACTAGTAATATGCAGTGTATCATATTTTTGTATCTCTAATACTAATGATTAGCATAAGCAATTCACTTTCCCTTGTCTGTACTTGCCCTTCAAATTGGACATGCAGATACAATAAAGCAGACTTTGTTAAAAAGTGTATCTTATGTATCCTGGTCACTTGGTTTATATTAGCCCTTTAAATAAGCTTTGAAAGCAAAGTTGATAGTGCTGTAAAGGTTACTGTACATCATTACTTTGCAGTGTTTCATTCATTTATTCTCAGTGGATATTATAAGAAACCCTTGTATTATAGCATTATTAGGCAAATAATAGCTACACATATACCAAGCATAAGCATTGTTATTGAAGAGGAGTATATTCACCTTCCCTCACACCTCATTGCCTAATTTATTGTCTTTGCTTTCCTGATTTACCAGCATAGGAGGACTGCACGTTAACTATTTAAAGTCAACGTCAAATGCACAGAACAGATTTTTATCCCTGGAAACAGTAAAGGAAATTCAAAACAACTACTATTTTTGCTGGGCTGATTCCCTCCTCTGCCCAGGAGTAAAATCACACCAGATCTAACTTTCCACCCTTCCCCAAACAATTGCAAACCATTTTGAAGTTCTGGAATCTCACTTCGTCCGCATTCATGCTGTCAAAATGTCTTTTGTACTCAAGCTACTTTATCCCTTGTGTGTCTCCCAATATCCATACCTAGACTTCCAATTATATAACACTTAACACTGACATATCTGGGCCAATTAAGCTATGAATAAACAGACATATCCTTTATAGGACTAAACTCACTGGTGCATTGGGTGTCTTCAATGTTGATTGTGACTATAGCCACTATTACTATAGACGTTCACATTGCCCCTCTTACATGCCTGCATTTTGGTTTCGAACCCCCCACTGTGGGTATTACTTGACATGGTTGAAATTCACCCTACATTCTTTGCCTTCCCCCACCCCCTTTGTCTATTTCTCTCCCTGAGACTGAAAACTCTCAACCTACTTCTTACTCATTGTCAATGTGGGACTTAAAACAAATATTCTCTCCATACGTCCCACTTCTAAGCCTGCTTTAAGTGGACTTTCACTTAAAAGTGAAAGTACAAGTAATGCACCTCACCTACTCCTGCTCTAATATCTTTGAAAAAAATGTTTTTGGGGGTGGGGGAGCAGGTACATTTTTCTGACCAGTACCTGCTCCCACTTCTGCAATTCTCTCCTAGGTAAGAATTGCAAAAGTTTGCCCTGCCTGCAACCTCCAGCAACATGTCACATGTTCCAGGAGGCTGCTGGACCAATCTGTCAGTGCAGCACAATCTTGCACATAGGCAGCCAGCTGTGGAATAGCAGAAAATCACAATCAGCTTCCCACAAGCAAATGGCGGTGCTGGGGACTAGTAGACCAGCGAGGAACTGACCTGGTTATAGACAGTGCTGGGTCCTTGAGCTGGTGAGTGTTTAAAAAAAAATACAAATACTGTAGATGCTGACTTTTAATAAAGGCTGTAGTTCCTCTTTAATAATTTTCTGTTCTTTTTCGTTGGTGGCAGAGCAATAGCTACATGACCACATGCTTTTTTCTTAACTACACAGGTATCGAAAAATTTTGACAGCTTATCCACGTAAAGCCCTTAGGACATACCTGTATGTCCTCAGGTTGGAGTTGCTGTACCGCAGCTGCAGCCAAGATCCTAGTATCCACATTTGCAGCTGTTGATGGGTTTTCCTGTAGAAGTGATTGACCGGCTTTATAGTTGCCAGATTACTTGTACAGTGTGTGGAAGGGGCATCTGCTGCTGCCCGCCACTGGTCCTGGGCTTTCTGGTGTGATTGGGGAGCCCAGAACTGCTGTGACCTGTTGGCCTAGCTGAACACAGAGGAAAGGTGGCTATATCCATGCCTGCCCCCCCCCCCCATGACAAATGAAACCGGATGCAACAGGAATTTGGCCATTTCTGGTTTGTTTGTTTGTTTGTTTGTTTGAAACAAGCCATTACAGGTTTGTAGAGCATCTGATCAAACCAATCTCTGTTTTATCAGATCTTTTTGTGGGCAAAGGAGAGATCTGGGGTCAAATAGACCCCAAAATGGCTGCACAAATATCGTGGGATATAAAAAATTGCAGCAATCACCGTTTCATTCTCCAGGGCCTCAGCTTTCGAAAAATATATAATTTTGGGGAGTTCTAATTTTCTTGTAAAATAAAAAAGAATGCATATTTTAGTGTAAGTGAAAAATGAAGAATTGGCTGGAGTGGCAAGTGAGTAAAGATTCACAAGATATCCCAAACTGGGAATCCTTTTGTTACTTACAGATCTGGCATTATACAGTATCTCCACTTTACTCAAAGATTGGACATCACCTTTGTCTTTGACTCTAGATGAAAATCCAGCATGTTGGATCAGGCACTTTCTATTGTGACACGAAAATCATGTATCGCAGCTGGCACAATAATGATGAAAAAAACAACCAATCTGATGATCGACAAGAATTTGCACTGTTTTCACCTAGTCTATGGCCTGCTTAAATAACCTCCCTGGCGGTATGATTATTTCAGATTTTTGGTGCTGAAAGCGGTACCATTATTTTGCATGGAAATTTGGCGTTTTATATTGTAGGCCTGTAATTCTTAGGAATAACTCACTGAAATCTGTCCGAACAAGAGTCTAGTAAACATCCCAGGTAGGATAAAACTTGAAACACGAAATCATAAATTATAATTTAATAAATAATTATAAAAAATAATATAATAATAAATATTATTCAATAATATAATCAAACCCAAAACACTGAAATTTGAAATATAGCGCCAAGTTCGCACATCACTGAGCAAAGTCGCAAAATCGTTTTCAGTGTCTGATGATGAATTTCCCCACGAATCATTATCACTCAATTCTGCAAGTAGCTTTAATTTACTATCACTGTTCTCTAGCTGGTCTAAAACCGCTTTTGGACGCCATGGACATTTCTCAGTTTCCAGGCAGAAAGAACAGTAAATATGCAGGCAGGGCACAGGGCAAAGCACTCGGGACAAAATGTATGTGAAATGGTTTGGTACAGTAATGTTTTACTATGTGATTTTAGTGATTTTTGTGAATGCCACTTTTTGTCATTTTCAAATTTCCCGCCGTTCCGTTCCCTGTATGTTCTGACGCTCGCAGAGGACGGAACCCAGATGACAGATGTCGGCATCCGCCGGATTACATTGCCGGGGACTGCAAGAGGGACATCGCGGGAGCGCAGAACAAGGTAAGTGATCGAGGGATCGCGGAGCAGCGCTGCATGGTAAGCCCGAGTGTAGCTCGGGGTTACCGCTTGTGGTACTGAAACTTTACCCCGAGCTACACTTGGGAACACTGCCAGGGAGGCTACGTCCCCTCCTTGTATCCCTTGTACAACTAATCCATCCTCCAAAGTCTATCCTTTCTTTATCACCTTTTCTCCTTCTTTAGTATCTATTCCATTATATTTCTTGTTCTTCACCCTGTAAAAATGAATGGTAATGTTTCATCTTAAATTATTACCCTCCTATAATCGATAGTGAAATACTCATCTTCCAGACAACACAGTCCTAAGCTATAACTTATTTAAACCGAGTATCCTATCATTCTCAAACTCATATGCTTGCTCAATTTTCTAAAGTGTTGGTGAACCCAAAAGCAAACCTTTATTATATTGCAGCTTACTAATTCTGTGATATGGTGTGGTGCATTCACTTTCTTTTTAGGCCTTCTTTCCATTATTTTCATCTGGTGATCAGCCAGTAAGTCTGTTGTTTTTCAACAGAACAAGCTGCCCTGCAAATGAAATGGTGTTGAGAAAAACCATTTACCACTGACAGGGGTACTTACAATGATCAGCTTTTATTTATTCATGTAAAACCTTAATTAGGTGAAAACAGGGGGGAAAGGCAAAAAAAGAAAACTAATGCAGCCACCACATGTAATGACTGGCGTGCTGCAATATATGAAATTTTTGGCTTTGGGTTTAATACTGCTTTAAGTCATATACACTCATTTCTCTTGAATTATCAGTTATGTATCCATGCATCTGTATGCCATGTAGTGTGTGGGATTCTATTTATATTGTGACAGTTCAAGTCAGGGGCGGACTGACCATTTGGAAACTTGGGCACTGCCCGAGGGCCTGGGGTCAGTAGGGGGCCCCATGAGATGCCCCTGGTACCTTTTTCATAGGCTTTTTTGAGTTTGGGCAAGGACACAGGGGCCCCATGATCCCCTATTGCTCGGGGGCCCCATGAGTTGTCAGTCCGCCCCTGGTTCAAGTACATTGATACAATACAACGTGTCCTTTTCTGACCTCTTAATAAAATTGTTGTAAAAGAAGAGGAGTACGCTCAGTAAATGCAAAGTAAATACGTCTATTATAGCGTGCACACTGTGCTGTTTTCAGAAAGTAAGATAAAACTCTCTTTAGCTATATTGTTTAGTGCCACTTAATGATTGCATTGTTACGTTCACAGACTATCCTAATTAAGCTTCATAAGTTTCACTCACATTGTTTTCCTTGTAATGGTAGAAATTGTTTTATGACAACATGCTACAGTATTATTGATATAAGAGGCATCTGAAGCTTCTCCAGACACTTTTAATTACATAGCGGATAGATATCTTTCGTTGGAGGGGGCGTGTGTTCAGAGATCATAGTGCTATTAAATTCATGAGTTTGGAGAGCTCATTATCTTCTGCTTATTAGTTGTTTTGTAGTGTCTTCAAAAGCGTACAATTAAACTTTTTTTTTCTGCTGTTTTTCTAGTCTAATCATAAACTACTCTGATGTGGTTATTTTTACCCCACTTTCTTGGCATATGCAAATATTCTGTTGGGGGAACATTGCTGAAGCTGAAGAATACAGAATTAATTTTTGGGAACATGACCTGTCTTTCTTGTATGACAAAATAAGTTTTGGAACAGTCTTAGTTGTGTGGACCTGATCATTTACCTTTGAAAGGTTTGGTCCGCATTAAAGCCCATCTGAAGCTTCAATAAATCAACCCAGGGCTCAACCAGACAGTAAGTAATTAAAGTATATATATGTGCATAGGATGCATTAAGGTAAAAAACCTTTAGGCTTTAGAACCACTTTAAAGTATTAAGGGACTGCTTAGCAACTAGAAACTATTGAGACAATGAAAACTTTGGTGAGAAGTATCTAATGCACAACAAAGTGTATGTAGTGCTGAAGGCTGAATGCAGGGATCAAGGATGTGCAATGCACAGAGTGCAGAGGTCAAGAGTACATAATGCACAGAATGCTGCAGTCAGTGTCAGGTTTAGGAATACATAATATAGAGTGCATGGGGTCTGGGATGTGTAATGCAGGTGACAGGAATATGTAATGCACAGTAGGGGTCAGATGTACAAAACAAAAAACATGCAGGAGTCAGGGATATGTAATGCACAGTTTTAGGGGTGAGGCGAGTGCAAAATTTCCCCACAATACTCTCCTCTACTTTCAGCAAAAATGCCCACCCCCCCCAAAAAAAAATACAAGAATGATCTGTATGCTCACACCCCCCCAGCACAAATGTTTTTCTCCCCCTAAATCCCCTCGCACAAATACCCTTCCCCCTCCCAGAAAAATCCTACTCTAAATCCCCCCACATAGTATAAATCTCCCATCCCCTCTCCCAACACAATTATTCTTTCCCAGAAAAAATCCCCTACAAGAACAAATCCTACTCTAACCCCCAAATCCCTTATACAAGCACAAACGCTCCCCCCAATTCCCCCTCCAAACACAAATTCTTTTCCCACCCTCCACAAATTTTTTTCCCCTCCAAATCTCCCTCCTCAGCACAAATCCTCCTCCTCCCCTATCCCCCACCCAGAACAAATCCTGCCCCCCAATCCACCCCAGCACAAATCCTCTTCTCCCCAATTCTTTTTCCTCCCAGCACAAATCCTCTTCACCCCCAAATCCCCCCTCCCATACCAGCACAAATTCCCCTTCGCTCAAATTCCCACCAACACATATTCTCCTTCACCCTATCTCCCCTCCTAGAGCAAATCCCCAACCTTCTGTCAGGGCAGGGCTGTGGAACGGACAGGTAGGCCTAGTGGCAGGGTAAGGCACTGGCTGACGACAACCACCACCAACAGACCGAAGTCCCTCAGGGCGCGGAGTCTAAGTCCCAGGCTGCCCTTCACCAGGGCCCCTGATGGTGGGGATGGACTTGACGCAGCCAGGAACCAGGTCGCGGCCCCCGAGACACCCCGGCTGCGGTAATGGCCGCCGCCAATGGCGTGTAGCTGGTGAGAATGACAATAGCGTAGTCAGGCAAGCCGAGTCGACAACAACAAGACAAAACAGTACAGAACAGTAGACAGAAAATCACAGGTCACGGGCCGGGTTCAGCAACGGAAGGTCAGATCGAAGGAAAACACAGAATGGTCTTAGTCACAAGCCGAGTCAGAATACCAGAAGAGTCACGAGCATATACACAGAGCTGTAGCAAGACAAAGACACAAGACACAAGTGCAAAGAGCATGTGCAGATCACAGGCTTATATGTACTCAGCCACACCCCTCTGGGGGATGGACCTCAGAGGCCTGAAGGCATAAAAGCTTCCCACCATGCTCAGCAGAAATCCAAGATGGATGCCAGCACATGGAGTAACATAACCTCTGGGAAAAGGTAGGACCTTGACAGTACCTCCTCCTCAAGGGCCCCTCCCCCTCCGCAGTTCAACAAAAGGTTTCTGAGGAAAGTGGGTATGAAAAGCGCGGAGGAGGGCAGGAGCATGGACATCCGCGGAAGTAACCCAGGAACGCTCCTCGGGACCATAACCGCGCCAATGAACCAGGAACTGTAATCGACCGCGCACCAATCGAGAGTCCAGGATCCGACTCACCTCATTCTCCTCATGACCGTCAACCCGAATGGGACGGGGCCGAGGCAGAGAGGCAGTGAAGCGATTGCAGATCAGAGGTTTCAACAGTGATACATGAAAGGTATTGGAAATCCGCATCCCAGGTGGAAGGGCAAGGGCATAGGCCACCGGATTCACCTTGCGGAGAATGCGAAAAGGACCGACAAAACGGGGAGCTAGTTTGGGTGTGGGCATCCGAAGATTGAGGTTACGAGTAGACAACCACACCCGATCGCCGACCTGGTATGAAGGAGCGGGCAACCGTCTGCGATCAGCCTGGAACTTCTGACGCTGAGCCGAGTCCCTCAAAGCCCTCTGGATCTGCCCCCATGAAGAACGCAGGGCAGCAAGATGGTTCTCCACAGCCGGAATGTCCTGTGGTGAGAACCTCTCAGGTAATACCGCGGGTTGGTACCCATAGTTGGCCATGAAGGGAGACATCCCGGAGGAGGAGTTGACCGCTGAGTTCCTGGCAAACTCTGCCCAAGGCAGGAGATCGGCCCAATCGTCCTGATGGTCCGAGACATAACACCTAAGGAATTGTTCTAAGGCCTGATTGGAACGCTCCGCAGCCCCATTGGACTGCGGGTGGTAGGCTGAAGAAAAGGAGAGACTAATACCCAACTGGGAGCAGAAGGCGCGCCAGAATCTGGACACGAACTGACTCCCACGGTCCGAGACAATCACCTTGGGCAACCCATGCAGGCGAAAAATCTCCCTGGAAAAGACCGTGGCCAGTTCTTGCGCTGTTGGTAACTTCCTGAGTGGAATACAATGGCACATTTTGGAAAAACGATCGACGACCATGAGAATGACCGTATGACCCCGAGACACAGGGAGGTCTACAATAAAGTCCATGCCCAGGTGTGACCAAGGACGCTCCCCATTGGGAATGGGTTGCAGAAGACCCATTGGAAGATGCCGTGGAGATTTATTCTGGGCACAGATCGAACATGCCGCTACATAAGAGGCGATGTCGGCACGGAGAGTTGGCCACCAGAACAACCGAGAAACGGCCCAAGACAACTGGTTCCTCCCCGGATGCCCGGCAGTTTTGGAGTTATGGTAAGTACGCAGCAGACGGGTACGCAACCCCTTGGGTACAAAACATCTACCCTCTGGTCTCTCGGGAGGAGCGTCAGTTTGAGCCGCCAAAATCTGCTCCCCAAGGGGAGAAGTCAGACTGGTGCGAATGGCAGCCAGGATCTGATCCGGAGGTATGACCGAGGTTGGCTCAGAGTCCTCCCTGGACAACTCAGAGTATTGCTTCGATAATGCATTAGCCCTGACATTCTTGGAACCAGGCAAATAGGAGACCACATAGTTGAACCGCGACAAGAACAAGGCCCATCTGGCCTGATGGGGTGTCAATCTTTTGGCCTCCGAAAGATAAGTCAGGTTCTTATGATCGGTAAGAATGAGGACCGGAACCGCGGAGCCCTCGAGCAGGTGCCTCCATTCCTTGAGAGCCAGAATGATTGCCAACAACTCCCTATCTCCAATCTGGTAGTTGCACTCTGCAGAGGAAAGCTTCCTGGAGTAGAACCCACAGGGAAGTAGGGGTCCATCGGGTGACCGACGTTGAGACAGGAGAGCGCCTACTCCTGTCTCGGATGCATCGACCTCAAGGACGAAGGGCAATCCAGGATTGGGATGAGACAGTATCGGAGCCGAAGCGAAGGCGGATTTCAGAGCCTCGAAAGCTACGATGGCCTCGGATGGCCACTCGTGAGGATTACTGCCCTTCTTGGTTAGGTCTGAGAGAGGCTTTGCCAGCGTGGAGAAGTTCCTGATGAACTTTCGATAGTAGTTGGCAAAACCCAAAAAGTGCTGAATGGGCCGAAGACCATTGGGACGAGGCCACTGCAGAACCGCCGAAACCTTTTGAGGGTCCATGGAGAATCCCTCCGCAGAAATGATGTAGCCTAAAAAGGCAACTTGGGATCGATGGAACTCGCACTTCTCGAGCTTACAAAAGAGTTCGTTCTCCCGTAATCGTTGCAGCACCGGCTTGACATCCTGGATATGGGACTCCATGGAGGTAGAGTAAACCAGGATGTCATCCAGGTAAACCACTACGCACTGCTGCAACAAGTCACGAAGGACATCATTTATGAATTCCTGAAAAACTGCGGGCGCGTTACACAACCCGAAGGGCATCACCAGGTATTCGTAGTGGCCGGTTCTGGTGTTAAACGCGGTCTTCCACTCATCCCCCTGTTTGATCCGTACGAGGTTGTACGCCGCCCTAAGGTCAAGTTTGGTAAAGACTGTTGCCCCCTTAAGGCGGTCGAACAACTCAGTAATCAAGGGAATCGGGTATGCATTCTTAGTGGTGATTCGATTGAGACCCCTATAATCAATGCAAGGCCTCAATTCACCACCCTTCTTCTTTACAAAGAAAAAGCCCGCTCCTGCTGGGGAAGTAGACGAATGTGCCCCCGGGAAAGCGCATCCGCAACGTACTCCTCCATGGCCTTATTCTCCGCAACCGAGAGAGGATACACCCTGCCACGTGGAGGAGTGGCACCGGGTTGCAAGGATATGGCGCAGTCGTAAGGACGATGAGCAGGTAAGGCACCAGCACGTACCTTATCAAACACGTCCTGGTACTCCCCATAATCAGTAGGCAACGCAGAGTCCGAGGAGGCACACAACACCTTAACCGGCCCACGGATGCACCCGGCCCCACACTGTGGAGATCACGAGAGAATCTCAGCAGTTTGCCAATTGAAGGTTGGATTGTGCATCTGGAGCCAGGGATACCCCAAAACCACCGAATAGTGTGGAGAAGAAATCACCTGGAAACAGGCCAACTCCCTGTGAACAGCCCCAATAGCTACCTCAACTGGCATAGTCTCGTGGGTAACCTGCGGTGGTTGCAGGGGCCTGCCATCTATTGCCTCGAGAACCAATGGGGTAACTCGAGCCTGCAGGGGAATGGAGTGCTGGGCAGCAAACGAGCTGTCCATAAACAACCCGCCGGCCCCAGAATCTACCAACGCCTGGGCCGTCACCGAGCCCTCTGCCCAAGAGAGGACAACGGTGATCAGTGGCTTATCTCTGCGGAACGCCGGGGACGAGGAGACTCCACCCAAGATCTGTCCCCGACAGGATCTCAGGTGCGAGCGTTTCCCGGACGGACCGGACAGGACTGCCGAAAGTGCCCACCAAGACCACAGTACAGGCAGCGACCCTCCCGACGCCGAGCGGCCCGCTCTCCCTCGGAAAGGCGAGCAAACCCCAGCTGCATGGGCTCACCACCAGACAATCTATCCCCAGGAGGCGTGGGAGGAGAGGGAGGAATGGGTGGGACAGAAAACGCAGGTGCCAGTCGATTGGAAGGCCTCCACAGGCGTTCTTTGAGTGAAGGCCTCTCCCTGAGCCTGGTATCAATCAGGATCAGGAAGGAAATTAGTGCTTCCAGCTCCACAGGCAATTCCTTGGCTGCGATCTCGTCCTTCAATGCATCAGAAAGACCCTGAGAAAATGCAGCCACCAGAGCCTCATTGTTCCAACCCACCTCTGCTGCCAGGGTACGAAACTCTATGGCGTACTCGGCAACGGTCCGTGAACCCTGATGCATAGACATGAGCAGCTTGGCCGCCGAGGCGGAGCGAGCCGGTACGTCGAATACCCTACGGAAGGCATCGACAAAACCGGAAAACTCGTGAATCACTGGGTCACTCCTCTCCCATAAGGGATTCGCCCAGGCCAAGGCCTTGTCTGAGAGTAGCGATATTAGGAAACCCACCTTTGACCTCTCAGTCGGAAAAGCGTGGGGTATTAATTCGAAGTAAATCCCCACCTGGTTGAGGAACCCACGACACTGACTCGGCTCACCCCCAAAGCGCTGTGGAAGAGGGGCTGAACCAGTCATACCTCTGGGCGCCGCGGGTGCCGCAGCAGTCGCGGCGGTAGGCGCAACAAGCGGAACAGCAGCGGGAGCGACCACCGGAGTGACAACCGGCCTAATAACACCAGGAGTAAGGTGCGCGGTGCGTGCCAGCAGAGTTTGCAACGCCTGAGCGAACTGATCCAACAGGAGATCCTGTTGATCCAGTCTGGCGACCAACATTGGAAGCGAAGGCGTACCTGCACCGTCAGGATTCATGGCACTTGTGTAATGTCAGGGCAGGGCTGTGGAACGGACAGGTAGGCCTAGTGGCAGGGTAAGGCACTGGCTGACGACAACCACCACCAACAGACCAAAGTCCCTCAGGGCGCGGAGTCTAAGTCCCAGGCTGCCCTTCACCAGGGCCCCTGATGGTGGGGATGGACTTGACGCAGCCAGGAACCAGGTCGCGGCCCCCAAGACACCCCGGCTGCGGTAATGGCCGCCGCCAATGGCGTGTAGCTGGTGAGAATGACAATAGCGTAGTCAGGCAAGCCGAGTCGACAACAACAGGACAAAACAGTACAGAACAGTAGACAGAGAATCACAGGTCACGGGCCGGGTTCAGCAACGGAAGGTCAGATCGAAGGAAAACACAGAATGGTCTTAGTCACAAGCCGAGTCAGAATACCAGAAGAGTCACGAGCATATACACAGAGCTGTAGCAAGACAAAGACACAAGTGCAAAGAGCATGTGCAGATCACAGGCTTATATGTACTCAGCCACACCCCTCTGGGGGATGGACCTCAGAGGCCTGAAGGCATAAAAGCTTCCCACCATGCTCAGCAGAAATCCAAGATGGATGCCAGCACATGGAGTAACATAACCTCTGGGAAAAGGTAGGACCTTGACACCTTCCCAGCACAAATCCTCTTAACTCTCAAAACCTCCCTTCCAACTCAACAGCCCCATTCCAACACAGATCCCTCCCTCCAATTTCGCCCCAGTACAAATTATCCTTCCCCCAGTCCTCTTCCCAGCATGAATCTCCCAGTTCCTCTTCCCAGCAAAACTTCTTCCTCCCTTTCTAACACAATTCCTCCATTCCTTTTCCCACTTCTAGCACAAATCCTCCCCCTCAATGCCCTTTCTTGCACAACTACCCCTTCCAGCAGAAGCCTCTTCCCCTCCCCCAATTACCACTCAGTGCAAATCGTCCTTTCCCCAAATCCTCCCTCCCAACATAAATCCTCTCAAACCCCCCCCCCCACCACCACCACCACTACCACCATGCAGAACAGGTGCCCTGGGTGCCAGGTAAGAGCACGCCCCTGCGAGGTGCATTATTAGAGCCCAATGCTGAAAAGTATTCTGTCACTGGGCTCCAGGACTTCAACTCAGATGCGCAGGATGCTGGAATTTACATAGAATTTCAGGACTGTCCTTCCCTATCTGGGAAGGTTGGGATGTATGTGTGACAAACACTGTGCCTGACCCCTGCTTTTCTCACCAACTCGTGACAAAGGACTGCCCAGTCTCACACCGTGCTGTCACGTAACAGTGCCACTCTCATTGCACCCTGAACAAAGATTTTCCAGCTTGAGGGACCACAATCTAGGTGCTAGCAGCCTGGGAATGATTGGCACTGGGTTAAGTTAATTAAGCAATTAACCCTTTAAATGCCACCGCCACCTTTTTACTGAGAAGGAGGAAACTCACAATCTTAGCATTAACAATTATGATTTTAGAATAAGCATCTGCAACACACACTGTCACCACAGACAAGAATGTTCAGAGATTTGTGATACAGTAGCACTCTTCAAGAGACAGAGTTTGCATTAACAGCCTTAGAGAAAATTTCAACACTTTTCCAAATATAGTTTAATAATGTTAAAGGTCAAAATGGTGCAAATAGAATATTTATGGGAAAAAAGGTGTTACAAAAAAATAAAGAGACAATAAAGTAACAGAGAATTAAAAAGGAGTTGAAAATTAAGAATACTTTCAAAGTCCTTGGTTTTAGCCAAGTCAAATTGATCAAGCAAAAATGGTACAATGGCTCTCTCAAGTCTGGTTAGGTGTTCCTTGGTTGATGTTAAAATGAGAGCTAGTCAAAAGGTATCTAAAGGGTGTTCACAGAGACCATGTGACCATTCCTCTGTTTTAAGCGGTGGGTGCTGAAAGGTCACCACATTCATGACCAAGTCCCAAATACAGTTTCTTACCATGCAGATTACTGTCCAGCATAAAATTAGCTTCAAAATGGATATAGATATGACAAGTCTCAAATATCTAATTCTCATAGAAGGGGTGTGGAGGCCTAATCCACTCTGGTACCTCCTAGCAGAGGGGTGTTTCAGTTAAAAATGCTAATAACTGAGGGAGGTAAATATGCCTATATTCTGGCTATGCTGGCATTCCTTTATGGGTAAGCAAACATGCATCAGAAATGTGTATTCCATAGACTTCAAACTAAGGTATTTATGACTCAATGTCTGTCTGTTCTCTGGATTGCTCAAACTTGCAATGGTGACAATTTTATTAGGGTTTCCAGACTGAACTTGTGCGTTGGGTAATGGTAGAGGTCTGTGTGTCTGATCAATAGATTGATAAGAAATTCCTGGCAATGGTTAACAGTTGTGTATTGTGCCAGATGGCTTCTTGGGAGGATGTAAAAGGAGACCACTGCTGCCATTAGGCTTCTTTGTGTTACAAACTGCCATAAGGTGAACTCTGAACAACATGGCTGCCACACACACAGTTATTCGTGTGCCTAGTACACACAACCAGTGTATTTCAGCTGCCAATTAGGGAGTGGGGGGTTTATATTTTTTACATCTTTATTTTGTCTTGTAGCCCTGATTAAGGCTACTGTCTTTTTTTTTTTGTACTTATGCTCTGCCTACTCTGGATTTACCAGTGTGTAATACATAGACATACTTTCCAGATGTTTTATGTTATCTTTTTTATTTGAGGGTATTGTAAGATATGGATGGACAATGTAATAGGTCACATGGTTGCTCCAGTTGTAGTATTATGGGACCCTTTTCCTACTGTGGTTGCTGGGCCAGTGATCAATAATTTTAGAAACCCTTTGTTCAAAAGTGTGCTGCTTCTTAATCTAGTTCTACTAACACCTACGTTGGCTTTGTCATAGCCATAATAAACATGCCGCATAATAATACAGTTTGTGTGTTTTAGGCTGTAGTACCTGTACGCACTATAAAGGTCAGAATAACCTTCCCAGTGATTGTCATCCACAATGGCTTATGATGGTATCAGCAGGTAATGAGTACATGGCATTTATTAGCAAGGCATTTACCTGCTTTTTCCTTTTTCTATAGCACATGCTCCACAGGCTTTGCCTACTAATAATGCTGAGCTTCATCCCACAATGCCAAATCAAATTTTATTCTACACACACGGAAAGAGTTGAGAGAAATAAAATTTTGGATTCTTCAGTTATTTTGGATTAGCTGAGCGTGTGCAAATGCATAAGAAATTTGATAAGCTGTCCTTGGTTTTTGTTTCCTTTGTTACATACAATTATGCTTGAAACATCCTAAAAGCTTTGAGCTCACACTGGAATCTGACAGAGAAAGCTCCAAAATGAATGTCTGATGACAAGTCATCTTATTTCTAGAGGCATGTACAGTATATTGCATACAATACATAGAGATGATTAAACGGACAAAAAAATGTTTTTCTTTCTGTAATACAAGTTTTGAATTTTTTATTGCCATTTTTTTTTTTTTTTTTATTTTTTTTATACAGGATTTATATAGTGCCAACAGTTTGTTCAGTGTTTTACAATATAAAGGGAGACAATACAGCAATGATACAGTTTTAATACAAGAGGGTTAGAAGGGCCCTGCTCCTTGGAGCTTACAATCTAAGAGGGAGGGGCTGGTGGTACAAAAGGTAATAACTGTGGGGGATGAACTGATAGGAGAGATCTATTTGGTTATTAGCTGAAGGCAGAATAGGCTTCCCTGAAGAGAGAGGCTTTCAGAGATCGCCTAAAGGTGGGCAGAGTAGGTGAATAGATGGATAGATTGGGGTAGAGAGTTCCAGAGGATGGGGAAGGCTCTGGAGAAGTCTTGGATAATTTTTGTATGTTATACAAAATTATGATATATTGTGCTGGTGCCCCACTGTGTGTGTGTGCATGAAATCTAAATCTCCCCGTAAAGTATTATTAAAGGCAATTAAAATAAAAAAAGTTATACTTGTCTGCACTGTGCAGTGGTTTTGCACAGAGCAGCCCTGATCCTCTTCTTTTGCAGTCACCCACCATGCTCCTGGCCCCTCCCTCCTGCCGAGTCCCCTCAGAGCAAGCAACTTGCTATGGGGGCACTCAAGCTTGCTCGCCGCTAGCCACTGCTCTGCATGTCCATTCTCACACAGATCCGCACCTCGGTCCTGCCCCTCTCTCTCCTCACTGGCTTGGTTGGAACCCCTTTTTCCTTCAGAACTGCCCTAATTCTTCGTGGCATAGATTCAACAAGGTGTTGGAAACATTCCTCAGAGATCGGTCCCTATATGACATGAGTTACTGTTGCCTTTTTATTATCTCAAATTAGTCTGCCCATTCTCCTCAGACCTCTGATATCAACAAGGCATTTTCGTCCACACAGCTGCCACTCACTGGATATTTTCTCTTTTTCAGACCGTTCTTTGTAAACCCTAGAGATGGTTGTGCGTGAAAATCCCAGTAGATCAGCAGTTTTTGAAATACTCAGACCAGCCCCTCTGGCACCAACAACTATACCACGTTCAAAGTCACTTAAAGGATCACCTTTTGCACAAAAATAATAAATGCACATTTTTTTGCCTGATAAAAAATGTGCAATTATTATTTTGTATGAAGCAACCTATAAAGCATTGCACCAGCGATCAGCAAATCGCTGGTGACATGCTGGTCTCCTACAGACCTGTCAGTATATCTGCTTGCCCGTTCACAGAGCTTTGTGAATGTATGTTGAAGCCATCAGCATGGCTGCGCTGTTTTCAAATGTGAAAAATAGTATGGGGAACTTCTCCCCGTAATTCTGTCAGAGGGGGGGCAGCGGGTGGTGTCTGCAGGATTGGGAACATGTTAAGGTGAACTTATGCTTTAAATCCCCATTCTGATGCTCGATTTGAACTTCAGCAAGTCATCTTCACCATGTTTAGATGCCTAAATGCATTGAGTTGCTGCCATTTGATTGGCTGATTAGCAATTTGTGTTACTGAGCAATTGAATTAGTGTACCTGATAAAGTGGCCAGTGGGTGTATGTTGTAGTCTGCTTCACACAATATTTGTGCACATCTGTGCAATATATGAAGTGCATGGACTAGCTGCCAGCCTTTTAAAGAATCTGAAGGACCCTCCTCTCTCATGTGTCTTTGGATCTTGTTTTTTCTGGAAGTCTGGTTTTGTGAATTCTCTAAATACTCAGATTCACGGACACATAACCCTTGTTTCCGACTCAGTCACCGCTTTTTCTCTACCAGGTACTTGGGCAGGGTGTATAGAAAAAATTTTAAGTGTGCCCAACTTTGTTCTGTATATATTTACTGCTCATTTGTATTATATCTGTAGTTAATCCTTAATAACCACAGTTTTCTTTTCCTTTTTTACACAGCTTTTTCTTCCTTTTGGGTTTTTATGAAACTGATCATGGTTTTCAGGATCACAAATGTAAATGCCATTTGTACTAATGGGGTTAATTTTTTGGGCACATAATAAAAACCTGAAAGAAACTCAATTCTTTGTGTTTTTAGTTCCCAGTAGCGTCTAATCTGACATGCAGCTGGACCTCTAAGTACCAGAAGTGGCCATTGGATGCCTAATCTGGCTCTAGCCTATGATGGTTATTAAGCCCTGAGCTAAAACCAGCTATAGAAGGTCAGACCAGAAAGTACAGTGTTAACTAAAATAACATGAGCTACATAATAATTATATTGCAATAAACAGATTCACCTACTAATATACTGGAAGGTGATCACTACACACATACAATAGCACAGACCTAGCTATCTGGCATTGTGCACATGAGATAATAACAGTAGGAATTAGATACACACTCAAGAAGCTATGGGCAGCTGCAGATTATTAGATTATCCATTAGAACATAGGAATACTTGGCTAATAGTCTCTGCTTCTGGTCTGGGTGAGAATACAGTATCAGTAGCAGCCCCTGTCTGTATAAGATCACGTGGCTCAGTTTTCTCTCTCTCATCACTTCTTCCTTCTGGAGTTTCTGACCCAGACCCGCAGAAACAGGAAGTGATGTACCTAAACTCTGTAAACATTAAAGCAGAGTTCCACACAAAAGCAGAAGCTCTGCTTATTTGCTTCCTCCCCCCCCCCCCCTTCACTTGTCACCTTTTGGGGGGGAGCGGGTACCTGGTTTTGCTGCGGTGAAGTGAGCCAGAATTTCGTCCCCCTTCTTGCTCTCGCAGTCTCCTGGGAACTTTCACAAGTCCCAGGAGACTGCCAGACCAATCAGGAGGCACGGCGCGACTTGTGCATGCGCAGTGGGCACCAGGCTGTGAAGCCGCAAGCTGTCACAGCCTGGTGCCCACAGTTGAGATGTCGGCGCCATGGAGGAGTGAAGAGGAGAAGGGTGAGAACATCGCTGGACTCTGGGACAGGTTAGTGTGTGTTTATTAAAAGTCAGCAGCTACAGTTTTTGTAGTGCAGGCTGTAGTGCAAGCTGAGAGCACCAAGGGGTGGCACAAGCTGAGAGAACTAAGTGGGGATGGTGCAGGCTGAGAGCACCAAGGACAGGCTAAGAGCACAGGATGATGGCACAGGCTGAGAGCATCAAGGGATGACGGGACAGCCTGAAAGCACTGAAGAGCAGTAAAGTAGAATTAGAGCACTGAGGGATGATAGGACAGTCTAATAGTACTACTGTATAGGGTGACGGGAAAGTCTAAGTGCAATGAAGGGTAACAGTTTAAGACCACTGAGGGGTAACGGGACAGTCTAAGCTCACTAAGGGGTGACAGGACAGGTTAAGAGCACCAAGGGATGATGAGACAGACTGGGAGCATTGAGGGGCAATGGTACAGACTGAGAGACCATGGGGCAGGGCAGGCTGAGGGAACTGGGGAATGACAAAACCTGCTGAAAAAGTGGTACAGACTGAGATTACCTAGGGACATCAACCCAGGCTGAGAACACAGAGGGACAAAGGTTTCAGCTGAAAGCTTTGCTGCCCTAAAACACTGACTACACAGTTTTGGAGGCAACAGGGAAAAACCCAAGCATTATCATGGAGGCAAAGACTGCCTCAGTGAAAAGGCAAACACAATATAATTAACCGCAGAGGAAAATGAAGGATTGATTAGTCTTGTTCGGAAAGGAAGCAGTTGATTAGCATGTGTTAATTAGAAAAGATGTTTATGAAAAGCATCCATAATGAATTTTGAGAAAGGCTTATGCCTGAATGAGAGAAACAGTTCAATGATATGTGTATTTATGTTTCTTATCCTTATTACATTTTGTTTCCTAATGCTGACAAGAAAAGACAGCTTGAATCCGTTAACTACAAGTTGTATGTTTTCTTAAGACTTTGCATTTTTGGTATAGCTGTATAACAGGACACCCACTTTTAGCATATTATGTTGATAATGGACAGGTCTAGATGCGTGCAATAGGTAACCTGGGACCAAAGCTGCACTGAAGGTTGAAATTTATTAAAGGGGACCTCTTGGGGGATGTTATCACTAACCAAATTTGTAGAAAATCAGGAACTAGAACTGGCATGTTTTATCTTTGCTTAAAGGATAAGTTCACCTTTTGGAAAAAAAAAAAATAGACCAATTTTTGTAGGAAAAAAAATTAGCATTTATTATTTTTTCCCGAATAAGCCAGGAAAGCATCGCACCATGATCAGCGGATCAGGGGTGCAATGCCAGACTTCTGCAGACCAGCTCTGCAGCTTTCAGCTGCAGGGCTTGTGAATGAACTGTGAGGCCACTCATCAATGACCTTGTAGTCCATTCAGAACTACAAGCCGTTAGCTGCAAAGGTTGATGGTACTCATAGTTCAAGTCATTTGCTGGAAACTGTAAAGGAATGATGAGGCTGTGTTGGCGAAGCCCTGCACGGCTGCAATATTTTCACATAGTGACAGCGGGCACGGGGACAAGATCCCTGTCCGCTGTCACAGGGTGGAGATGGGCGGAGGGGGGCTTCCCAGCTGCTGAAACATGTTACATTTTCCACCTTATATATGGGTGGAACATGTAGCAAGCTCCAAAAGGTGAACTTATCCATTAACTGACGTCATTGCAATCATTCAGTCATTTGCAAGGAACCTGTATTTAGGGCCCCTTCACACTTGTCTGCTTTGATGCATTGTATAAACCTTTATCCATTAATGCATCTTATCGGCATTGTGTCAAGGCAGTCCATTCTTTCAGTCAACTTATTTGAAATATTTTAGGTATAAATAAGTTAGATAAAAACATGGAAATTGCTTCATAGTTTGGTATAAAATGAAAAGAGGTTACAACCAACTGAGATATTAGTGTGTGTGTATGTATGTATGTATGTATGTATGTATGTATATATATATACCTTTTATAGTATGTTCTGTAGTTTTATGGCCAAAAGTATTAATGGGAAACAGCTGTCATGCTAACCCTCCATTTTTCTTGCAGCACCAATTTCCTTTTAGACTATGTTATTGAAATAGAGCAAATTTATTACCAACCCTATCTGAAAATGTACTGTAAGCTCATTTGCAACTGTATTAGCCCATAAATGATTATTTTTCTAATACTGAATGCTGTTTTGTCATATAACTAACTAAATACAGCTTTAAGGCATTAGAATATCATTTCAAACATCCATCACCACCCTCCACTAATTGGAGTATCATTTGTCTGAATTGTAATTTACTCCTTCACTTTCATGGTCTCCCCAGTTTATCAACTTTATTTATTGTTCATTGAAAATATTATTGGACCGTAATTGCTCATATGCATCACTCATTTTTCTTTAACATTTTTAAGGTGGCATGTTGCGGCCAGCCATTTTAAATGTTTTCCAATGATACTACTTAGATGTTTTTTTATTAAAATAATTACAGTGCCATCACCCATATGCAGAAATAGAAAGAACAATGTAAATGAAATGGTGTTTGTTTGGTATCACTTTAAACAAGCTAATGAAGTGTTATATATCTTGAGATCTTCACTGGAGAGATCTGTGTGCTTTACCTCCTGGAACTGCAGGAGCCACAAGGTTTTATTCTCCCTGTCGGATTTTTATATTATATTTGCAGAAAGAAACCTAAAACTTTACAGTCCCCAAATTACAGCCACGAGGTCATCTAGTACACCAGATTACAACTGTATTCTCTTTGGGTCTAAGAGACGCTTCATTTAAACAAGGTTCTACTTATGGGGGTCCACTTTGGTTTATAATCTGATTGATCCAATTAGTGTAAGTATCTGGAAATCTGAATCCCTCTTTTAATGTACATGGATCTACGCCAGCGCACAAATCAATTGATCCGCGATTTTGTTTTCCCTGTTTCCACCTCTGTGTAATCCTTGTGATTAAACGGATGAAGGCATTAATGCAATTCATTGTTTATAAAATATCTATATATTTATTCTACTGTGTAACTGCATGTAACTACTGTAGCACTTTGTTACAGACTAACACTGGTTTTACATGTATCCATGTTTAATGAAATAACAAGCAAATTCATTAGTAAACTAGTTTTTAGATAGAGTTGGTCTTGTTATCTGAATGTGTTAAGTTCTAGAATGCCAGTGTTGCACTGCCACAAGAAAGCCTACAGTATATAGTGTATGTGTAAGTGAAACAAAGAAGGCAAATTACTGGCAAATGTTTTTGTCAGTGTTGGTGTTAAACTTGCCACAGGTATTGGTTTATAGTCTTCTTCAAGTGAAGAAAGATCTAACATAAAACATATAGTTGGATGTATTACCTTTTAATATGATAAATGTCTGTGGCTTATTTGCTATATTTGTTCTTTAACATGATTGTAAAAGCATTAATAAACATAGAAACAGGTTCAAACTTACCTGCTCTGTGCAGTGGAACTGGACAGAATGGCTCTGAACCTCCTCTTCTCAGGTCCCCCACCAGCGCTCCTGGCTCCTCCTCCCCAGCGAGTGCCCTCACAGGAAGTGGCTATGTCATTGGGGGCTATGTCTATGTACATAGATATCAGGACTCGGCCCCACCCCTTCATAACTGGCTTTGATTGACAGCAGCAGGAGCCAATGGTTCCGCTGCCTCAGCAAAACGTATGAGACCAGGAAGTGAGGGGAGAGAAGAGCTGCAGACTGGCAGAGCGCTAATTCGAATGAGGGCTCAGGTCATTAAAAGGGAGGGTGAGGGGGGATACTGATGCCTAAACATGTTTTACCTAATGCAAGGAATGCATTAAAGTGATACTAAAAGTTCCTTTTTTATTTCTTTTAAATAGCAAACCTCCTATACTTCCCTGCTCCATGCAGGGGTTTTGCACATAGCAGCTGCAATGCTCCTCCTCTTAGGTCTCCCGCTGGTGCTTTTGGCTCCTCCCTCCTAAGCAGTGCCCCCATTGCAAGACACTTGCTATGAGGGCACTAGTGTGTGCTCGCTCCCAAGCCCTGCTCTGTGTCCATAAGACACAGCTGAGCAGGGCTCAGCCCTGCTCCCTGCTTCCTCCACCAATTGTTCATCATATCAGAACCAGGCCTTCCAACCGTAAATCCTGTAAGCTTCTCCGATAGCGTTCAGGTAGCAAAACAGCACGGAACAATGTTCTGGGTGCTTTTCCCCAACGACACTCGTCAGAATGGCAAAGGCCTGCAACCAGTTGGAAAAAGTGCACAGAATAAGCTAGGGCCTGCCTCTCTCCTCATCCTCTTTCCTGCCCTCATCCAGCCGCATGCGGTCCAGGTTGAATTTTTCCAGACGGAGCAGTGTAAAAATCTCCACAAACTCCCCCTTTCATATATTTTTCTTTTACATCTGGCTTGAGACGAGACCTCAAGGGGCCTTCAAAACAAACGTAGACCGCACACTTTGAGGAGTCTGCCAGCCAAAAGGAATCCGCTGATTGTCCACTATCCCCTGCCTGCTCACCTAAGTCCCCCATGCCCACGCCAGAGACTCAGATGGACCCGGGAACCACACATGGGACAGCACCCACAACCGCCATACCAGGCAGTGCCCCCGTCACTTCCAGAGGGCGGAAAATTGGCCGACGCATGCCCTTCCTCAGTTGACAAAGGCCTGTGTTGCTGGGATTTCTTGTTCTTCCTGGCTCGCTCAGCCTGAACACCAGGCCCGCCCACCGATGTCCTGGCCGTCCTGCTGGCACACCCTCTGACCTGGAAGCCCACTGCACGGTCCCCACCGCTGGTCCTAAAGTCTCTGCATCCGACCCGGGTGGAGGAAGGACCCCTGGCCGCCGCTGGACACAGTCTAGAAGCTGCAGCTGTCAATCTCCCATGTCAAGCCGCCTCCCTGACAGGGACCACAGCAGGTGAGGCGGCCACATGCTTCCAACAGCTCTGAAGAGCGGGAGGGGAAGACACACTGGCGGCTCCACTCCCCACCCCCGCAGGGCCCCTCCAATGCTGAGCATTCCTCCCAGGCTCCCCACTCTCGGAAGCCAGAAACCGCTCCTTGTGAGGGCGTGAAGGGTTCCTGATGGGACTCCTAAGCCGGTGCCGAGCCCTGGGGGAGGAGTCTGGGCTGAGGCGCTCCGGAGGCTGGGACCACTGAGCACATTGGAGCTCCTGCCCCCCCTCAGACAAACCTGGATCCTGTTTCTCCAGGAGGGACGCAAACTGAGCCTAGAGCCACCCAGTGCCCTGAGAAGTAGCACTGGGCTGAGCTGGGATAGGAGCTGCTCCAACTCAGCCATACCGTCAGCAGTCAAAGCTTCACCTCTTCCAAGCTCCTGCTTCAAGCTTCTTCTTCTTCCAAATTCCGCACTGGACTTCCTGGGATCAGACACTCCTTTACCTCCCTGTGAACCCTCCCAAACATCACCATCCAATCAGGTAAGCCATAACTTTCAAACTCCCTACCCTTCTTTTAACCCTATAGGTTGTCCCTCTATTTCCCCCAGTCATGTCGCCCCTATGCTTATTTTTTTTAGCTCCGGGCCTACCTTTTTTATTTGAACAAACAAAATATACATTGAGATCAGATTTTCTCATGTGGCTGAACTAGCAACTTGATGCCAGAGTTGTTAATTAGTATGATAAACATGGCATATTTGTGCAGAAACAAGTTTGTCCAAATCAAATAACCTGACTGTTGTGGGAGGCCACTGCAAACTAGGTAGTCTCAGAAGATACAAAATTTGGCTATCTCTTTACAGATCAAAACACAACTTTGGAGTAGGTTTATTAGAAGTGCATATTATCACTCCTTTGTTGCTCTCTTTTTCTGTAAGAGGCTAAACAAAGTTTTGATGCTTCTTCTTTGGACTATCCCCTCATAGCTGTATTGTGAGATTATCATGTATCATATCACTGGAGCCTTGATAGTATAAGGGTGCTGAGATGCAATCTCACCTAAAATAAAGCAGTGGGCTTGGATGACCCTGCTCTGTAGCATAATACTGTGTTACAGTCAGGTCCATAAATATTGGGACATCGACACAATTATAACATTTTTGGCTCTATACACCACCACAATGGATTTGAAATGAAACCATCAAGATGTGCTTTAACTGCAGTCTGTCAGCTTTAATTCGAGGGTATTTACATCCAAATCAGGTGAACGGTGTAGGAATTACAACAGTTTGCCTATGTGCCTCCCACTTGTTAAGGGACCAAAAGTAATGGGACAATTGGCTTCTCAGCTGTTCCATGGCCAGGTGTGTGTTATTCCCTCATTATCCCAATCACAATGAGCAGATAAAAGGTCCAGAGTTCATTTCAAGTGTGCTATTTGCATTTGGGATCTGTTGCTGTCAACTCTCAAGATGAGATCCAAAGAGCTGTCACTATCAGTGAAGCAAGCCATCATTAGGCTGAAAAAACAAAACAAACCCATCAGAGAGAGATCGCAAAAACATTAGGTGTGGCCAAAACAACTGTTTGGAACATTCTTAAAAAGAAGGAATGCACCGGTGAGCTCAGCAACACCAAAAGACCCGGAAGACCACGGAAAACAACTGTGGTGGATGACCGAAGAATTATTTCCCTGGTGAAGAAAACACCTTCACAACAGTTGGCCAGATCAAGAACACTCTCCAGGAGGTAGGTATATGTGTGTCAAAGTCAACAATCAAGAGGAGACTTCACCAGAGTGAATACAGAGGGTTCACTACAAGATGTAAACCATTGGTGAGCCTCAAAAACAGGAAGGCCAGATTAGAGTTTGCCAAACGACATCTAAAAAAGCCTTCACAGTTCTGGAACAACATCCTATGGACAGATGAGACCAAGATCAACTTGTACCAGAGTGATGGGAAGAGAAGAGTATGGAGAAGGAAAAGAACTGCTCATGATCCTAAGCATACCACCTCATCAGTGAAGCATGGTGGTGGTAGTGTCATGGCGTGGGCATGTATGGCTGCCAATGGAACTGGTTCACTTGTATTTATTGATGATGTGACTGCTGACAAAAGCAGCAGAATGAATTGTGAAGTGTTTCGGGCAATATTATCTGCTCATATTTAGCCAAATGCTTCAGAACTCATTGGACGCCGCTTCACAGTGCAGATGGACAATGACCCAAAGCATACTGCAAAAGCAATCAAAGAGCTTTTTAAGGGAAAGAAGTGGAATGTTATGCAATGGCCAAGTCAATCACTTGACCTGAATCCGATTGAGCATGCATTTCACTTGCTGAAGACAAAACTGAAGGGAAAATGCCCCAAGAACAAGCAGGAACTGAAGACAGTTGCAGTAGCGGCCTGGCAGAGCATCACCAGGGATGAAACCCAGCGTCTGGTGATGTCTATGCGTTCCAGACTTCAGGCTGTAATTGACTGCAAAGGATTTGCAACCAAGTATTAAAAAGTGAAAGTTTGATTTATGATTATTATTCTGTCCCATTACTTTTGGTTCTTTAACAAGTGGGAGGCACAAATGCAAACTGTTGTAATTCCTAAACCGTTTACCTGATTTGAATGTAAATACCCTCAAATTAAGGCTGACAGTCTGCAGTTAAAGTACATCTTGTTCGTTTCATTTCAAATTCATTGTGATGGTGTATAGAGCCAAAAATGTTAGAATTGTGTCGATGTCCCAATATTTATGGACCTGACTGTATACTGTATCAGAGGGTTGGACTCTTACATTTGCTAAAGAAATGTTGGTACTAATGTTTAAATGGTATTTCCACTTTTGCAGCCAAATTGGGATAATACCTACTTTCTTTATTTTTGTGACATGTTCTCATTCCTGTAGCATAACTAAAAAATATTTAAAATTGCTGCTTACATTAATACTTGTTATTTTCTGAAAACTCACAAACTGAAGGTTTCCCCTGTTATGCAAAGTTAGGGAGGAAATGGTCAATACTTCACATATTTTACCCTATTTGTACTGTACTGGCAGATATCATTATTAGTTGTAAACTAAATTTGAACACTGCTTGTCTTAGCAAAGGGTTTAAGATCTGCATTGTATGTTAATACTTTGTGGGAACATCAGAAACCTAGGTTTGACACCCCACATGACTGGTTTGCAACTGTCCAAGGGTATTCTTTGTACAAGAGGGATAGGGAAGGAAGAAGGGGAGGGGGTGTGCCTGTATAAAAAAAATTATTTGCTAGGAAACACGAGGGGTAGCATTGCTAAAGGGGCAAGGAAGGAGGTGGAATCCCTGTGGTTGGAGCTTCAAAGGAAAGAAACAAATGGAAAATTAATAGTGGGTATATATTACAGGCCCCCTGAGATTGAGGAGTCTGATCTCCTGTCACAGTTAGGAATGGTGGTGAAGCAGAGCAATGTTGTTTTAATGGGGGACTTCAATTATCCAGATATTGACTGGGCAGGTGGAACTGCTCACTCATTTAAGGCTCGTCATTTCTTAAATGTCATGCAGGACAACATCATGTATCAGTTGGTGGATGCCCCAACTAGAATTAAGCTAAGATTAAATCTGGGTGGATAAACATAAGGATACAAATTAAAAGGAGTAAAAAAATTGCCTTTAAAAAATAAGACTGAAGGGTCATTGTTGGCATTCCAATATTACAAGGAATGCAATAAGAAATGTAAGAGTGCAATCAGAGCAGCTAAACGAGACCATGAAAGACACAAAGCAGAAGAGAGTAAAAAAAAAAATCACCCCATAATTTTTAAATATATTAATAGGAAAGTGAGGTCAGAGCATATTGGCCTCATAAAGGATGATCAGGGGAAGTTGGTTACAAATGACAAGGAGAAGACGACTGTACTAAATTCATTCTTCTGCTCAGTTTTTACAAAGAAAAAAGAAAAGTTATAATAATCAAGACTGTATTGTTAGTAACATATCACAGAATGTACACTTGTGGCTAACAGAAGCCAGTGTCCAAAAAAGACTTGAAAACTCAATGTAATTAAATCAACAGCACCAGATGGCATACACCCGAGAGTCCTCAAAGAACTTAGCCAGGTTATAGCAAGACTGTTTATTCCTAATTTTTTAAGAACAGCTTTGGGACTGGAATGGTACCAGCTGACTGGCAAAAAGCCAACATGATTCCAATATTTAAAAAGTAACAAGATATGTACCTGGAAATTACAGGCCAGTCAGCCTAACATAAATAGTATGTAAAATATTGTAGGGGATGATAATGGACTATATCCAAGAATTTGCTTATGAAAACAGTATCTTTCGTAGTAATCCGCATAGCTTTATGAAAGATCTTTGTTTCAGACCAATGTTTTAACATGCTAAGAGGAAGTGAGCTGTCACCTAGATAGAGAAAAGCCTGTGCATATGGTGTATCTGGATTTTGCCAAAGGATTCGATAAAGTTCCAGAAAGAGGCTTAATTTACAATTTGTGGTTGGCATGGATAATAGGGTATGTACCTGGATAGAAAACTGGTTACAGGGGTGCGTCTCAGGAATGTGTACTCAAGATGATCTGAAATTGTGTGAGGGGTACCCCAAGGCTCTGTCCCGGGGCTAATTCTGTTTAATTTATTCATAAAGGTTGGTATAAATTACTCAATCCAAGTGTTTTCTGATGATACAAAGCTAAGCAGGGCAATAACTTCACAGCAGGATATAGAAACTTTACAAGAAGATCTCAACAAAATAAAGGGATGGGCAACATCCATATCAAATGAGGTTTAATGTTGAAAAATGCAAAGCGATGCACTTGGGGTTAAAAATATGAATGCAAGTTACTTGTTAGGGGGAAAACCTTTGAGGGAATCCAGATCTGAGGGTCCTAGTAAATTACTGGCTCAGCAATATCATGCAATGCCAGGTTGCAGCAAGCAAAGCTAGCAGACTATTGGCATGCATTAAAAAGGGTAATTTTTCAAGAGATAAGACTATAATTTTACTAGTTTACAAAACTCTGGTCTGACCACCTCTTGATTATGCCATCCAGTTGTGCTCAGGAAGGATGTGCTGGAACTGATGAAAGTGCTGATTTGTTTTGTACTAAAAAGGAGCTTTTGTTTATTTCATCAGTTACAATCCCTCCTCTCCAGTGTGGTAATGCACAAGTCCTTCAGCTGAAGTGGGCTTCCAACCTTGGAAGCCCGGCGTGTTCACTAAACATCATGCCGAGGCTCAGCAATGGCACAGACTCCCGTTGTGCAGAGATTATGTTAATATATCACACAAGTGCCATTTTGTCTTTTCTGTTTGCTGCCTTGCAGCAAGTATAATATAATCAAGGAGAAGAGGGGCCTGCAAGGTCAATGACCTAGCTTGTGCCATTACCAGTAAATTAGATCCTGCCTCAGAATAGATCTGCTGAATGAATTAGATTACAGATAAGAATGAGCTTGACACTGTTTTAAATCCACACCTGCTGCCTGATGCAGCGTAGCAGCAGCCATCTGACTGGAATGTAAATGGTCGAGGCAAGCAGACGCTATTCCAAATAAGAGTCAAGTTTGCTTTTCTAGCTGCTTTTCAATTTTTTTTCAATTTGTTAGCTAAAGATTATAATTAGTTCTGGACTAAGTGGTAGAAGGTACGGTCCTCCGTTTGATTTTTATTGCATTATGTGGCCCCATTGAATTGAGGAGGCATCCCCTTTATTCCTGCCCAGGTAAAGTTTACACAGGTACAAAAATTGAGGGAAAATATTCAAGGGGAATACAGACAGCAATAACAATGTGATGGGTTCAGCCTTCCCCTATTCTAAAAACAAATAGTTTTTTATTGCTTTAGAGTCCCTAGTTAGATAAATTTCCCTCCCTGTCTTCGTGACAGTGTATCACTAGCATGTTAGTCTGTGGAAGAGTCACTAATGGGATCATCTATCAATGGGAACCACAGAACGTCACTGGGGTACTACAGGAGCAACAATCATTGCGTGCCTCAGAACATATCTGCATTACCAAATTCTTCCTTGGGCACCACATAACTTCACATGGGTACCAATTGGAGCAACTATCATTGAGAGCCTCAGAACATATCTGCATTACCAATTTCTTCCATGGGCACCACAGAACTTCACTTGGGTACCAATAGGAGCAACATTCACTGAGTACCTCAGAACATATCTGCATTACCAAATTCGTCTATGGGCACCACATAACTTCAATGTAGTACCATAGGAGCAACAATCATTGAGTGCCTCAGAACATATCTGCATTACCAAATTTTTCCTTGGGCACCACATAACTTCACATGGGTACCAATTGGAGCAATTATCATTGAGAGCCTCAGAACATATCTGCATTACCAATTTCTTCCATTGGCACCACAAAACTTCACTTGGGTACCAATAGGAGCAACATTCACTGAGTGCCTCAGAACATACTGTATGTGCATTACCAAATTCTTCTATGGGCACTACAGAACTTCACTGTAGTACCATAGGAGCAACAATCATTGAGTGCCTCAGAACATATCTTCATTACCAAATTCTTCCTTGGGCACCACATAACTTCACATGGGTACCAATTGGAGCAACTATCATTGAGAGCCTCAGAACATATCTGTATTACCAATTTCTTCCATGGGCACCACAGAACTTCACTTGGGTACCAATAGGAGCAATATTCACTGAGTGCCTCAGAACATATCTGCATTACAAAATTCGTCTATGGGCACCACAGAACTTCACTGTAGTACCATAGGAGCAACAATCATTGAGTGCATCAGAACATGTCTGCATTACAAAATTCTTCCATGGGCACCACAGAACCTCACTAGGGTACTAGTAGGAGCAACAAACATTGAATACCTCAGAACTTGTCTGAATTACCAAATTCTTACATGTCTGCTTTAAAGAGACCCTGTCACCAGACCATTCATTTCAAATGCAATCTTTTCAAGAAATTATTTGTATATTTAACAAATTTCATGCATGTTAATTACCTGTAAAAGCGTCTCTAGTGAAGACATCCCAAAGCCCTGAAACTGCTGCTCTGCCTTTTTGAATATGATGTCAACAACCCCAACAGACTCAGACCTGTTGCTCAAGTGACACTTTATAGTATTTACCCCCAGCAGCTATATAAAGGTTTACGGGATTTGAGGAGAAGAGGGATGGAGGAGCTAGGCCAGCACAGACAGTTGTTAGATACTCCCAAAGGAGGAGAGGGTATATTATTCTCCCCCAGCAGCTCCATAAAAGTTTAAGTGATGTGAGGAGAAGAGGGGTGGAGAAGCTAGGCCAGCACAGACAGATAGATACTCCTAAAGGAGGAGAGGGTATAGTATTCTCCCCCAGCAGCTCCATAAAAGTTTAAGGGATGTGAGGAGAAGAGGGGTGGAGGAGCTAGGCCAGCACAGACAGTTGTGAGACACTCCCAAAGGAAGAGAGGGCATTCTGAAGATTCTAAATATGCTAGCAAATTCAAAGATACATTGCAAGTGGATAAAAATGGTTATGAAAAGGAAGACCACTGCAAGTAAGCAGTTGATATTTGATTTTTCTGTGCTTTTACGTGGAGAACTGCCACTGTTTTTGGCCACTGAGAGTTAGGGGAGAGTCCTTGTGTCCTGGTATACACAGGGCTGAGGGACTGCCACTATGTCACCGCACAGAGTGTTTCAGTGGCCAGGATTGATACACAGGGCTTAAGGTTGCATTCACACTTGAGCGATTTGTAGATTGAAGCTCCAAGCTCCAAAAACACTCCAACTTAAAAAAAAAAACAATTGTTCTCTATGGTGCCTGTTCATGTGATCAGGTGTGAACAGGCAGAGAACAACTGTTTATTTAAGTTTGAGTGTGCTTGGAGCTTCAAGCTACGAATCGTTCAAGTGTGAATGCAGCCTAATACTCACATTTTGCTGCTTACTTACATTCTGCAGTAGTTAGGCTCAGGAGCACAAGCAGTTTTGGTTCATACAGTTGGGGGGCACAGGTGCAACAAACGTTAAAAACAATGACTGGCTGAAATATGTGGTAGCTGGACTCACTGCAGATGTCCCAGTATCAGGGGCGGACTGACAACTCATGGGGCCCCCGGACAATAGGGGATCATGGGGCCCCTGTGTCCTTTCCCAAACTCAAAAAAGCCTATGAAAAAGGTACCAGGGGAATTTAATGGGGCCCCCTACTGACCCCGAGCCCTCGGACAGTGCCCGAGTTTCCAAATGGTCAGTCCGCCCCTGCCCAGTATGCATACAGCCCTGTCTGAGTATTGTTTGGAACTGTGTACAGCCACGGCATATTTTAGCCTGTCAATGATTTTGACAGACTGCTGGCAGCAGACTGTATACTGCACCTGTGCCTCCTGGACACCCAAAACACCTGGTTTTTATTCTGTATGGACGAACCCAGGTGTATATGAAGCCTTTCCGTCAGCAAGGGGGTGACACCTCACTTATCTGGCCAGTGAGGAAGCAACACATGGGGGGGGGAGGTTAGTTACTAAAACTGGTGCAGCTCTGCATAGGAACCAATCAGCTTCCAGGTTTTATTGTCAAAGCTTAATTGAACAAGCTGAAGTTAGAAGCTGATTGGCTACCATGCACAGCTGCCCCAGATTCTGAGTGCTCCAATTTTAGTAAATCTCCCCCTAGGTTCTTGCCAGTGACAGGTACACATGTGACATCAGCGTTAATGTACAGAATTAGACCTAGGGTATTATCTTCAAAAGTAAGTTTTCTTCGGAGCTTGATCTTCACATTATGTGTATGTTCTTTGGTAATTATGTAACTATATATAACTTCACAGAATGGATTGTGAATTACTGTGTCAACAGACCCAGAGATACAGAGGTCCCAAGTTATATTAAGATTTGTATGCAATTTGTTTTAAATTCTTTGTTAAAGTGTTACTAAACCCAGGACCCGGCATTCACTCTGTCTTGTCTCCCACAGTACACACAACATGGAAATGCAATTATTTTAGTAAATATAAACTGCTAAATACCTTTTTCCATCAGCAGTTAGAGAAGTCTTCTGACTTCTATCAGTGTTCAGCGGAGCACTGGTTAAAGCTTGTAGAGGAGTATACTTTCTGCTGAAGAAGGATGCAGAACCCCTAACCTCTTTCCGGATAGTGCTGATTGGCCTTGTGCTGATCACATGCACTCTCCCAAAAAAAAAAATCCCCTAGCAATACACACCAAACTGAGCATGTGCAGAGTCTCCACATGATATGTCCTATCAGGAGATAAGAGGGGGACACTGGAAGAAGGGGAGGATCAGAGACGTCATGATCAAACAGCATTTTTACAAAATGCAGTGGAGTAACTCCTTAGACTCCACAGTAGTACAAGTAGAACAAGCATGTTTTACTGCATATACAGACTGATTTTACTGTTGTGGGTTTAGTAACACTTTAATCTTTGATGTCTGAGCAAAGTGATTAGATATAACTTGACATATACATATATTGCTGCTACAAAAACAACAATGGAAACATCTTCCAAACTGTACAAAGCAATGATTATTATGTTTAATATTTGGATGATGTCCCAGCAATCTCATCTTTAGCTTCTACATGAGCAGGTCCTTCTTAGCCATAGAGTGCCAATAACTGTTATCTGACATCTTTATCTCATGGCCCTCTTAAAATTCTAGACAGTTTCTGTTTGGTTGTTTAAAGTGGTTGTGAACCCATTCATATACCTAGTGAAGTGACTGGCCTCAGGTGATTCACAGTGATGAAACAGTATTGCAGTATTCTCTTCTCTACACCTTTTCAAAGTGCTGAATTTATAAAGATTGTTTGAGTGTTCAGAAAATAGGGTGTGGAGAGCTGAAATTACACACTGCAGAGCTTAACGAGGAGAGCTCTGAGAGCTGATTGGAGGAAAGGGACACACCCCCTTCACACAGCACACAGGAACAGAGCTGATGCTGTCTTCTGGAGGTCCACTTTCTGTCACCATTTTTCTCTTGGTGTCAGGACAACTTATCAGAAGTGATTCATGCTGATAGCAGAGCAAGGAAGCAGCAGACAGAAATGGCACTCAGTGCTCTTAATTGAGACAAGTACATACTATAAAGGGATATGCTTTGTTCATATTTTATGTCTGAAGTTTACAACCATGTTGTTTTATTGCAGGTATTTATATAGTGCCAACAATTTATGCAGTTCTGTACATATTGTACATTAGTGATGGGCCAAACACCCCCATGGTCAACTCACAGTCAAATGCTCGAACCTAATGAATGTTTCCCCCATTTTTGGGGGGTAGGGGTTCCCTTTTAAAGTTCTACCAAGCCTAAAGGGCCTGGTATGGCTTTTAGGGGTAACCCCACACACATTTTTCTCTTTTTTTAATTGTTACTGTGGGGTCTCTCCTAACCTTTCCAGTAGACCTAAAGGGCCTGGTAAGGATTAGGGGGAGAAACCCACGCTGTTTCTTTTTTTTTTTTATGTATTTTTTGCTTTATTTTTAAGATTATTTTTTTTTTGTCTGGGAGAGTATTCTCCCCTCTGTCTTCGGCAGTGTCCAGCAACACACTGCATAAGGCGGCAGCGTAAGCAGCCTTATCTAGTGTGGGATGTGGACTTAGCCGTGTGTTGTGATTGGCCAAAGTCACCGTGACTTTGGCCAATCATGGCTTTCACAGTGCATTGTTCTGTGATTGGCCAAAACACTGCACCTTACCTGTAGTCAGGTGTAGTGTTTTGGCCATTCATGGGTCTCGTGAATGGTCAAAACACTGAACACTCGAACTTACATTTGACTCGAACTCGAGTCCAGCACTATTGTACATTCACATCAGCTCCTGCCTACAGGCAAAGTCCCTATCTCACACATCCTAGTAAGGTCATAGATCATAAAAACACACAGGAAAATAGTTTATTTGGCTTTATAGTATGAAAAAATAAGATATATCCTAATGATTTGAGCCATGTAGGTTTTTTACTAAATTAATAGCTGCGTTTTTCACATAATAATTTCATTTCATTTTCTCCCATTTATAGCTCTGGACTGAAATCTATTTGAAAACACAGATGGCGATCATACATTTTTCTATTTTAATATTTTTAGCAAATGCTTTCATGTCGTCTAATGGAAATAAGATGGCAAAATGTCTGGCTATTTTTCCCTGCCTTTGCTAATATAAATGCTTAATTGTTTTCCAGGGGGCTGTTTGCTGGCAACTTCACAACGACGCACTACATCGAGGGCGGCACTGCTGTTATCACTGCACATAATCACTCGGTAAGCCTCTCAATAAATGATGGCAGAATATTACACTAAGTTGTAGTTTCGGCACACAACCTATGGTAGCTGTCAGTTTGCCAATCTGATGGGTAATAAAAATTGATGGGTTATAAAACATGTCAAAGCGAACACTGTAAACCATAAGGGCACTTACACACAGTCATAAGTTACAGCATATGGGCATACAAAGTATAATATGTCTGTTGTTGTAGCGCCCAGGGGCCGCAGCGGCAGCGTATTTTTTCCTATAGCAATGCATTACAGAAAACTCTGTGCGCGTCTATATGCTTGTATCCACTGGTACGTGTGTGAGTGAACGCTGGTGTCAGTGCGAACATCATTTAATTAATAATAATATAATGCATAACTGTTTGAAAACATACTCTTTGGCACAACAACAGTTGTACTTTACACTTCACATCCATACCCTGTAAATTACAATCGTGTGCATGAGCACGAGGAAATCATATAAATGAATAATAAAAAAATCTATTTTGGGCACCATTATTTTAATATGTTCATGTGTGTTATGATCTAGTTACCTCTACAGTGAAGAGAACTGGAAAAAATAGGCGCTGTGGAAAATGCTCTCAGACAAGCACCTTAGTGAAGGTGCATCTTTATTGGGTGAGACAAAGTAGCAAATATAATAAAATTGACCAGCCTGAAGTGGACAGTGTGACTCCAATGGACGGCCCGTCCGCTCTGAGGGGAGCTGAAATCAGAGAATGCTCCTGTCAGCTTCAAATCACGTGGTTTCAGCGTACCGGCGTCCCGGGTGGTGTCACCATGGCAAGCGAAGGCAGTGTCCGGCGTTGGCTTCAGCTGGGAGCATATGTAGGGTTACCAAGACGACATGTTTTGCACAGTTGCGCTTTGTCAAGTCTCTGGTAACCCTGGCCGGCGGCCATTATATAGAAGACCATTAAAGGGAAGGCTGGCTGAGTGTAATTAGCAGGGGATGGGGTGTCAATCAGAGCGGATGGCTCGTCCTGAAGCAATGCTGAATACAAATTTAAAGGTACAAATTGCAAATTATAAAAAGTGATATGTATACGTGCCATGGTGACACCACCCAGGATGCTGGTACGCTGACACCACATGATTTGAAGCCTACAGGAGCATTCTCTGATATCAGCTCACCTCAGAGCGGACGGGCCGTCCATTGGAGTCACACTGTCCACTTCAGGCTGGTCAGTTTTATTATATTTGCTACTTTGATTCACCCAATAAAGATGCACCTTCACTAAGGTGCTTGTCTGAGAGCATTTCCACAGCGCCTATTTTTTCCAGTTCTCTTCATCGTGCAAATGATTAACAAGGCAGCAGTGGTGAGCTCATGATTAACTGTTCACACGTTTCCTCCTGGAGTGGCCTCTCTGCGCTCATTTGTGAGAGTTTCCCTTACCTCTACAGTGTACTTTTTTTGTCACCATTAAGAAGCAGATTGGTTTTGTGTGTATGACCACCAGTGCTGTTGTTGTGTCTCTGCCCTCGTGTGTGCTTTGTCTGTTCACAAAAGTAGCTTGAAATGATGTGCCCCTGTGTTATATGAATGGGAAAAATATTCACAGGGCAGACCTACAACACCAGTGCCAGTGTCAACTGTATCTGCACTTCTGGTGTCAGCCAAAAACTTTCAGATCAGTATTTTATGTTGTTGAAGGTACATGAATTATAATACACCTAAACATAAACACAAATAAAGGTACCTGAGTATATCTGTAAATTCATTTCTATTATATAGAGGACATACACTTGAGATGTGTGTCAAAGACAATGTCCCCTCCAGGCCTGGATCTAGCCTATCTGATCTGGGGGTGCAATAAAAAAAGGGGGCACAATATCAACGTGTGTGAGTCACTGACAGTCTGTCACAGTGTCACAACATTATTCGGTATTAGGTTGTCATTAGATTAGGGTGATTAAAGAGAATCTGTGCCCCTTATATCAGATGTCCCTATTAGAGTCCCCTATTACATCAGGGTCTCCATCTGAGTGCCCTTTTACATCAGGTGTCCCCATCAGAGTGCCCTCATACATCAGGGTGTCCATCAGAGTGCTTGATGCTCCCTTACATCAAGTGTCCCCATCAGAGCACCTCCTTACATCAGTGTCCCTAATAGAGTCGTCCTTTACAGCAACTGCCCCATCAGAGTGTTTCCTTACATATGATCAGTTATCCCCATCAGAGTGCCCCCTTACATCAGGTTTCCCCATCAGAGTGCCCCCTTACATGAATTGTCCCCATTAGAGTGCCTCTTTACATGGATTGTCCCCATCAGAATGCTTCCTTACATCATCTGTCTGCATTAGACTGGCTTATGGATCTGAGGACCTGGGAGGGGGACAAGTAAAATTGGGGGTGGGGGCACAACCCACCCCAGAACCCCCCTAGATCCAGCCCTGGTCTCCTCAATTTTGCACCCAGTGGGGTTGCTGTTGCATCTTAAAGTGTATATTACCCCAACATTTCATATTTATGATATGTGTATACCATGATAGTGTTATAAAGTATCCTGTTCTCTTTGTATTTCTTCTTTTGAGTGAAATACCTGGTGTCAGTCCCCCTACTTTCCTGTTTCAAACTGACCACACTATGCATAGAAGTTCATCCAGCCCAGCTTGGTTAGTTTTCTGGCTGTGCTGGCAGCACAGTCTGTCTGTCCTCCAAAGGTCAGATTTGTGCTGACACAGACCCTGCAGAGCCATTCAGTAGGAAGATCAGTGTACTACTCTTTCTCTGCTTCTTGCAGTCACCACCCCCAGCTCTCTAACCCCTTATGCAGATGAGAGAAATGTATTAGATTTTCTCATTAATATTATTGGGGTCAAATCCATGTTTGTTTTCAACCACATTGACGAGAATACTCGAAGGAGCAGAATGAAAACATTTTCTTCAACAAATTTGAAACAAATTAGGTTTTCCTTCTGGAAAGTCTATTCATTCCGAAATCGAATATTTAACTCAAACTAAATGTTTTAAAATAATTCTAAAGGCTTAAATTTGAAAAAAAAAACTTGTCCAACTTGTCCAAACCCACTTGACAAGTTTCATTGGTGGAAACGCAGCCAGCCTGTGTTTCAATGCCTTCAGAGGATGTTCCCTCCCCCCGCCTTGATGCCTTTGCTCCAGGGAAGGAAAATGCAGCTAAAAAAAAGCACCTAAATCTGCATTGAGCCTTCTCCCTTGTATGTACTCATGTGCGTTTGTGCGCATTTGGTGTTAATGCATTCTATTAGCTAAAACAGTTATTCATTATGGCCATGAGAATGCATTAATGTGCAAATGCACCTAGATGTGTCTACTGTAATTGCATGTTAATGTGCGTTTATGTGCATTTGGTGTTTTTAGCACCAAACACTCCTCTTCTGAATGCGCAAGTAATTTTTTTGTTCTGCTCCTAAACACTTCTGCCTCTAAATGCCTGTAAACACATCTATGTGTGCATGGACACATATTAGGCTAACATAGAGGGGGATGAACAGGTGAACACACTCCTCTACTTTATTGCAAGCTCTTAGGACTAGTTCACACTTGACTGTTTTTCCAACTCTTGTCAAATGCCCCTATAGCGTTTGACAAGCGTTGGTCCGGCGTTTGCGGAGCGTTTTTTAACGCTCCACAAACGCTCTGCAAATGCCAAATGTGCGGTTTAGCGGCGGTTGCTAGACATTTGCAAAACGTTAAAAATGCCCCACAAACACCTATAATGAAGTCTGAATGGTGTCAACGCTCCACAAACGCCCCACAATCGCGTCGCAGCCTCACCGGGTGTTTGCGGAGCGGCACCATAGACTTGAATAGGAGGCTTCAACTTCTCCTGACTCGACCAGAGCAGGGGCGGACTGACCATTTGGAAACTCGGGCACTGCCCGAGGGCCTGGGGTCAGTAGGGGGCCCCATGAGATGCCCCTGGTACCTTTTTCATAGGCTTTTTTGAGTTTGGGCAAGGACACAGGGGCCCCATGATCCCCTATTGCCCAGGGGCCCCATGAGTTGTCAGTCCGCCCCTGGACCAGAGGCACCTGTTTGAAGATGACCCTGATGAAGTCACGAAGTGGGCGTGACGCAACTAGTCGGTACGTGGGGAGGAGCTTCCTGTAATCGTGGTGACGTCATTTCCGGCGTGGGGGCCATATTGGAACACCCTGTGTATTACCCATGCAGTACACCCATAGCATGTGGTAGGAGGCTGGAAGATTCATCGTTTTTTGAGTGGAAATCTACTTTTTATACCTATTACCAATAAAATTACTGGTTGCACTATGGAGGGTCTCTGCTTGTGTCTTACTATGACCCTGGGAGGAGCTGGCTGCTAAACTGGTGGACGCTGGAGGAGGAAGATATTTTCTAGAGAGTGATCCATACTGATAGGATCGTGTGATCCTGAAAGCGTGCTGGCCCCTTGGGTCTAAGGAAGGAGGTGAGGGGGCATTTTGGCTGTTAAGGATTGTCACGTGTGCATCACGTACACTGCACATAATTTTGCATGAAGAGTGGAGTGTGAAGTTCATCATTAAGCACAGCATCATCAGTATTATTATTATTAACTTTGGACTTTTCTCGTATTTGAATTATCGTTTATTCCTTTGTGCACTTTTTGTGTGGCACTGTTTATTATTAGTATATATGTTATTATAGTATATATTACTTTATTTTCACGTTTTTGCACGAGATATTCCCCATGAGGGAATACATGCATGACACTGTATATGTATTGAGTATCTTGGATTTATTTTGGGGATTGAGTATATATTGTATTACGGTTCTATTAGATACTAATTAGCGCTGCACTCATAATTTTTGCACTGTTTATTCACTTATTTTGGGTATAAGTTTAGTGTCAGCAGCTTATGGTTATAGGGTAGGAGTCCTTGTGAGCGCAGGAGGTTTTTTTTAAAAAAACGCTTCCCAAACGCCTGTCTGCCGCTTGCAAACAAGGCTAGTGTGAACGTAGCGTTAGGGTCCTTTCACACTTTCACAGTCACTTTTTTCAAAGAAAAAAAGGATCATCAGTTTTTTCATCAGTTTACATTAGTTTTTTCATCCATTTTTCATCCGTTTACATCCGTTTTTCATCAATTTTTTTATGGAAGAAAAATAGGGTTTTCTTTTGTTCAAAAAAAGGACATAAACGGATGATCATCCGTTTACATCCGCTAGTCCACAAAAATACACGGGTGTCCGTTTTTCATACAAAACACCCGTGTGAATGAGGCCTTATGCAATTGCATCCAAAAGATGTGGATAAAAGAAGGGCAGCAAATAACTTGGCAGTCGGGCTTAGATGGTAACTACCAGGATAACATGATCAGGCATTCAGCATGTAGTCTGTATCCCCTGGTGTCAATCCAAATGCAGATTTTTAAATGTCTGCCTGTAGTGTACCTTTTAGCACTTATTCCATGCTTTGACAGAAGCCCAGTAACAGGGCCAAACAACAGAACAACCGCTTGGCAGATTAATGGGGTTACATCTCCTGTGTGATTTCCTGGAACAGTAGTGTGCTCTATGTGGAAAGAAGCACATAAGGGAGTGAAGCACTTTAATATGCCAGATCATAAAGCATAGCCCGGGGAAGTTACCATGGGGATTGAAGTCCATGAATATGTCACGAAGTTGATGTGCTGTCATTCTGGAGCCAAACTGTCTGACGCTGAAATGTGTGCTAGATGTGTATTTGTAAAGGGTGTTAATGTATGCATACATCTCTACACTGGAGTGTGCTTAATGCAGCAATCCTAGTATTTGTACACACACTCACCTGCCACTTTGTTAGGTACACCTTGCTAATACCAGGTTGGACCCCCTTTTGCCTTCAGGACTGCCTTAATTCTTCACAGCATAGACTCAACAAGGTGTTGGAAACATTCCTCAGAGATTTTGGTCCATATTGAAATGATAGCATCACACAGTTGTTGTAGAGTTGTCTGCTGCACATCCATGATGCGAATCTCCTCTTCCACCTCATCCCAACGGTGCTCTATTGGATTGAGATCTGGTGACTGTGGAGGCCGTTGGAGTACAGAGAACTCATTGTCATGTTCAAGAAACCAGTTTGAGTTCATTTGAGCTTTGTGACATGGTGCATTATCCTGCTGGAAGTAGCCATCAGAAGATGGGGAAACTGTAGACATAAAGGGATGGACATGGTCAGCAACAATACTCAGGTAGGCCGTGATGTTTAAAGGATGCTGAGTTGGTATTAAGGGGCCCAAAGTGTGCCGAGAAAATATCCCCCACACCATTACATCACCACCGCCAGCCTGAACCATTGATACAAGGCAGGATGGATCCATGCTTTCATGTTGTTTATGCCAAATTCTGACCCTACCATCTGAATGTGACAGCTGAAATCGAGACTCGTCAGACCAGGCGACCTTTTTCCAATCTTCTATTTTCCAATTTTGGTGAGCCTGTGCAAATTGTAGCCTCCGTTTCCTATTCTTAGCTGACAGGAGTGGCACCCAGGGTGGTCCTCTGCTGCTGTAGCCCATCTCATGTTCAAATTTTGACATGTGCGTTCAGAGATGGGATTCTGCATACCTTGGTTGTAATGAGTGGTTATTTGAGTTACTGTTGCCTTTCTATCATCTGCTCTTCTAGCATTTTCGTCCACACTGCTGCCACTCACAGGATATTTTTTCTTTTTCAGATCATTCTCTGTAAACACTAGAGATGATTGTGCGTGAGAATCCCAGTAGGTTTTAAAATACCTGTTTGGCACCAACAGACATGCCACGTTCAAAGTCGCTTAAATCCCCTTTCTTCCCCATTCTGATGCTCAGTTTGAACTTCAGCAAGTCGTCTTCATCATGTCTAGATGCCTAACTGCATTGAGTTGCTGCCATGTGATTGGCTGATTAGCAATTTGTGTTACCAAGCAATTGAACAGGTGTACCTAATAAAGAGGCTGGTGAGTGTATATCCTACGTGTGAAAAGAGCAGCAATGGCAATCATGCAGTTTTCTTTAGGAAACTTTCTAAAGGGGCCGTTTAACTCCTCTAAAAGGAATGATTAGTTTTAACATTAGAGGAATAGATTTTACTCATACGTGCCCATTATATTGCTGTTTACTCAGCTCCTCACATGTGTCACTTGTAGGTCTTGCATTTTGCTAGCCTTGCTGCCTTTCAACCTGTATTAGAAGTCTTGTGGCAGAAGAGGAAGGTTGCAGCAGATATTGCAATCTATGGGAAGAAGTCAGTCACTCCGGGAATAACAGTAATAATTTTAGGACTACACGCAGCTTGTTCATTTTGAGTTTGTTATACTTTAAATACACATAGTAATATGCAGTATTATGATGTTTAGAAAAGTCAGTATTATGTAGTATGAGGATGTATGTTAAAGCAGAACTTAAACCACAAATTTAGCCGTTTCCTAAAACAGTTACATTCAAGGCATGCCATGCATGATAACTGTCACATTTTCTTGTACCCTCAACAGAACTGTCATACTATTAAATGGCGGGTGTCATAGCTGAACACAAGTGCAGCAGCATAGTAACTACAGATGAGACAGAGGCTAATATGGCAGCTTACTTGGCTGTAAAGTATAGAAGGGTTTAGTTCCTCCTTTAAAGCCAATGAAAATACATTTTTAGGGATAGGGATTCTCGTGCTTGTTGAATTTTTCTGCATGCCATTAATGCCAGTGGCTATAGCACTGGCAGTAATCATTGTATTCTGCCTGCCGCGCCCCTTGCTGACAGAATGCAGTAGCGCTGCGGGAGGGATTTCCCCATCAACACTGACTGTATATATGGGGGAATCAAGCAACTTTCTTCCCTTCTACCCATTGTGCAAGGAAAGAAAATCGATTAACCTATAGCTTGCCTTAGGGCTCGTTCACACTAGGCTGTTTTGCCAACGCTTGCCAAACGCCCCTATAGCGTTTGGCAAGCGTTGGTCCGGCGTTTGCAGAGAGTTATTAACGCTCGGCAAACGCTCGGCAAACGCCGCATGCGCGGTTTATCGGCGGTTGCTAGGCGTTTGCCGAGCGTTAATGACGCCCCACAAACGCCTATAATGCAGTTTGAGTGGTGGTACCGCTCCGCAAACGCCCCGCAACCGCGTCACAACCGCACCGCAAACGCCGGCCGGGCGTTTGCGGAGCGGCACCATAGACAAGAATAGGAGGCTTCAAAGCCTCCTGACTCGTCCAGAGGCGTCCGTTTTGCCGCGACGCGACGCAAACGCTCCCGTTAGAACAGCACCATGTGCTGTAATGTGCAGAATTGGCAGAGGCGTTTGGGAAGCGGTAAAAACACTTACCAAACGCCTCTCTGCCGCCTGCACACAAGGCTAGTGTGAACGTAGCCTTACACTAGCAGAATTTTGAAAATGTTCAGTTTAAAAACTTTTGTTTGATTCTCTAATTGTGTAGTCAAGCCGACGTTCGTTTTCAACTGAAGTGGCGAGAAAATTTGAAGGAGCAGGATGACATTTTTTCTTGAACAGATTTCTAAAAGTGAAAGTAGTTTTTGTTCAGGAAAGTCTATTCACTCTAAAATCAAATGTTGAAAGCAAATTTTTTTTTACATACTTTTGAATGACAATGTTGAATGCACTCATGAGAATTATTGTAAGAACAGTCGTAAGAACATTTATTTGAAATTCTACTAGTGTATGGCCAGCTTTACTGTAACATTAACGGACAAGTTTAAAATTGTGTGTTAAGCCTGTCAAAACCCCCTGAAGCAATCCACTACAGCTGAATGTCAGCCATAGACATTAACCAATGTTTAACCTACTTAGGAATTTGTGAAGCTCCGGTGACAAGATAAGCAACAATGTTTGAATATTTTCCTGATAACTGATAGGTAACTTTCCATTTAATTTTTCACAGCAAAATGGCTACAGAGCCCTCAACTATATCTCTCCAAAGTTGATTGGGTGAACGTTTTGGTAAAGCAGAGATCCAATAACGGCTCATTCTGCTGTGTTCAACACCTTGACCCTGCATTATTACAAATTTACAAACTCAAGATGTCATAGTGTCAGTGTGATGCAAGCTGCTGCAGGGAAAGTTGACAAACTGCATAGGGAGAGATTTGGGTCAGTTAGGAAACTGAACTTGTGGTTGTAACCAAAAAAAATCAAAACATTAAATCCTTCCTAATATTTTTTCCAATGTAATTTGTTCCCATTTTTTTAATTCAGGCTTTTCTTTTATAAATATTACTTGTTCCTGCCAGTCACTACGAGTCCATTCTTCTTGGTGGCAATGATCTGCAGGCTCATAGAACCTATGCACTGTTGCCACTCAATGCACATGCTCCTTTTCTTTGAATACCTAAACTATGTCTGTTCTTTTACATACCATACTAGATTATGGGCTTGCCTAAGCCTCAGCTTGTCATATGCCCTGGTGATGTTGCTTCATGCCTTCTCCCTGACAATGCAGAGTGGAGTGCACTGTCAGTTAAGCATATGCTCCACCTGTAGCTCCCTCTTGTGTTTATAGTTCATTGAGTGTAGGTAAAAGCTTGCTAGAATAGAGGGTTACTTCAGGTACTTCAGGTTAAACTGGAGGACTCTACAGGCCAGTCCACTGGTACCTCCCCCTGCTCTAGAAGCTTAGAGAAGCTTATAGAAGTCAGTAGGCCAGCAGGGGAGTAAGATGGAAGATGGAGTGTTGCTGTGTAGCCTGGGAAGGGGCCCCAGAGAAGGGGGGGGGGGGTTCTATCTCCAGGCTGGAGGAAAGAAGAAAGCTGAAGGAGGGAGCTCCTCTGCCCTGCAGTCTGCCAGGGAAGGACAGCCTGCATAGCCTAGAAAAGAACCAGCCTAGTGAAAGGCCTGAAAGCATTATTATACACAGCTGAAGGACAAGGACAGTGTGAGTACCTTTACACCCCCAGGGCTTATAAGGTAGAAGTCTGCTGTAGCAAGTTCTCAGCAAGTCTTCAGGAGTCAGTTAATAGTTTACCCCATCCCTTGTCCTGGGATCAGATAGCATATCCAGGTGGACTGGTATTTTGTTCACTTATGGGCACCCAGAGCTCCTACAAGCTGTCACTTTGCTAAAGACTGTTGTTATTCCAGCTGGTACGCAGTCCAATAACTGTCATTTGTGGCAGTATGATAGAGAAAGAAACTGTCCTCTTTTTACCCTATCCAAGTTGAATTCTCTCAAAATCCTAAAAACCAGGCCCATGGACTGTTTCATGTTTCTGGAAAATGTGTGTTGCCTGGCCATGCAGGAAGTAAGGGTGACCCAAAACCAGCTCAAGGGAGTATTGCTGCACACCCTGCAGGCCGGGCAGGATCAGATGCTTGACTGACAACACATGGCCACAGGGTGGGATGAATCCGATGAATTTTGAATGACAGCACACTTTGCTTTCTGTGATGGAGGGAGAACATGAGGTAACATCACTATTACGTGTAATGTGCTGAGATTTAGCCCAGCCCCATGCTGATCCCTAAGTAACAAAAAAGTATGCAAGACATGATTTTTTTTTTTTAAAATTTGCTCTTTGAATGAATCATTGGTTGTGTGCCGTATATTTGCAAGGCGGGCTAAAAGGATAACTAAACTCGAGAATTAAATTGTCATATTTTTTTAGCTTATAGTCCTTAGATGTGGTAGCGGTGTTAATTTTCTGTTTTCAAACTAAGAATGTTTTCAGCAACTGCAGAACAAATCTCTTGATCTTGTTAGAAATGCAGTGTCCTTTTCACTTCCTGTGAGCTTCACTGAAGAACATCTTCCTTCCTAGCTATGAGGGTTGAGCTCAGGCAGGTTCAGACACAAGCTCTCTTTTTAAAAAATTTTGTTACGTTAAATTAATTTAATTTGTTTTTGACTTCGATTTGAATTCAATTTGACCAAATTCAGAAGATTCAAATCTGCATTAAAATTTGAATTTATTCTATTCGAAAATTGAATTTGGAAGACAGTTATATTCATTATATTCTATTGTTTTCTATTCTAGTCTAATCTATTCTAGTCTATTTGTTTATATCTTTCTTATTCAAATTTGAGTCGAATTTGATTCTAATTCGAATTTCATCTGAATTTCATTCTACTCTATTGTTTTTTTTTCTATTCTATTTTTTCTATTCTAATTTTTTTCATTCTCTTCTAATCTTTTCTATTCTTTTCTGTTGTATTCCATTCTATGCTATTTTTCTATTCTATTGTATTATAATCTATTGTAGTCTTCTATATTCTATTCTTTTTTTAATTCAAATTCGAGTCAAATTCGATTTGAATTTGAATTTTGTCTGAAGTTTGTTTTATTTCAGATTCATTTTTTACATTTTGAATTCATCCGAATTTTGATTCGGAACGAAATGAACCATACATGTCTACCCACCTGAGCTATCTTGTCAGGAAGCTGTCAAAGCAGAACACCAAATAAAAGGTAGTGGAGGCATTCACCACCCTGAAGCTGCACGTATACTTGCGCCTCATATAAATGGCAGTCAGTTTTGACAGTTTCCTGGCAGGATAGCTCAGGCTGGTTCAGACTCATGTCTGCCTGAGCTCATCCTTACTAGCTATCTTCTATAAACTGCCATTGCTTCCTCCATAAATACAGTGTAGGAGTGACGTAGCCACCATGGACAGAAAGTATGCTATTTGCAGGATTACTAGGTGAAAATAAAGCAAATGAAGCTTGAAAAAAAGAAAATGAATGCAGCCACCACACCAATCATTGGTGAGCTATAACCACTTTAGCTCGAATTATCAATTCTTTTGGACAATTAACCCCTTTGTATAGTATTTATTATTATATATTGATAGCACCTTTATATTTAAGGTTTTGTTTGAGGGGCATATGGTTTTTATTGAATGGTGATTGGGACTTTTTTAGGTTAAATTGATTTAGTTTTTTTTGCTGCTTCCATTTTAAAGTGGGTTTTTTTCAATGGCAGTGTTTCAGGGGTTTAATTTCTTTTTGGGTTTTTAATTTTTATTTTATATTGCTTTTTTAAGTTTGAAGTACTCTGACCATATGTTGTTGGAGCTGCCTTTTGTTTACAGCAAGCGATTGCATAATTTGAAAGAAAAATAACACTAAGTGCAAGGATAGTGTGCACCTAAACCACCTAACAATAGATAAAAGTTGGCCATACAGCAGTAAGGCCTAATATCCTTGATGAAAACTGTCCTGATGTTGGACGATTTTACACTGCTGTAGTCTCTGAAGCATCTTAATCCTTGTTGTAAAGCCAGCCTGTATTCTTTGTCTCTAGTGAATTTGGACCTCTACTTGCTACTTAAAATTGTCCTGCTGGCCAATTTTATTCTGCTTTGCCATCTGCAGTCTCTTAATTCACTTAGTAAAACACCTCCCTATACTGTATTTCTCCAGTACATTTGGGCCAAATCTCCCTCATTAACCATCCTGTAATATTCCTTCATTACCAGATAATTTTTCAGTTTTCAGCATTAGTTAATATCTATAAATACACTCGGGTACAGTTTTTACAGTGATGTCTTGATATAAATAAAAACACAATTATTTATGAATGGCCCCTCTCACACAGGTCATTAACGTTATATTATATGGCTCACCACCTAGGCCTCATGCCCCCCTTAGAAGCCAGCAGCATTTTGGACAGAAAACGCTGTACGCTTGTAAAACTGTGTACTGCATTTACCCACATCAAGCATTTGGGTGTTAATTAATTTTATTGGCCAGAATAAATAGATTATTATGGCCATTGAAAGAAATTAATGCTCAAGTGCTAAACTCGCCTAAGTTAACACGTGTTTAGACACATCAAGCGTTTTTTCAGCCAAAACGCTGCTGCTCCAGGACGCCCTGGCAGTGTGTTTTTTTTTTTCTGTCACTAAACTCTCCTGCCACAAGCTAAAATCCTACATATGCATGAACAAATAGGTTAATATGCGGGGCGGTTTAGAGGCTGTAAAAAAAAAAAAAAAACTTGACGCACCTAGGAGTAGCTCTAATAACGTCCAGTGTGAATGAGCCCTAAGGCCTCAGGTTTCATGCACACAGGATATTTTAAAAATGCCCCTCTTCTTGGTAGCAAGGTTTTGTAGAAAAAAACGCCTGAAGTCTGCAAAAAGTGTTTAGACGCATTCACAGGCATCAAGCACTTGAGCGTTAAATTAATATAATTGGCCATAATAATAATTTATTCTGGCCATTGAAATAAATTACCAACCAAGCACTAAACGCGCTAAGCGTTAACATGCATTTAGGAGAATTTATGTGTATTAAGCAAAAAAAAATGCCACTGCTACTAAAAGTTTCTAAAAGTCTTTGTGTTCATGTACACCCAGAATAATATGGAGGGGCTTTTACAAGCAGTAAAAAAAAAAAGCCTGACGCCCCTAAAAGTGGCTGCAAAAACACCCAGTATGCATGAAGCCTTAAACTTGTCCTTTAATAGGGTTAGGTTCTCACCTATCTCAGGGGTTCAAAGGTTAGGTCACCAGCCATTTAGCAGGGTCTCAGTCACAGCAGTCCACCACTCTGTCTCCCAAGTATGTCCTGTCTCACACTACACATACTTTCCCCATTCACATGTACTGAATCTCTCTACTTCCCCTGATGGAAGGGTAAGGATCAGCACTGTAAACAGTAAAATAACTCGCTGAGATGATCAGTAACAGCCATCACATGGAACCCAGTCCCTTGGATCAGCTCAGTACAGTGTCTCTGTGTACCGAACCATCTAATGACAGAGCAGTACACAGCGATTAACAGGCAGATCAGTTACTACCATTTGATTAAATAGAATGTCACTGCTAAAACCACTTAGAAAGGGGCCCCTTTTTCAAACTAAAATTAGTCAGATAGTGGTGCTGCCTCTGCTGCTAGAGCTATAAGTAGACCAAGGTAATAGTAAAAGAAAAAAATCAATTAAATGGCCAAATATGTGCTGCCAGTGTACACTTTTCACTAAATTTCTAACAGATTTCACTGACCCCTTAGTGATCAAACTTGAGCAGATTCACCCATCCAGGGGCGGACTGACCATTTGGAAACCCGGGCACTGCCCGAGGGCCCAGGGTCAGTAGGGGGCCCCATGAGATGCCCCTGGTACCTTTTTCATAGGCTTTTTTTGAGTTTGGGCAAGGACACAGGGGCCCCATGATCCCCTATTGCCCGGGGGCCCCATGAGTTGTCAGTCCGCCCCTGCACCCATCCCTAGTTTGCAAGCTCAGTTTCAGTGCTTTGACTTTCTTTGTTGCGTTCTTAGGTAAGACTCATTTTGGTATTTTTTTCTTATCTGTTTTTTTATTGTAGGCTAAAAAAATATTTGAGTCACCTCTGCAAATCAATCCTTTTTTCCTCTCTTCCTTTTGAATAATAAAAGGAAAGCCTCAAAGCAAATCTCTGATGTTTGTGAAGGTTCTGCCTCGAGTTGATGTGTGCAGGGTGCAAATGAATTCAGTCAAAAATTGCTTGTCTCCTGGAATCCTACATTGTGAGGGGTGCATTACATCACCCAGCTGTCCCCTATGGAGCCTTTTTATGTTTCATGTTACTGACGTCCTGGGACTTAGCAGTCTAGCCTCAACCTTCAGGCAAAAACAGCTGGAAAAGACCAGAGTCTGGAGCCACAGCTCAAGATAATATATGTTGTTTTAAAAATTAACTGCACTTTTAAGGGCAGACAATGTTAGCTGCATATGTTATGACTCTCAATATTTGCTTGGTAATAGAAAATTTGCTGTATTGCATTTTTCTGTGTTCTTATCAAGTGTCCAGCAGGCAGATGGCAGGACTGCTCGCTGTTGGCTTTCCTAGAATTCTAGCATGTGTTTTAAGACTTTTATTTGTCCAAACAACCTCAGATATTAAATATCTGTAATGCTTCTTGTGACGTGCATGGGGTGCTCTGAAATGGGAGGTTTGTTTTTCTTACCTTTGGTAGGTTTTGTTTTAGCTACAGATGATTTGCTCACTATTCTGCCTGGCAATACTAGGGTCGTTGGTTTGAATCCCAGCCACAGCACCACCTGCCTGGAGTTTGCATTTTCTCCCTGTGCCTGCGTGGGTTTCGGTTTCCTCTCACATTCCAAAGACATGCTGGGAGGTTATTTGGAACTAATTGGTCTAAATTGGCCCTAGTATGTGTATGTGTGAATGTAAGTTATGGACCTTAGATTGCACGCCCCTTGAGGGTTAGGGATTGATGTGAATGTACAATATATATGTAAAGCGCTGCGTAAATTGACAGCGCTATATAAGTACCTGAAATAAATAGATAAATATTCCTGTATGATATTTAATCTTTTTTATATGATGTTTTGTTCTAGAGGTCTTTAAAAAGAAAAGAAAATGGTGATCTCTTATGGAAAACATAGCATACCTTTTTTATGTTTTTGATATACTGACCGCTCCTGGGGAGGCATGCGGAAAAAGAACAATATATTTATGATATTTTGGAACATGTAGGTGTTAACTTTTTTGTGGTTAGTTACAGTTTACAGTATGTGGAACATGCTGCTGTTTCTTAAGAGTTGCTTTACCCTAAAAAGATAATTTTTGCCCATCTCTGTCCATTTTATTTTCACTCAATTTAAACAAAAACATATCTTGTGTATGGATGTAAGAGTAGCATGATGATGTCAGTGTAGCAATGAAAGCAAACTTGTTCTTCATCCATTCTAGGCAGTGTCATGGTTTTATTGATGGATATGCATGACAGACCATATGGCAATATAAACAATAAAATGTAAAGTGTTCACTTCACAGTGGCGCTATGATAAATAAACATAAAAAATGTGCAGCTCTTATAAACACAGCCACGTCGCAACGCGTTTCTTCACTTCCAACTTCGTCACAGGGGATGTTCGCATTTTTTTATATGGCAATATGAGCCATTTATGCCATGCTGCCATTCTACAATGCTGAGCCATCTTTAAAGCTTTAACCAGAAGTCATTGAAACAAAAATGTTCAAGTCAAATTTAGTGTCGGTATGCGTTGGTTAATTTTACAATGACTAACCTGCCCATCTAAATAATGTTTACATTGTGTTTTAAGGGCATATAAGACTTATATTTAGGACACTCTTTAATATATTTGCTGGTAAAGTGTTTTATTACAAGCAAACAAATGGACTAAAATAAAAATACCATGCAAATGTACCTGTCAACATTATTATTATTATTATTATTATTATACAGTATTTATAAAGCGCCAATAGTTCGCTCAGCGCTGTACATTACAAAGGGGGACAGAACATGTGACAGAACAATACCAATACAATGCAAAACATGAGGGGATTGAGGGCCCTGCTCTTTCGAGCTTACAATCTAGGAGGGAGGGGACAATCTAGGAGGGAGGGGACAATCTAGGAGGGAGGGGACAATTTGACATAGTGTCAAAATAAAACAAACTACCTCATCGAACAGACATCATAGGACATGTACACAGACACAGATCTTGTCACTAAAAGAAAGTCAACTTAATAATTTTCTCCATGTCTATGGTGCAGTAGTCTCAAGGGCAACAATAAAGAGAGCAAGGAGAGGACAGAGTAATTTAAAATGGAATTTTACCCCTAACAGCTTGATAAAAAACAATGTTCTTTAGCCAGGGACACACATTCCACATTAATAATTATGCTACCGAAATTAGTGTGTGCTGTAAATTGCCTCCAGCATTGTTCCCAATTCTTCTTGCTGGAGGCTGCCATTTTGCTGAAGCCCAGAGCCCCTGAGCAGCTGTAAATCTTTAGGCTCTCAGCAGATCTGCCTCTAGATTTTCAGAAGTGGCAAAAAATAGAGCACAACTGAGCATGTGCAGCGCAGGAAGAGATAGTGTATTACTGGATTTGAAACTGTATAGGCACTTATTTTTAATGTTTTACATAGCTATACCTGTAAAATGGGCCAGCCTGAGGTGATATGGCAAGATCTAATTTTCTGACCAAAATTCCTCTTTAAAATCTCCATAGCAGAGAACCATTTCCTCTCTTTCCATGAGGACTGTGGCATGAGAGAGTGCCAAGACTTCTACGTTGTACTTTTCAGTAAGGTCTGGAGCCCATTAAGGTAACCTCTTCCCCACAGAAGTGTAAGTGTGCCAAAAATGTAAGCGTGCCATTCGTGGCTTCTACTGTTGTACCAAAAATCTCTGTGGCAAAACAGAAGTAAGGCCATACATGATTAGGGACCCAGTCAAAGCTGTGACTGCTTTAACCCTTACTGCTACACCCCTTCTAGTTTTGTAACTCCACAATAAGATGAATAATATGTGCAACCCCTGCTTCCCTACCAGATGTAGTGGTTTTGGCAGCTTTGGACCCTAAGATTGAATTGCACCCATAGTAACTCCACCATTGTGGCAACAAATTTGGTATATAACAGAGGTCTCCAAACTGCGGCCTGGGGGCCAGATGTGGCCATTTGCTTGCTATTTCATCCACTGATACCAACAATGGGGCATAATTCCTCCCACTGACACCAATGAAGAGGCACAATTCCTCCCATTGATGCCAACAAAGGGGAACAATTTCTCACAATGACATTAACAAATGGGCCCAATGGCACCAATGATGGGGCAAAATTCCTCCCAATCATGAAACCAACAATGGGGCTCTATTCCTCTCAATGACACCAACAATGGGGTTCTATTCCTCCCAATGACACCAACAATGGGGCTCTATTCCTCCAAATGACACCAATGCTGGGGCACAATTCTTCCCATTGACACCAAGGATGGGGAACAATTCCTCCCAATGACACCAACAATGGGGCACTATTCCTCCCAGTGACACCAAGGATGGGGCACAATTCCTGCCAATGACACCAGGGATGGGACACTATTCGCCCCAATGAAACCAAGGATGGGGGTCACAGTCTGTCCCCCCTAAAATCTGAAGAATAGTAAACTAGCCCTTTGTTTAGAACGTTTGGAGACCCCTGGTATATATCATACAAGTTTTTCTGGGACAAACTAAAATGGACCTCTTCCTGAAGTCTTTTCTCCAGAATTAATATAAAAAAACAAACTCGTGTTATAGATTTCAAAATCAGAACTGGTGCTGCTGCTCAAGTGTAAACCACTAATTAGTAAGAAATTAAACCATGGCGCTAAACAATACATGTAAACAAAAAAAAAAATTATAACGCGTCCATCAGTGCTTCCACTTCTAAATTAAATATTCCTCAAAGTGTTCTGTGCTCTGTCAGCCATAAAGGGACTTTGTACTCAAAACAAATGTGATCCGTGCCCCCTCTCCTGTATTCACAGTCACCGGACAAGATGGACCCCCTGCTAGCAGCATAAGAGTCATATAAGCGCTCCCTGGTTCCTGAAGACGCCCAGTGAAAGGGGCGAAATGCGTTAGCAAGGACTTCCGGTGACGTCACATCTGGTCCATAGAACACACACAGACCTTGGCATTCTCGGACTGTGGTTTGCATACAGCTGTCTTTTATCTCTTGTTCAAAGCAGAACCTATTTTATTTTATATAAGTGCAATTTTATATACCCTTGGGAATAAAGGTTAATACTACACTATGAAGGTTCCCTCTTCCCATTGATCTTTTTTATTGCCTGAGCTGTCATTCACCGTGTGTCCATTGCCATTGTATTCTAAATAAACGGGAAATGGAGATGAGTATCTGAAGAAGAGTGGAGAGCGGAACAAAGAGGCATACAACATCAAGAAGAGCTTACATGTCTCTTATGCTGTTAGCAGGGGGTCCATCTTGTCTGGTGACAGTGAATACAGGAGAGGGGGCACAGATCACATTTGTTTTGAGCACAAAGTTACTTTATGGATTACAGAGTATGGAGAACTTTATTGAGGAAAATTTAATTTAGAAGTGGAAGCACTATACTGTACAATGTTATATTGGTCACTGATGGACACTTTATAATTATGTATTGTTTACATGCACTGTTTAGCGCTGTGTTTTAATTTCTTACCTTTCCCCATCATGTCTCTATTAAATGTATTATTTATTTGCTTTACAAACTTATGTTGGCCTCACAACCCAACTGGGACTTTATCTTTTGCATAGTCGTATGACGTTCATTCACGCTAAAGTCCAACAACTTGTAATTGTCTAGTATGTGAGGTGGTTGCCTTGTCCTTTAAGGTCAAGTCTGGTTCTGGTTCTTTGCTGGCTCTGTATGGTATAGTTGCATTTATATTGCGGGATGTTGATACTCCTCAAATAATTACATCAGCTGACTGCAAAAATAGAAAGTGTTCATATTGCATATATACATATAGTATCTGAACATTTGGCTGCTATTATTGTCATCTGATATTATATTGGGGATGACATCTAACAAAAAACTGGGGGGTCTAAAAGGAATGCTTATCACGTATACGAATTTAGAGCCGATTTCCTTGGCTTTAATTCTTTTATTCTTAACTCAAAGCGTCACCATGTCTGTACATCAATAATTTATTTGCATTGGAAATGGCAGAATCTATTCTATTCACCGGAAGCAGTGGAATGTTTAGCAATATGTAAGCTTTTAATTCTAATTGTCAAAGAAAAGCTGTTAGTTCAGCTATGTTGCCAAATGGAAGATTGGTTTTGCAAATGAAATATGGGCATCAATAATTTTTTACTTAAAACACAGATGAACACTAACTTCTCTCAAGGCAGAATATGCACTAATTAAGCCCAGACCTTGACAACATATCTGAAAAAATAATTACAACAATCACCATGGATATAGAGAATTCTGGCAAGCTATTTATTGAGGTTGCATCCTCATTTTTCATATAGTTGGAATGGTGCTCCATGATTTTTAGTCATCCTGCTCTTTTAAAGCACGCCAAATGAACTGTTAATTTACACAAAACAAAAAAGCCATTGTAGTATTTTAAAACAATGTTTTATTAACTAAGCAGAATGTTGCATAGCAATTCTTTTTAACCTGTTAAAATTCTGTAATTTTGCTTAAAGTTATACTAAACATACAATGTTTCATGACTAGAGCACCAGAGATAGGTCATCCAAATCCCCCCTTTTTAGCTATACTTAAAGGAAAACATAACACCAATTTTGGAGTAAAATGGCCAACATGGCCTTTTATTAACAAACATTTTAACACACCAACCATTCCTTATAACAGAAACGTACAGAGATGTTGTTGTTGGTCTTCGAAGGCACCCCCCAAAAATGATCTGAAATGCACCTGCGGACAACCATATTACACAAGGCCTCCAGCCGCAACCAACCGGCTCGGAGACAACCATACCGTCCGCAGTGCAGCACCACCACCTTCCAGTTAAACCTTGGTTAACTGGAATGTCCCCAGGCACACCATACCACCGATGGTTCCCACACCATTATCTGTACCTCCAAGATAAGAACCGCCTCCAAAGACCAACAACCGCCCCATGACCGAAATAAACCCCCTTTCCCCCTGAGAGGAACACAATACTCACTAAAATAGGGAGGGCGGGAGGGAAGCTCACTCACCAACGTCCAGCTCTGACTGACGCCCCCCCCCACCAGGATACCCCACCCTAAGGTGCGGCAGAGCCCACCCACACTCTCCCTCTACCAACCAGCACCCCCAGCTATACTTTTCCAAACCCCCTGGCACTTAACCCTTTCTATTCTCCTTCCCACTCTAGGCCTAGCCATGCCTGCCCTGCACTAATTTTCTTTTTTCCTTTCCGCTACGGGCATTTCTTTGCCATTATCCCTTCTATTTATGCATAAAGATCATGCCACTGTATTTAATTTAATATAATAAAAATCGTATTTAATCATTGTTGTTCAGGGGTCACATGACGTTTCCCAGGTCTTCCCTGTCCTCGGGGAATGTTCTGAGGGAGGAGTTTCTAGCACTCTGCTGATGTAGGAATCTGTGTGTCTACACTGTTCAATTGTGTTATGCTATTCACATGACATAAACAAGCTTTCAGAATAGAGAATTAAAATAAATAATTATGAGCAACAAAGTGTTTAAAGCTCCATACAGATCTAGGTTTCAAAGCAAATGTTTAATTTTTTTTGCAATAATATGTAATAGGTGGAGTTTAAGCTTTCACTTTGTTCACACACTAAAGATATCTGGAAGAGGTTCTGTCAGTCATAGGCTTTGTCACACCCCCCCAGTCTGTCTATGCTGTGTATGTGCTGGGACTAACAGGGAGGTGGAGCCTCCATTGATCACCATCTTATGTCCTGTCCTCATAGTGTTTAGCAATATGAGGACATGAAGGAGGAGGGAGGGGGGTCTCATTTACCACTGTGTATACCCCCACGTGTGTCTCTATAGTTACATGGGCTGCACAGATAAGAAAAAGGAGGAAATGAACAGAAGGGATCTGAAACTGGAGCATGCTCAGTAGATGTCAACAGGTGGTCTACACAATCTCAGGCTGCAGCAGGTACACAGACAAGGAGGGAGGGACAGTGAACAGCAGGATCAACCAGGATTTTTGCAGTCTGCAGAAAACAAATGCTCTAGTAGATGAGTAAATATCAGCACAATGTAATATATCATGCATCAACAATTTTTGATGATTTGGGTTAATCTTTTATGAGATTAGGGTTTAACACTTTTTGTCTGTGTATAAAGCAAATTCTTCCCTTATATTAAAACTAAAGGAAACTTAAAACAGTCTTCAGTTTAATCTCTATTGTTCTATTTGTGCAACATGTTCTTTATGGTATAAGATATTGAAACATAATATGCAAGTAAATTTCAAATTGAAGTTGGCGTTCTGCATCATCCATTTGTTCTCTGCTTGAGAGCCTTTTTTTTTACAGAAAAGTGAGTTTTTGCTGACATTCACACCTCTACCATTCTTTAGTGGACTAATGTGCTGCAGCAGCCTAGGCCCAAGAGAAGCTCATTCTTTGGTAACTCAAGTAAAAAATTACATTTGCAGATTTCTTTTGAGAGACTGAATTTCAGCATTTAAAAGATAGAATTTGATCAGAAAGTGATTGTTTCATGTATTTAGTGGACTTAGTGCATCTAATCCCAAGAATGCATTGCAGCTTTTGGGTCCTCATATGTGCTGACTGCATTAGTTTTCTTTTTCAAATTTCTTTTCCTTTACTTTCACCTGGTGATCTGCAGGTAACACTCTTCCTGTTTTAGGGTGACAACACTCACTGACTGGACTTTACCTAAGGAGAAGCAGTTTTGTCACTCTAGGACTTCAGAACCCCTCATCTTCTCCAGTGAAGGAACTTGACAGGCCAATACATTGCTTGAGAAAACACTGCAGAGTGCTGGGGACAACACTGAGCTTTTGTCAGGATTTTTTTCTGCATTTTTCAAACCAATTTGTAACTAAGTACTTTCTTTGGAATATTGAACAGATCAAAGAAGAATTAATAGTTCCTTATTGGGGATTAATACTTCCTGTCCTTACCCCCCTTGACAAGATTAGATTGCCCATTACCCCACCAGGTACTTATTTACCTCCTCTGAAAGAAAGAAAATGGTAGAAATCTAGTACCAGACCTTATCCTCTCCTCCCAAAATAAACACAACACCTTCAAGAAGACCTGGCTTTACTTAACATTTTCAGAGGAGGGTGAGACCCTCATGTTTGAGGATACTTGATTCTGCTGCCCATGTGACTCATCACCAGGGGCGGACTGACAACTCATGGGGACCCCGGGCAATAGGGGATCATGGGGCCCCTGTGTCCTTGCCCAAACTCAAAAAAGCCTATGACAAAGGTACCAGGGGCATCTCATGGGGCCCCCTACTGACCCCGGGCCCTCGGGCAGTGCCGAGTTTCCAAATGGTCAGTCCGCCCCTGCTCATCACCCAAGGTCTTTCCTCCACACCGTCCCAACACCCTCCTTTTTTTTTTTTGTTTTCTCTTCAACACCCTCAGCTCCTCCCTTCCTCCCAAATTCTCTTAAATAGCTTGTTCTTTCCCCATATGTCCTAACCCACATCTCTCTCCAATTCTCCCACATACATATAATTTTTCACCCCCCCTCAACTTGGGACATCCATTTATTAATTTATTCTTAAAACGTCAGTGTTATCTTTGGTTGTATCTCTACACTCTGAATAATGTCCCCAAGGTGAGAATGGGACGTTGCTCTGGCAGTGCAGGGTTATTCATTAAAGTCCATGGGAGCCAACCTGGAGTTTTGCAAACCTGTATGTAGACATCATGGGAGGCGACACAATGAGAAAATCAGATGAAAAACTTTCGGAGCGATCGTCCAATAATCTGATCGTTAGTACACAGCTTTTGAGAGCCAATCATGACAATTCGTGCAAAATTATTCAAAGCATGAAAAGTTTTTTCACACGATACCAGAACTAACGATTTTTGTTTACTCAGTAAAGTATTAGTCTGGAAAAAAAAGACAGTGACCAAGACCACGCATGCTCAGAAACAAAAGAATACATTACAATACAATACATTATATCACTTCTGAAGTTGAGTTCTGTTGTACGAAAATTTTCGTAACTTTAATAACATCTTCATTTTCAATATGAGACTTGCATGCAAAAAAAAAAAAAAACAGACGATCATTCGTCCGATATTCTCATTGTGTGTATGAGGCTTTAGCCTAGTTGAAGGGGTCGGGCTTATCAATGCAGTTAACTTGTCCTTTAAAGTTAATCTGGATCATGGTTTATTTTGTCTCAAGGTTTGGATCAGGAATATTAGTGTGTAGTTATATAGTTTGTTAGAGTTCCATTTATGAAATGTGCGTTTTGCATTGCCATGCTGTGTATGCTCCATACTTGGCACACAGTCGAAATTTTGTTCAGAGAAAACACATATTTAATACAGGTACTTATACATAGCACTGTGATATAGTGTATTTTGAGCATTTACCCTATAACAAATACATCAACAAAGTTCAGCTTTGCCTTCAATGAAAATTGAGTTAAATAGCTTCTAACTTACAACTGGGAGCTACCTACCCAGTAAACTGGAAAATAAGCTGTCTCCTTCATGTACACACTTCATGGACTCCTATAAGCACATGGATAGCCATATCAATTCACTCAGGAATCTTCCATGTCATGGCTTAAATAGATTTTTAAGCTCTCCTTGCCAAGAATTCAATTACATTAGGCTGGAGATATCAACTCCTCACTATCAACATGCAATTTTCTCTCCCAAGGACCATTATGGTTCGTCTGAACACATCTTGAAGTAGAACATCAGCCAGGCACAAAAAAAGAGAGCACAGTACTAATTAATGAGGGCTTTTCTCTTCCCCGTCCACAATGACAAGTCATGACTTCCTCCCGACAGATACATCATCATTAAGTGGAACTAACTGATCCAATAACTTGTGGACCTAAGGGAGACCTGATTCTGTCAGACTGCTGTGAGAGAAAAAAATACATTAAAACAAATTAGGCCAATTAAATCTGGAGGGACACGTGGGGGAAGTTCAAATGTCAGTGCATTTTGTGTCATTTGTTCTGATAAAATTATACATTGAGGAAAAGAGAAATTGAAAACAGTGAATATTAATTGTGTTTCATTAAGTTGCTGTTTTTTTGGCAGGCGTTTTTTAAAGGTACTGTCTTCTGAAAAGACAACTGTACCAGACACAATTATATTTTTGTTGACTTTCTATTGAGAATAACAGAACTTCTGCAGAGAGCATTTCTACACATTTTAATATACAGTTTGCTGAATCTAAGTGTTGAAGATCTATACACTGGTGGAAAAAAAACAGCAATGCATATAAAACGATTTAAGAAGATTTCAGAACTAGAGGCCACTTCAAAGTACAGTGGGGTATCATTGTTTTTTAACCACTTGACCTCCAAAAGGTACTCCCTTCATGGCTGGAACATATTTTACTAGTCAGTATTTTGCTACTTTAACTGGCATTTGCACGGTCATGCAACACTGTGCGCAAATGAAATTTAGCTAATTCTTTTCATACAAATAGAGATTTCTTTTGGTGGTATTTGATCACCATTGTTATTTTTGGTTAATTATATTAACAAAAAAGACCAAAACTTTGGAAAAAAACAATATTTTCTACTTTCTGTTATAAAACATCTAATAACAAAATAAAAAAATAAAATTTCTGCATACATTAAAGCCAGTCATGTGCAGTTTCATGTATGGGCAGGCTAAATGTACCCAGGTGATTGATCAATCAACTTGGGTACAACCAGACTGACAGATTTTTAATGTGATTATCGCTAGCAACTGTCATAGCTGCTAACAATAATCACTGTTTTCTCACGGTGGGGGGGGAGGGGGGCATCCCCTTCGGGAGAAGACAGTGATTATTGCCAGGGGACACAATGGTTTGGCAGAAGGGATTCTCCTGTCAACACTATCAACCCATGGTTACAGAAAAGAAATTCTCCCAGCACCGTCTGTGGCCAGCTTTAGGCCAAATTGTATTCTGTTACATGTCTTTGATGGAAATCCCAATAAGTGTATATTAATTGGTTTGTGCGTACATTATAGCGTCTACAAACTATGGTATATATACTGGATTTTATGCAGCTATGACAGCGACAGCGCAATTTGGCATTAGGTGACGCTGGCTGGGATGTATGCTGACACTGACATCAATAGTGACACTAATACAGTGATCAGTGCTAATACTGTACACTGTCACTGGACTAATGATACTGGCTGGGAAGGAGTTAACATCTAGGGGAAATCAGGGGGTTAATTCTGTGCCTAACAATGTGTAATGTGTGTGCTGCTTTTACTGTACATATGGCTGTTTTTTCTCCCTGCTTTGCTTTGCGGGGAGAAAAAACTGCCAGATCACTGTTCCCTGTACACAGTGCTCTATGTACCCTCTAACAGGACTCCCCTCTCCGTGTCACTGAATATATTGATCGTCGATAACTTTTTGTGCATATTTTGTGATTAAACTTCACATACTATACCCACATGCTTTGTGTCTCTCTTTTCCCAGAATGTTTAGAGCAGAGTTTCTCAACCAGGGTTCCTCCAGAGGTTGCTAGGGATTCTGTAAGGGGATAATTCTTCACAATGACCACAAGTGTAAGGAATGTTCTTCCTACTGACCACCAGACTAATGCAACATGAGCTGTAAATATAGTATTTTTAGCAAGGGTTCCCTGAGACTGGAAAGTTATTTCAAGGGTTCCTCTGTGTTGAACAGGTTGAGGAAGGCTGGTTTAGAGGAATGTGCTTATTGTATTTTTAATGTCTAAAATATTTTTTTCTGGTTAGGAATTTATCTCAGTAAAGCAGTTTTGAGTGTTCCCGTTAGCGGCTAAAAGCTATTCATATCTTGCTGCCTGTGCAGAGTTATTTCTTCTCCAAATCTATGTCCTAATCTATTATGTATGAACAGTGTAAGACATGAGGTGTAGATGAAGAGGCAAAGCAATGGGAGGAAAGTAGCAAAGCCAAATAGATTTCCGGCTTAGGCCGCCAAGATGAATCATAAATGATGTGCAAGCCCGCTCCGCAATCCCTACGCCTCTGTCATGATCCCCAATGCGCTCTGTAACTAATAACTCCTCTTATGGGCTCGAGACGCTTCAGTCGTTTAGAAGTAATTTAGTCATCTGTACTCAAGGGTGGCCAGTATCTATTTAGTCATACTCCAGAAATGAAAATGCAAACAGAAAGCCACATGCCTGACATCTGCATTTTACTAGATGTGGCTCAATTATGCATATTTTCTTTCATTTACAGAGTGGATTAAACATATTCATTTGTTTGTGTTTTTATTTCCTTTTTATTGCATTTTGTCTGTTTTTTCTTGTCTGTGTTTTTTTAGATGTGACCAAAATGTTCTTTTTTCTCCAGTTGGCACTTACAAGTACAGATGGAGAAAACGTTGACTTAATAATTTTTGCATATACTGTATATAAGCTAGTTTATAGCGTTATGCCATGACATTTTAAAACCATGTTAAAAGTAAACTATTGTAAAAAGTGTAATGGAGGTCAAATCTTATGGACTAAGGGCCTGAATCAGACCTCTATAATGTTTATTTTGTTCTGGAGCATTTGTTTCAAATACATACTGGGTGGAATTCAGAGGGCAATTAGAGAGCAAATCAATACATTTATTTATTTATTTTTGGTGGAGTTTAGCTGGTTTGATGTCTGGATGTGTTTGGGACCCCAGCATGGACTTTTCTACCTTAAAGTGGAACTTTTGTCAGAAAAGTTCTGCTAAAGCAATTCAGGCTGGCTCCTTTTGCAGATATAGCTATGTAAAACATTAAAAATACGTGCTTTCACTATACTTTTTAACCTCTGTTTAACTGTACTGTTTAACCTCTTCACACCGTCAGTACACAAATGTGCGCCCTCCCGGCATCTGGGACTAGACGCCGTGCGCCCGCACATTTGTGTGCAATCAACAAAAAACATATGTGCTGAGCGCGCGCACCCTGCGCGCTCCCAGCACACATGTCCGGTACTCACGGAAAGGTCCCGGTCTGATCTTTCGCTCGGGACCTTTCCCGATCATGTGACCGCCGTGATGACGCGTCACAGCGGTCACATGATCCCTAAACCCCGCCCATCCCGTCCCGCCTCCCGGCTTCTGAAACTCTTAAAGGGCCGGGAGGCGCCGGCGGGAAGGGGTTAACATCCAGTAATACACTGTCTCACCCTTCTCTGCACATGCTCAGTTGCTCTATATTTTTCCAGGACGGTGCTGAAAATGTAGAGGCCACTTTTTTGACAGCCTAAAGATTTAATGCTGATCAGGGGTTCTGGGCTTCGGCAAGAAGAAACAGGTGCAAGGCAATTTACAGCACAGACTAATTTTGGTAACATATTTATTAATGTGGACAGTATGTTCCTTGTTAAAGGACATTATTTTTCAATCAAGTTGTTATGGGTTTCACTTTAACCAACCTTCCCATTCTCCCAAATCTAAGTGCTCATACAGCATTTTCCATAAAAAAAACTGCTTAAGTGTGCTGTGTGAGTGATGACATTTTCAGTAGGTAGAATAGGTGAACAGACATGGAAATTTTGCTACAGAGATCTGGTTATACCAGCTTTCCAGAGAGATCTAACAAGCTGTGGGTTAATTCACGCTGCTTGCATCTGCCCAAAACTGAGTTATCAGTTATAGGTTTATTTACCCTTTAAGAAAACAAATCTTTAAAGTGTCATTTTCCTATGTCCATAGAAGGCTAAGGTAAGAGGACCATTAACCTCCCTAGCAGCAAATATTCAGCTGCCAGGACCAGGAATGAGCTCAGGTAGGTTTGGACACGAGTTCAAATCTATCTGTCCTCAACCCTAGCCAGAACCAGAGAAAGAAAGACCTATGTAAATCCTGAACCAAATTGTTGGTGCCTACACAGGGCTCATTTTGTGCCCCTCATGTCGCAGAAAAATCCAGTGGGCTGAAGTAATACTATTAAAAGTAGTTCATGCACCACTTTTAAAAAACACGCTGCAACCGGATCGCATGGTACTGTGGTACCATACAATCTGGTACAGTCAAACATACTGCGTTTGGGGTATTGCTAGGAATTCATTGACAGCTACAGCAGATCACACACCGAGTGCATGAACAAGCCATTTGTTTGCTTGCTCATTCTGGGTTAGTTACACTAAGAATTAAAGCAAGTGTGTCAGTATGACAGCCAGACAACTAGCATATCAGAAGGAGAGGATGTCAATTGAAGCCCCATATTTCCCTCATAGTAGGTTTCTTTAATTATTTTTTTACTTAATAGCTTGTTTCAAAAAATGTCTGCTGCTAAAACTTAATAAATTATAATTTGAAGGTTGCTTTGACAATCGTATGTAGCGATACCCCCAAAGGGGCTGCTTAAGTTTGTTCACTCTGCCACTCCACCCCAAGAACTGTCTCAGCCCCAACTGACACACCTGGCAATAGTGTAAGTGCAAGGACCAATGAAAAGCACACACTTTATAATAAAACACAGAGATCAGCTTTACTGTAAGACCTCTATGGGAAGTAATAAACATTAACAACAGGTATACGTTAGGTGAATCAAGAGAACAACAAATACTGTGACTGAAAGCAATATAGCTCACTTTTACACTCAGGCTGCTTTCAGGGGATTCCAACCGTGAATAACCCCAAGAACAGAGGCAAGCACTTAAATGGCAACCTCAAAGTGGATTTAACTCCTCTATATAAATTCGGCTCTATGATGTCCAAGCAGGAGGAGAGCAGAAGAATGACTCTCTGTTGTGTCAGACTTCTCCCTTCTAACCCCTGACACCACAAGCTCAGTACGCAAACACTGTACCCAAATGATGCTTAATAGCTGCTTTCCAAGGTAAAGCTATTCCTCACACACCATGCAATATAGAGGCCTGAATACGCATGCGCGTGCCCGTATGGCACCAGTAACTTCAGTCTCTTGGTAACAGGATGAATCCTGGGATCTTCAGCGAAACACTTTCGTTGGTGCACTTAAACTCCTATGGTAAAGTATAATTGTAATCCCGTGGCAGTATTTGTATAGTAAAGCAAATACTGTATCTGTTTAGCAGGGCCATCCACACAACCCAGTGCCTGGTGAGTATGGGCGAAGTATAATGTCTCTGTATGTGTGTAGTGTTCCTGTCATCTGGCAGTGGGAAAAATCCCTCTCACCAGATCCTGTGACTAAAGCCCAAACAATCATCCTGGAAATGACAGGCTCTGGTAACCTCACGACGAGCACTTCACACTGTCAGTGTAGGCACTGTACTGTAGGCCACTTCTCTCAGTTTGGATGTTCCCCCGACTGATGCAGATAAGTAAACATGCAGTGAACTGACCATAAGCACTTCTTTGCCACATGCAGACTGCCTCCTTGCCACATGCAGACTGCCTCCTTGCCACATGCAGACTGCCTCCTTGCCACATGCAGACTGCCTCCCCTCAGGAAAAACAAGATGGAGTCCTTCACTCTGCTCTCACTAAGCATGATGGCATTTGTAGTTCTATTTCTATATAAGCCTATCAGGCCTATATCACTGCATATTCCACAATGCTTTGCAGCTGCACCTCCTGCTTGAGAAAGTCCCTGTCATTGGCTCCTTTAATTGCTCTTCTGATTGGCTCTCTCTCTATTACAGTCTGAGAGGAGAATGGGGGGGGGGCACTAAAATCCCTCACTGCCTTGTGTATGTCCAGTGCAAGGGTGAGATTTCAGGGGAGATGCAAGTCACCAGGTTACAGCAGTCACAGATAGGATGAATTTCCTCTGCTACACGTATGAGAGGTGGGGGATGTGTATGGGGGGGGGGGGGGGAATGATCTTTCAAGTGTTGAAGTGTTGATATTTTAGGAGATCTTTCCATGTATTGCCAGCTTTATGGTCTCTACATGTAATATGTTGATTTGGTCAGTTGATAACCTTGCATAGTCAAATCCAAAATCATATCTATACTAACGACACCCAAATTTGTCTGTTCACTCCTCAGTCGAACCCTGCAGTCTCCTTGAACATCACCTATTTACTGACATGTCAGTATGAATCTTAAAGCACTTTCTAAACCTTAAAGCAGGCTCCACTAAAAAAAATAAGTCAGCAGCTGCAAATACTGTAGCTGCTGGCTTTTAATATAAGGACACTTACCTGTCGAGGGATCCTTGTCCTCACCCAAGCCAATTCTTCAATTGGCTTCAGGTGCAGGTGCCAGCATCTTAAGTAAGGGAAACTGGCAGTGAAGCCTTGCAACGTTTCGGTGAATTTCCGCTTTAATCATTCAGAACCTTGGCTCATAATACTTTTCCCCCCTCCTTGCCCCCTCCCCAGACTTTTAAATATGGATTAACAGCACATCTATACTTTCCTGTCCTCATATCAGAGTGCTAGGTGTATTCCAACCCTTCGTATCAGTCCCACATGCAATCGCTATCCAGATATTGCCACCTCACCTTTGTAATATTTCCAACACATGTCCCTTGACAGCACAAAGCTATTAATTAACTGACTTGTTATAGTTTTGTCCTGACTACTGCAACTCCCTCCTCATTGGTCTACCTTTACACAAGTAATACCCTCTTCAATCTAGCATGAATGCTGCTGATGACCCATCCACCTAACCATCCATTCAATGTTTACCACCCTTCTCTTCCAGTCTCTCCATTGACTTCTGGTCGCCCAACGAATACACTTTAAAATAGTAACATCAGCTTACAAAGCCATTTACAACTTTGCCCCCAGCTACATCAAACTTTTACCATAATATCAACAAAACAGTCCAGTTTGTTCCTCCTGCTCTCAAGTTCCCTCATCAGATGAGAAAGAGTTAGACTTTTTTAGTTTTTTTATTACGGTCTTCATCTTCCTGTCCCGATAATGTCCATGCCACCCATTTCCTGTGTGGTGGCTACTCAGGCAGGAAGTCAGGGGAAATCTCCACATTTGGTTTAACAGACAGGAAATTAAAACCTGATAGAAATTGTAACTCTTCCTTATCTTCATTTTTTTTTTTTTTAAATCTGGCTGGAGTTGGGCTTTAAACTGTATATAATTTAGCATATTTATACTGTCCAGGCTTCTTCTTTTCACCAAATATAATTCCATTTAGTCTTCAATGACCTTGTGCTTTTGCTTCCCTCCCCTTTCCTATATGACAAAATGGGAATGGTGGCTGGGCTCTGGCTCATCCTCTGAGGATTGGCAAGATATACAACTACATACAATACTGTATGAACGCGACCTTCAGTTTTACCTACCTTTTTAATGAAATATTATTTTGCTTTAACTTTTTTCTTCCTTCAGAGTAAAAGTCAATCTAGCGATTTCCAGCTCCTCATTTCCCTTTTTCTTTTACTTATAACTCTCTTTATTTGCAGCACATTGCCACTTGTTAGCACTCCATCCTGTATTTATTACTGCCATTGCCTTTGTTTGAGGCAGTATTCCATCATTTGTGTTCACAGAACACGGCATTTGTCCTTACTTATTGATACACCCTTGTGTTCCATATTTACCAAATGCGAGTCACTATGGGGTTGATTTAATAAAACTGGAGAGTACAAAATATGGTGCAGCTCTGCATAGAAACAAATCAGCTTCCAGGTTTTCTTTTTTGTCAATGCTTACTTGAACAAACTAAAGTTAGAAGCTGATTGGCTATCATACACAGTTGAACCACATTTTGCATTCTCTAGTTTTAGTAAATCAACCCCTATGTGTGCTTATGATCTTTTCTCGAACACACGCTCACTTTTCCAAAGTCAACTTATAGGTCAGCCTATATTTAGAACAATAAAAAAGTGCACTGTCCCTTTTAAATTATAAATGTACACATAATTGAGCGATCAGTGCAAAAAACCTGTGAAAAAATTACATAATTCACACAATATAAATCACCCCAATGAAGACATCCAATACAAAAAATTTATATGCATAAATATTCCAAAAGTGGTCTGTGCTTGTAAACTTCACATAAAATGCTTCTGTGCTCAAAAGCGCTCCTTGAAAAAAAAAAGGGGGGGGGGGGGGCTTCTTACCAAACAAAAATTATTTCAAGTTGTAGAGATCAAAAGCGCCTAAAAGAACTCCGGGATAGGCAAAATTAAAAAAAAAATCACCCATTAGTATACCCAAGTCTAATTGAATTTTCATTACTATCTCTTTTCATTACTATCAAAAGATAACAGCCTTTGCTCTGCCCATGAGGAGGGGTAACAGGAGGGATTGCATTATATCTTCTCCTCCCCCTCTGCAGTAAGATTACTGTTCCCATCAACCACAGGGAATTGCATTGAATGTGGGCAGGTACACTAGGCCTGTACATGTTGAATGTGTCTTAGAGTCTCAGTCCGCCCTCCACTGCCAGTGGGGCTAAATTACATCACTGCTTCCTGGAGAAAGAACTACAGAAGGGATGTGCCAAGACCAGTGGCTGGGGAAATAGGAGGCATAACTGCCACTAGTCTTACAAACAGGAAACCAAAGAGAATTAATGGTTTGATTTGAAAATGAATAGACTATTTCACAGCAACTTCTGAGTGAACCAGAAGATGGATGACCTATTTATTGAAGGTTGGAAATCAGCAACAAGGACATGTAAAGAGGATTTTGTCCGGAGGTCTGCCTTAAATCCAAAATCCAGGCCGGCACTCACACTGTCAGACCTCCAAACGATTGCAAGAGCTCATCAATGGAGTGTATGGACAAATCAAGTATCAACCTTAGCCTCAAATGATTTGTCCATACACTCCATGACGGGACTCACGGTCACTACTGACTGAGAGCTAAAATGACCTCTGGTTTAGGCATGCTCTTGCTTGGCAGAATGTATTTTGTTTTTTCTTTAAATTATCTTTAAAGCAAGTTTGTGGTATTTTAACGTTTGTTTTACCAAATCATATTTTGGCATGAGGGGAACATGATTGGGTCATGAACACAGAACAACTGTATATTGAACAAATCTATTTACAAACTCTTTTAATCAAGCTTTGGTTGCCCAAAAATGTTCAGTATTCTAAATACTTTTTTTTTGTTCTAAGCTGCAAAATATGACCAAAACACACATTTTATTCAGATGTAAAACGATTGCTCTGTCCTACAGAACATAAAGAAATGTCTCGGATCTGCATTTAATGAGGATGACTGTGCCCACTAGAAACACAAACAAGCTGCAGAACCCTTTTTAGTAAATGTATCTGTATTGTTGTATGTACATTACCTTCTAATGCAGAATTAAAGTATTTTTTGTTTTGGGTAGAGTAGGAAAGGACTAGAACACCTGTCAGTTTCTTAGTTTTTTTGTTGTCTGTGTCCCTACAGGGGATATTCACTTTGTGTCCCCACAGGAAGTATTCACCCTATTTGTCATGGACAGAATGTGGCAAAAATTGTATAATTTTGAGTTGTCACCAAAACAGAAATTCTGTGCAACTCTTCTTATGGGGACACTTGGGAATTGATGTACAAAAGGCAAATAGACTGTGCACTATTCAAGTGCAGCTTCAAGGAAATTTTCTGCAGAGCTTAGTAAAGAAGGGGTTGATTTGCTGACTTCTATCATCCAATCATCTATCATCCCTTGTGCCACTAGGTAGAAGTGCTAACCACTTAGCCACTGTGCTGCCCCCACAGAGAGCAAGTGATTTTCTCTACAACATGTTGGCAGGGGACAGGCTTGTCTACTCAGATGGTGTCTTCTTTCTGAAGAAAGTGAACATTTGATTTTGTTTTGGTCTTTGCAATTTGTATAGAAAATGTATACAAACTTAAATTTGAGCAATTTGCCTTTTAAATTGCCCAGGATTTATAAAGAAAAAGGTCTAAATAAAAAATTGGCCATATCAACTAGCAAGTTGTTCTTCAAGGCATGTTACATATATAGGTAAATACCAATAAGTGGAGTCTGTATATTTGTTATATTCATTTCAGTACAACATAACATATGGATAATTTGCTCATTGTATTCAGCATCACATAGTTGCATCTGTCACCAATAAGGAAGTATTTCAAGTTTCTCCAAATTTGTTTTGAGCAATATAAAGAGCTACAATTCATAGTAGTCAGAAAGAGAAAATAAAAATGGGGAGACAAAATAGAATATAGAATAATTGATCACTTTGGCCAAATAATCCACTCCTGTCGACTCTTGCTTATTAAAACTGATGTTCAACTTTCCTTTCACTTTAAATAGTTTATTAGGGCCAAGCTGGCCAAAACAAACTATTTCCTACATGAACGTGTGCAAGCTGGGTACACTATAAATGCAGTATGTAGCCTCAGCTACATACAATAATCAGCTCTGTGTTCTGGGTGTGAGATGAAACCTTCCTGCCTCACATCCAGAAAACAGAGTCAGGCAGAGACGTGCTCAGTTATTCATGGGCAGATTTGTATTCTATCAATGAATACAAGGCTTCCTCTAACTAGCCAAGTCAGAGATCTGACATCATAAGCCCCCTCTCTGATTCAGGCAGTCAGAGGAAGCTTGCTACAATACAAAGAACTTAAAGCAGAGCTCCAGTCAAACCGCAAAAAAAAAAATCAAAGTCAGCAGCTACAAAAACAGCCACTCACCTGTCCTAGGTTTTACGCTCTCCCGTGCCGGCATCTTCAGTGTGGGCATCCAGCTGTGATAGCTTGCGGCTTCACAGCTGGGTGCACACTGCACATGCGTGAGTAGCACTGTGCCTTGTGAATGGTCCCGTACTCTTCTGGGGTCTATCACGTGTCCCAGAAGACTATGGGGCGATCACAGTGGAAGTGGGAGCAGATACCTGTCAAAATCAGGTACCCACTACCCTCCCCTCCCCAAAGGTGTCAATTCCTCACAGGGAGCAGGGGACCAGTACATATAGCAGAGCTTCCTCTTTTGGGTGGAGCACCGCTTTAAGGTAGAGGATGTAGATATTACAACCGTGGATTACAAACCTTGTCAAACTCTATTTTTCCCTCTTGTAGTATGCTTACTATTTTCTCTTTGAGCATGATCCAAATGATCTGGTCTTCCATGACAGTTACATTGCCCACAGGGGTTCTCCATGCCTTCGCTATTGATTTTTTCACTGCCAGAAACATATAAAAGATATGTTTCTGAGTATCACACCTTTTGTTTTAGTGCACCCGGAAGCTGATTTACACTGAAAGTCCAGTTGAATCTGTAGTAGATTTATTCCAGACAAATGATGGCTGACTGTATATAGCTGGCATCTAAGTCTAAAAGTCTGTGTTTTCATAGGGCAAGTACTTCATCTCCACCATGCATGTCAGTGTACACCGATCAGTCATAACATTATGATCGCTGACAAGTAAATTGAATAACATTGATTATCTCTTTACATCTGACAGTGGATGGGATACATAAGGCAGCAAGTGAACATGTTGTTCCTGAAGGTGACATGTTGAAAGCAGAAAAAAATGGGAAAGCATATGGATTTGAGCAACTTTGATAAGGGCCAAAGATACTGGGTCAAAGCATCTCCAAAACTGCAGTTCTTGTGGGATGTTCTCAGTCTGCAGTGGTCAGGACCTTTCAAAAGTGGTCCAAGGAAAGAAGAACCAGTGACAGGGTCATGGGTGGCCAAGGCACACTGATGAATGTGATGAACGTGGGCAACTGAGGCTGGCCTGTATAGGCCGAATAGAAGAGCTGCTGTAGCTCAAATTTCTGAGCCATGTCCATCGCCAAAAGTGCCTACACTGGGTCTGTGAGCATCAGAACTGTCCCACAGAGCAATGGAAGGTGGTATGTCTGAGGTGCTGACTTGGCCTCCAAATTAGCCCGATCTCAATTCAATTGAGCATCTGTGGGATGTGCTGAAAAACAAGCCCGATCCATGGAAGCTCCACCTCACAACTTACAGGACTTAAAGTATCTGCTATTGACTGCTTGGGTGGCAGATACCACAATATACCTTCAGAGGTCTAGTGGAGTCAATGGCTCAACAGTTCAGGGCTGTTTTGGCAACAATAGGGGGACCTACTCAATGTTAGGTAGTCATGTTATGGTGGGTGGTTATAATGTTACGGCTGATCAGTGTATAGGCTAAGCACTATTGATAGTAGACTAAATAAATTCATTTACATTAGGGTAACTATAGACAAAAAAGAGAATACAGCCTATGTGTATTTTATTATTATTTTTGGACATCTATAATTTTGGTGGACTGATCATTCTTCCAGTCAAAATAGGATACATTTAATTGAACATATTCTGTTAGGTTGGCCATACATAGTACATTTACATGTTCAATTTCCTTTATATTTACCTTCAATTATGTAGTGGCCTGCCTGACTGCATACAAATTGAATGTTTTTAGATATGATCTCATACTATATGATTTTGGTGAAACTAAAGGAAAATTGTAGAAGAAAATTGTATAATGTATGGGAGCCTTAGAAAGTAAAAATGTTGGTTGAATGCTGTCCCTTCTTATGGATCATACTGACAGAGAAAATGGCAAACTAATTACATAAACTATTAAAGTCATTACATAAACCTCAAATTTCCCCTGCCTTAAAAAAAATACAGAAATTGTATTACTTTTTTTGTTTAAACTTTGATAGCAAAAGCTCATTCGGCCAAGCTCCATTGTGAGCAGTGAATAAAGTTGCCAAATGTAATGACAGCTCAGCTTAAGGCTGGAGACAGGTTTGCATTATTCAGCCGTGGAGTGGATTGCTTTAGAAATTTGATCTGTCACACTTTATTTAAAATTAAACCTAATTTTGGTGATTGTGAGGAATATGCTCTGCTCCTCATACCTAATGGAAATATTTGATCTTTTCCAAAGGGCTAAATACAGTTGGATATGCCCAGGTAAAAGGAATTCATTTTAAAGCGTAATGAAACATAATTATCTATGTAAAGTGAATCTCTGCCCTCATGGAAAAGTATAACCACACTAAGTTTAACCATAACAGTAATTCTACTTTATTTCCAAATATTGCATTGATCAAGGCCAAACAAGCCTGAAACTGTTGTGTGCCATTTAGGATAAATTCTTCTATGATATTTGGCAATATCTCTGGATAATCTGGTGGTTCTGGATCCAAAGTTGGGCAGGGGAGCAAAAGCAATATTACGCAAGGCTCCTCCCTCTATCTATAAAGTAAGCCCGCAGGCTCCCTCTAACTGCAACACATTACCAAGCCTTCAGCCAGTGGCCTACAGTAATACAAGTCACCCTTAGGTCAGAATGTTTAGACAATTTCTGGCCCAACACAGACTTCCATTGCTGCCACATGTGCATGGCTTGCAGGCAGGTTTGAAACCCAACTACAGTGCCTCCCGATCCATATTCTTCATGACTTCTCTTCATGCCTGGGGCACACTTTCTTGCAGGTCCCCTTCATTCCCCACGTGGTTTCAGGTTAAGGCACAGCAGGTCCAACTGTACACCCATGGTCATTGGTGGGTTCAAGTCACCTGGCTTGTGTCCAATTGAGGGGTCACTTCCTCTGCCGTGGAGGGGGAACATCTTATTTCAGCCACCACAAGTTCCTAAGAAGATCAGGTTTGCACTAATTACTGAGTTACACATCCACTCCATTGTCACATTGAATAGCATTGCATATTTTGAGTTTACTTTTCCATCACCTGATTTCCTGCAGACATCACACCCACTTCACATGCTAAGACTTTAATGCACACACTCGGAGGCTTTTCTCACTTACAGTATGCTTTATCTGGAAATTAACGTTAGTTGCAAACACATGGCACATCAATTAGTAGGTACAGTCCCAAAGACATGGCTCTACTGGGTTTTAAACATGTGGCAGTATTATAGTCCTGCAATTTGACACAGGGTCCAATTGTAAGGGAAATTAGTTTTCATGAAAATGGTAGGAATTTTCCTAAGCATATGGAAAAGTGCTGGCTACATACTTGTAAAACGCTTACAATTCTGTTCCCATTGTAGGTGTAACATAAGGGGTGTAACTTTTTAAATAAGAGCTCCTGTCCCACTTTTCCAACTACATACCTGTAGCCCCCACGCTTTCCCTAAAGGGTAAAGCATACATGTGCATCTTCCCAACACTACATCCTGTTTTTCCCCTTCCTCTCAAGTCCAATGCAGAAAATCATTCCAGAACAGTAGGGGTGCAGCCCTGCTCCCTGCAAGGGGGGACAAAATGCATTCCTCTATGCTGCTTGATGTTGTTGCCCATGTGCTTTCTTCCTATGTGAGGTCTCCCTTTAAAATGGTGGGCATTTAATATAAATATCAAGGCAGCACCAAAATAGCACCCAAATCCCATGGGATTTCAGTGTCAGTCACCAGCACTGACTTCACCAAGATGACCACCCATAACAGGGGAAAACTCCATCCCCAATCAAATGCTGCAGCCTGAAATAGTAACAGTGCCCTTGTCAGGTTTGCTGACATACCACAGCATGTGCCTTACTTACCTATAAACCTGTCACAAGAGAAATACAGGGGCTCTTGTTTCTCACCGCTTTCTGAAAATGCAGCCAATGCCATTTACTGACTGATTTAGTTTGCTCCCCAGAGTTGCTCTTTCATTTTAATTATTGGCGGTTATACAGAATGTGCATTACATGGCCTCAGCTGGCCGCTGTCATAACCTGTGATGAAAGTATAATGTTACGATATGTGTTTAAACAGCTTTATTCTAAGTATGTACAGATGATGGTTCTTCCACATGCAGTGTCAAAGATCCTGTTGTTATAAAAGTATGTCTTTGACTGGGAGGAGATGGAACTGCAAGCCCAGGAATACTTCATATCTTCTTAACTTACTTCCATCATTAACAGCAGTCATCAGATAACAAGCTGGGGTCACCTTCGCTGAAAATGTATATAGTTTTCTGCTCTGGGGAGGATACAGGGTGGAGGATGAGGTATATCCCAGTTGTGGGAATTGATGAATGAAGCAGGAATTTCTGTGTGGCTACAGAATTACATCTGTGTCAAACATAAATAGTTACCTGCAGCGGAGAAATGGCCTCTGATGGTTTTAATACAAACAGTCAATGTTGGTATAAATTAATCAGAGCCTGAAGACAATAGCAAGCAGGATCGGCAGAATCGGATAAGCTTACCTACACTTCCCATTTTCGCTGTGTTTAGAATATATGTTTGCGGTTGTACAGCAGGGCTCTCCCTAAGTGCTGCTGCCTTTCTGGTAGAGATGGGGCTGTATTTGTCTAGTCAGGGGTTGGAAGGCTCAAGGAGCTCCCTTGGAGGTGGCACCCCAGGATTACCAGAAAAACTCTATGGGTTTGGCACCCCACTGAGTTTCACTGGAATTTGGTCGTGTCTTTCACTGCTTTTTGTGAACTTGTTCCTTGGGCATGCCCTTTGGCTAGTTCAGAGCAATTTTTATAAGGTTTGAAGGCCTGTCTTGTGTATGCACTTGGCACTCTTTTTTTTTTTTTCACTTATTTATTGCATGAGCATTTTCACTGCATTTGTGTTTTTGCTTTTTTAGGCCCCTTTCACATGGATGTTCCAATTATGTCCACCTGCCCATTTTATTCTCCTCTGTGGAGCCTTGGCTGTAAATGGACATGTGTCCGTTTACACCCACCAATCCGATCCGATCGGCCAATAAGAGATGGATGGAGATCTTTTACCCTTCCGTTTGTCGGATTGTATAGCAGTCGGATGGAAACAAACAGGAGGTCCGTTTCCATCTGACCTCCTATAGAGGACATCGAACTGTGTCAGTGTTTGCTCTGCATAAGAGGAGCGGACATGGACCTGTCATCCGCTCGCTTAGCGAGGATCGGTAGAGAGATCCCCCGCTGAGCAAGGGGATCTGCTGATGGGTCTGCCCTGTGTGAAATGGGGCTTTTTCTCACAATTATGGAGGCTACTTACATCATTGTGGAGCCCCTGTAATGGAGCCCCAGAGAGCAGGAAAATCCAATAGGGGTTATAATTCTTTCCCATTCTCTCCAAAACTAGATAAAGCATTTTTGGCTTGACATGCACTTTAAGATTTGCCTTAGACATCAGAGGATAGTTAGATGTTCAGACAAAGTATGAAGGTGTCTTTAGATCTAGCTTCAATTATACACTTGAATGTTTGGGTTGCTGCAGTATTCCCAAGTATTTACTGTCTTTGTGGAATATTTGATATGAAAATGGCTCTATTTAGTGTTGCAAGGACTGGCCTATGCAGCATATACTTACCTTCCCCTCACTCCATCGTCACTGTTCAGACAGCTGGTGCAAAGAGAGGAAGGCCTGTTTAATTGGTGACTTTGAGCTTATGTGGGGCTGAAGACTCTTTCCTCCTCCATGTGAAAATACTGGGCAAATCACTATTTACTACTGTTTACAAATGGGAGGGTAACAGGTCACATGTTACCCGATAGTAGGTATTTCTTTTCACTGCTGGTGGACCAAATGAATTGGCAGAGGAGAAAAGGTAGCTGAGTATCTGCTGCTGGGAAGGGGAGTTGTTAAAGCGGAACTTTACCCATAACAACTTGACAAAAAAAAAAGTTCTTTATCAAGGATCATACATTCCACATGAATACGTTTGTTACCAAAATTAGTTTGTGCTGTAAATTGCCTTTAGCGTTGCTCTGCATTTCTTCCTGCCGGAGGTTGCCATTTTACTTTGGCCCAGAGCCCCTGAGGAGCAGTAAATCTTTAGGCTGCCAGCATATCGGCCTCTAACGGCTCTGATATTCTGCACAGTGCCAAAAAAAGAAAGCAACTGAGCATGTGCAGAGTGGGGTGAGTGTATTACTGGAGTTTAGACAGTTTTACAGTACTTATTTTTAATGTTTTACATAGCTATACCTACAAAAGAGGCCAGCCTGAAGTGACCTAGCAGGACCTTTTTTGTTTCTGACTTAATTTACACTTTAAGTGAACCTGTTGCCTTGTCCTGGTCCTGTATGGAGAAACACAGGGTCCACTGTAATCTGCTATTTCAGCATTGTATACCTTGCCAGTATTATTAAACTGTTAATAGTATTTAAACCTGTATACAAATGAAATATGTGGAATAATCTGATGAGGGTTATCATCCTTGTCCATAGCAGAAAGGTTGGTGTTCAGGTTTAGGTATAAGATATAAAACAATTTTTTCTCAAATACTTAAAATGCCTTGTTTGTTTGCATTAGGATCGCTGCTACTATCATGGAGAGGTGGAGGGACATCCAAGCTCAGCAGTCAGTTTAAGCTTGTGCTCTGGCCTCAGGTAGGTTCTATTGTGTATCACTGACTAATATCTTAAGTGTTGCTGAATTTACATTAACATATAGTATATGTACAATAAACTGCACTTACCTTACCTGTTACAAACCTAGCCAGTTTAACCACTTGCCTACCAGGCACTGTCACCCCCTTCTTGCCCAGGCCACTTTTCAGCTTTCAGTGCTGTCGCACTTGAATGACTATTGCGTGGTCATGCAACACTGTACTCAAATAACATTTTTATCATTTGTTTGATACAAACAGAGCTTTACTTTTGTGGTATTTCATCACCACTGTTTTTTTTTTGATAAACAAATTAAAAAAAGACCCACATTTTGGAAATAAGCGTTATTCTTAAATTTTCTCCTTAACTGATGTGTGCTGATGAGGCGGAACTGATGGTCATTGACAGGAATCACTGATGGGCACTGACAGGAATCACTGATGGGCACTGCTAGGTATCACTGATGGGCACTGACAGGAATCACTGATGGGCACTGCTAGGTATCACTGATGGGCACTGCTAGGCATCACTGATGGACACTGAGAGGCATCACTGGGCACTGAAAGGCAGCACTTATGGACACTGATGGGGCTGCACTGATCATCAGGGCACTGATGATCAGTGCCCTGATTATCAATGTAGATGTCTCCTCTGAAGATTGCTGCTTATTGTCTCTCCTCTCCTCATGTGCTGTCAGCGTGAGGAGTAGACTGCCTATAACCGGAATTTCCTGTTTACATGTGATCAGACATCATCGGCTCTTTACCATGATCAGTGATCCACTGTGACCTAGGGACACAGTGCACTACCGATTGCAACACTGTGTGCCCCCCGGGGGTGTGCATGTGTGGCTAGAGTGTGAGGACGTCCTCCCAAAATAAAAGAGCTCCCACCCGTCCATCATTTGTCAATACAGCAGGTGGGAGGCAGTTAATGTAAAAATGCAGTGGCAGGCCATGCATTTTACAGCTAGGCCTTCAGTGATATCCTACCTGAATTAATTCAGTAATTTTTGGCTGTAACCTTTAAAAATCAGCATGGAAAAAGTGGGGCCTGGATTAGCCAGGGTTGACTGTATAAAAAGGGTAAATAAAATGCATTATACTCACCAAAACTACTGATTATTTGTACACAAAATCCATCCTCCTTTCTTTCCTCAAGAAGGAATGTAAGCCTGCTAGATGGCCCCGGTGTAGCCAACTCAAAATCTGATTAGTTAAAGCAGGGATCTCCAAACGTTTTAAACAAAAGGCCAGTTTACTGTCCTTCAGGCCTTTGGAGGGCCAAACTATGGCCAATGTGAGTAGAGTATGTCTCGGCATCAGTGGGAGTAAACTCTGCCCCATCATTGGTTTTACCAGGAGGAATAGTGCCCCATGGTTGTTATCAATGGAAGGAATAGTGCCCCATCAACGGTGTCAGTGGGAGGAATTGTGCCCCACCATTGGTCTTGGCAGGAGGAATAGTGCCCTATCGAAGGTGTTAGTTGGAGGAGGATTGCCCCATTAATCGTGTTAGTGGGAGGCATGGTGCCTTATCATCGGTGTCAGTTAGAGGAATAATGTTCCAAGGGCTGGATAGAGGCAAGCAAAGGGCCGCATCAGGCCCTCAGGCCACAGTTTGGAGTCCACTGGGTTAAAGCAACAGTTTTATTGCCATTTACTGTAAGCTACAGCGCCTGCACTGTTGGTTCTAAAGGCCTCATGGCTGATTTCTTTGACCCTAGCAACACATGATGGCTATCATGGCTGAAATATGATTGGATAAAAGCTCTAACAGTACCAGAAGCAGGGAAACCACGAGAAAAGCTATGAAATTAAGAGAATAGATTATTGGGAAGAACACATTCATGGAAAAATATATTAAAATGTAAGTGATTGATTCTGTTTTTGGCAGTGTTTAGGCCAGCGGAGAAGGCTTTAACTGGCCCTGATGGCCCACCATTGTCAAAATATAATTAGAAGTGTATAGGCCATACCTCCCAATTGTATGTAGACATAGGACACCCCCCCGCAACACCCCCTTAAAGGAGGATTGGACGATAAAAGAAAAAAGTTAAACCTACAAGTCCTTTTTTTTTTTTACCACTATTACATTCTTCTATACTGGCTTTTGAAGTTTACAAATGCAACAATTTAGAAACTGGATGAAAGGTTTAGCACTGGGAAACGTTTATTGAAAGATAAATAGTGCATTTTATAAACAACTATACAGATCAGACCACAATGAGAGATAAATGAGGAGGTAAGAGGGACAGAGGGACTTTGTTCCAAATCGTACAACAGAATACAACTTCAGAAGTGATGTAATGTGTTGTATTGCATTGTGATGTATTCTTTCCTTTCTGAGCATGAGTGGTCTTGCTCTTCCGATTTTTTTCAGAGGAATAGTTTACTGAATAAACAAGAATCCCATGATTTGGTATCATACGAAAACTATTTTCGTGTTTGTCTGTTCGAATAATGTTGGATGAAAGCTATGTACTAATGATCAGATTATCGTACGATCAATTATAAAGCGCTTTTTTTTTGGGTCATATTTTCTGATCACGTATACTAGACCTTAATATCTAAAAGTACATCTATTTGTTTTACCCAAAGATGTCAGTCAGAAATTGTCTTGCCTGCCTTTTATTCCAATGAGTTTAAAAGAGAGTGTGATAAGTGGTTGTTGTATAAATGAAATGCTGCAGGCTGGGAGAATGGGCTTGCAGTCACTGAAGATCATGGAGTAAGAAAATATGTATTATGTTCCTGGAGCAGAGGTCAGGTTTGGGGAATGGATTGCTACCCTGGACTCGCAGGAAGCTACAGCAATCAGGTAAATATAACAGCCAAAGCTTCTTTTATCAGTTTTTACCACTGATGTCGGCTGATCATTTAGATTCTTTACCCCAAGCTGGAGTTGGGCTTTAAAGTTGTAGTTCTCCCTGTATTAACCGCTTACAGATGTCTCAAAAAGATTCTGAATCTGTTTTGCTGACAGTCAGGTTCCATTAAGGTGAAGAAACAAGCTGAGCAATCCAATTAACCAATTTATGATTCAAGGTTAGTAAACGTGTTGATTTTCTCTCTAAACTTCATTATGCAATTATTTAGCAAACAATGACCTCAATATGCAATAATTAACTCAGCATTTGCTCACGGTGATGGTTTAATCACTGTAATTATCAAAAATTGGCATTAAAGCTCTACCTTTGAAAATGGCTCCAAGCAAATGTTCCTTTCATTTTTTTCCTTTACACTTTGCATCTTTGGAACATCTGGCAAAACATAAAAAACTGTAATAGTGCCCCCAGTGCTAATATATTATTATTATTATCTCTGCCTGCCTCAGCTTTATAAAGAAAAATCATCCAAATATAGATGGATGTACTTATTAGTTTATTATCAGAGTGCTGTTCCCTGACATTTGACTCCCATCAGTCTCTCTGTTTCCTCTATGGTTTATGAAACCTAATAATGGATCATTAGCTTGGAATCTGCAGAGTAGCAAATAAAGAATATTTTTCAAAGTTGCCACATGTGCACAAATTAACTAAATTTACAACAACTGCTCCAGAGAATTAGTAACTTTTTAGACACGTGAAAATACTGAGGGGGTCAGTCATTCATACCAGGTGGTAATAATACTATATAGACATCTGAACGATGCAGAACTGCAACAACTAGCATGTTTTAAAGGAAAATTACAGAATGACACAGCAACTGATTAAGTAATAGCAAGAAGTAAATTGCAACAGGGTAAACAGCAAATAAATATACTGCAATGGTTAAACTGTAAGAGAATTATACCGCAATGATTAAGCTAGAGGAGTAATATATATATATATATATATATATATATATATATATATATATACACATACACATATACAGTTGTGCTCAAAAGTTTGCATACCCTTGATACCAAGCCAAGGTCAGGTAGACCAAGAAAGATTGCAGCCATAACTGACAGAAGAATTGTCCGGGATTCAATGAAAAACCCACAGGCAACCTCAAAAGAAATACAAGTGGCTCTGGAAAAAGATGGTGTGGTTGTTTTTAAGGAGTACACTATGGTGATACTTGAACAAAAAGGAGCTGTTTGGTCGAGGTGCCAGAAGGAAGCTTTTACTGCATCAATGACACAAAAAGACCTGCTTAGGCATGTGAAGGTGTTGTCAGGCATATTGAAACTGGGCTTTTTTTTGGCATTGGTGCAGTAAAAGCTTCTTTCTGGCACCTCGACCAAACATCTAATTTTTTTTCAAGTATCGCCGTATTGTACTCCTTAAAAACAACCACACCATCTTTTTCCAGAGCAGCCTGTATTTCTTTTGAGGTTGCCTGTGGGTTTTTCTTTGAATCCCAGACAATTCTTCTGGCAGTTATGGCTGCAATCTTTCTTGGTTTACCTGACCCTGGCTTGGTATCAAGAGATCCGCGAACGTTCTACTTCTTAATAGGTAATTTAACAGTACTGATTGGCATATTCAAGGCTTTGGACATCTTTTTATGTCCCTTTCCATCTTTATAAAGTTCCATTACCTTGTTATGCAGGACTTTTGCCAGTTCTGTTCTGATCCACATGGCTCAGTATCTAGCCTAGTCAGTGCTTCCACGTAAGATCTAACAAACTCATTGTCTATTTATACACTGACACTAATTGCAATTTAAAAATCCACAGATGTGGGACATTAACCTTTAATTGGTATTTTACCCCTTTGTGTGTCACCTTGTGTGTCTGTACCAAGGTAAAACATTCCAGGGTATGTAAACTTTTGACCATGGCCATTTGGGTGATTTCTGTTATCATTATGATTTAAAAAGGAGCCAAACAACTATTTGAGAATAAATGGCTTCATATGAGCGGTGGTGCTCATATGAAGCCATTTTTTGGCACGATCAGTCATATTTTCAATATCAATGCCAACATTTCACAATTTCTGCCAGGGTATGTAAACTTTTGAGCACAACTGTGTGTGTGTGTGTGTGTGTGTGTGTGTATATATATATATATATATATATATCACAGTAACAGTTCAGCAGTCAGTAATATGCTACCATATCTCCTCTGCTGGCCAGTTTGTTGGGGCCCAATCATTATGGTGGAGTGCTGAAGGAAATGTCTCTTTTATCAAGGTGTAATGCAGGGTTGGTCAGTGGCCTCTCTCCACTCTGTGTCAGTAGGGGATCTGCTGCTGCTCACTGGCAAAGTGTACCCTGGTCATTGTCCTCAGCATCCGACTCCTTAATTAAGCAGCAGGCTCAACTAGCATCCAGGGCATCCTCTGATGTTCTGAAATGGCTGCTACTATGTCTCTTGCTGAGGTGTAATGGTCCCCTTGCAGCCTCTCTTTCTCTGCAAGTCATCCTTTCTTCCTCTCCTCAGCCCGGGAAAGTTACAACGCTCCCCCTCTTCTCCACCACAGTACTGCTGGGAGCTGAAATATTTTCCTTTTATAATTTAAAACCAGTTTGGTCTGTAGAAACTAAACCTCCCACAATCCTACACTGGTCTAGAGAGCCTCTGGCAGTGCACATCCTCAGTGGCTGCTCTATGTTCTGCAATGGGAGGCTCTCCTGCATCCATGTCTGTGTAAATGTCTTCTCTGCAGCACAGACACAGAATCCTTTTGCTTCCATGGCTGTAGACTAGGCTATTTATTTATTTAATATATTTCAGGTATTTATATTGCTCTGACAATTTACGCAGTGCTTTACATACATATATTGTACATTCACATCAGTCCCTAACCCTCAAGGAGAGTACAATCTAAGGTCCCTAGCTCACATTCATACATACACATACTAGTGCCAATTTAGACAGGAGCCAATTAACCTACCAGAATGTCTTTGGAGTGTGGAAGGAAACTGGAGTACCCCGGAGGAAACCCACGCAAGCACAGGGAGAACATGCAAACTCCAAGCAGGTAGTGCTGTGGTTGGGATTCAAACCAACGACCCAAGTACTGCCAGGCAGAAGTGCTAACCAAGTTATTAATAGTAGTATGAAACTATAGTTGAGACTTGGTCATAAACTTTGTGACCTCCCAGCACCCATCCCTTAAAGCGGATGATTGGACAGTTGTCTCATGCGACACCCCTTTGATATCACAGAAAAGGGAATGACAGGACCTGGTAGGGAAGCTCTCTTTTAACATCAATCAAGGAACAGCTTAACAGACTTGAGTGCCACGGCATAGTTTTTGCTTGGTCAATTGGACTCTGCTAAAACCAGGACTTTGCACATATTCGCCATTTTTACCTTCTCTGTTGTGGTATTGTTCTCTTTATGTCTTTGTAGCATCATTTTCTGTAAAAATTGTAATTGCACCATTTGACCTTTTCATTAATAAACCCTATTTTGAAAAGTGGTAAACTATCTCTACGGCTTTTAATGCAAACTAAAGAATCATTGTCTCTGGAACAGTGCTACTGATAATAATCCTCTGAATATACCGGTCTGTGGTGACAGTGTGTGTTGCAAACGTCTATGCTAAAATCATAGTGTTTTTGCTAAGATTGTGAGTTTCCTCCTTCTCTGTAAAAAGGCAGTGGTGGCAGTTTAATCACTTGGCTACCGGGCACTCATACCCCCTTCCTGCCCAGGCCAGCTTTCAGGTTTGTGGCACTTTGAATGACAATTGCGCGGTCATGCAACATTGTACCCATATGAACTTTTTATCATTTTTTCCCACACAAATACAGCTTTCTTGTGGTGGTATTTAATATCCACTGGGTGCTTTATTTTTTGTGTTAGAAACAAAAAAAGCAAAAAATTTGAATAAAAAAAAGTTTTTCTTTGTTTCTATTCTAAAATTTTGCAAACAGGTAATTTTTCTCCTTCACTGATGTGCATTGATAAGGCTGCACTGATGTGTATTGATGAGGCCGCACAGATAGGCAGCACTGATGAGCTGGCACTGATGGTGCTGCACTGGTATTCAGCAATGATGGGCACTGATGGGTGGCACTGACTGGCAGCATTGCTGGGCACTGGCGGCACTGCTGGGTGCTGATGGGTGGCACTGCTGGGCAGCACTGATGGGGGGCACTGGTGGGTGGCACTGCTGGGCACAGATGGGTGGCACTGCTAGTCACTGGGCACAGGTGGGTGGCACTGATGGGCACAGGTGGATGGCACTGCTTGGCACTTGTGGGTGGCACTGCTGGGCACAGGTGGGTGGCCACTACTGGGCACTGATCATTAGTGCCCTGATCATCAGTGCCGATCTGTTTTCTGACAATTGATGGTTATTGGCAGTACTTTCCTCACGCTGTGGCTCCGGCAACTGCATTTACTTGGTGATCTGCTGTGTCATTGGACACAGCTGATGATATGGTAAAAGGCTGCTGTGATAGGCCTTTTACCACATCACGTGATCAGTTGTGTCCATAGGACACAGCGATCATGGAGATCACCTGGGGTGCACCGCTGTGGGCGCGCAGGAGGACACGTTTTGGGAGGACGTCATATGACTCCCTCCCAGAACTAGACAACCGTGCTGTAGCCGTCATTCGGCTATACCGTGGTTGCCAAGTGGTTAAAAGGTTAATTGCTAATTAACTTAACCCAGTGGCAATTGCTCTCAGGTTGCTGGCACATAGATTGTGGTCCCTTGAGCTGGAAAATCTTAGTACAGGGTGCAACTGAAAGTGGTATTGTTACGCAAGTGACAGTGTGGTGTGACATCGGCTGGCCCTTTGTCACAAGTTGGTGAGAAGGGCAGGGGTAAGGCACCGCATTAGTCACATTGCTGTCACAATAACACCCACCCACGGCGACTAGCTAACTGGGGCGTGGTCCGTGACTTGGGATAAAGAAGGAATAAGGGGGGCTTACTTTGAGTATATAAGATTGGCCGTGATACCCTTACACAGCCTGCACTACCTCTGGCCACCACTAGAGGGAGACTCCACTCCAATCTATATAAATGCATATAAAAATGATGCAGCGCTAAAATAGAAAATAAACTCAATAAATATAAAATAGTAAAGATACGTATAAATAAACAAAATACCAAATGACCCCAATCTACATGGGGATATGAAGGAGACCGTGACCCCTCACAGATAAATAGCAGTGGCTAAGTGCAAAGTAAAGTGTCCACAGTTCATATTTCTAAGACGTGCAGGTGAATCACAGCACACTCCAAACGTGATCCCAGGTAGTATGGCTGCAATGGCCTCTCACCTCCACTCTCTGACCCCACAGGGCCAAAAAGCAAATGTAGATCACCTCTGGATCCCTCAAACCAGTAGCTCCTCAGATGGGATGGTATGGGCAGTCATCACATGAACATGGACAGTATCCAGCCGGACCAATGGGCAAACGAAATACACCCTCCTCAGATGTCAAAAGCTCATATGCTCATAAATGAGGAAAGAAACACAATCCTCATAGTGTATTACTGCTTTTAATGGCAAAGAGGCGACAATAAGCCAAAAAAAAGAAGATATATACACTCACATAACAACAGCCTGTTATCAGATCCTTTCAGTAAGCTGGGTGTACAGCATGATCAAAAGGTGTTCCAAGATGGCGTCACACCGGAAGTACGTCACCACGCTATTGCCGTCGACGCGTTGCGTCACGTAACTCGTGACTTCGTCAGGACAGCGTGATTGGCCGACAGTACTTCCTTATAAAGGCCGGGGACCGCACCAATCGGAAAGGATGGGCGGTACAATCGCGGACATATTTTCGTAGTTCAGTGTACAAAAGCATTCTCCTATTGGATCTGATACTCACAGTAGGGCAAAAAAAACGCTTATAACTGAAAGTGAACCAGGCAACTAATACATACCAATACAAGGCATATTAATTGTGGAAAAACCATTAAAATAGATGCGGAAAACCACATACTTTAATAAAAAAGGTAAGAATAAAATCCTAAACACATGTCCATATGCACAAGATATGCCCCATTAGTATAAAATAAATTATAAAAAATGGGAAAAATTATATATATAAAGAAAAATAATATGTTAATAGAATAAGGAAAAAAAAATATATAGAATAAGGAAAAAAATATATATATAAAAAGGGGGAAAAAAATCACCAATACAGGGATAAATATAAAGTATAATAAAAAATATATAATGAAAAAATATAAAAATAAGAATAAATCACTCCCTTGTAATCATGCATGAACTCTCACTTCTAATACTTAACAAATTAAACCAGCATAAGAAATTTAACGATCACTAATAAAACAGTTCAAATCGAACTCAATATTAAGTCCCATAGGGGCAAAAGTATCCATCAAAAAAATATATTTAGATTCCGCCTGACTCAACGACCTCACTTTATGAGTCCCTCTCCAATGTTTCTGAAATTTTTCGACTCCCCAAAATCTCAGACTGGAGGGATCTTGATTGTGACAAAGCCGGAAATGGTTAGATAAATTATGTTTAGGAAAACCCTTCTTTATATTTTGGACATGTTCTCTCAGCCGAACCCACAAAGGCCTTTTTGTCCGTCCCTCATATTGCAGGCCACATCCGCATTGGAGAACATACACGACCCCCTCCGTCCTACAAGATATAAAATCTTTAATCTGAAAGGATTTCCCATTGCTAGTAGCTGTAAAAGAACTCAATCTAGGGTTCAAACCCTTTGTGGCCTTACAGGCATAACATATTTTGCACGGGAAAAACCCTTTCTGATCAAGAAATGTAACTTTCAAACTCTTAACTCTAGTACATTACGGACCAATTTAGACCTAAGCGAAGGGGCCTTCCTATATATAAATTTAGGTGTTGAAGGTAACAATTTCGAAAGGATAGGGTCAGTTTTTAAGATAGGCCAATATCATTTGAATACTTTTTCTATATGTTTATAATTACTAGTAAAGTCCAGAATAATTGCCATATGATCCTCAAAACCTTCTATTTTAGGTTTATCCGTAAGGAAATTACTTCTTGCCATCATTCCCACTTCGGCAATCTTATTTTTTATAATTTCTCTAGGATTTACTACAAAATCTTTCTTCCATAATACTAGCTTGCTCATAATAGTCCTTAATATCTGTACAATTCCTTCTAAGTCTTACCAGTTGTCCTTTCGGGATATTCATTAGCCAAGGGGGAAAATGGCAACTATCTAATGGAATATATCCATTACGATCGACTGAAAAAAGTTTTAGTATGCAGATTGTTGTCTTTAATAGAGATACATAAGTCCAGAAAATTAATAGATGTACTGCTCACTTCCCACGAGAGCTTAATATTTCTATCATTGATATTCAACTGATTTAAGAAATTCAATAAATCAGGTTCCGATCCATCCCAAATATTGACAACATCGTCAATATATCTTTTATACAGGAGCAGTTATCTAGGGGGATTACGATATACTGCCTCTTCTTCCCAGTGGGCCATAAATAAGTTGGCCACACTGGGGGCAAACCTTGCCCCCATAGCCACTCCTTTCATTTGTTTGTAGAATTGCTTTTTATACCAGAAGTAGTTGTGGGAGAGGCAATACTCTAGACTTTCCAAGACAAATTTCCTCTGTGACCATTGAAGGTCACTATATACTCTAATACCCCATCCTACTGAGTCCACTGCATCCTCATGGTCGATGATGGTATATAGAGCAGACACATCTGCACTGGCAAACAAAATACCATCATTACTATTAATGCCATCTAATAATTGTATAAGGTGCTTGGTATCTCTCAGATAGGCCCTAGTTTTAGTAACCAGGGGTTGAAGAAATGTATCGATATATTGGCCCATCCTAGACATAACAGATTGTATCCCATTGACAATGGGTCGCCCTGGTGGATTCAAAGGGTCTTTGTGCATCTTCGGTAGAGTGTAGATAACTGGTAATCTGCATACATCTGGGACTAGATATAGAGCTTCTTTTTTATTTAATATCTTATTATCCTTTCCTTTCTTAACCAATGTTACAAGGTCCTTTCTAAATTGATGTGTGGGGTCTTTTGATAAAGGGAGATACGTAGTGGTATCCCCTAATTGGGATTCCAATTCCTTTTCATAATACTCCTTAGAAAGTATCACTATACTCCCCCCTTTATCAGCGGGTCTGATAACTATATTGTCCCTTTTAGACAGCCTCTGCTGTTCAATATATAATGCTTTATTTTGCCCCACTTTCCCAAAATTAAGATTCTTCATATCCTTATTAACCATTTTTTTTAAAAACCTCTATTTGATTATTATTGGCCACCTGGGGATTAAATAAAGATTTATTCCTTAATCCAGTATGGATAAAAGCATCACTGCTGGCACTCGATATAACATTCTTGGCTCCCGGCAAACCAAAAAAATGTTTCTTAATGTTAAGTTTTCTAACATATTTGAGAGTATCTACATACACATTGAAACCATTAGCGGCTATAGGAGGGGCATATTTCAGACCTTTATCTAACACTAACAGCTCTTCGGTAGTAAGTGTGACTGGGCTAAGATTGAACACCCCTTCACCTACAACTCTCTTTTTCTTTTGGGCCTTCCAACCCCCTCTGCATCCCCTCCTCTGTTGAAACTTCTCCAAACAGGGCTGAGGTTGGTTCTGCCCCTCTCTAAAAAACCTTCATTCTGATGAGATCTCGAGGGTTCGGTATATTGAGTTCTCAATGGTTCATACCGATTAAACGTAGGTATTGGACTACTAGTCTGGGGATGATGATAATTCCCCCGATCGTAATATGGACCAGGGCTTCTTCCATATGAAGGTCCATGATATGATCGGGGTGGGGCTTCATACGAATGATGATTATATCTAAGGGGTATATCATGATTACGTCTAGGAAATTCATAATAGGGTTGCTGGTAATCATTTCCCTGTATGTAATTATTTTTCCATTGTTTGCCCTTTTTGAAAGATTTTTTCTTAAATGTACCACCATTACGTGGTTGCCACCCTTTCTTAGGGGTATAGTTCATAGGTCGATTAGATGGATAGTTGTGGGGGGTTTTTGAACCATTATTTGGAGATTTCGAAAATCCTTGATTGGTAGTGAATCTAATTTCTTTAATTGGTGTAGTGCTAATCGATGCTACTTCGGTCTCGGCCAGGGTATTTTGCCACTTAAAAACCTGATCTTTATGGAAGTCATTAAGATCTCTATGATATTTCTTGATCTTTCAGCATTTTACCTCTTGGTTTACTCTTTCCAAGTCCTTATATAATCTATTTGTAAGATTATTAACCTCAGGATTGTCTTTGAGGGGGTCTAATTTACATTTGATGTCAGAAATCAATGCATCTAGATGTTTCATTTTCTTCTGTTTCCTCTTAATGAGGAATTTGACCAATTCTAACCCTCTTTCTTGGAAAAAATTAAACCACTCATCCCTATCCTCCGTATCCAATAACCCATCACTGATGGGGACGTCCCATCTTAGACGTCTAGGTACTAATTTATCCTTGAGGTATCTCTCATGCGTAATCATATCCCACCAAGTGGTAACTTTTTTCTCCATAAGGTGACCTAGTCTCCTAAACTGAGTATCTAGGTCACTGTTGAGATCATTGGGAGATTTAGAAAAAACCTCCTCAATGTTGATGGGTCTACTATCAATGAATCCAAAAATATCCATAATCTTCAGCAGAAAGTAGGATGGTAGGAATACACAAATAAAAATATATATATATATATATATCCTCCTGCGCTCTTATGATAAATGATGCACTTAACTAAAAAGCAGCCAGCATCTATCCCATACCAAAAAAAGGACAATAAAAGAAATGCATATAAAAATGATGCAGCGCTAAAATAGAAAATAAACTCAATAAATATAAAATAGTAAAGATACGTATAAATAAACAAAATACCAAATGACCCCAATCTACATGAGGATATGAAGGAGACCGTGACCCCTCACAGATAAATAGCAGTGGCTAAGTGCAAAGTAAAGTGTCCACAGTTCATATTTCTAAGATGTGCAGGTGAATCACAGCACACTCCAAACGTGATCCCAGGTAGTATGGCTGCAATGGCCTCTCACCTCCACTCTCTGACCCCACAGGGCCAAAAAGCAAATGTAGATCACCTCTGGATCCCTCAAACCAGTAGCTCCTCAGATGAGATGGTATGGGCAGTCATCACATGAACATGGACAGTATCCAGCCGGACCAATGGGCAAACAAAATACACCCTCCTCAGATGTCAAAAGCTCATATGCTCATAAATGAGGAAAGAAACACAATCCTCATAGTGTATTACTGCTTTTAATGGCAAAGAGGCGACAATAAGCCAAAAAAAAGAAGATATATACACTCACATAACAACAGCCTGTTATCAGATCCTTTCAGTAAGCTGAGTGTACAGCATGATCAAAAGGTGTTCCAAGATGGCGTCACACCGGAAGTACGTCACCACGCTATTGCCGTCGACGCGTTGCGTCACGTAACTCGTGACTTCGTCAGGACAGCGTGATTGGCCGACAGTACTTCCTTATAAAGGCCGGGGACCGCACCAATCGGAAAGGATAGGCGGTACAATCGCGGCCATATTTTCGTAGTTCAGTGTACAAAAGCATTCTCCTATTGGATCTGATACTCACAGTAGGGCAAAAAAAACGCTTATAACTGAAAGTGAACCAGGCAATTAATACATACCAATACAAGGCATATTAATTGTGGAAAAACCATTAAAATAGATGCGGAAAACCACATACTTTAATAAAAAAGGTAAGAATAAAATCCTAAACACATGTCCATATGCACAAGATATGCCCCATTAGTATAAAATAAATTATAAAAAATGGGAAAAATTATATATATATATAAAGAAAAATAATATGTTAATAGAATAAGGAAAAAATATATATAGAATAAGGAAAAAAATATATATATAAAAAGGGGGAAAAAAATCACCAATACAGGGATAAATATAAAATATAATAAAAAATATATAATGAAAAAATATAAAAATAAGAATAAATCACTCCCTTGTAATCATGCATGAACTCTCACTTCTAATACTTAACAAATTAAACCAGCATAAGAAATTTAACGATCACTAATAAAACAGTTCAAATCGAACTCAATATTAAGTCCCAATCGAACTCAATATTAATCCACTCCAATCTAGCTGGCTGACCACACACAGGCAGATATGAATCTTATATACAATCTGGTGCACTCAAAGGATTGGGGAGAAGTCTGGTAATTGGCACACCATTCTAGGATTCCTCCAGCTATCCTATAAGCTAGAACCCTGGTGTTAGTCACCCTTCCACTGTCTATACACCTACACACCAGACACACAACAAATGGTAGCTTGCCACCACCAAACAGTTTGTCCGCAGTCTTCTGGGCCACCACACACAGATCTCCATCTGGCAGATCTACTTCTTTATAATCTGCATGCAATCTGCCAACACACAGTGCAATTGCATACCGATTGGCAATGAGCTTAGACCGAGCATATAAACACTACATTACAACAATCTCTCCAGGGATATGAGCCCTATTTACTACACAGAAGTCACTTATTAATTTTGTGATTTAATATCCCAAAAGTGGGCAGTGCATTAAATATGTACAAAGAAAAAAGAAAGAAAATACAAAAAAAGACAAAAAGACATACACAATTGGATATTCACTATAAAATAAAAAGGGAATAAAAACAGAAATAAAACTTTTACCACGATTTATCCTGTGACTGGGGCAAAGAAAGTTCGCAATTCGCCAGGCAGATGGAACCTGCTCCGTACAAATCACACCATCCATATCTCTAGATCTTCAATTTATTGAAATATGGAAATATGGACTTAAGCCCTTGGCCAATCAACCTTGGGGGATGTTCCTGTACCAGCCCACGTGACGTGCTACTAACCATTAAACTACTATGCTGCTAATCATTGGCTCTTGTTTGTCATCTATACATAGGGTCTGGGACTAAAAATCCCATTTCAGTCTTTGCAGATGACACCAAGCTGTGCAGTGGAATAACGTCCTTACAGGATGTCTTCAATTTACAAGCTGACCTCAATGCACTGTTTAATTGGGCAACTATGTGGCAAATGAGGTTTAATGTTGATAAATGTAAGGTTCTGCACTTGGGGGCTAAGAATATGCATGCATCATACATACTAGGGGGGTACAACTGGGGGAATCAATGGTGGGGAAGGATCTGGGAGTTCTGATAGATCACAAGCTTAATAATGGCATGCAATGCCAAGCTGTGGCTTCTAAAGCGAGCAAAATTCTCTCTTGTATTAAAAGAGGTATAGACTCCAGAGAGAGAGATATCATTTTACCCCGGTACAAATCTTTAGTAAGACCTCATCTGGAATATGCAGTGCAGTTTTGGGCACCAATTCACAAAAAGAACATTGAGGAATGGGAGAAACTACAGAGAAGGGCAACCAAATTGATAAAAGGCATGGAGGAGATCAGCTATGAGGAAAGATTAGAGGAACTGAATTTATTCTCTCTTGAGAAGAGGAGATTAATGGGGATATGATCAACATGTATAAATACATCAGTGGTTCATATAGTGAACTCGGTGTAGAGCTATTCACCCTGAGGTCATCACAGAGGACAAGGGGGCACTCTTTATGTCTGGAGGAAAAGAAATTTAATCTCAAAACACGGAAAGGTTTCTTCACCTTAAGTGCTGTGAAAACGTGGAATAGACTCCCTCAAGAGTTGGTTCTGGCCAGCTCGTGGATTGCTTTAAAAAAGGCCTGGATTCTTTCCTAGATACACATTATTTAACTGGATACTAACATTTATAGATAAAGTTGATCCATGGAATATCCGATTGCCTGCAAAGCATGATTGGATCATGCTTTGCTGGGGGGTTTTTTTCCTTCCTCTGGATCAACTGTGGGTGTAGGATTATAACTTTTTTTAATGGTTGAACTGGATGGACTTTTGTCTTTTTTCAGCCAGACTAACTATGTAACATGGTGTGCACCACTTTGAAACTGGACAATCAGCCTGCAGCTTCTTCCATTGCTGCTACCTGTCCAGGATCCTTTAAGGCACCTTTTCAAGTCAAACATGGCACAGCGCAGTTCAGGTGGAGCTGCATCCTCTGAATCCCTCTGCCTGCACACCATGCCCCAACCCACCCCTCAGCTGAGAGAAGGATGGAGGATGAAGGCTGTTAACCCTACAGGCTCTGCTCATGCAGTGTAGTCACTGCATAGGCAGAGAGGCATGTGAGCTGTCTTCTGACATTTCACATCCCGTACACCAGACCAGATCTGGTAGGGATCTACAGCAGTTTTCTATACTGAAAACTTCCATAGTCACTTTGTCAAATAGGTGCAGACTTTGCACTAGTTTTTATTTCCTCTGAAATATAAACTGGCACAGGTGGCAGAGACAGACCTGAAATTTGTCTATCTGCTTTGTTACTGTGGCGCATACCACTTGCAATAGTAATGGCACTGGATGCTTCAGTAATTCCCTCCAATTTTTCTTACAAAGTTACAGTTGGAGTCTTGCTTTAAAACTGAACTCCAGCTTCTTTGGTTTTGGATAAAATAGGAAAGTGTTAGGCCCTTTCACATGGGTGTTCCAATCCGGTCCTCCTGTCTGTTTTTCAGCCGGACCTGATAAACGTGGTCTGCCGGCAGGGGCGGACTGACCATTCGAGCACTCGGGCACTGCCTGAGGGCCCGGGGTCAGTAGGGGGCCCCATGAAATGCCCCTGGTACCTTTTTTAAAGGCAATTTTGAGTGTGGGCAAGGACACAGGGGCCCCATGATCCCCTATTGCCTGGGGGCCCCATGAGTTGTCAGTCCGCCCCGTCTGTAGGTGTCCACTCTGCATAAACTGATCGGGTATGGATGGGACATCCATCCCACTCTGCTCAGTGTGGAAAAGGCCTTGGAGTTTTATCAGTTTGCTTTTTATGCAGTGCTGAGTCGAGAATGAAAGATTGTTGCATTTTTTGACACACTTCTTCATATTTTTAGAAGAAGGTACAACTGCTGTTTACTGTAAGCTCACTGCAGATCTTTGTATTTTACATGAGGTTATGACTGTACATTTCTCCAGAGTGATAATGGCCTTTTAAGGCACTCCTCGTTTGCCATATGCTTTGCATAATATAACGGTTTTATGTTTACTTCTACTATAGGTATGGGTTTACAAAAGGCATGTATGGCATGTATCTGAACATTGTATATGAATATTTAAACATGTACATCAATGAGAGCGTTGTTTGTTTATTTTCAGGGGATTAATTACACTTGAAAACCAAGCATATGTCCTGGAGCCACAGGCTAATTCTACAAGCCGCCACCTCTTTTACAAAGCTGAACATATGAATCTGGCTTCTGGATCCTGCAGACAGAATTATAACCTCTCAGGCATTTCTCCGAATGACACTTTACAATACTCTGAAGATTATTTACAAAGGGTAAGCAATGCACCATGGGCATGTCACAGGCAAATAAACTGTGTTTCTCTACAATTACTTAATGCATATTATGTATACAACAGAAGGTGCCCAGTTCCCTGGATTAAAAGCATTGTCTTATCTCTTGCTAGTTGTAGAAACTGAAACACAAGAGGAAATTTATGAATTTGATAGACGGATGGAACAATTGGCTAATTAGTTTATCACTCATAAGGGTGGCCCTAGGCAGGCAGACCTCTCCTGTTTGCAGCAGCTGGAGACGAGTGATCTAGTCTTGGTCGATTTAGTCACCGCACTTCAAGATATAGTGGAGAATTTTTTGAAAGTGAGATATCACTGCAATACGAGGGGATTGCTTTGTTCCCTGAGGGAAAAATTACATTCCCAAGTACGGATATTTCCATATATATGTTGAAAGGCCATTCCAGCCATATGTGACATTCACTTGGAGTGGAGTCTATTGTAATAAATCATCTTCTCGATTCTAACCTCTCTAAGGGGCTGCAGTAGTCAGACCTTGAAACATAGTTTGTTGTTTTGATTTAATACCTGTTGGAGTTTTTGGTGTTCCTACACCTCTTATAACATGCTCTATAGTAATGGTGGTCAACTTTAAAATTATAGATAGCCTCAGGTGTGACACCCAACACCCTCAGGGGAGCTCACAATAGAAGCATGTATTCATGCACTGAAATGCATTGCATGAAGGTAGACTGTCCATTGAAAATTAATGGGCTGTACAGAATAGACATTCTTCATACTGCTGCATTTTTGTAATATACTGCATCGCACACTGGTGTCAGTAAATTTACTCCCAGGATTGGTGTCAATGGCTGCAATAATAACCGTTCGCGTTTGTGTCAGTGGTTGCAATAATAATCTCTAGCATTGGTGTCGGTGGCAGCGATAATAACCACCAGTATTGGCGTCAGTGGTAGCAGCAGTGATAACCCTCAACATTGGTGTTGGTGACCACAGTAATAACCCCACCATTGGCCTTAGTGGATGCAATAAAAACCACCATCATGTGTCAGCAAGTGCAGTAATAACACCCAACATTTGTTTTAGTACAATAATAGTATCCAGCATTGATTTCAGTGGCTGTAAAAATAACCCCCAAAATGGATGTCAGTGCCAGCTCTGTTAACTCTCCCATTTCTCTGAACTGCTGGTTGGTGGCAGTGCTGTTAACACCCCGTATTGCTGGTCAGGGCCAGTGCTATACCTCATCCTCTATCCCTTGCTGGTCAGTGGCAGTGCTGCATGGGTAATAAAGTAAATCTGTCTCCCTTCATGCATGTCTATTAACAGAACAAGGGGTTTAAAATATTATTTATTGCATATTGTTTATACTAAGAAGTTTGCCAAATTGCACTAATAGGGGGCATGGTTAAGCCTACATGATGTATGCATGCTATACAAATACCAGAGTCCTCATATCTACAAAATATGATTTTAACCACTTGCCTACCAAGGCAAGGCAGCACTCATATATGGCACTGATAGGCGGCACTGATGGGCACTGATAGGCGGCACTGACTTGCACTGATTGGAACTGTTAGGCAGCACTGACTGGCACTGATAGGTGGCACTGACTGGCACTGATAGCTGGCACTGAAAGGCAGCTCTGATGGGCATATGTGGCATTGATGTGCACTGGTAGGCACTGATATGGGGCACTGGTATGTGGCATTGATGGGCACTGATATGTGGCATTGATGGGCACTGATATGTGGCACTGATGGGGCTACACTGATCATCAGAGCACTGATCATCAATGCCCTGATGATCAGTGTAGATATCCCCTCTGTGGGATGCCACTTATCGGCTCTCCTCACGCGCTGTCAGCATGAGGAGAGGACTGCCGATAACTGGAATTTCCTGTTTACATGCAATCAGCTGTGATTGGACACAGCTGTTCACATGACAGAGCCGGTGTCATCGGCTCTTTACTTTGATCCGCTGTGTCCCAGGGATAATGCGCACCACCGATTGCTGTGCCGTGGTTAGAGTGGAGGATGTCCTATGATGTCCTCCCAGAACAAGACAGCTGACATGCACCTGTCATTTCCTTATATGGCGGGCAGGAAGTGGTTAAAGGATAAGGTCATCATTAAGAACATGTTGCATGTGGAATGTGTAACATGTTCTCACTGCTGCAGCCTCTCCCCAACCCTCTGCCTTTAGTGACAACAAGCCCAGGATTATTACCCCAAATTCACTGTCACAATATTTACAAAAACATGGTGGTGCGAGGCTTTAGCCATTTCAGCTCCTCATTCATTCACAGAGTTCTGTGAATGGGAGAACTACATGTACCGACAGCCTTTGCAGCTGTTGACTTGTAGTTCTTAATGAACTATCAGGGCACTGTTGAGCACTCTATGCAGTTCATTGATTCTTCCTGTCATTATGTAACTGCCTGCTCAAACGAGGTACAAGCAGGCAGTTAACACTGACAGTCTGCAGGAGTCCTGCATTGCACCTATGATCTGCTGATCATGGGTGCAATGCTTTGCAGGCTCCTAGTTAAAAAATCATAATAAATGCACATTTTTTTACCTGCAAAAAAGATGTACATTTGTTATTATTATTTTTTTTTTACAAAGGTGAACTTATCATTTAAGAGAGAATTTCACAGAGATGCATAAACACCAGCACGATCAATTAAAAAAAAAAAAGAAAAGAAAATCTTCCATGCTTTTCTGCAAGCAGCCTACCTTAAAAATAACTTCATTAAACTTATTGATGACTAGTGGGCTTCTATTAGGACAACAAACACTTTGATCAAAAGTATACAATGTATAAAATAGCATAAAGAGTGCAGGGGAAAGAGGTATGTAATGCACTCTGTGTAAGGGTCAGGAGTATAAAATGCACAACATAAATTTCATGGGTCAGGAGTGTGTGGCACGTGAAGTGCAGGAGCTAGGGATAGGTAATGCAGAGAACAGGAGTCAGTAGTATAAAAGAGTGGAGGGGTTATGCATATGGGCCGTCAATTGCCACTTTAGCACCACAATTTTAAAATAAAAAATATTACTGTCAAGCAGTGGACCTGGGGCATCCCACAAGAGATGCAGGGCACATGACTTGGTTGCCCAGGGCTAATGACACCACTGGCTGACACAGTATACTTAGAAATTCTGAAAATACACAGTGTTATTGTCACAGGGTTAGTGAACACTCGTTGTCACAAGGTGAATGTAGGCCCTAAAGAGTGCTGAGGCATGGGGTGTAAGGAATCGCCAGTTCACCAAAGCATCCCACAAGGGCTGCTTGGCTTTGCTATGGACAGCTCCCAGGTTGTATCTCTTGAATACACTCAGTGTGGCAACAGCAGACAGAAATCAAGCATTGTAAAAATTTGGCGGACAATGTCAGGGTGAGCACATTGGTTTCAGAGAAAGTGGACTGTGACATTTTTCATAACCCTGTTGTTTAATAGTTTCCGTTTGCACCCACACTGGGTATCCAGGTAGCTAAACACCAGACCTCAGTACTGTTGTATGGTGGGGTACAGATGGGGTCTTTAGTTCAGTGTAAATGCTAGCCAGCTTGACTTGGGAACTTGCATTTTTTTTTTTTTGAGGTATTCCAGTGAACAGGGCAGTGAGTGAATGAACAGAAGAGAAGCCTAAGGTATGGGGACATTTAGACTTTCAGGACAAAGTTACAGTGCCTGTGTAAAGTCTCTCCCAACACACTACTACTTACCTATCCAGTGGTCCCCTACAGTTCCTTTCTTTGTTGTATCTTGCACAGAATACCTGGTGCTTCCAGTTGCTAGGTCTAAGCATTGTCCCATGATGGATGGGGTGACCTCACTGCTTCCTCTGGGCTCCAATGCAGGGTATTTTGCTGGTGGCTACAACAGAGCAAGGAGCAGCAGAGGACTGCTTGAGAGATATCTGTGGGCCATGAAAGGAAGGGGGCCATGTCTTTTCCATGACCAGGGGTGGACTGACAACTCATGGGGCCCCCGGGCAATAGGGGATCATGAGGCCCCTGTGTCCTTGCACACACTCAAAGCACACCCATAAAAGCCTATAAAAAAGGTAACGGGCATTTCATGGGGCCTCCTACTGACTCCTTTCCCTCGGGCAGTGCCCAAGTGCTCGAATGGTCAGTCCGCCCCTGTCCATGACACTGTCACGTTGCGCTGACTGGGTGTAGTGACAGGGTCTCTTTTAATAAACAATTCACGGAGTTGCCAAAGTACAGGCTTACTTAAAGCTCTTATGTAGCTCCTCAGTACAAACTTTTTTTTTCCCATGTACTGTATATCTTTATCTATAGTTAAACTAAAAGTCTTAGCATGACATGTCAGCCACTGAAGACACTCGGCTGCAAGCAAGAAGCCACATGATGGCAATTTCTGCAGCTGTTCAACCTTCCGTGGGCTCCCTTCACAGTTTATTTTGCTTAACAACCAGACTGTGTAAGGGTTTTTGATCTTGGCAGTTTTACTGATCAGATGTGACATTTTATTGTGCAAGAGAACAATGCTTAAATGCATCTAACAAATAAAATGAGCAGCACCATAAATCCTTATGCATTCACTGGCTGGGTCTGCAGTGTAGACAAGTCTTTTCTAACGGTAAATGAGAAATATTACTGCCAGTTGAACCGCCGCCTTTACCATCCAAATTAACTTTTATTTCAGGCTCATTTTCACAGTTGCAGGTAACACTGATGTCCATGTTACTCTGTTTTTCCTTTTCCTTCAAATTAATTTATCTTAGCTTATATTAAGCATTATATTGCTATTGACTTGCTGCTGTCTTCCTGTGAAATAATTTTATCAGAGATTGTATGGGACAGAAATTTAGGGCAAAAAGAAACTAGTTGATAATATAGAACTACCCCCGTAGGAGTTTCTGAAGATTTGGGTCCCCCTATAGTCCTGCATAGCCAGGCAACATGCATTTCCTTCCAGGCTTGCACTCCAGAGACATTAAGCTTCCTTGAACCTCTTTTTTTTGGATTTTATTTAGGGGTAATAAACTTGGATGGGGATGAGGGATACATGGGATGCTCAAGGAACTGTAAAACTGAGGACAATTTCCTGAAACTATGTACAAGTCCACAGAAGGGTTTCTCTTCTTTAGATAGCTTTCCAACCCTTCCTTGGGTACCACCCCAAACCCCAGATAGGTCTCCTCTATCCAGATGTCTGGAGGAATCCCTGGACAAGGGGATTTAGAACCTGCCACTTTGATGCTAGTCAGGTTTCCCATCCAAATGCCCTCTCCCCTACTCCGGTCCAGGGGGGGTGTAGAAGTACTCACTGTCCCTTTTCTGCAAGTTGCAGGTCTTTAGCTGCCTTCAGGCCCTCTGTTGGGCTTGCACTTTCCTTAGATGGTCTTCTCTCAGGGGGCCAGTGAGGTTCAGCTTTTCCCTTTTTCCAGTCCTTCTTCCTGGAGGCAGGCCCCTTCCTTGGCCCCCTTCCAGGCTCCACACTCCAGCTCTTGCTCTCACATCTTCCACCCGGGGATTGGTTGAGATCTTTTAAGCATACAGGTCAGAAACTCCTCACCCATCCCCACTGAGTTCTAGAGACTCCTCCAAGTCTCTAGATCAGGGAGAGGTATCGGAGAACTGATCTGCAGAGCCTCTCAGTCCTGACACAAATTTGTCCCCCCCCCCTCTAAATATTCTCCCTGGCTGCTATTCAACCTTCTGACTGGAAAAATAGTTTGCTAGCTCCCCTAGCTAACTAGGAGGGTGCTACAATAAATCTAAAATCCGGGCAGAAATAAGACATGAATCAATGCTCTGTAACCATTATTAAGTGTTCTTGCATGGCAAGAACACTTACTGTTATCTCACATATATATTCTTATTATTCTAGCTAAATTCACCACCCTAACTCCTCCCACAATTTTACACTACATACACAGTAATATCCCGAAACGTGCGGATTGTTCCCGATTGGTGTGCTATTACTTTGTGGAACGTTTCGCCGAATGGTTCACGAAATATCTGTGTTTTTGTGGTGAAATTGGTCCCATAGGAATGAATGGCGGAATGTTCAAAACTAGAGTGGGAGCTGACAAAACCTTTTCACGGTTACTCCAGCCACTCCAACCACACAACAGTTACTCAAGCCACTCCACCCAGTTACTCCGCCCACTCCATTTGTAGACTACTGGTGGAGGCAAGAACACTTCACACAATTTCCCCAGAAATTGTAGCTTTTCTTGTTAAGTGTTCTTGCATGGCAAGACCACTTACTGTTATCTCACATATATATTCTTATTATTATAGTCAAATTTACCACCCTAACCCCTCCCACAGTTTTTACACTACATACACAGTAATATCCCGAAACGTGCGAATTGTTCCCGATTGGTGTGCTATTACTTTATGGAACGTTTCACCGAATGGTTCACAAAATATCTGCGTTTTTGTGGTGAAATTGGTCCCATAGGAATGAATGGTGGAATGTTCAAAACTAGAGGAGCTGACAAAAGCTAGAGTGTGAGCTGAAAAATCAGGACATGATTTCTAAACTGCTATCACTCCCTCATTTTCAAACCCACCTACACAAATCTTATATCAAAACGTTCAGCTATCCCTGCTGCCACTAAAAATGTCCACGGCTAAGCCATAGTCCTGATAGGTTTCACAATATGACTATTTGTTTTCAACTCACGCCGCCCATTGACATTCATTGAAACTCCACTCTAGCCACCTCAGATTTGAAGGGCAATTTCTAAACTGTGACTGTGCCTTCATTTTTATTATATCAGAGACATACTATGCATCAAAATGTAGGTCTGGGTCTTGTGATTCTCACAATATAAAGCTCTTCAGTGTAGAATTTATAATTTTTAAACTACGACCGTTTGAAGATGGCAACCGCCAGTGAAGTGAGCAAGTTGGAGCAGTTTGTTTTTAACCGCTCTTCTCTGCCCTTGCTGTAGAGTGAGTTGCCATAGGAACCCAGGTGTGTGAGCAGGCAGCAGAGTGACAAAAGCTAGAGTGTGAGTTGTAGACTACTGGTGGAGGCAAGAATACTTCACACAATTTCCCCAGAAATTGTAGCTTTTCTAGTTACATCCTGAAATGTAATTATTTTTAAATTAAAGCAGTCTAGGTACCTAAATTTGACTTGCTATCAGCCTCTTGCAGTCCCTGTTCAGTAGAGCACAGAGAGACGAGGAGGAAGAAGCAGCACAAACGGCCAATCAAGTGTACTGCTGTGCAGATTGGAGGCATAGGTTTAGTTACTTTTTTTTAAATCAGCACAAGGGATGATACTTTGAAGTGTTACTAAACCCAGAACCCTGCATTCACTCTATATTCTGTACACAGAACATGGAAATGCAATTATTATAGTAAATATAAACTGCTAAATACCTTTTCTCATCAGCAGTTAAAGCTTGTAGGAGGAGTTTTCTTTCTGCTCTAGGAGGAAACAAAATCCTTGACCCTCTGGACAGTGTTGATTGGCCCTGTGCTTATCACATGCACTCTCCAAGGGAAAAAAAAAACTTCTCTAGCAATACACACTAAACTGAGCATGTGCATGTGGCTACGGGTTCAGTCTGTCTTATCGGGTGGACATCTGAAAAAGAGAAGAGGCACAGAAAACAGGATCAAATGGCCTTTTTAAAAAATGTGGAGGATTAACCCCTTAGGTTCCACGGTTAGTATAGCAAGAATGGGTTACTGCATGTACAGACTGATTTTACTGTTGTGGGTTTAATAACACTGCAAGTGTGAAGTGTCCTTTATGCTGCTGGCCAGTCTGCAAAGTCCTCTGCCCCAACCCCCATATCCCTATAGCCATAATTTTCTGGTGCTGAGGGGGGTTAATATAATTGACTGGACCGGTCACAGGCACTGGTCATGAGTGCCAACTTTGCCCTCCCTTTCTGTCCCTCTTCTCCAATCATAGAAGCTCTGCTTTATCTTCAGTCAATGAAAAGCACTCTATGAATGGGTCAGGCAAACCTTTCATTCATCAACCTTTGATCTATTCATAGAGTGCTTTGAATTGATGAAAGCTATAAAATGTCATCTAATCTGATGGAGTTGGCTCTGATGAAGAGGTGCTGCCTCTTATATATATATATCAGAGGTTGGTCTTCGATTAAACCACTAGTTGACAGATGAGTTCATTTGCTGGTCAATAAAATGGTTCATATGGAAATCATATGAGAAGCATGTCTTTATATCACTTTTGTGATATCTCAGCACTGCCTGCTAGTGGTGAGAACAAGCAGCAGACCAGGAAGGAAGAGAAAGACTGAGGAAGGTAAGAAGAACACTTTAGACTCCGACAACCCAACTTTTTTTCAGATCATGACACCAGCATGGCAACATGTTTTAAAAGCTATGGTTCCATTGTATTCCTGTGGCAACATTTTATCATTTTAAGACGTTGTAATTGTGGGTTACACAACTACTATATATTCTTCAAAACTCCCCTATTCAGAATACTCAAACACTTCAAAAAGATTGACTCTCTTTTTCGGACCTTGTTTTTGAAAGGAAAACAGCCCAGCCTTACAGTTGCCAAAAAATAAAAGAAGGTCTGGTGGTTTCACATGCCAAGTTGTATTTTACAGTGGCCCAGTTACAGCATTTTGCTGAATAGTGTACATTTATTAAACATGATTCTCTTCAAGCCATTCTCTTAGGGGAAGAGAGATATTCACAATTCAGGAATTAAGGCACAAGTGGGCCACTTTTATGTTGGATGAATGGAGGCACTGCCATTTGAGACTGGGGTTGCCACCTCATCCCTTTAAAACCGAACACATATTGATTACACAGGTTCTGTGACTGAGTAATGTGCTAATTAAACTCGGTGCCTTGTCGGCAATAAATTTGCCTCAGAACCTGTGTAATTAATATGTATTCAGTTTTAAAGGGATTAGGTGGCAACCCTAGTTGAGACACTTTATATCATCCCTAAGAAAGCCAATAAGAGCAATGGAAAAGTTATTTCCTTTTGAGAGAGTGCCCAAAAGTACTTTATCTCCCAGATTTATAAGATACTTTCTATAATGCTGGAGCCCAAAATTCCACATATTTAGAGAAGAGGAAAAAGAACTTAGGGTGGCCTTGAGTGAACAACAGGGAGAAAAAGTGTTGAAACTGGCAGGTGCTCCATCAATAGATATAAACAAGGTAGAGATTAAATAAAATGTTTGGCGAGATGGTAAATTACACCTAGTAGAACACATAAATATCAACCGGAAAAGTTTGTAATGTAAAGAGCTATGGCACATATCTGGAGGGAGTGTCCAAAAATACAAAAACTTTGGAAACAGGTAGCAAAGTTAATACAGGATATAAGTAGGGAAAGTCTCCCCAAAGACCCATGGGTATACTTGTTCCACAGTACTGGACATTCAAACAAAAATATAAGAAATTGCTTACGCTCCATCTATTGAATGCAAGAAAGGGACTTATTCTAAAGCAATGGTGTTCACAGGAGAACCCAGCAATGAAGGACTGGCACAAGAGGGTGAAATATATTTGTAACATGTGTGGGAACTCGCTTCAAATGGTAGAGCTTGGTTAAACGCACACAGCAACTCGCTTTCTTTTTTAAGGTCTTTTTAGCCCACTTTTATTTAAATGAAAGTTCAAAACATCAGAAGTTTCCCACACAGGGGTATCTATCATCCACATTCAAAATTCAGCCTCCTGGCTCTCTCAGATATACACAATCTTCCACTGGCCTTCCTCTTCAGGCTTGTGTCTGTCTCCTGCAGACTCTTTCAAAAACATGGCTCTCGCACACAGCTGGCCACTAGCACACAGCTACTCACAAGCAGCTCCTTGCCGCTTTTGACTTCCACCTCTCCTTGGTGGAGCCCTCCTGACTCCAGTCTTCCAGGTGGAGCCCTCCTGACTCCTATCTGCCGGGGTGGAGCCCAGAACCCTGGTCCTGACTCTATGAAAAGGCCTGCACACACCTGTGCAATCAGAATCCTGGCCATTTCCAAAACCTGGCCCCAGGATTGGAGATTTCATCCCTCCCAGATCTCTTTGAAATCTCCAGGCTCCAGATCCCAAAACCAGACCTTACAAACAAAGGAGGAAAGTGAAAAGCCACTTTCCTCCGTATCAAACACTTACCCTGGAGCCCCTTAACCTGCCTTGTTGAGAATCCTGAGTGACAGATCGCCACACTGTCACACATGGAAGAACTTTACCATTCACATGAAGAGATGGAAACTTTTTTAGAAATGTTAACAATAAATGAAGAATCCTCCTGCGCTGAAAATAACCCTACAAGTGCCAGAGTTGCAGCAAGTGCCTAACTATATTCCAAACAGTACAAAAACATATAATAACTGATGCTGCACTACTCAATAATTACAAAAACAACTGACCCACAAAAATATTCCTCAAAAAGTGAAAATAAACAAAATGTGACAATAGTAAAACAAATCACTTAAGCATAAATATTAGATGTAGTGACCAATATTCATAAGTGAACAAAATAATGTGAATAGATATATAGTGTAAATAAATAACTATATTGCATAAAAACAAAGTGCAAAGTCCCAATATATGTGTATCTTCAGCAGGACTGTGAATGAAACAGTAATCACTGCAAAACAATCCTCCACCAACTAGCATGCACACTCTCCTCCAGCTATGTCCCACGAAGGGTCATATAGGCTTTGAATGAATAAGCTCAGCAATTATATCCCTGTATATCACCTCGATACTGTCAGGGCAATCCTCTTTAGTAGAGATAGTGAATGCTCCAAAACGAACCAGCAGCAGTAGCTCAGATGTCTCCTCCAGGGTATAGCAAAAAAACTCCTCTCCCATGGACCACACATGGACAATTAAATCAAAAGGGACTTCCCATAGTGTAGTAAGTAAGACAAGTTTATTAAATACAAAAATTATGTGTATAATGTGGTCTGGGGAATATTTAAATAATTTTATTTTTGTTTTGTTTTTCATTTTATTATTATTTTTTTTTTGGGGGGGGGGTCAGATAAGGGAAATAGGGTTTGGATCTAAGAAGTGATGTTAATACTGTATATGTATTTCTTGTTTCTTTGGTATGATGGGAGACAATTAATAAAGAAATAATTTTAAAAAAGCCATTCTTTTAGATTAATATTGCCAGGTGTCATTTGATAGTGCAGCTGGAGGCAGGCAACTTTACCAAGCTGTCTCAACACCCGACCGTTACCCATATACAGAGGTCGGAAATGAAGAAAATTATGAAATGAAGGCTATATAATTCACACCCCTCAATGGGATTATAATGCTTACGTGGAACTGGGTACACTGAAAGCTTTTGGTTTCAAGTGCCAGATGGGGATTTAGTTTGTTCAGTTGTAGGATTAGTATGTGAATAGAGGTTATAATGAGACCTACTTTGTGTACTGTACTTTGATAATTTGCTTTGATTTATGTATTTACTGAACGATAACCTATGGTTCTGTATGTTTTATTTGTTTAAAAAATGAAAAATAAAGTTATGGCGAAAAAATGGACAGTTGTATAAAATATGGCTGATGAGGGAACTGGTCCATTCACAAATCAACTTTTCATCTAAATGCATCCATTAAGATTTTCTTGTGATTGGTCTAGACCAGTGATGGTGAAACTTTTTGAGCTTGAGTGCCCAAACTGCAACACAAAACCAACTTATTTATTTCAAAGTACCAACACTGCAATTAAACCTGAATACTGAGGTTTTAGTTTAGAAAAAACAACTCATACAGTTGTCTGAACTAATTGACATCTTTTGTCTTAAAAGAAAAACACAACAACAGAGCTTTCAATGATACAAACAGTTTATTATTGAAAAAAAAAACATAAATTCTACATGTGCATGTATTTTTGGATATGGGATACTCTACTTATAATATGATTATATGCCAGACTGAAACTGTATGGGGCAAGCCTTACTCCAGGTCTTACTCCAGGTCCTTTCCCCGCTTCTACAGGTGTTGGACTAGTAAAAGTCAACCTTGCTTAATCGCATCCCCGCCGCTCTATAGCAGATATACTGCTACAGGGCGGCAAGGGTGCACAAAATCACGTATATTTACGTGATTTTGCATTTCCGGGTAAGGGGTGCGCGTGAGCGCCCTGCCCGTGCCGCCATTCGCGGCCACGGCTGTCAATCACTGGGTCCTGGCCGGTGATTAACTGCCGGCACCCGGTGGTTACTGAGGATCTCCAATGGGGAGGAGGGCTGCTTTGTTTACTAACAGTCCTCCCTGTCAGCTCGGATACACTTCTCTGGATGGCTGTGCATCCAGAGTGTGATTACAGTAAAGACCACACACACTGTCCCCCCCAGTAAAACACTCCCAGCATACAGTTAACCGTTTGATTGCCCCTCATGTTAACCCCTTCTTGCCCAGTGCTATTAGTACAATGGCATTGCTTTTTTTTAGCACCAATCACTGTATTGGTGTCATTGGGGATGTCAGTAACACCAAGACTGTTCCCCCCCAGTTTTTTTATTTTTTAAAATTTTTTTACTGGACATGTTTAAAAGCAAAAAGTCAAAAATATTGTTTTCTTCTCAAAATTTTCAAGCTTTGTTTTTTATAGTGCTAAAAATAAAAACCGCACAGGTGATCAAATATCACCAAAAGAAAGCTCAATTTGTGGGAAAAAAAGAACATAAATGTAATTTTGGTGCAGCGTTGCATGACCGCGCAATTGTCAAAGTAACACAATGCTGTAATGCAAAAAATGGCCTGGTCAGAAAGGGGGGTAAATCCTTAGCAGGGCAAGTGGTTAACACACTTTAAACAACTCCTAAATTAGTGTCTTGGATTGCATGCAAACACTTCATTAGGTAAAAGTTTGCATTTGCCATGCTTTTGCACAATCAATGTAATTTTTGATGTTGTGTGCATGCTGATAATTTGTCAAACCTTGGCTCATACTTCTATACCAAAAATAATATTGGCACATTTACTAACCCCATCCATATAAGATATACGTAAATGTTCTCAAAATATGGCTGTATACTGTATAAGTCCATAGCTCAGGAAAAGCCCCAGGGAGAGGTTGAAGCAGTCTCCAGGTAACATGCAAGAGAGAAGGCTATAGAGGCGCCTCTAAGTGCAGACTAATAAAAAAATATTTATTAAACACAAAATTGTAAGAGAGCAACTCACATTTTTGTAGACAGATATGGGCATAGTCCAACGTCCTGTGGAACAACAAGGCGCGCTGTGCCTGGGGAAGAGAAATCCTCATGGATGCCGCTGGTGACACCGCTCTGCTGGGTCTGGAAGCTGGCTGTGCATCCAGAAGGATTCAGAAGAGAGGGCTGGAACGCACTGTGAGCACAGTGTCAGACGCAATGATGTCACTGGAGGAGCTAAGACTTGTTTCCGAGCATGCGCATTGGTGTTGGACGGTCACTGTATGCTCCTTTCTGAGGTTCGGCTGCCAAGGATAGCAATCCAGCGACTTAGCTCGTGTGCCCACAGAGGGGGCTCTGCATGCCAGCTGTGGCACGCTAGTTCGCCATCGCTGGTCTAGACTAGAGATGAGCGAATCGAACCAGGCGAACCGGAATTCGAGTCGAATTTCAGGAAATATTCGATTCGCGGCGAAACCGAAATTTTGCCTACTTCGGGTGCGCGAATCGAACATTTCCCGATCAGCCGGCAAAAGTGTCCCTGCAGTGAGCTCCGCTATTTCTGACAGTTCTCTGACAGAAGGAACACATGTTTAGCGGTTGAAACATTGTATCTATTAGTTTACATTTAGGATACAGATGTTTCAACCACTGTACATGTGAAGAAGCTGTGAGAGAACTGTCAGAAATAGAGGAACTCTGCACATACACTTTTTGCCGGCTTGGAATTATTCTTCTTTTCATCCTACTTCTTCTTCTTCTTCATCCTCAGAAGAAGAGGATGAGGATGAGGATGAAGAAGAAGAAGAAGTAGGATGAAAAGAAGAATAATTCCAAGCCGGCAAAAAGTGTATGTGCAGAGTTCCTCTATTTCTGACAGTTCTCTCACAGCTTCTTCACATGTACAGCGGTTGAAACATCTGTATCCTAAATGGAAACTAATAGATACAATTTGTATCTATTAGTTTCCATTTAGGATACAGATGTTTCAACCGCTGTACATGTGAAGAAGCTGTGAGAGAACTGTCAGAAATAGAGGAACTCTGCACATACACTTTTTGCCGGCTTGGAATTATTCTTCTTTTCATCCTACTTCTTCTTCTTCTTCTTCTTCTTCTTCCTCATCCTCATCCTCATCCTCTTCTTCTGAGGATGAGGATGAGGATGAAGAAAAAGAAGAAGAAGTAGGATGAAAATAAGAATAATTCCAAGCCGGCAAAAAGTGTATGTGCAGAGTTCCTCTATTCTGCAGATACACTTAGAGGAGCTCTGCAGATACACTTAGAGGAGCTCTGCACATACACTTTTTGCCTGTTTGGAATTAATCTTATTTTCATCCTACTTCTTCTTCTTCTTCTTCTTTATCCTCATCCTCAGAAGAAGAAGAAGAGGATGAAGAAGAAGAAGAAGAAGAAGAAGAAGAAGTAGGATGAAAATAAGAATAATTGCAAGCCGGCAAAAAGGGTATGTGCAGAGTTCCTCTATTCTGCAGATACACTTAGAGGAGCTCTGCAGATACACTTAGAGGAGCTCTGCACATACACTTTTTGCCGGCTTGGAATTAATCTTATTTTCATCCTACTTCTTCTTCTTCTTCATCCTCATCCTCATCCTCAGAAGAAGAAGAGGATGAGGATGAAGAAGAAGAAGAAGAAGTAGGATGAAAATAAGAATAATTCCAAGCCGGCAAAAAGTGTATGTGCAGAGCTCCTCTAAGTGTATCTGCAGAGCTCCTCTAAGTGTATCTGCAGAATAGAGGAACTCTGCACATACACTTTTTGCCGGAAACCGCTGTATGGAGGGAATGTCCCAGAACTGTCATAAATAGTCTATTTCTGACAGTTCTGGGACATTCACTCCATACAGCTGTTTCAACCGCTGTATGGAGGGAATGTCATGGAACTGTCAGAAATAGACTATTAATGACAGTTCTGGGACTGTCCTTCCATACAGCGGTTGAAACATTGTATGTATTTGTTTCCATAAATGGATCCATTTATGGAAACAAATACATACAATGTTTCAACCGCTGTATGGAAGGACAGTCCCAGAACTGTCATTAATAGTCTATTTCTGACAGTTCTATGACATTCCCTCCATACAGCGGTTGAAACAGCTGTATGGAGTGAATGTCCCAGAACTGTCAGAAATAGACTATTTATGGCAGTTCTGGGACATTCACTCCATACAGCGGTTGAAACATTGTATCTATTTTTTTCCATAAATGACATTCTGCAAATACACTTAGAGGAGCGCTGCAGATACACTTTTTGCCGGCTTGGAATTAATCTTATTTTCATCCTACTTCTTCTTCTTCATCCTCATCCTCATCCTCATAAGAAGAAAAAGAAGAAGTAGGATGAAAATAAGAATAATTCCAAGCCGGCAAAAAGTGTATCTGCAGCGCTCCTCTATGTGTATCTGCAGAATGTCATTTATGGAAAAAAATAGATACAATGTTTCAACCGCTGTATGGAGTGAATGTCCCAGAACTGTCATAAATAGTCTATTTCTGACAGTTCTGGGACATTCACTCCATACAGCTGTTTCAACCGCTGTATGGAGGGAATGTCATGAAACTGTCAGAAATAGACTATTAATGACAGTTCTGGGACTGTCCTTCCATACAGCGGTTGAAACATTGTATGTATTTGTTTCCATAAATGGATCCATTTATGGAAACAAATACATACAATGTTTCAACCGCTGCATGGAAGGACAGTCCCAGAACTGTCATTAATAGTCTATTTCTGACAGTTCCATGACATTCCCTCCATACAGCGGTTGAAACAGCTGTATGGAGTGAATGTCCCAGAACTGTCAGAAATAGACTATTTATGACAGTTCTGGGACATTCACTCCATACAGCGGTTGAAACATTGTATCTATTTTTTTCCATAAATGACATTCTGCAGATACACTTAGAGGAGCGCTGCAGATACACTTTTTGCCGGCTTGGAATTATTCTTATTTTCATCCTACTTCTTTTTTTTCTTCTTATGAGAATGAGGATGAAGAAGAAGAAGTAGGATGAAAATAAGATTAATTCCAAGCCGGCAAAAAGTGTATCTGCAGCGCTCCTCTAAGTGTATTTGCAGAATGTCATTTATGGAAAAAAAATAGATACAATGTTTCAACTGCTGTATGGAGTGAATGTCCCAGAACTGTCAGAAATAGACAGAAACTGTCACAGAACTGTCCTTCTTCTCATCCTTCTCCTTCTTCTCATCCTTCTTCTCATCCTTCTTCTCATCCTTCTCCTTCTTCTCATCCTTCTCCTTCTTCTCATCCTTCTCCTTCTTCTCATCCTTCTCCTTCTTCTCATCCTTCTTCTCATCCTTCTCCTTCTTCTCATCCTTCTCCTTCTCCTTCTTCTCATCCTTCTCCTTCTCCTTCTTCTCATCCTTCTCCTTCTCCTTCTTCTCATCCTTCTCCTTCTCCATCTTCTCATCCTTCTCCTTTTCCTTCTTCTCATCCTTCTCCTTCTCCTTCTTCTCATCCTTCTCCTTCTTCTCATCCTTCTCCTTCTTCTCATCCTTCTCCTTCTTCTCATCCTTCTCCTTCTTCTCATCCTTCTCCTTCTCCTCATCCTTCTCCTTCTTCTCATCCTTCTCCTTCTCCTCATCCTTCTCCTTCTTCTCATCCTTCTCCTTCTTCTCATCCTTCTCCTTCTTCTCATCCTTCTCCTTCTCCTTCTTCTCATCCTTCTCCTTCTTCTCATCCTTCTCCTTCTTCTCATCCTTCTTCTCATCCTTCTCCTTCTTCTCATCCTTCTCCTTCTTCTCATCCTTCTCCTTCTTCTCATCCTTCTCCTTCTCCTTCTTCTCATCCTTCTCCTTCTCCTTCTTCTCATCCTTCTCCTTCTTCTCATCCTTCTCCTTCTCCATCTTCTCATCCTTCTCCTTCTCCTTCTCCTTCTTCTCATCCTTCTCCTTCTTCTCATCCTTCTCCTTCTCCTTTTTCTCATCCTTCTCCTTCTTCTCATCCTTCTTCTTCTCATCCTTCTCCTTCTCCTCATCCTTCTCCTTCTTCTCATCCTTCTCCTTCTCCTCATCCTTCTCCTTCTCCTTCTTCTCATCCTTCTCCTTCTCCTTCTTCTCATCCTTCTCCTTCTCCTTCTTCTCATCCTTCTCCTTCTCCTTCTTCTCATCCTTCTCCTTCTTCTCATCCTTCTCCTTCTTCTCATCCTTCTCCTTCTTCTCATCCTTCTCCTTCTTCTCATCCTTCTCCTTCTTCTCATCCTTCTCCTTCTCCTTCTTCTCATCCTTCTCCTTCTTCTTCTCATCCTTCTCCTTCTTCTCATCCTTCTCCTTCTTCTCATCCTTCTTCTCATCCTTCTCCTTCTTCTCGTCCTTCTCCTTCTTCTCATCCTTCTTCTCATCCTTCTCCTTCTTCTCATCCTTCTCCTTCTCCTTCTTCTCATTCTTCTCCTTCTTCTCATCCTTCTCCTTCTTCTCATCCTTCTCCTTCTCATCCTTCTCATCCTTCTCCTTCTTCTCATCCTTCTCATCCTTCTTCTCATCCTTCTCCTTCTTCTCATCCTTCTCCTTCTTCTCATCCTTCTCCTTCTTCTCATCCTTCTTCTCATCCTTCTCCTTCTTCTCATCCTTCTCCTTCTCCTTCTTCTCATCCTTCTCCTTCTTCTCATCCTTCTCCTTCTCCTTCTTCTCATCCTTCTCCTTCTTCTCATCCTTCTCCTTCTTCTCCTCATCCTTCTCCTTCTTCTCATCCTTCTTCTCATCCTTCTTCTCCTCATCCTTCTCCTTCTTCTCATCCTTCTCCTTCTCATCCTTCTCTTTCTTCTCATCCTTCTCTTTCTTCTCATCCTTCTCCTTCTCCTCATCCTTCTCCTTCTCCTTCTTCTCATCCTTCTCCTTCTCCTTCTTCTCATCCTTCTCCTTCTCATCCTTCTCCTTCTCCTTCTTCTCATCCTTCTCCTTCTCCTTCTTCTCATCCTTCTCCTTCTTCTCATCCTTCTCCTTCTCCTTCTCTTTCCTCATCTCCAAGGGCATTTAAATTAAAGGTACAATGTTCTGCACTAATTTAAAGGCTCTCTGAAGCCTAGAAACCCTTTTTATAAGTCATCTTCGTAGCGAAGAAATTCGCATCGAATCGAATTTCACACTGGAATTCGCCGAATCAGCCGAATCGAATTTTTGAGAAATTCGCTCATCTCTAGTCTAGACCATACTAATATTGTGCACAGGGTACTCTCTAACCAAAGACTGGTCCTGCCTAGCTTGACCACAAATTTATACTGTTAGGTATAACATGCCTGACCTCTTTATAGTCTCATTTCAGCAATGGTTTTAACCACACAATTTGTCTGTACAATGATTTAGACCTGCAAAATAAAATAATTGTATTTGTAGTGTAACAAAAATTATTTCTTTATTATTTCTCCATGGTAGGTTTAAGAAATGCAATTAGATAATCAAAAGAGAAACCTGTCTCCTTTCTGAAATTTTCTTGCCTTTAGACTATGATCTATTTGGTCTATTCACAAGTCTGGAGCCTGCTTTTGGTAATAAAAGAAAGATGTGATAAAGTAAAGTAAACGGCAAAAATAAGCGACGTGTGTAAATAATCATGTTTCTAAATATTGGCAAAAGTTGCAAAAGGACATTTTCATTAAGCCTGACCCAGAGTCTGTGTCATTCTGTAAATCTAACATACTTGCTTTCAGAAAGTATTATCAATTGTAGACGGTACAACTTACCCAGTCATAGAGTGTGTCCTCCAGAACCATTATAATATAAATATAGGCCTGGAACAATAAAAGGAATGATTTGTAGCAAGAGGCTTTTAAAAATAAATAGCAAAACTGTTAAAACATCAGTTAAGTATGCTGGCAAATTTTTGAAGACATCTTACAAAAACACGATTATTACCATGGATATTTGCTGAACAAAAACAAATATTGATTTATTCTCCTTTTGTCTGGTAAATGAAGAACTGCATTCTAAATCTTTCAACGTTTCCTTGCACAAGTGGTTATACTTGTTTTATCCATCAGAAAGCAAGCCGAGTGTTTTTAATTGATGGCTCAGTTATGCCACAGTGATAAAGGCTTCTGTGTTTCTTAACGGGTGTTCTACTCAGCATACTAATGGTTAGGACACGCAGTCAAGGCCTCCCCAAGTCTTTCATAGTCCCTCCTCTTTTAAAGAGAAGTATGGCGAAAGTTTTCTTAGTCGCACTTCTCTTCTGGGTCACAGGAGTGCATTAACTTTTGCACTCCTGTTACCCAGAGTCAGCTGACAGCGGGTTAAAGCCCACTGTTGACTGACATCACCGAGCTGCTCTTAACTCTGGAAGGATCCCAATAATAATGTCGGAATCCACCCAGATGCCTAATCGGCAGCTGGCTCAGCCTCTGAGAGAGCCTGTGCCAGCCGCTCACATCTCCTCCCCAGCCCAGCGCTCCAGTGAGAGCTGGAGGAGCACAGCAGAGAGTGGTGATTGACAGTCACTACTCTCTGTTCAGAGCAAACTGAGAACTGCGCGATCAGTAGTCATGTGATCATTCAGTTCTCGGTCCTAGAGCCAGCAGCTGACAGCTGCAGCATCACAGTGATGCTGCAGCCATAGAGGTGAATATGTATGTTTGCTTTTTTGATTCCCAAACTTCTCCTTTAACTATTTGCCCTTCAGAGGATTTACCCCCCTTCCTGACAAGTCCATTTTTTGCGTTACGGCGCTGCGTTACCTTAACTGACAATTGCGCGGTCATGCAATGCTGCACCCAAATGAAATTTATGTTCTTTTTTTTCCCACGAATACAGCTTTCTTTCGGTGGTATTTGATTGTCTGTGCGGTTTTTTTTGCGCTATAAAAAAAAGACTGACAATTTTGAGAAAAAAAACAATATTTTGACTTTTTGCTATTAAACATGTCCAGTAAAAAAATAGAAAAAATAAAATTTCGTCATAAATTTAGTCCAAAATGTTTTCTTCTCCATGTCTTTGCTAAAAAAAAATCCCAATACGTGTAAATTAATTGGTTTACGTGAAAGTTATAGCATTTACAAATGGCGGTATATATACTGGGCTTTTATTTTTTTATTATTATTATTTTTACTAGTAATGGCGGTGATCAGCGACTTATAGTGGGGCTGTGGCGGCCATTCTGACACTGGGGGGAACTGACTTGATGTCACTCACATCCCCAGTGACACAAATACAGTAATCAGTGCTAATAAAAAGCACTGACACTGTACTAATGGCACTGGGCATGAAGGGGTTAACATGTGGGGCAATCAAAGGGTTAACTGTGTGCTGTGTGCCATTTTATCTCATGTTCTGTGTTTGTGCCTCACTGTAAGCCATGCAAAGCAGTGTGCAGGAGCTGACAGGGAGAAGAACTATTTTGTTTACTAACAGTTCCTACCCCTCCACCCCCCCCCCCATCACAATCACTGGCCGGGAAACGGTGATTGACAGCCGCGAATGGTAGCACGGGTAGGGCATGTGCACGCCCCCTACCAGGAAATGCAAAATCACATATATATAAGTAATTGTGCGCATGGCTGCCATCCTGTGGCAGTATTTCTGTTATGCGGTGGAGTTAAAGCGGTTAAGAAAGCCATACATGGCTCGATTTTCTCTCATTTAGTGTGCTTGGAACAAATCAGCTAGTTGTCCCATTCACAGTAAAAGGCGTGCATGGTGGAATCTCCACTTCTGGGGCACTCCCAGCTTCCTGAATACAGGAGCACTGCCAATCAGGTTGTATCTAATAGGATGCAGTCACTGCTTAGCCGATAAATTTTCCACCTGGCTCAGTGGATTTTTTAAATTCGCTTTTAGTTGAGCTAGGTGGTACTTGCAGGGTCACCCGTGGCTCCAATTTTAGCCAGTTAAGCAGGAATCTGTCAAACATTTGAGCCTCCTATATGGCCTGCCTTACTCTTAGGCCAGATGATTTAATATAGTAGTCATTTAAATCATCCAAAGCCTAAAAACAAAAATGTATTCTATTGCAGCTTATCAGTCCTTGGATGTGTTGGCTACATTTGTTTAAATTTTTCAGGCTAAGAACATATATTCCTTTAGCAAGCACACAAAATACCCTATGACCGTGGCAGAAATGCAGCGGCCTTGTCACTTTATGTGAGCTAAGAAAAAAGCTCAAATATTTTATGTTTTTTTGTGTCAACTACTAGTCCCATCAATCCCCCATTTAATGGAGATGAACAAACGCAGATGTGTTTGAGCGCCAACCTTGACTCTTTCATAGATACAGTGGAGAAATTAGTGTTTACACAAAGGGACAGAAAAACTGAAAAAAAACTAATACAGCCACTTTATCTAATGGCAATCTTTTATCTCAGAGAATAGGTGCAGGTACTCGTCACCCCTTGTCTCCTCCCACTATCCACCTCTGAGCACGGTCTCTTGGTTCCACACCCTACCCACCTCCCAGTAGCATCCCTTTTAGAGCATACAAAACAAAGTATCATTTTGTGTTGCTAAGTAATTTGGTATGGAATTTGTTAATAATATCAAGAAAAGCAGTAAAGTAGATCCCCTGAAGTTGGCAACAATGGACTCCTCCCAGTAACAGTAAATCTACCCCAGCAACAATAGACTCCTGCCAGCAACAATAGATTTCCCAGCAGCCAGCATAAATAGATTCTCCAGCAGCAATAGACCCTCCTCCAAAACAGTAGGTCCCTTAGATCAACAATTGACCCCCATCAACAATAGATCCCCCACCAGCAACACTATATCCCCCCAGAAACAATAGATCCCCCCATCACAACAAACCCCCAGCAGCCAGCAACATTAGACTCTCCAGGACACCCCACCACCCCTTGCCATTACATACATTCACTTCTGGAGGTGACAGAACTGCGTTTCCCCCCATGTTCCTACTACAAAAAAAAAGGCCTGGTTTGCTGTAATATCACATTGTGAGCAGAGTCCAGTTCTTCCCTCTACAGACTAGTGTTTGAGAGAAAACAATTGTTGTTAAAACATAGGAGTACCACTGCTCTCATCATTGGGGTTCCAGTGTTTAAGCAACTTATCCAAGGGCAGGCATATATCTCTTTGCTTCATTCCATAACCAGTGGATGGTCTTTCAGCTGCCATAAGCCAAAGTAAAGGGATATGTCCAGGCATTACCCAAAGTTATCTCTAAACCTCCCTCTTTGCAGTAAAAGAATTGAATGTATGCATGTTGAGTGAAGGGACATAGATGGGTGGGAAACGGGAGAAATGTTCTAGTCCAGCAGGCATAGCTGATAACGTTGGTTGGGATTTCAGTGCAGAAAAGGCACAAATGGGAAGTTGGGGGCATGCTGGATTTCTAGCAGATCAATGTTTTTTTTTTTGTACTTGCAGTGTTTTTAAAATGATAGAAAATGGGGAAGTGTGTATATATTGCAGAGATGTACTGAATATTTTTTTTTGGCCAAACATGTAATTCAAGCTATTATGGTAAAGCAACCTGGGAAATAAGGGTATGTTGGTGTACAGTTCATACTATGAAATACATGTAGCACTGGCAACACCACTCATACCTTTATAATTCTCATGGTCCCTACACAGCAGTCTTACTAGTTAAGCTTCTCATTTTTTAAGTGCTTTTTTTATTTTCATAGGCTGCCATTGGAAAGAAACATAATTTTACTAAATTATTCCTTATTATAGGCTATTAAAAAAGTCTATTCTTGACTAACAGTAATAGAAGACTGATTGCATTGTTATTCTACAAGTTCAATTTAAACATGTATCTTAAAGTGAGTCATGGAGAAGTCTAATTATATTTTTATTAAAAGACCTTTTAATTGTGTAAATTGTAGCAATAGAACTATTAATGCAAATAAGATTTTATAAAAGGCTTTGTTGTAGCAAATCATATCCTGAACAACAGTAGAAAGACATCAGGTGCCTACTTGTTCTGCCTCTGCACTATCTTATTACTTCTCAGAAATTGGAGTGAAAAAATACATTTGGAAGGGTAAATTGGGAGATGCAAACTTGCCCAGTCAGGGCCTAGACTGGAAATGAACGGCTGTGCTTCGTAATACTCACATTGAACTTCTATATTATCTTTTTTGGCAGCACAAAAGAGATACTTCGAAGATGACCAAATATGTGGAGCTTGTTATTGTGGCTGATAATCGCGAGGTAAGAAACAAATATCTGACAGCTTTGTCTTTTTTTATCTGGTTTTATACAGTCCAGGGTGACCAAAGTTTGTCATGTGGGTCACAAGCTTGTGTTTAATCAAAAGGCAGTTCTAGGCAGCAAGTAAAATCATCGGTGAACTCTTCATCATAGCCAAGACACATTGCAGCTGTACTTTAGTCAGAAAGCAAACTCTGTTTACACTTCCCAAACTGTTTCTAGGTAGTTTAGTCAATTGTCCTTTCCATGCTACAATGTGTGGGCAAGATTGTAATGGAATTCAGTAAGAGAGTAGTGTTCCAGCATCTTAAGCTGGCCCGGCCGAGATTCGAACCATGTATGGGCAGGCTGAATGTACCAACTTTAGTACAACCAGAGTGATTGATCAACTTGGGCGCAACCAACCCGTTTAATTGTACATGCAATTATTGCTAACGGCAATTATAGCCGCTAGCAGTAATCACTGTGTTCTCCCGGTGGTGTCGGCTCAACCCGCCAGGAGAACACAATGGCTCCACTGGAGGGATTCCCCCATCAACACTGACTGTGTTGATGAAGGAATCGAGTGATTTTCTTTCTTGCAACCCATGGTTGCAGGAAAGAATATTGCTCCATCTATGACTAATTTTAGACTAGTCCAATTACACAGTGCATTGACGTTGGCTTGTAAGTTGAAGACATCCTGTAAGGACGTTATTCCACTGCACAGCTTGGTGTCATCTGCAAAGACTGAAATGGGATTTTTAATCCCAGACCCTATATCGTTTATAAATATATTAAAAAGTAAGGGTCTCAACACTGAACCTTGGGGTACACCACTGATGACCCCAGACCAATCAGAGTATGAATCATTAACCACTACTCTCTGAATACGATCTTTTAGACAGTTTTCTATCCATTTACATACGGATTTTTCAATGCCTGTAGACTTTACCTTACACATTAACTGTGTGTGGAGAACTGTGTCAAACTCTTTTGCATAATCCAAGTATACCACATCCACAGCTACCCCTCTGTCCAAGGTTTTGCGCACCCCCTCATAAAACGATGCAGATGACATCAAGCTGTGCAGTGGAATAACGTCCTTACAGGATGTCTTCAACTTACAAGCCAACCTCAATGCACTGTTTAATTGGACAACTGTGGCAAATGAAGTTTAATGTTGATAAATGTAAAGTTATGCACTTGGGGGCTAAGAATATGCATGCACCATACAGATTTGTTTGACAACTTCTGTCTTTCATGAATCCATGCTGTCTGTTGCTTAAAATATTTTTTTCCAGCAAGAACTCATCTATGTGGTCTTTTATTAAACTCTCCAGTTTCTTCCCAACTATAGAAGTTAAACTAGCATGTCTATAATTACTTGGTAAAGATTTTGACCCCTTATATTACTATTTACACACTCTTTGCATTCTTGAGGAAGCAGAGTCATATAGTCTGTGAAGCATGTGTAGTGGAGTACTGCTCATTTCCCACCAGTTCATCTAGTATTATTCATTGAGCTTTGTAAAGGTTGTATTTGTTAAAAAAAAATGGTAAACCAAATATATTGTGGGTTATAAGGGCACTCTCATGCACTAGTAACTTAGCTTGAATTAGAACGCATACAATATTTCACATTACTTATTTTAACAATTGGTCATTATTAGTTGATCTTTTATCGTGGTTTTGTACAAATACAATTAATGTCTTTTTATTTTTAAATGTGCATTGTCATCATGGTAGCACCTGAATACTCCCTTTAAAAGAATGTACCGTATTTTGTTTGGCTGTTCCTAAAATATTTGGAATTTTGTGCATATGAAGGTATGGACTACTGCAAACCTACATTTTTCTTGACTAGTAAAGCCAAAATTAGTCTCTAACTGATATATTCACCAATTAATGTTCTAATTTATGGCATTTTCATTAAACCTGGCACCATCGTTTGGTCTTGTTGTGACTGGAGACCCATACCATTTACATGCAAAGTTAAGTTCTGGGTGGAAGTGGACTTTAAGACATCTTGATAAACAAGTAGGATTGTAGTATTTCATTGTTTAGAACATAAAGGGGCCTGGATAAATAGGTTGCTATGTATGATATGATGAATTTAGATACCTCATTAGACTTACAGTGAATGGCAACTTTGGCATTTTTAGGCAGTAAACATAATCAACCTGTCATATTTGTCTCCTCCACACAGGAGAGAAAAATCAATAATGTATAAGAATATAACAACAGTGTAATTGCATTTTCTGTGTGATGTACATCTTATGAATATAAAGCTGAGTACAGTTGTTGGAGATAGCTGCCAAACACTAAGAGTTGGTGAAGGATATGGAATGCAAATTTCACTCATCTGTAGAGTAAGGATATCATTCTGGCTCAGATTGTCAGCCACACAAATTTCAAAAAAATTCTGTATTTAACAGGTGCTGCGGGTGTTAACTTGGCTGAATTAAATGGAAACCACTAAGCTGACATCTCTTTATATTAATGAAAAATGGAGACAAGTCCAGGCATCTTCTGAACACATCTATAACTCGAAGTCCGAACTCCTGTTTTTTGTACTCCAATGAGCTGCAGGCTCCCCACCCCATTAGAGATGAGATCAGAAGAAACCTGAGCTCATCTCTACTGAAAAAACCTTTTATGTTGGATTGCACTTGACATGGACCTTATTTCTAGCCCTTGACCTCTTGAAAGATGAACACATTTCAGTTTTGATTAGAAAAAAGGAAATATGGAGGAATAGGTTATACTGTATCTTATACTAACATTTGTCTGGGGAAAAAAATCATTACATCTCTGCAATACATGTACTTTTCTCTATGCTTTATCCTATTAAAAAGAAGCAAATCGAGATAGATACCTGTTGATCTGCCATAAATCCAGTAACTCCCTGTTTCAGACAACAACACAGTACCTCTGCTGACCTGAAATTACAATCAATGTATACATGTTGATCCTCTAGACATCCAGTAAGTTTCTAACTTCCTGCTAGAGATGTCAACGCAGTGCCTCTGCTGCCGCAAAATCCCAAGCAGTGTTATCAGCCCTGCCCATTTGTCTTGTGCTGGACTACAGAACTCCCCCATGTCTCCTCTGTTCCATAATCCACAGAGGCGACCTATGTATGCCTGAAAACTCTAGTGCAGCAGAGGTAAGGTGCACAAAGTTAGAAGCACACTAGATTTCTGGTAGGATAAACATGTATTGTTCTGTATTTATGGCAATATTAAAGAGGAGTTTCAGGCTCCCCCTAAAAAATTAAAAAAGTCAGCAGCTACAACACTGTGCTGACTTTTAATATAAGGTCACTTACCTCTCCAGGGGTCCAGAGCCATCATCACCCGGGCTAATTCGTCACTAGCCTCCGGGTTCCTGGCACTAGCTTTGCAAGTAAGGGAAAGCAGAAGTGAAGCCTTGTGGCCTACTTCTCATGCACGAGTCACGCTATGCCTTGTGATTGGTCCTGTAGTCTTCTGGGACCTGTGAAGTGTCCCAGAAGACTGTGGGGGGAAGGGGACATTTCTGGCTCAGTTCTCCTCAGCCAGCTGAGCCGAAGTGGGAGCAGGTAACTGTCAAAACCAGGTACCCGCTACCCCCAAAAAGTGCCACATGTGGCAGTGGAGGATGCAAGCAAGTGGAGCATCCCCTTTTGTGTGGAGCTCCGCTTTAAAGAGACAAAACACAGGAAATGTGCCCACATGTACTGATTTTGTTTTTTGCTTTTTTTTTTATTTTACCCTGACATCAGGGGCGGATTGACCATTTGGAAACTCGGGCACTGCCCGAGGGCCCGGGGTCAGTAGGGGGCCCCATGAGATGCCCCTGGTACCTTTTTCATAGGCTTTTTTTTTTAGTGTGGGCAAGGAAACAGGGGCCCCATGATCCCCTATTGCCCGGGGACCCCATGATTTGTCAGTCCGCCCCCGCGTGACATACACATTGAATATTTTCTTCAGATTGCTTTTCAGAACTTTTGTCAGTCAAAAAGGACACTAATGTGAACGGTGTGAAAGTCTGCTTACTGAATGGTAATCAATAGGATCACTTATGGCAGGAAGGACATGCAGGAATATGTAAACTAGGGCTAAGGGTATGGAAATTACAGCTTGTTAGATTAGATGTAGTCTTTATAGGAAAACAGTTTTTATAAATTTGAAAAACTGCTCATATAGATCACATTGTCTCAGGAGTAGTAAAAAATAAATATTTGTTATTCATATTATATGAGTGGTTAGGTAGGACCTAAGTGCAGATGACATCCAGGTTGCCCAACCTACAAAACACTGCCATCAACTTCATTTGCAGAGCTGTTCCCATGGGTTTGATCCCAGCATGTCTCTCACCTGGAGGGTGATGTGGTTGGAGGTGTAGGTTTGGCTCCCCAAAGCAAACACCATTAATTACGTAGCTGCAGTAATCTGGGAACCGGCACAGTGGATGCTGAGGACAAAATGAAGGCATTAAATAAGAAAACTCATTGTGTATACTTACATTAACAGTTATTGAGGTGAGGGAGGGGCATGCTTATAGGTAAAAATAGCCGATATTATCACAACATGTTTGCACTGTCATCTGTTTTGCCCTTCATATATAGAGCAATGTACTGTATACAGCATCTTTCTTTTTATTGAAAAGTTTTGCATAATCTGATTCTGAACAGGTGTCATCATTTTTCAAGCAGAGGAATAATGGGGCAGTGGGTCCCATCCATCCTTGCACATTCAAACATCTCTGTATACATTAGTCAGCGCATTGTTCCCTTGGCTGCCATTGTGGCATCTGCAACCTGAGGGACCTTACATACACTTTACCATATTGCTGTTTGAATGTTCAGAGATTTCAGACTAGTTCTAGCAGCTATGTTTGCAGGTGCAAAGATTATGCTAATTACAGTTATATCCTGTTTATTGAAAATCTCGTGACGACTGTTCTGTTCCTCTTCTTAGTTTCAGCGACAAGGGAAAGATGTGGACAAAGTTAAACACCGGCTTCTAGAAATGGCCAATTATGTGGATAAGGTTAGTGCCATTCGATTGTAAATGAATTTAAAGTTCTGAGACAAATATTTGGTTTGCTTTTATTTTTGTTTTGCTTTTTTTTTTTGGTAACCTGCCTTTGTAGTTCTCCACCAAGGGGTAAGACTTGTCCATAATGAGCTATCGGATTTCTTGTTTAGTTTTCAGAGGTTATAAACACTGTGTGCAAGCTGTGCAATTTTGTGAGCTACTCTTTTGCCCATTTTGTTTCGTAAAATAACTATCCCCCAGTTTTTTTTAATTGTCCTGCATTTCTTGTTTATGTAAATAAATTGCTTTAAAGTGGTAGTAAACTGCAGGAAAGAAAAAAAAAATCCCCTGCAACGTAAAGCCACAATGTGCTAGAATGCATTGCATACTAGCACATTCTGTAAAACTTACCTTAAAGGGAAACCCTCCAGCGGCACACTGTCACTGCTGCAGAAGCTTCCATCTTTATCCAGTCTTCCTTCCAGGTTCGCGAGCTCCGGTCATCTGACAGGCTGGACCGCAATGACATCACTTCCGCGCATGCCGGAGTTACCGATCCACAGCACATAGCTCTGAAGGAACAGCACGGATATGCTGTTCCTTCAGAGTGCATGTGCCGGTTTTAGAAATGAGAGAATATCTCATAAACTGCACACTTCGGAGATATTCATTTTACCTACAGGTAAATTTTATTATAAACTTACCTATAGGTAAAATTTAAAAACACGAGTTTACTACCACTTTAACACCTTCATGATGGAGGTGAAACAAATCTTAACCTCTGAACACAGTTTTGAAACTTTGACATGTGGCATCCAGGTGAAATGTACCTTTTTATTTTTAGGCAAATTGGACTTTGATATGAAGGTAAATGGTAATTGATAGTTCTTGATTTTTTTTTCTTATCAAAGGAAAACTGGCACAAAATGAAAAATTTTTTTTTAATGTAGCTGTACACTAATAGTGAAGTAAACAATGTTTTTTTTTGTTTTTTTTTTTAATCCTAAATTACACTGACCCTGACCTTTGACACTGACTTTTGTCTCTAACCATGACCTTTGACCCTAACCTTGACATTAACTCTAAGCCTGATACTGACGTAGATCAAACTCTGATCTAGTAATTTTAGCTTTGTTTTTATTATTTATTTTACTTTACATATTTATTTTTTGCGTGGGCTTTTTTTTTTTTTTTACAATTTTCTCCTCTATCAAGAAGAAAAAGATACAATGTATCTTTTCCTCCATCCAGGAGAAGAAAATAACACAGGGTGGACTATTCAGTGACTGATCACTGTGATAGCCAATCAAAACATAAAGCTGATAGATTGCATTTGAGAGTTTTGTGTGCAGGTACGAGCAGTATTTCTTACTTCTTCATATCACTTGTGAATTTGTGTCCTGTGGGTTCCCGTTTTCAGGAAATCTATCACTTGGCCCAGAACTGGAGTCCATTTTGGACAGGTCAGCGAACCATACAAATAATTTCCTCTACCAGAGATAAAAAAAAGGGGTAATTTTTGCCTCTGGCATTACCAAATCCGAAAGAAACAAAAAGGAGAATAGGAAAAAGTGGTCATTCAGTAAAGGGAAAGATAAAGAGTGGTTTCTCCTCAAACCCACCTCTACTATCCCAAAAAAACAACGACTTAGTTCATGCAGGGAAAAGATTGTCAGCATTTTCTCCCCAATGGGAAAAAGTGACAACAAACCAATTTATCTTGATGTTAATTCAAGAAGGACAAACCATAGAATTTTCCAACCCTCCCAAAAGACAACTGATAACTCACCTACTGAAAAACAGAGACAAAGCAGCGGGCATGTTGACATCTCTAGAACTCTGAGCCCAAAGTGATAACTTTCGTTCACACAAAGAGGAAGCAAGGTGATTTTATTTCCATTCTCCTAAGGAGAAGACACTCGGGAAAAGTTGCTCTCATAGTGAATCGGAAACCCTTAAACAAAGTCGTAATATACAGAAAATACCATATAGAATCAGTCAACTTCCTCAGAAATATTCTACCACCCGGTACTTTCATGGCTACTTTAGACCTCAGGGAAGCATGCTTGCACATCCCTGTAAAGTGTGATAACCACCAATTCTAAGATGAGAGCACAAAATATTACACCTACAATATTCTGCCATTTGTCCTCTCTTCAGCACCGAGGATATTTGAAAAAGTTCTGGCAGAAGCACTGAAGGCATTCAGACTGATGAATAGGGTGATTCCATACCTAGACAACTTCCTATTTATTTCAAATTCAAGATAAAGTTTGGAGCAAAATCTGCAAGATGCCATTCAGTATCTGGAAAATCTTGACTGGCTAGTGAACAAAGAAAAGTCACATCTGACGCCAAATCATGTGGTACATTGTAGAATCCAATCAGATGAAAATCTTTCTGACAAAAGAGAACTGGAGAAATGAATGAAAGAAATAGCAGCAATCTATTTAACTACCTAAACAAATATTCAGGACAATTTTTGAATATATTGAGTCTCCATACAAGACCTTTTGTAACACTTCCTCCTCCCCCGAAGGGATGGAAATGCAGCAACATTAGTAGAATTGGTCTGCATACCCCTACAGATTGCCTACCTACCAGATTGCAATTCACTGACACAACCCCAAAATTTTACGGACACAGCCAAGTTTTTACTGACATTTAAAAGTTAAAAAAAAAAAGGTTTTATGTTCAAATTTCAGTATTTGGGCTACAAACAAGTACAATATGCAATCAGCAGTGAGATATTAAGGCAAAACATATTTCTTATTTTTATTTTGATATAGTAAGTAGCTCAGGAACAGGACTCAGGAGGGCAAGAAAATAGAATGGGCAGGCACACAAACATGAAATTGACTCTCACAGTGACACTGACAGCAGTGTGCAGCAGCACAGATGATGATTACACCTCACCGACATAGCATGTCCACTCCTGAGTCACAGTGACAGCCTTTCTCAATGCCAGGTGGTCCCTTGAATCCACTCCAGTCCAAACAGCACTGACATTCCCACTACCAGCTTGCCATGCTCCTGTCCCACAGACCTGCACTGGGTCTGGGTGCTCTGCTCATCTCCCTTGCGACCAAGACATCACATACAGCACTCCCAGGCACCGCCTTTGCTACAGTCACCCCCCTCCGCTCCACCCCAACACACTGTAGCAGGCACTCAGATGACCTCGGCCGGCTCTGGACATGTCATGTCACAGAGATATTTTTAACTGGCAACCTTTTCCTGTCACTGGCATTTATCGGCAGGAGAAAAGTGCACACTTTTTTACTGGTTGCCAGTAAAAATACTGATGGTTGGCAACACTGCTACAGGTCAAAGAGTCAATGCCGTGGTGGCTGAATGAGAAGACATACAGCCCAGGACAACTATAGACACCAATGCATGCTCATGGGGATGAGGCACTAACTTAGAAGACATATTATCCCAAGGTATATGTAACAAGATCTGGACAGAGAAGTCCTCCAACATGAGGATATTGAAGGCAGTGGAACAAGCCCTACACCATTTTCAGTGGCAGGTAAGGGGAAGGCATATAGAGATTCTGTCAGACAATGCCACAACCATAGTCTACATCAACAGGGGGCACCAGATCTCACTGCTTAATGACTCTAACAAACAGCATACTAAACTGGGCAGAGATTAACCTTTTCTTTCTATCAGCTATACATCTAAAGGGGAAACAAAACTTACCAACAGACTTTTTAAGCAGGAAAAATCTAAAACGGTCAGAATGGGCATTGGATCAGAAAACCTTCATCGCTGCAGAAAGGTGGCACATTTTTGCTTAAAGAGCCAGCACCAAGATAGTGAAATTATTTTTCCTGACAGAGATCAGCAATGTAGGTCAGATGCCTTTTGTACAGCAGTGGACATTTCCTCTTGCCTATGCCTTCCCTCTGATCAATTTGATCCTGAGGGTAATTCAAAAGATTATGAGAGAGAAAATCACAGTCCTGCTTATTGCCCTGTACTTGTTTTATAGAGCATGGTTTACACACCTGCAAAGAATAACCATACAGCCTTATATTCCACTTCCTCTCAAAATGAACCTCCTCAGCAGGGTGTAGCCAGCCATCAGCATCTAAAAACACAAAAACTTTCAGCCTGATTACTGAAAAAGTGCTACTAAAAAAACAAACATTTTGACATCATGTTGGCTAGCAGGAAAAAAGGTGATTATAGTGATATATAAATAAGGTCACAAAAAATTCAAGGCCTGGCATAAAGAGAACGAACATAGATAGCCCTCTCATCCCAACTATCCTAGATTTCCTGCAAGAAAGAGCAAATAAATTCTCACAATACCCTCAAAGTAGACGTTTCAGCACTATCCTGTTTCCTGGACAGATGATTGGCAGAGAAACCTCTGATAAAAAGATTCCTTCGATCCATAGACTGCTGCCCTTGAGGAATTTTCCTTTTTGGAAACTGTCAACAGTTTTACAGTTCAGTTTCTTTAAAACTTACATTTGAACCTTGTGAAGACTGCTCCATCCTAACACTCAAAACAGTGCTACTGGTATCCCTATTATCGGTGTGCAGAGTGAGCGAGATCCAAGCCCTCTACATTTTTGAGCCATATTGTAGTATAGGCATTGACAAAATAATCTTAAAGCCAGATCTGGCCTTTTTATCTAAGGTTGCCTCAGCATTTCACAGATCCCCAGGATATTATCAGACCATCCTTTTGTCCTTTTGTTCTAATGCCATCAATAAAAAAAGAAGAGACATACTATAGCCTAGATGTAGGAAGGTGCCTAGTAGCCTACTTACAGAACACAAAATAAAGGAGGAAGACTTCAGCTATGTTAATTTTTTTCTCAGGACCTGAACAAGGCCAAAGGGCTTCCAAAAACACCATCGCCAGGTGGATAAGAAAAGCTATAACTCAGGAACCTCCGGAAGGAATTACAGCACATTCCACTACAACCTTGGTGTCTTCCTGGACCCACACCTGATTAGAACTGCAGGGCAGTGATATGGTCAAGCTTTCAAACCGTCAGACACCATTACAGGATAGAAATCTTATCCAGCCAGCTAGAATCAAGCCTTTGGTAGAAAGATACTCCAGGATGTAGCCCCCCCCAAGTAAGTTTTACTTGCTAATCCCCTCAATGCTGTCCTGGAAGATGAGTTGAGAAAACAGAGTTAGGTACCTGGTAACTCAATTTCCAGGAATCTTCCAGGGCAGCATAGCTTCCCATCCCTTTGCTTCTATTGTTTGGTGTTTTGTTAATATATAGAAGTTATGTGGCTACATAGTTGTTCCTTTAGTACTGTTATATTGCTAAGGGTCAGAGGTATGTATCTAATTTTTTATAATGGTGGGCTATGTGTTTCTAGTTAGGAGGAGCCTTCTCGTTAATGTTGCCTTGGAAGATTCCCAGTTGCCAGGTACATAACACTGCTTTTTTTTCTAGATATGAATAAAAGAGGCAAGGGATAGGCCTCTTGTTAAGTTTTTATTGCTGTCTGTGTCCTTGCCCTGGAGATTCATACATGCTCTGCCCTGGTGATGATTGCCACTGAGATAAAATCCAGAATTTTTGTGTTGTCATTATAGCAATAGGTGAGGGAGTATCCAACATTGAGGGACACCTGTGCTTGTGACAACATTCTAAGATGGGAATTCCATTCACTTTTAAGAGATTTCCTTTCTTTTCCTATTGGTTCCCCAGCTCAGGAAGTAAAGGGAAATCTCTCTAGCTGGAAAAAGGCAGCAAAAAGTAACTTGTAGGGGTTTTAAACCTTTCCTACTCATATCTAAAGCTAAAAAAAAAACAAAAAAACTTTGGCTTTACATACATTTAAAGTGAAACTAATTTTTGTGACAGTTGACTTTAAACCAAATCAATCCTATAAAAAGCAAGATCAAAGTATCATCATAATCATCATTTGTTTGCAGGTACACTGAGACATTCCCGAATTTACTTTTGCTTTTTAAAGTTTAAATTGATTCTGCCATTGCCAAGTAATCAGCAGTGCAGCATCAGCCTTTTGGCTTCTTGCAATTGAGTTTCCAACATTACTATAGAGACAGAGTTCTCAACTCTGCTGGGTGCATGGACACTGCAAATAATTATTTAACATGGCTGTAGTAAAAGGAATTTTCTATTATACTTTAACATTAATCCAGACGCTGTGAAATTCAGCAGATACAGCTGTTACTTTAATTAGTGAACTGCTATGTATTCAGGTGCCCTTTTTGTGACATATTCAGTTTACTGTAACTTGAATTTTTTTTATAATGTTTCTGTTGCTAGACTGAGCCTTGCCTTTAAAGGGACCCTGAATGGGACTGTAGCCCCTTGCTGATAATTATGTACTGTCTCTCTTCCCTCTTGAGCATTGCTTCTGGGAGACTGCAGTAAGGTTGAAGAAAGAAAATGAATAATTTGTTTCTGAATGATTAGAGGAATGCATAAATAGACAGTTAAAAGACTATAATGAGGGCATTGAGAATGTTTGGTCTGCGGAATCATAAACTGAAAATTTATTTTTTATTTAGATGTAGCTGCAGTGCACCAAGGCACTTTGTTTGGTGTTAGAGGTGCCCAGTAACAGTCTTTAAGGGCTTTTTTTCCTGATAGTGAGCTGGTCTGTCATACATTTTGTCTGTTGTATGTATTTCCAATTATTCCAACCCCAGCCATATTTTTTATTTCAATTTTGGATAGGTTGGGAATAGGTTAGAAGCTGTTTCAAGTTCGTATTGCCATCTGTGTTCTGTGTCCATATTGGAAAGATTCCTCTTCCTGTCAGTGAGGAAGTGATGACAAATCTCTCCACTGGGGATACAAAAAAACATGTAAAAAATAGATTTGTATTAGACTGGACAAAGATTGGAATGTCTGCAATTTTTTTTGTTGCTTTCTGTGCCTTCCTGTTCCCATGACTGCCACTCCCCCCATTTCTTCTACAGGCATTAAAAGGACAGGACGTTAGGGCAGATTTCCCCAGTGAGGTTACAGGGAGAAAAAACTGACAGAAGTGATAACTTTTATCCACTTTCTCAATAGTAAAATAAATTTGAAAAGGTTGGCCTAGAGTGCAGCTTTAGTGCTCCAAGCCGACCCTATGTTTAAAACCATTTTCTTGATAAAAAAAATCTGTATCCTAGAATACTGGTTCAAAACCTCAGTCTTCACATACCACCAGCAGATCATGTTTTCAGCATTTCCTTCACCCTACACAGGTGCTTTAAATGGATGTCAATGACTTGGTATTCATGAAAACTATTTTATCCAAGGAAAATTCCCAAAATGTGGCTTTTAGGGGGTTCTTGATGACTGATGTTGGGAACCACTGCTCTAGAAGATCCAACTGCTGAGCCAGGGAAATGGGCTAACCATGGGTGAGAGAAAAAGAAGAGTCATGTGACAAGAAAGCAGTCCACAATTTTCTTTTTTAAATTCTGATTGGATTAAATGAACTTGAAACATGCTGCCAAGTATGTCAGGGCACCTTATTTGACCTGCAAGTATTTATCTTGAAATCAGATATTGTGTGCATGGGGAGCTCCCTTGATCCCATGCTTAGACAATGTATATAGCCTTTTTTCTGTAAAAGTTGGCACCAGCCCATGCTTCCTCACAGTGATAAAATCACTTCCTGTCATGTAACAGTTAGGTGCCAGAACCTTAGTGGCCAGAGGAGTCTCTGGCATTAAACTGTTTGATTGAAGAGCCAGGATTTGGCGCCAGGGAGCAGTGGTGCTTGCCATTGACACAAGCAGAATGTTAAGGCTCTGTATTCTGGGATCCTTCCAAAAAAATGGAAATCTGAAGATAATCATAAGTAATTAGTGCCTGTTACCAGTTTTTTTTTAAAATAAAATACCTTGTTGTACCTGACAGGTTCACTTAAATACAAAGGTAGCTGACTTTCCCTGTTGCAGTACTTTCTAGATTGCATTAATAATTCATTGATTTATTTTATTTGCTGCTTTAAGTAGTGCCTAAACTTTTCAGTCTTTATGACAATTATTAATTAGTCCTTTGGATACAGACCACTTTTCTTCAGTAGGGACATCATGTTGCTGCATTGTTTCTACATCATGTGATGGCAACCATTAGACTTATGCACATGCATTTGATCATGAAGATTGATACTTTTTTGCTTTATCAGATGAGATCCACACCAGTCAGCCCCTTGTTCTGTATGACATCCAATAAGCCAACCCTTTGTGACATAATAATTTACTTTTCTCTTTCACATCATTATCACAAGGCTGATTTACATTTTGTTTGCAATAATTGTTTTTGCAATAACTGTTAGAATTGATAACATTTAAAACTGACTCTAATTATCATAGCAAAAAGCTTGTGTTGTGTACCACCATGTTCTGACTTAAATTATTTATGTGTACCATTTTGCATGGCTTATCTTCGGTAAAATTAGAGAAGTCTGCAAAGTGGAAAATTCATATATTAGAAAATTTAGTCTGTGTGTGAAAACCATTTACAGTGGGAATAAATTAAAATAAGAATCTATCTTTTGTGTAGTTTCCATGGAAGTTCACCCTGAAACGGAAAATGAGAGGAAATCTACCTTCCTTAGGCAGCCCATAGATTAGTCAGTTTTTTTTTGCTCAACTAGCTGGTTGAAAGAAAAAAACTGCTTTAATTCCCCCATCCACAAACTTAATGTGGATGGGGGGAATCCTCCCTGCTGAGCCTTTGTATCCTGACAAAAGGGAGACTTCCCTGCCATCAGAATTCACTGATCTGCGTTGCAGGCTATAGCCTACAGCACTGATCCAGTGAGGAAAATCTGACAGAGAAGTTGCACAGAAGTTAATTGGTAGATTGATTTCTATACAACCTCCCTGCTCATACATGGATCAAAATTCAGCCAGTCCCCGATGAACCACCTGAATTTCGATCCATGTATGGCCAGTTTTAGTTCACTGTATTACAGTTGGAAAGTTTTGCCTTCAGTTACAGTCCTGCTGAAATGTTACAAGGGGAAATCTCCCCAGTGGAGACATAGACAACAGTAAAAAACTGACAATATTTCTAGATGTTGCATCACACAAAACCAAGGAGCCTTGTTCACATCTATGTGCTCTGTTGGTGTATTGTAAAAAATGATTCAGGCATTATTTTATTGCAGTGCACCACTGCACTGCAAGATGTCATAGTGCACTCCAACATGAGGTGAGAGGCCATTGCAGCCATTCCTTTGGGTCACATTGAGGGTGTGCTGACATCCACACCGTGCATGAACAGGAAGATCACTACACCATTATATGGACTTTTTGACACTACGATTATTTATATGTGATGTGTGCTTCACATGGTGTTATATTTTGATCCCTCAGCGGGGATTCACTTCTGTGTTTGTTACTGTTCTATTGTGTCCCAATAGGGCACCTGGGGTCACAATTTAATTTATCCCCATGTGGATTGGGGTCACGATTGTCTATGTGATCACCTATAGGTCTGCTCTCTAGACCTTTCATACGTATATTATTTGTTTTATACACTTTATGTCACCCATAACAATGGGCCACTATTCCTTCCACTCATACTGATGACAGGGCACTCTTTCCCATTGACACCAAAGATGGGGCATTGTTTATTCCCATTGATGCCAGGGCATTTTCTACTCACAGTAGCCAAAGTCCAGCCCCCTCAAAGTCTGAAAGATGGTAAACCTGCCTTTTGGAAAATTTAGAGAGCACTGCTTTTTAATAAGGCAGTGCAGCGAATGATCCCACCACACAGCAGTGCACATGTGCTTTGTGCTATGCATCGCCATGCAGTGTGCTGTAAAGAAGTTTGCCTTGAGATTCAGTTTAATTTGAAAGGTCTTTAGATTTCAGTGCAGTCACTGCTCCCTTTCTCCCAAGGCAGATTTAAACTAGACTATACTTGACTGACAGTTGCAGTTGTCTTAGGGAATTGCAACAACCACTGAATACTTTATAAAATATCCCAAAAACTACACAAAATGAGGGGGCCCAGCAAATGGGTTACATTTGAAGATATAAACCAAGGCTTTAAAATGAGAGCTAAAGGACTGTTCAATTTTGCTGAAGTTACCTAAAATCCATATCGTCTTCTAAGGACTCAGGTATGTATGTGGTTTTTTTCCAGTTGCACAGTTCTGCGTGTGTTGGTTTAGACTGCACAACAATTTCATCAAGATTCTCCTTCAGTTGATTACAGGATTGATTTCTACATTTGTGATGATAGATGCATCTGCTGCTCTATAGCAGACCTGATAGTCACAGAGATACCAATCAACCACTGTTGCAACTGAATGTGGAACAGTTAGCCCCCTTTCCAATATGTGGAGCTATCGGGTCCGCCTGTCAGTTTTTTAGGCAGACCCAAATGGACCCTTCATTATCCTCTATGAAGCAGCGGATGTAAACGAACTTGATTCCGTTTACACCCGCCTACATCATCTCCTATCTGCTAAAAACAGATGGATGGAGATCAGTTCCCCGTCCATCTAGTGGATCGGATCAGATGACAGTTGGGTGTAAACGGGTGTGTCTGTGTCTGCTCTGTATAACTGGAGTGGACAAGGACCAGCCATCCACTTGATCAGCGGGGATCAGCAAACAGATTTCCTGCTGAGCAAACTGACTCTTAATCCGCCCCATGTGAAAGAGGCCTTACAATCACATAGGATGATACTAAAGGTTTCCCAGACATGAAAATCTCCTAAGATAAATAACGTTTGCATCACATAGATTTCTATGAAATCATGCACAATTCTGTTTACTGGAGTGAAGATTTGCATAATAGACCACCCTGGATTGATCAAGCTGATCACATCACACTGATGCACTTTTGATGCATTCCCATTGACTTACAATTTAAGGTGCCTTGTTGGTGTGCTTTTTGAAAAACTACACCAAAGAACTTTTCAAAGCTCAGTGCACCTGCAGTGTAAACAGTTATGTAGGATTTAATGAGGAATAGTTTTCATGTGCTTTTTTCATCCTGGAAAAATGCACCAGTGTGAAAGGGGCCTTGGTAAGATGGTTTGATAATGAAGTACAGGTGCGCAAAGCCAGGTCCATAATGATGTGGCTTACCTAGTATGGTTGAAAAGAACTCTGGTGGCCTGCATAGAGCCTTGTACTCAGCCCTACTGATCACCTTTGAAATGACTTGGAAGGCTAATTGCATGCCGATTGCATGCAAGGTCATCTTGTCTATCAGCGGGACTCTCCAAAATATTGCAGAAAACCTGTCCAGAAGAGTAAAAGCTGTTGTAACCACCAGTTGGGGCTAATCCTATATTAAAGGATAAGTTCACCTTTGGGAACATGTTAAATTGTCCACCTGTTTTTAGGGTAACATGTTCCCACTCCCCACCCCACTGCATATAGTGACAGCTAACGGGGGATCTCCTCCCACCTGGCCGCATCATTCATTCACAGAGCTCTGTGAATTGAAAACTACAAGTACTAACAGCCTTTGCATCTGTCGGCTTGTAGTTCTCAATGAACTACCACTGTGCTGTTGGTAGTGCATTGTCTCTTCCTGTCAGTGTGTATCTGCCTGCGCGTACCTGATTTCAAGCTGCCATCACACCCATTTCATACGCTAAGAATTTAAAAGATAAGTTCACCTTCTGGCACATTACACGTTACCTATATTCAGGGTGTAGCATGTTACTGTTGCAGCTACCCCTGCACCCTCCTAATCCCATGTTGTGACAGCAGAAGGGGGATTCTCTACCCGTACCCGCAAAATTAAAAAAAACACAGTGGGGCTCCAATGCGTCATTCATACACAAAGTTCTGTGATTGTAAAACTACAAGTACCAGCAGCCTTTGCGACTGTCGGCTTGTAGTTCTCAATGAACAACACAGCGCTTTTGAGCACTGTGATAGTTCATTCTCTCTTTCTGTCATTGTGTATCTGCCTGTCCATACGTGGTACAAGCAGAGAAATACACTGAGAAGTCAGCTGGAGTCCTGCATGGTACCTGCGATCTGCTGATAGACGGTGCAATGCTTTTGTAGGCTTCAAATAAAAAAAATAATGAATGCACTTTTTTCTTACCTGCAAAAAGATGTGCATTTATTATATTTTTTTTTTAAAGGTGAACTTATCCTTTAGTGCCCATGGCTTTGGAATGGCATGTACAACAAGCTCATATAAATGTGATGTCAAGTGACCACTAACCTTTGGCCATTTAGTGTATGAAGAAGAAACATGACAGTGCCTGTTGTATAAGAACTACTGGTGAAACTCACTTTGAACATTTTAATATATACAATATATGGCCTATAAAACATGACCTTCTGTCTTACATATTTTTGGAGGTAAACAAATTATATACTACATTTGTAGATATCTGCGAAAATATATTTCTGTTTGTAAAATATGCATTTTGGGGGAATAAAGGATAATACATAAATAGTAAAAATATTGACAAGCCAGTGTTTCGATGAGTTTACATTACCATTGTGACTATAATCCCTATGTCTATTTTTCATGAAAAATCAACATCATCTACATTTTGACTCCGAGATGAATGCCCCCATAGGACAGGCTTATAGCATACTGAACTTTGGAGAAATAAATTATGCATCATAGATGAAAAGGCTCCTTTCACTTTTTCGTGATTCCCTGTCTTAATTGGAATCTTTACTGATTAAAACTCAGTTGGCATGTTAAGGGAATTATCAGTTGGTTTAATGTTGCATTTAATGAAATAACTCTTAGGATGATGTAACCTTCATCTAATTGTCATTAGAATATTGATTTTTTTTTTCTTCTATTTTGCTAATGTGACACTTATGTGGCAATTCTAAAATTCTGTCTTTAGTTTGAAAACATACATCTTCTTCTTCATCTTATTTGTCTTAACAGATTTTATTTTTGACAACCTTGTTTTTGTTATTTATAGTTTTTCAGGCAATTAAATATTCGAGTGGCATTGGTTGGCGTTGAGATTTGGAGTGATTCGGATAAGTGCTCGATAACTCAAGATCCTTTTACCAGCCTACACGAGTTCCTAGACTGGAGGAAGCTAACGTTACTACCTCAGAAGGCTCATGACAACGCACAGCTAGTAAGGTCGGCTCTTCCAAAACAATTTGCTTCCAAAGGCAGACAATTTGAGTAGTCAAAAGTGTCTTATCTGTAGTTAACCATTAGTTATAGCTTGAAATGGAGCCAGGCAATCAATTTCAGGAATGCTTCACATAATTATTTCACTTGATTTTTGACATCACAGCAATAACGCTCTAAGAGTGCCATGACACTGCCATGGATAGTTAAGAAAATATTTTTCAGCTTATTGGAGACAGGCATCTGAGATTGTTCTCTATAAAAAAGACAATGGTCCCTGCCAGTTCTGTGCACTGTATCCCTAAGCTGCGAAGAGAGGTTACAGGGGGGTAGGATGATAAATGGCAGATTATAGGCTCTGACCTTATCCTATACAGTATGTTGTATCACAGGCTATGTTGCTTCTGACTTATGTGTATGGTGGTTTCTGTCACTTGATTCATGAACAGCAAGACTTATTTACTCCCCCTGGATATACCTCTGCCTTAAAAAAAATAATAAAAAATAAAAGTTCATTGCGTGTCTGAGCCTGTTTTGAACCTGTCACCTCTGTAAAAAAAGGAAGAGATAATATGGCAATTGGCTTCCTCTTCAGAAAATGCTATTCACTTTGTTGTCCTACTGACCTCAGTAGTTTTTTAGGTACTAACTTGGAACAAGTATCCAAATCAGAAATGCTTTCTCATTGTGGCCTTCTCATCTGCCTTTGGTGCTGGGGTGGTCACTCAAAGAGTACTGAAACCACGTCCAGACAACTAGCATTCTTAGAAGGATGTCCGCAATGGCATCACTTATGTTTCTTGCTATGCATGTCTCCTTTAAATAATGAGGGATTGGAAGGGAAATGCTAGTCCCTGATTTACATAGCACAGGAAATAAAGTTTGAAAACCCGTCTGCAGTTTAAAAAAAACATACACTTTACCATCACTCTTATTATTATATTATGCACACAGTGCAAAGCAGTTAACATTAAGTTAAGATGGCTGTTTGGCAGCTCCCTTCTCTTTGCTGTGTCCGTACCTCTGCTTCATTGCCCCTATAACGTCTGTGACAGATATTCAGATGAATACAGTGACAGCACCATGCTAATGGGAGCTTGTAGAAATGAGATGTCTTTCCATTCCGGCAGCTTTAATGTGAGTAATGAAACGTTTTCTCCGCAGCATAGCCAGAACAACAGAGAAGCATTCTTCATATGTGATAATGGAAATATGAGCTATGACTTTCGTATTGAATAATGCATACTAACCTCTTACGTTTTCTCTCTTAATTACAGCGGGGTGCACTTCCAGGGAACAACAATTGGCATGGCACCCATCATGAGCATGTGCACAGCTGACAAATCTGGTGGTGTGGTTATGGTGAGTGTTAAAATGAATCCTAGTTTTATCCTTTTGAGCTTCTAACTGAAGTAAACTGTAGTGATGCTGATATTAACAGAACAACACTTGCATACAGTAGTGTGCCCCCTCAGCCTCTTGCATGTAGCTTCATCTTTGTTGTAGAATATCTAAGGACCCAGCCAGGGCTGTTTATAAAGGGGGTATCACCAGTCCTCCTGTATGAGGCCCAGGCCAGCAGGGGGGCCCAGACAGCAATTACTGAACTGATCCCCTCTCTGCAGCAACTGAAAGCCGGTTTCTTCTCCTCTCCCTCCCGCTGGCTTTCAGCTGCTGCAGAGGGAGCCATACAGTTGATCAGTTCCAGTAATTACCCCCACACCACACCCATAACCCTCCTTGTGCACCATATGTTCCTCCCCCCCTTCCCCCACAGTGCTGCCAAGTTCCATCCTCTCCTCTCCATCGGCAAGCACACGATAGGATCCTTCAGGATGGAGAGTGGGGTAGGGCCCAGTAAATATGTCACATTAAATAACTCATTTCTGATTGAACACAATGAGTGATCAGTACCAATTCATTTATAACCAAAGCATAGTAGAATGTTATTATTTTCAATGGGGGGGGGGGGGTGGCCTGTCAGGTTGGCTGTATGGGGCCCCATGGTTTCTAACAGCAGCCCTGGACCCAGCAAATTTGGTGTGCTTTCAGCTTTGTGACTTATTGCTTAGTAGACATCTCAATACAAAGTTTTTTCAAAGGGAGAGGCAAAGCAAATAGAGTTTGCAGTGTTCTCTTACTCATAGAGCTTTGGGAATCCTATAACATGTATTAAATGTTTATTTGTAAAGCAAAGATTGTATACACATAGTAGCAAAATAACCGATATACAGTAAATGTAACACCCTCCTAGTTAGGTGCTAGGATTTGTATAGTTAGGCTAAGCATAGATGTGTTTCTCTGCCTAACAAAGAAACTGTTAAGAAAATCTATTTGGGCTCTCTGCTTAACCGAGTGCTGTGATGGTTTAGTCAGGTCTTCTCATGATGCTCTGGACCTGCTGCATTTGCCTTGAGCTCTGTTCACCTTCAGGAAGCTATGAGAGCTTTCCAGAACCATGGAAAGAACCTATGGATACAGCCATGGCAAATTGCAGGGGTGGGTGGCCCCCAGGGATGGACTGACCATTCGAGCACTTGGGCACTGCCCGAGGGCCCAGGGTCAGTAGGGGGCCCCATGAGATGCCCCTGGTACCTTTCCTTGGCTTTTTTATAGGCTTTTTTGGGTGTGGGCAAGGACACAGGTGCCCCATGATCCCCTATTGACCTGGGGCCCCATGAGTTGTCAGTCCGCCCCTGGTGACCCCACTGCATGCTGGGAGTGGTATTTATGTTCTATGAGCACATGGGTTCAGTGAAGAGGATTGCACCAAGCCAGGCTGGAGGCAGGCTTGCCTTGCCTGGCACTTGCTGCCATGCAAGCCTTGAGTGGGTGACCTGAAGTTAGGAATAGTGACCCTGGTTCTACAGTAAGCTGACTGAGGGAAGCTGTCTGCCAAATATCTGTCTGGTACAGGGGCGGACTGACCATTCGGGAACTCGGGCACTGCCCGAGGGCCTGGGGTCAGTAGGGGGCCCCATGAGATGCCCCTGGTACCTTTCATATGCTTTTGTGGGTGGGGTTTAAGTGTGGGCGAGGACACAGGGGCCCCATGATCCCCTATTGCCCGGGGGCCCCATGAGTTGTCAGTCCGCCCCTGGTCTGGTATCACTGGAGAGCAGCTTGGAAGTTTAGAAGGAGGCAACCATTCTGTCCTTGGACTTGTGAGTACAGACACTGAGAGGGCTTGGGGACTTTGCGTGCTTTGCTATCCCTCTAGTGCTTGATAGCGTGGGTCTGAGGAAAAAAGGGAACACTGGCTGGTGTTCTGAAGAGCTTGTCCAGCTGTTGCTACTGCAAAGGAATTTGCTCAGTTCTATTACTTTTGGACTGCCACAGTCTGCCATAACAGGCCTTTACCTGAGGAGCTCATCCCTGCAACTACTATTACCACTAAAGGGACTTTGCTCACTCTAAGCTACTTGTTACTACAATTTAAAGATGTCTGCTTTCAGCCAGGACTTCAACAGTGCTCAACTAAGGGATTAGCTAGATGTCCTCTGTGTATAATTCTAATTTTGGCGTATCCTACTACAATTCTCCATCCCTATCCCCAGTTCTACAATAAAAATCCAAAAATAAACATCCTCTAGACTGGTCATTGAAGACAACGAGCAAAAGAGTGTGTGTGCAGGGCATAGCAAGGGGAGATCTGGGAAAAAATTCAAGCGGCTCCTCCGGGGGTAGCGCTACATAAAATTTTGCTAGAAAAAGGTACACGTTTGTTGACTCAGATTCAACAAGACCTCACTAGGCAATTTTACTTTCCTGGATCAAGAGAAATACTTAAGATGAACATGCTTCCTTGTTTCTTCTATTTTCTTCAGACCATGCCAGTTAGGATTCCAATGACATTTCTCAAATAGGTTAATATTAAATTTGGGGAGTTCCTGTGGACCAATAAATCTCAGACTAAATCAGTCCCTCCTAACAACCAAAAGCCAGGCGTGGTACGGGCCTCCCAGATTTAATTGAACATCATAAGGCAGCCCATATGAAACAAATTCTAGTTTGGTATAAAGTGAACTTTGGAAAATGCTGGGTCCAGCTGGAACGGCGGTTTCAGATATTCCACTTGTGGATTTCCTCTGACTAAAGCAGGAGCTTCCTAGTTCATTTTACAATCATCCAGTGATTGGTACAACTCTTAAATTATTTAAGAAAGTCAAATGATTAATCCTGGCTAAACCAACACCTTCATGTATAACCCCAGGTAATAGGTCCAATTTGCAGCCTCTATCTGAAATTCAAAGTATGTTTGATCCTTTCACACAATTGGGGCACACCTCAAACGTTATGGCCCTCATGCAGTTTGAGATTCTCTTTATTGATTCAGAACTAATTCAACATGATTTATCCCAATCTTATCACATTATGAGACATTCATCAGCCCCTTTTACCCCGGAATACATTGCAAAGTGACAGTAATATGAGCCTGTGTCTTGCTCACATTCTCTGTATGACTGTAAAAAACTTAAAATAAAGATTTAAAAAAGTATCTTTTAAAAAAAAACCTCAATTAAATTAGACCCAAAACCAATACAGTATCCCCACCTCAACCATTCAGAAGAAACCTTGTATTCAACATATCAAGTTGCTAAGCCTAACTCAGTTTTGTTTCGGGAACAGCACAGGAAATCCCTGTACCGTTGCTACACCACAGCGCTGTATATTGTATGTAGCCGATGCTAACATGCCACATATATTGGTAAAGGAAATAGTTCTTCTAGGCCAGCTTGGCCCAAACAAACTATTAAAATGATAGCAAAGCTGAAGTTAGGCTTTAAAGTTTGTGTTCAAATTAGAATCCAGTGGTTTTACAACATGTTTTCTTTTTCTGTATTTGACTGTGTGGAAACTGAATAATGAAAGGGGACTTCGCTAAACCAGTCTGCATGGGAACTTCAGAGACTAATCATAAATATAGTGGGAGCATCTTTTAATTGCTTAATGAAAAGGTGGCCAGATTAATGCACACAGCTGTTTCATAGAAAGCCCGCAGGCATGCTTGTTCCCATAATGACTCTGCTAATTGTTTTCTTAGTGCTTGACTTTCATTGCTGACTTCTGCAAAAGCCTCTCATAAATGTTTCATTAAATGGAGAATGCTCTGCTCACCCTTAATACAACACTGGTCTTCAAACTCTATAATATGCCCCCTAGCCAAATAGGAAGCTAATATTTTCCACTGGTTAGAAGACTGACAGTTTAGTCCTTCATATACATGGATTGCTGTCTGTACCAACGAGATCTTGGAACCCATTTAAACTTAACTAGAAAAGTTACAGCGGCATTATGAATGGTTACTAAACCTTCTCTTTCTAAATCTCTATGACAAGCTGTCCCACTGAAAAACTACATGCTAGAGTCATTCTAGATAGCTGCAGTTTTGTTTCTGATTCCCAACTTCTTCAAGATAAAAACAAAAATAGCTTGTTTGTTGTTATAACATCAGATATCCAAATATCATCACAATTTAGATAAACCGCTTATGCCTAATTTGCCAACTAGTTTGTAATAACGATGCCATAAGAAAAGCAGGTAAGTCCTTTGTGACTCTGCATAAGGCCCCTTTCACATGGGCAGACTCTACCAGCGGATCCGCCTGCTCAACAAAGGATCTGTCCACTAATCTCCACTGAGCAGGCGGATGACAGGTCTGTGTCTTATGCCATGGACACAACCGATTTCCTCTATGCATGATCGGATGTAAATGGACCACCTGTCCGTTTTACATCTGACTGTCATCTGATCTTATCTGCTGGACAGATGGGGAACAGATCCCCCATCCCTCTGTTTTTATCGGATCGGATGCGAGTGGGTGTAAACGGACATCCGTCGCTCAATGGATTACATAGTTACACACTTAGTCTGGCTGAAAAAAGACAAAACCATGTTGAATTAGTTCTGAATCAATACAAAGAATCTCAAACTGTATGAGGGGTATAAAGTTTGAGGTGTGCCCCAACTGTGTGAAAGGATCAAACATACTTTGAATTTCAGATAGAGGATGCAAATTGAACCTATTAACTGGGGTCATACATGAAGCTGTCGGTTCAGCCAGTATTAATTTTTTGTCCTTCTTAAATAATTTAAGAGTTGTACCAATCAATAGATGATTGTAAATTAATCTAGGAAGCTCCTGCTTTAGTCAGGAAACCCACAAGTGGAATATCTGAAGTCAAGATTCAGCAATACCAATAAAATCATAGTTCTCGTCATAAACCAAAGCTTCCAAGTCACCTATTTTGCTTGGCAGACTTCTGGCATTGGTGAACAAACACTTTAATGCATTGACATCTTGTTTGCACGTATTTTGCATACTTTTTATTTTCATACAAATGGTACTAATTCCACTGGTTGTTTGTAAAATGGGAACCTTCTTATCATCTGCCATAGCCCTCCCCCCATCTTTCCCCATTACACCCACCACTGACCCCTGTCTGATCTGTCTACCCTGTTATAATATAATTCTCCCTCCCCCCCTTGATCCTAGTTTAAATTCTCATCCAGCCTCCCCATAAACCTCTTCTACAGCACAGCAGACCCCCATTTCGGATTGGGTCCACCTGAAAAACAGATAGGCGGACCCGATTGGTCTGCCTGTGTGAAAGGAGCCTATATGTTATAGACCAACAGTTCTGGATGCACAATCTGCTGCCAAAGCATGAAGGAATTATGTACCCCTTTCTTTTTTTGGAAGGGAGGAGGTGACATAAAAAAAATTGTGTTTAGTAAAGGACACTTTAGTTTTCTCTTATATTCTAATCTGGGGATCGGCAACCAGTCGATCATGAGCTACCCGTCGATTGCTGGCAGGTGACAGGTAGCTCGCAAACACATCCCTGCCTTGCTGACCTATCACTTTCTGCAGAGCAGCACAGGTGTCCACTCTGCCAATCCTAACCTGCAGAGGCAGCCCCTGGCCCTTGCATATGCATGGCTGCGGGGCGGGGAAAGACTTCAGAATAACTTTGGTGGGTTCCGGCTCTTGTACAAACATTACCAAGCTCTATCCTGGAGTCCTGTGTGTAGTGAGCTCATCCCCACCAGCTTGCCTCCTCTCTGATCTATCCATGGCACTTGTGGGATGGATGAGTGTGGAGGGCTGGGGGGGATCAGTGCCATAACATGTAGATAGGCCACAACAGCTTCCCTGCACCACTCTGCATCTGGTAACAACTTCTGTACCCTCCTGACCCCACAGTGCTATTCCCTTCTGGCCCCCAATACCATACTTTTCTGTATCCCCAATACCATGCCCTCCTGACCCCCAATACCATACACTTCTGAACCCCCAATACCATGCCTTCCTCACCCTGCAATACTGTACTCTTTTGAGCCCCAATACCATATCCCCCAGTACCATACCCTCTTGACCCCACCAGTGCCATATCCTCCTGACCCCCCAATACCATATCCTCCTGATCCCAGAGCACCATTCCCTCTTGGTCCCCAATACCATACCTTTCTGACCCCTCCAAATTCCTTACCCTCCTGCTTCCCAATACCATACCATCCTGACCCCACAGTACTATTCCCTCATTGTGATGGGTTTATAACCATGAACTGTATCCAGCTGTGCCCAATGCACATCTGAACTCAGCCACACCAGACCACATGCCATTCAACAAAAAGGGAGGGGGGGGACTGATTTGGAGTGAGAATGACACAAGATGGAGGATCTTTAGCAAAATGGAGATCTGTGTCCATGTCTGTATGTACAATTGCTACACTCATGACCCCCCAATACCATACCTTCCTGACCCCTAATACCATACCTTCCTGACCCCCCAGTACTCTGCCCTCCTGACCTCCCTGTACTCTTCCCTCCTGACCCTCCCTGTACTCTGCCCTCCTGACCCTCCCTGTACTCTGCCCTCCTGACCCTCCCCTGTACTCTGCCCTCCTGACCCTCCCCTGTGCTCTGCCCTCCTGACCCCCCCTGTACTCTTCCCTCCTGACCCCCCTCCCGTGCTCCCCCCTGTGCTCTTCCCTCCTGGCCCCCCCTGTGCTCTTCCCTCCTGGCCCCCCCTGTGCTCTTCCCTCCTGACTCCCCTTGTACTCTTCCCTCCTGACTCCCCTCGTACTCTTCCCTCCTGACCCCCCCTGTACTCTGCCCTCCTGACCCCCCCCCCCTGTACTCTATCCTCCTGACTCCACCCTGTACTCTTCCCTCCTAAAGCCCCAGTATCATGCTCTCCTGGCCCCCCCTTTCACCATGCCCTCCTGACCCCCTAATACTGCCTCCTGATCCCCTGTCCTCTGCCCTGCTTACCCCTGTACTCTGCCCTGTTAATCCATATACACTGCCCTTCATACTACTGATCTCTGTATACTTCTCTTCATCCTAATGACCTCTGCATACCACCCTAAATTCTATTGACCTTTGCACACTGTCCTACATCCTACTGACCTGTGCACTTTGCCCTACATCCTACTGACCTCTGCACAATGCCCTACATCCTACTGACCTCTGCACACTGCCCTAAATACTACTGACCCTGTACTTTGCCCTACATACTACTGACCCTGTACTTTGCCCTACATACTACTGACCTCTGTACACTGCCCTACATACTACTGATCTCTGCACACTTTCCTACACCATACTGATCTCTGTACACTGCCCTACATACTACTGATCTCTGTACACTGCCCTACATACTACTGATCTCTGTACACTGCCCTACATACTACTGATCTCTGTACACTGCCCTACATACTATTGATCTCTGTACACTGCCCTACATACTACTGATCTCTGTACACTGCCCTACATACTACTGATCTCTGTACACTTCCCTACATACTACTGATCTCTGTACAGTGCCCTACACCCTACTGACCTTTGCACACTGCTCTACAACCTACTGACCTCTGTACAGTGCCCTACCTAATACCAACCCCTGGACCACGGCCTACATACTACTGACCTATTTACACTGCCCCACATCCTACTGACCCCTGTACTCTGCCCTACCTACTACTGATCTCTGTACACTGCTGTACATATTACTGACCTGTGTATGCTGCTCTATATACTACTGACCTCTGTACACTGCCCTACATACTATTAACCCCCGGGACCCTGCTCTACATACTACTTACACTGGCCAGAAATCAGAGCAGATAGCCAGGCCCAGAAACTAGTCAAGAAAATCAGCCTACAGTACCAGATGTTCTGCTTTCATGATGGACTTTGGCATCAGCCTTGTGGAGGCTTTGTCCAGGCATGAAAAAAATTGTGAATGTTGAGTTTCTCGCTGAAGCTAAATTTTAAGGTAGGATAAGTTTATATTTTTACAGTGACATTAGTTTTATTGGATTTTTCAGTTTTTTTTATAACGTCTTTACTTTTTATTGGGGGCTTGCAAGTTAATCTCTTTTTAAAAAAAGAGGACACTTAACTCCGATGATCTTTGATCTCCTCTGTTGTCAAGGTTGATCTCCATTGTCTACCCCTGCTGTAACTTAATTAAGAACCTTGACTGCATCAGCAGAAACAACATTCTAAATGTAGCAGTCGTGGATAATTTTATACATATTATTGATTTGTAAACTGACATAGTTTCCCATGGCATTGTACAATGTCAAAAATATAACAAGATCAAATGGTACAGAAAACACAAAAGCTAAAATGTTCAAAAGATGAGCCCATGCAGTTGTGTTAGACAAAGTATGTGAAAAAACAATCAGCACAGTTATACAATATTTTCCAATATAATCAAAAATGTGATTGCTGCTAAAACATCACTCAATGTTTTTCATTACATCTCACATAAATACATATATATACTTCTAGATGTAGCGCAATCCAAAATCAATAAACTAAAAAACAAATTGTCCAGTCTTACAATGATATCACAAGTGTCCATAATAGTCTACCACCAATATGCCGTTATCTCAATGCTTTTTTTCAACGTCTTAAAAATCACCTTCTTGTATTGACCTCAATGATCCTGCTTGTCACCCCACCATGAGCTATTAGGCATCTGCTCTCCTTCTGGCCTTTATTCTCCAGCAGCAACACTCCACTCTCAGGTAGATATGCATGCAAAAACAAAATGGAACCAAAGATAGTGCTCTCTGTATAAACTTCTTTTTAATTAAAACTCCACAATCAATAAACTCACATTAAAACCGCATCCAAAATGCTATGATAACAGCATAATTAGACATGGGATATGGCCAGTGCATCCATATATCACCAGCGTGGCTCCTGCTATACATGTTACACTCCTTCTTCAGTAGCCTTGGTGAGGCAACAAGCATGGTATGACCTTAATGTACCTTTAAGGTCATTAAAAGAACATCTACCTGAGAGTGGAGTGTGTCGCTGGTAGAGAATAAAAACCAGAAAGAGATCAGTGCCTAATAGCCAGGGCCGGTGCTAGACTATTTTCGCCCTATGCAAAACCAGCTACTTGTGCCCCACCCCAAAAAAAAAAGGATTATTTTTTTAAAACAGTAGAAAATATTACAATTAACAAAACATCAAACTGCTAAATTTTTTTAATTTGCAAAAATAAGTGCCATAAGATGCCACCAGCACCAATATTAAAGACAAAATATTATATTAACCAAATATAAATTAACTGTATTAACCAATAAGACAAAAAAAAGACAAAGTTACAAACCTCCACAGTCATCAGCAGCCACCAGCCGGCTTGCAGTAAGATACTGAGTCTGAGAGGAACTCTGGAAGGAGCGGCAGCTCAACTGCTACACTGACCCCAGACACCCAGCATCTTCCTCTTTCCTTTCTTCTTCCCCCTCTTCCACCCCTCCCTTCAGCTGAAAGATCATTCATGACGTGGCAGCATCCCACATGATCAATCAGCGTCCACTCCCCTCACTCTGACCATTGTCCGCCCCCTCCTCCACCTGTCACCTCCATGACCCTCCATCCCCCTAGGCTTGGCTCACCTCTGATGGCTGTTGCCAGGGTGTGGAGTCCAGGCTGCGGTTCTCAGTGAGTAAAGGCGGCCTCCCAGCACTACACCGCTTCCCTCTCATACACATTGGGCCCCAATCATCCTACACATATAGAGTTAACCCTGAAACCAAAGCAAACCCCTGCCTATTGATTGGCTCCAACTGCATAGAAGGCGGAGCCAACAGTGGACACGCCCCATTTGGTCACTAGCCGGCAACCTGTTACAGCTGGAGGATCACGTGCACCAGTGTGTATATCAGCCGCCTGGGCTAATTTCATCACTTCCCATCCTAGGGGGAGACAGCACAGGAATACTGTCGTGTGTGTGTGTATGTGTGTGTGTATATATATTTACCGAGAAAAATAGTAACATGTTCAATGCTTATTTTACTATATATAGATAAATATATATATATATAGTAAAATAAGTGTTGAACATGTTACTATTTTTCTCTGTAAATATATTTCTAAAGGTGCTATTGACATGAAATTTTCACCACATGTCAGTAACAACGCGTGCAATCCATACATATAAAGAAACCAAAACAAATAAGTTAAGAAATTAAGTTATGTGTAATAAAATGGACTGTTGGCACTATATAAATCCTGTATAATAATATAATAATGACAAAGGGGAAAAGTATTGAACACATGAAGAAAGGGAGGTGCAAAAAGGCATGGAAAGCCAAGACACCAGCTGAAATCAATCAGTAATTAGAAAGCAATCTTGCCCCTTGCCAATGCAAATTAATATGAGCTGGTTCAGTCTCAAATGATGGCTTATAAAAAGGTGTCTCATTACCAAGGTTGCACACAAGAAACATCTCACGATGGGTAGAAGCAAAGAGCTCACTCAAGACCTTCACAACCTTATTGTTGCAAAACATATTGATGGCATTGGTTACAGAAGGATTTCTAAACTTCAGAATTTTCCAATGAGTACTGTTGGGGCCATAATCCGTAAGTGGAAAGAACATAATTTCACCATAAACCAGCCATGACCAGGTGCTCCTCGCATGATTTCTGATAGAGGAGTGAAAAGAATTATCAGAAAAGTTGTCCAGAAGCTGTGCTTCAGAAAGATGTGAAATTAGCAGGTGCAATTGTTTCAAAGAAAAAAAATAAATAATGCACTCTACCGCCATGGTCTGTATGCATGCTCACCACAAGACTCCATTGCTGAAGAAAAAGCATGTTGAAGCTCGTTTAACCACTTGCCTACAGGGCACTTATACCCCCTTCCTGCCCAGGCCAATTTCCAGCTTTCAGTGCTGTTGCACTTTGAATGACAATTGCGCAGTCATGCAACACTGTACCTATATGCAATTTTTATCAGTTTTGTTGTGACAGATAGAGCTTTATTTTGGTGGTATTTAATCACCTCTGGGTTTTTTATTTTTTTTTAAACAAACCAAAAACCGCTGAAAATTTTGAAAAAAAAAAAGTTTTTTCTTAGTTTTTGTTATAAAATTTTGGAAATAAGTGATTTTTCTCCTTCGCTGATGTGCGCTAATGATGGGCACTGATAGGCTACACTGATGGACACTGATAGGTGGCACTGATGAGGAGGCACTGGTAGGCGGCACTGATAGGCAGCACTGGTAGGTGGCACTGACTGGCACTGATAGGTGGCACTGACTGGAACTGTTAGGTGGCACTGATAGGCAGCACTGATGGGCACTGATAGGCGGCACTGATGCACACTGATAGGCGGCACTGACTGGCACTGATAGGTGGCACGGATTGGCAGCACTGATAGGTGGCACTGACTGGCACTGATGGGTGACACTGAAAGGCAGCCCAGATGGGCACTGATATGTGGCATTGATGTGGCACTGATGGGCACTGAAATGTGGCACTGATGGGCACTGGCAGGTGGCATGAATGAGCACTGAGATCTGGCACTGATGGACACTGACAGTGGGCACTGCTGTGGCTACACAGATCATCAGGGCACACTGATCATCAGCGCTCTGATGATCTTTGTACATGTCCCCTCCGAGGAATGCTGATTACCGGCTCTCCTCTCCACTTGAGCTGTCAGCGTGACAGCTCGTGGGGAGAGAAATGCCGACAACCGGCATTTCCCTGTTTACATGTGATTGGCTGTGATTGGACACAGCTGATCATATGACCAAGCCGACATCTTCGGCTCTTTCCGTTGATCGGCGATCCGCTGTGTCCGAGGGACACAGTGCACCGCCGATCGCCACACTGCGAGCTCCAGAAGCCGTGCATGCACGGTTAGAATGGGAGGACGTCATATGACGTCCTCCCAGAACGAGAGAACCACCTTGCATCCGTCATATTACTATATGGCAGGCGGGAGGAGGTTAAAGTTTGCTTCACAACATTTAGACAACCTTGTGAAATACTGGGAGAATATAGTCTGGTCAAACAAGACCAAAATGTAACTCTTTGGACACCATAATACGCACCATTTTTGTAGGTCAAATGGCACTGCACATCACCCCAAAAACACCATACCAGCAATGAAGCATGGAGGTTGGGACATCATGGTGTGGGGCTGTTTTTTTAGCATACGTCACTGGCAAACTTCATATCATTGAAGGAAGGATAAATGTAAAAATGTACCAAAAATCTGCTGCCATCTACCAGGATGATGAAGATGAAACAAGGGTGGACATTTCAGCAAGACAATAATCACAAACACAAAGCCAAGGAAACTCTCAATTGGTTTCAAAGAAAGTACATAAAGCTTCTAAAATGGCCCAGCCAATCATCTGACTGGAATCCAATAGAAAATCTATGGAAAGAACGAAAGATCAGTGTTCACAGAAGAAGCCCATGGGACCTTCAAGATTTGAAGACTGTGTGGAAGAATGGGCCAAAATCACAACTGAGCAATGCATGCAACTAGTTTCTCCATACAGGAGGTGTCTTGAAGCTGTCATTACCAACAAAGGATTTTGTACAAAGTATTAAAAACAAATTTCAGTTAGCGTGTTCAATACTTTTTCCCTGTGTAATACCATTTTATTACACATAACCTAATTTCTGAACTTATTTGTTTTGGTTTCTTTGTATGTATGGAATATATATACGAAATGGTCGTGTGTGTGGACAGGCTGTGAGACAGTTGTGCAGAGTAAAGATACCATAATTTCTTGTGTATGAGGAGAGGGGAACTGCAGTTGCAGAGAAATGACGAATTCATACAAGAGGTACACAGGCCACACAGAGAGAGTGCCGGCCTGTGCTACACCCAGGCGCCCTATGTGGCAGTGCACCCTAAGCGGCTGCCTAGTTTGCCTAGTTGAAGCACTGGCCCTGTTAATAACCCATGTTGGGGAAACAACTGTGTTATGACCTAATATACCATTGATGTCAATAAAAGAAGATGAGCGTTTGATATGTGCACAGGGTGGATGCATGTGTTGCCTGGATGGGATTTTTAAGAAGTTAAAAAAAGCATTAAGATTACGGCACGTTGGTGGATGACTTTTATGGACACTTGTGTTATCATTATAAGATGGGACAATTTTGTTTTTTTGCTTATTGGTTTTAGTTTGTGCTACATCCATCTAGAAGTATGGTATACATACAGATGTATTGCAACATGCTACAATAACCAGAAGTAAAATGGGAGAGATCCCAGGCTAGATGAGCTTACAGTCAAAAGGAGCCTCTCTCAACCTTTTTAGCCCCAAGGAACCCTTGAAAAAATTTTACGTTCCCAGGAAACTCTTGCTAAAACCAGTTCATAGGAGAACAGTGGGAAATATTCCCTTTACATTGGTGGTCAGTGGTAGGAAAGCACCCCTTACAGTGGTGGTCAGAATATCACCCTAGTAAAATTCATTGGTGTTGTGCCAGTGACTCTGCAAATTGGCATTGATCCCAGAACAGGCACCATCAGATGAGAGATCAACCAGCTGCAGCTCAAGAAATCCCAGTAACCTCTGCAGGAGCCCAAGGGTGCCACAGAACCCTGGTTGAGAATGGCTGGTCTAGAGGACTGTAATGGTGCTGAGAATGATGCATATGCTCTGCTTTCATAAGCAACTGTGAACTAAGAGCTCAATCTAAATGAGGATAGGAAAATGTTGCAGATTTAAGCTGGCAAGGCTTGTAAAGAATTCTTGTAAAACATTTCAGAAAGCTGCAGGCCAGATTCTGTACATCCCTCTTTTTTACAGGAACATGTGGCCAATTAAAGCTTTGTGTTATTCGCTCCCTGCAACTGAGATAGTTTGCATTGCAATGACTTTTTTTTTTTACTACATGGTGGATAGGGCTGGTATGTCAAATGCAATCTACATTACAGAATATATCTTAAAGTGTACACAGTTCAGGGTTTTGAAAAGAAAGGTTATGTAAGTTTGTTCTTAAGTTGAATTTGTATGTAAGTTGGAACAGGTACATTTTTAAGTGCAACTCCAGCCAAAAAATTATTTTTAAGCTTTGAATAGCATCGGGAAGAGTTAACTGGCCATGTGGGATTGTTGACAGGTCCGCCAGACAGTAGGTGGCAGCATGCGGTGAGCAGCGGGATGGCCACCCCTCAGTTTCCGGGAGCAGCGTGAGATCATGCTGCCTCTGTTGTTAAGCATCTTAAGTCATATGCAAGTCCGATGTTTGTAACTCGGGGACTACTTGTGTCTTAAAGAACATGCATTTTAATATTAGAGGTTACCAGTTATTTTCTTTTTTGGGGGCTTTATTTGCTTTAATTTCACCTGTTGATCCCACCAGTAACACACTTTCCATCCTAGGGTGACAACACTTACTCAATGTACTATATATAAGGAGGAGCAGTGTTATCACCCTAGGCTGCTTGTTTCTGATTTCCACCCCTTCTCCTCAAGTTCATAGGGAGGAGATGTTCCAGTAGTTCTAAGAGGAGAACTGTAATGGGCTGGTAACACTGTTTGAGACTTCAGACAGAAAAATATATCATGTTGATTGGCTGCATGGCAAACTCAAAAACAAATTTTGAAGTTATATTGTGTCATGGCAGCAGAGCTATTTTTCTGGTTAAGATTTGACTTCAATGACAGGCCTGTGTGGAGAAGTTGGTCACCCATCCGCAATAATTTTGTTGTCATTTTGCCAGCATGTGCCTAGCTGTCTGTGGCATGAGGACCCCATAAAAGTGTTTTCTGTTCATAAGGTTTCTGTTTTTTTTAAATTGAGGTTAGTTGATGTGGCCAGTTCACATGCAAACTGTTTATCAGAGTTATTAAAATTGATTTATGGTGGTATTGTCATAAAGATATGTCTGCTGAACACTGATATGTTGCCTATAGTTACTGGTGAGTTGACATTTGTGCTGCCTCCTTGATGGGACAGCCTGAGACGGGGCACCATAGCAAAGCCAATAATGGGCCTTTATATAAATATTTTACAATGTGTGTGTCTATTTTCTTATGCTATCTATTCCCTTTGTTTTATGGATTCCATTGGTGCATGCTGGCTGTGCCACGCTGCTCAGGGAGGTTAGAATATTTTATTGTATTTTTACATAGGGGAAGATTTATTAAACCAGAAGCACACAGAATCTGGTGCAGCTGTGCATGGTAATCAATCGGCTTCTAACTTCAGCTTGTTCAATTAAGATTTGACAATAAAACCTGGACGCTGATTGGTTACTATGCAGAGTTGTACCAGGTTTCAGTAAATCTCCCCCATAAGGTACATTAATTAAACAGTTGTACTGTCTTATTGAAGACCACTGCAGGGAAGGGTTTACTTTGAGCATGTATGATGCCACTGGAGTGCCCAAGAAAGAAGCTATGGTGTTAATTGCCTTAACAGTCAAAGCTGAACTATCTGTTTTGGGCAGATGACCTGTTTGGAGCTGCAAGCTCGAATACACTTTTGTTTTGCGGTAAACCATCCTGTTATACAGTATATTTATTCATCAGCTCAGAAACCCTTTCTTTTTAAAATGTTGCATAGAAATAAAAATAGAGTCCCAAATGATAAAACATGCTTTGTGCCACTATAATGTGTTATTTCTTGTGTAAAAGGTGATACATGCTGAATAGAGGAAACAGACCTTGGTTGCCAGTGCCATAAATTAAACCATGCATCAATCAATAGAAGCCCAGACAGCACCACAATTTGTTTAACCCTTCAAAGGACGGAATATGCCAAAAGTCACTGGGCTCATGAAGAAAGAAAGATTGCTGCACAATTGTATTCAGTGCCGGTAATCACCTTCAGATTATTGGGGCAGGAAGGTGCAAATGTGTCATCAGTCTTGTCTGCGTGTGTTAAATGAAGCAGCTATTTTCAGGAAAAAGTCATCAGAATCAAGTCATTCACTTAAAAGGCAGAGATTGCTATGTGTTGATTAGAGCAGTTGTTGTAGACTTGGTGTCTGAAGAGTCAGGAGAGTAGGAGAACCTAGCTATAGAAATTGCACAATGAGCAGCAACTGTGTCTTATAATTGCTGTATCAGGACCATAGAAACATCAGGTTTTGTTTTTATTTGTCATTTTTTTCGGAATTGGTAGTATGTTTTAATAGTTTTAATTTTCCATTCCTAATTTTGTACATTGCATTGAGTATTTCTGTCAAACTGCAGTGGTTATTTGGGGTTTGTTTGGCTTTACGGGGTATTTAAAGATAACTTAACTTGTAAACTAAGATGTATTATTTTATAACAATGCATAGATTTCTCTCTGAAGGGTCTAAGGTTGTAAGGGGTGGACCCCAAGGTTCAGTTTTGGGTCATTACATTAGGCTATTACAAATAGCTCTATATTCAGGCTTCATGAACATTAGTGTTTTTTGTTTAAGCTAAAAAAAATACTGGGAAAAACACTGGATAAAAAACACTAGTAATAACACTTTTTTAGTAGCTTTTTTTGCAGCATTCAGAAGCATTTAAGAGCATTAGCATTTCATTAGCATTTTCACAGTACATATAGAGGAAATAAATGCTAGAAAAAAGCTGTTAGGAGCGTTTTAGTAGTGTTTAGAGGTTTTTTTTTTTTTTACTGGAAAAATGCTCAAAAAAACTCTACCAAAACTTTTTTTTTTTCTGCTCCTAGATGCTGAAGCTAAAAAAATGCTAATAGCCTAAAAGTAGGGTGCATGGACACATAGGATACCACTATTTAGCTTCTGGGAGCAGAAAAATATGCTTATAATAGCTTCTAGGAGCTCAAAAAAGATGCCAGTGTGCATGGAGCCTAAAATAAGAAAAACAAAATCAGTCGTGCTACTACTCCAAAGGAGGCACCACATGCTTGTATGCTCCCCCTAATGGGTCCATACCACCACTTCAGGATATAAAGTAACCAGGACTTTAGAGTATGGAGGTACACTTACTGTATTCTTTCCCTTCTGCCTCCCACGATGCAGCCCTGGAAAGCACTGTCATATGAGGGTGGTGAGAAGCTTGCTTAGCCCAATACCTTTTAGGCTAGATTCACATCTGTGTGGGTGGTGCCGCTGTGGATCCGCACGAAAATCCGTGCAGCCGCACCACCTGTACAGAGGAAGGCGGACCCATGGGTGGGTGCCATTCGTTCTAATGGCATGCCGCCCGCACTGGAAACCGCAACTGTACTGGGAACCGAGGTTCCCGTGCGGGCTGCGTTTTCAGAAGAAGTGCAGGGACTTCTTCCCTGTGTGTCACGTGGCACAAAAAGAATCCACCAATGCCACTGTTACAATGCCATAGGAAGAAAGTTCAACAAGGCCACAGTGACAATATCTGAGGAAGAATATTCAGCAATGCCACTGTGACAATGCCGCAAAAGGAATATCCAGCAATACCACAATGACAATATCAGAGGAAGAATGTCCAGCAATGCCACTGTGACAATATCAGAGGAAGAATGTCCAGCAATGCCACCGTGACAATATCAGAGGAAGAATGTCCAGCAATGCCACCGTGACAATATCAGAGGAAGAATGTCCAGCAATGCCACTGTGACAGTGCCGCAGAAAGAATATCCAGCAATGCCACTGTGACAATATCAGAGGAAGAATATTCAGCAATACAAGTGTGACAGTATCAAAGGAAGAATATTCAGCCATGCCATAGAAAGTATATCCAGCAATACCACAGTGACAATATCAGAAGAAGAAGAATATTCAGTAATGAAAGTGTGATAATATCAGAGAAAGAATATTCAGCCATGCCACTGTGACAGTGCCGCAGAAAAACTATGCAACAATACCACAGTGACATTATCAGAGTAAGAATATCCAGCAATGTTACTGTAATGTAATAATTTTAGAGGAAGGATGTCCAGCAATGCCACTGTGACAATATCAAAAGAAGAATATTCAGCAATGCCACTGTGACCATGCCACAGGAAGAAAAACCAGCAATGTCACTGTAACAATATCATGGCCGCACATACGTATGTGAACTAGGGCTTAACGTTCAGAAAGTCCAAACTTGAACTTCTGGGGGCTGAAACATTATATCTAGCAAAGGACAAAAGTGAATATTGTATGAGCAGATACTTTATTCTACCTGCTACCAAGCCATGGTGTGACTTTGTTTTTTGTTTAAATGCTATGCCACTTTTACTTGTTTATGAATTATACAGAGTTTGGGATTAAAAGTTTTTTTTGTCTGTAGAGCCAAGCCAAGTTTCACAATATAGACCTTGCAAGATATCGCCAACTTGTTGTTGACCTACACTTAGGCTAAGTGCAAGTGGGAGATGCGCGCAAAATTGTGCTCATTCCAGAACCGCAGAGCAATGTACTGCACTTTAGCAGATGCACGGGGGAACTATTAACTCTTAATAGGACCCCCACGCATTAGCAGACATGGATCGGTTTTACGTGCTGAAAATTGCCTGGTACAGCAGTAAAGTATTTTAAAGTAAAGCTAAAGGCTTCAGTCAGTATGTCATGCAGATTAAACAAAAAACTTTTTCTGACTGTGTCAAATCCTGCGCCAAAAGTGCAATCTGATTGTACAATTTCCTTTTTAGATTTTTTTTAGAACTATGGAATAGGAGAACCCACCTATCTACTCAATCACTCTGTATCCAATCAAGCAGGCCATTGCACTACATAGTTGATGGTAGATCTAAAGGAGATTGTACAATCAGATTGTATAGTATATAGTGAACTTTGCAGAACCGAGAACACAATTTTCCTATTTTCAATACTACCGCTCTATCCACATAGGCTGTTATCTGTTCACTCAGCTCACTATGCCAAATGAATGATCTATGCAAGATGAAAGCTAAAGGATAAGTTCACCTTTGGGAACATGTTACATGTTCCACCCGTTTTTAGGGTGTAACATGTTCCCATAGCCACGCCCACTGTCCCCCCTTCCTCTGACAGATAGTACAGGGAAAAGTTTCCCCGTACTACCTGTCAGATTTGAAAACACGGTCACGTCACTCATTCACAATATTCTGTGAATGAGTGTCCACAAGTCTCGGCAGCTTTAGCGGCTGTGGGCTTGTAGATTTTATTGAACTACCACGGTGCTGTGGTAGTTCATTGATTCTTCCAGTCAGTAGATCTGCTTGCTTGTACATCCCATACGGCAAGAAGATATTCTTACAAGTCTGCAGGAGACCTGCATGGCACCAGCGATCTACTGATCGCTGGTGCAATGCGTTACAGGCAAATTTGGACAAAAATAATAAATGCATATTTTTTTTTACCTGCAAAAAATTTACATTTATTATTTTTGTCCAAAAGGTGAACTTATCCTCTAAGGAAGAAAAATAAAAATCGATATCTGTGTATTTAGTGAGAACAGTGATCATTGATTGCATTTCATTTAATATTCGTGCACCTGGAAGTGGGTGGGAGGTAGGAGGGTACAATAATTCTATATTGGTACATAGGGGAGTTGGAATTTAGAAAAAAATGAACAAAGGTGAACTTATCCTTTAAGTACTGCAAGACATTTTTTTTTTCTATAGTAGACCATCGTTTTACTTTAAATCAACAGGATGCATAGCCAACCAAGCCTGTTCTGACATTTAACCTAATTTATACTTACAAACATATCCATTTCTTTTGAAGGATCATTCAGAAAACCCACTGGGAGCAGCTGTTACACTTGCTCATGAGATTGGGCACAACTTTGGGATGAATCATGACACTCTGGAAAGAGGGTGCAACTGCAAGGGATTTGACAAGGGGGGCTGCATCATGACTCCTTCTACCGCGTAAGTCCTTATTCCACTGATTTACATCTTTCTGTTAAGTGCCTTTGACATTTATTGTAATCTATTTCCCTAGAAGGAGCACATTACATTCTGAAATCACTTTTTTCTATATATAGAATGAAACGCTGAATTACATTTTTTTTACAGTGTAAACAGTTTTCTTTTTTTGGCAGAACAGGGAAATATTATACTTTCTACCAGGTTTTTGTCTGTGTTCCTTTTTGGGAGACTCACCACTCTATTTGCACTGTTGACCATTGTCCCCAAGAAGGAAAGTAAATAGAAATACTACATTTTAGAGTTGTCATGAGGCCAAGAGGTGAAGGGAAATGTTTGCTCTGAGGACCAATGTTCTGGTGACAACTTTGTAAGATGGAAATTACCCCTACATTAGGAAGATTTCCTGTTGCATCCTCAAAACAGGAAGTGAAGGAAATCTCCCCAGCAGGACAGACAGAAAAAAAATTCATAATGGCTTTAAAGTGGTTGTAAAGGCTGAAGGTTTTTTTTACCAGGCATTCTATGCATAAAGGTAAATAAAACTCTGTGTGCAGTTTCCCTCACAGCCCCCTAATACTTGCCTGAGCCCGATCTCTATCCAGTGATGTGCACTGGAGTAGAGGTTCTCCTGGCTCTCTCCCTCCTCATTAGCTCAGACACAGCAGTGGGAGCCATTGGTACCTGATGCTGTCAATCACAGCCACTGTGGAAAGAACAGAGGCAGGGCTGAGCCGTGCTCTGTGTGTCTTATGAACACACAGAGCCAGTTTAGAGTGAGCACCCACTAGTGCCAGCGGTTTGCTATGGGGGAACTCGGCAGGGGGATGGAGCCCGGAGCACCAATGGGGGACCCAATAAGAGTTAGATTGGGGCTGCTTTGTGCAAAAGTACGACATGTTTATTATTATTTTTTTACCCCTTTTCTGCCGCTGCCTCCTGACCCCTTAAGTGGTTCTAAATGCCAGGAGGTGGAGTCATGTGGCTGCTATGATTGGCAGTCACAGCAGTCACATGATTGGAAAGCTTCTGATCGCAAGTACGCATCAGGAGATTTTCGGGAATAGAATGATTACTGTGCTGGGAGCACACAGGGAGCACACTCTCGGCACAGTAACGTTTAGAAGCTGCATGTATGCATATGGCCAGGGGAAAGTGGTAAAAATTTTACCTTTACAATTACTTAAACCCTTCCTTATTATATCCAATTTCGGCTACACACTTAATATTTAATGCATTCTTTGATTCATGCATCAAGAAAGTTTTTTTTGTTTGACGTTTCAGCAGTCAGATTGGTCTATGATCAGTAAGTTTTATACTGTATTGTTTCCTGCAGAAGTAATTTGGAGACTGCTAATTGCTCATGATAGCTGCAGTTTGATGACTGTCTATTGCTGCTTGGGATCTGTTCCTTTTATTCAGCTGTTTTTCCATATAGGATGCATTTATTGTTCTGTCTTCTAAATTCCAGTCTTCTGGTGCAATGGTCACATGAGGCCTACCTGGTTAGTTTTGCATGAAGATAACTTGCCTTTTGAACCACAATGTACTTTGTACTGTTACCTTAGACATTTTTAGCTTAGCTCCAGTTGGAATAGTTTTTCAGCAGTCAATACCACAGTTTAGCCTCCTGCTGTTTCAATAAGCTCCACTGACATTGCTACAAACAAATGGAATATCTATTTCATTACTTTCATTTTTTTTTTCGGTGCAGCAACACTTAGAGGACCATATATACCCCTGTGAGTGAGGTTCTCCTTACATGAAGATGTAGTGATGCAGAAAGACACTTGTTTATCTACCATAAACAGTAGGAAAGTAATATGCCCTCATGTGAAAGATTGTAGTTAAGATGGACTTGAGGAAGGATGACTTGGTGAACGTTTTCTTTATAATCTGATAAATCCACTGCAGTGAAGTGTGACATTAAAATATATTTCTCTTATCACACTTTTATAGCCAATAGACCAGATAACCGGATCTGGTTGCTGTGATACAGCCTGTACTCTTCACAAGGCACCGCAGTTGACAATTCTGTACAGTATATCAAGTTATATTTTATTATATCTTTTTTATAAAACTTAAGCTGGACATTATCTTAGCTCCCTTGTCGTTTTCATGGACAGGATATTGAGGCATAGTCATGAAAGCATGACATATCCGCAAAAAGTAGAGATTTAGTGTGGAGGTCTGAAAACTAAATCCCTGTTATTAGCAAGCCATGTTACCTTTTAGAACAATGAATCTTTGCTCAATAATAATTGGTGTATTGCTATGCAAATTTAAAATCAGCATCTCTACACCCAAGCTCATGGTTCTGTCCGTAAAAGGAGCAGAGTTCTCCCTCCATTTGCATTGGGACACTTCCCACTGCTAAAGATTTTCAGATCTCAGAATCACTTCCATGGGAAATGGAGAGGGACGGTGTAAAGACTGGCAAGCAGAATGGGTCACTTCCAATTTTGCAGACGCTGTACCAGATCATAGTGGGAATAAATGAGCTGGGCTTCAGACACAGCATTAATTTTACTGTGCAGCCTCTTTGTCCCATACCTTATTTAAAGTGATTCTAAGTCCTCATGCACACTGGAGGTTTTTACAGCCGCTGTTCTTGGCTTTTGGCATTTTCTTCTACAGCCATAAACCCCCCAGCATGTTATCCTATGTGTCCATGCACACAGACTGTAATCAGCGTTTTTTGGCTGGAAAAACCCCCAGAACTAGTGGGCTTCTAGGGGAGTTTCTTTAGCTGTAAAAATGCTCCAACACTGAAAAATGCAGTAAAACATGGCAAACCAGCGTTTTTGGACATTTTTTTTTGCGCAAACAAAAATGTTTATTTTTTCAATAAAAGAAGCTAAAAAAAACTCGGGAAAACGCCGCTAAATGCTAATGCAAAAACGCTAAAAAATGCTGAAAAACTCACGTTTTTAACGTGACTTTACACACCTAACACTACCAGTGTTATTAGAACACCCCATGTGCATGGAGCCTAAAGGCTGTAATTTAAAAAAAATAACAAATATGTCATACTTACCTCCTCTGTGCAATAGTTTTGCACAGAGCAGCCCCGATCCTCATCTTTTTGGGTCCCCCGCTGGCAGTCCTTGCTCCTCCACCCTGCCGAGTACCTCCAATAACAAACCTCTTGCTATGGGGGCACTCAAGCAGGCTTAGTGGTGTGAACCTCCTGCGCTCACAATAATTTTAAATAATATTAATAATTAAATGTGAGAAGCTGCCAACATTAAATCATATATCTAATGATCTTTAAAACTAAAATGTGAAAAAAATGTGGCGCTAATCACTAGCAAATCAAAATGCAACAATATAAAAAATATATATATCCCCTCAATTATAAGTGAATATTCAATAACCTCGTGTCTATAAACACACAAAAACTCAGCCCTGAGGAAGTCACATGGTACTGTGACGCAACGCGTAGGCCCGACGTAGTGACGTATTTCCGGCGTGGCGGCCATCTTGGTACACCTTTTCTTATCCTGTACACCCATGCAGATAACATCCAAAAGCATGTGGTAGGAGCCTTGTTTTTCACTAATGTAAGTGCGCATTCTATTTTACCACACTCTGGCAATAAACATATTACGCTATGGGAGCTTTGTGTTTATGTTACATGTGAGTGGTTAGCGCAGTATGTGATCCTGCCTGGAGAAGGAGCTATTATTGGAGTCCTGATCCCTAGAGGGAGATCTGTATATATTGGGAGCAGTCATTTGGAGTGATATCAACATGGAGGATCTGTGAGAGGGATCCTATATAAAAACGTTTTGACTCGCAAGGGTCGAGTCTGGAAGGTGAGAGGCTCATTCAGCCGGTTATCGGATGATTTTCTATACAGCCACCAATTCACGTTTTGTTCACACGGATATCAGCACGAGTTATTTTGTTCACTGGAGTGTGATTATTGAAAGTTGGACTTTTAAAACGCATGAAAATTTATTATAGTGTGTATTTTTGCACTAATTTGAGTTCACTTTTGCACATGATTCTGTTTTTATTCACTTTATGAGTTTTGTGGTGTGTGTATATATACATATGTACATATATTAAGTGCATCTTATGTGTCTATATATGTTTGTTAAAACACGCACTAAGATTAGTCAATAGGATTGTTTTTTCACCATCACTATAGGAGTTTTTGTGTGTTTATAGACACGAGGTTATTGAATAGATATGTTTATTCACTTATAATTGAGGGGATATATATATTTTTTATATTGTTGCATTTTGATTTGCTAGTGATTAGCGCCACATTTTTTTCACATTTTACTCAAGCAGCCTTGCTCCTGTGAATGCAGCCAGGTTTTTTTTTTTTTTTTTACCTTAATGCATAGAATGCTTTAAGGTAAAAAACCTTCAGCCTTTAGAACCATCCTAAGCTTTTTGTTTTCCTGCATGATGGTGGTCAGGCAATTTGAGATAGATTCAGAGTGAAATAATGTCAAAAGCTCCTGCACATGGGTGTGGAAGGCTAGGAACAGAAATATTCGGTGGAACTCAGATGTGTGCCAAACTCCAACGGGTGGGCCAAGCCATGCAGCTCTCATACAAGACAGGGGGAGTCCAGATGCAACTGCAGAAGGAATAAAACAAGAGCGCACTGGCCTAGCGTATTATCCCAGATAATTGTTTATTAAAATGTGGATAAAATAATATACTCACAAACAAGTGGTGACAGATCACAAATAGATACAGTCACAAGATGCATTAATCCACAATGAGTCAAAGACCCTGACGTCAATGAAGTGCCATCTAGGGGTCAAATCCGGCTGACGTGTTTTGAGGGTAACCCTCTTCCTCCGAGCCCCTGGGCCAGTGCACTCTTGTTTTATTCCTTCTGCGGTTTGAGATAGATTCCCTGCTTTTCTAAGTTTAATCACATACAGCTATTTTCTTAGTCTAGTAATCAATCATTGACTGAAAGTTACATTAATAATTTTAGAGCATCTCAAGCAAAACAAGACTGATATTCAATGTAAGCAATAGAATAACATAGGTTCCCCAGGATTTGTTACAGCTTTGACAACTTGTTGCAGTTACTGCACTTTACTATTATTTAAAAACAAAAATGGTACATACTGGGATTTCCCTTTAATGGGGTGTCCACATGACCTGAAAAATGCATGAGCATCCTGGATATGACAATTTAAAGGAGTTGGGAAAAACAAAATCCTGATTGTTTCCATTATCTCTGCTCAAAAACACATAATCCTATAATGCTCAACTCCAGGCCACTGCAATACTGTCTCTGCACCCTCCACCTCTGGGTGTCGACTCTGTACAGGTCTGTGCCCACCAGCCAATAAACTCCAAAAATTTACATGCACTACAGGCCAGTATCCTCCAGAGGGAGCTCTTGCAGATGATGCAACTTTTTGAAACGATTCAGTGGGGGACATTGACATGCACTGCATGTATCTTTTTGGACTTTTTGACTTATCCAGGGATGAGGTGCTCTTTTGTTACCTGTTCTCATCCCTACTGCAGTCAAATCTTTGATTTAGGGTTAGGACATCTTTAAGTTGCCACTAAGACTGGGTTCGCACAGGAGCGGTGTGGGAAACTGCATGTGATTCGGATAGGAATCGCACCACATTCCCTGTTCGAATCGATTCTTTGCAGTATGATTTAAGCCTATTCGTTTTGTATGGGCTCACCATACCTGCACGAAAAAGATGCAGGCATCTTTTTTTTTTTTTTTTTTTTTTTTTTTTTGCCGGACCAAAATTGGATCGCATGGGTGTTCATCACACAGCTTTTTTAGAGCATATGAACTGCATATGAACCAAAGCTGATGAGATGCGATTGTATAACAGTTTGTGTCCTTTCAGGGCCGGTTCACACCATGCCCACATCTAAATTGCACAGGGTCACACTGTATGCCATTCACACTGCATGCAAAACACACTACATCTGCAACAGTTGTCAATAAACAGTTAACACCCCAAAATGCAGGTTGCAAACGTGGTTCATTTTCCGACACCAGATTGCATGATACTTTTGAAGTATGTATTTGGTTGTAGTGCATGCAGATGCAGCCATGGTATGTACCGGCCCTGACACCCATTGCTTGAAGATAAATGGGAACAAATAAACTGCTTAGCAACATTTTACACATTCTTCACTATAGCAGAAAGTGTTTTTATTACTGTCTTTATTCTTTGAATTTCCCCATACTTCCTGTTATGTTTGTTAATTATCAAATAATGAGGATGTGTGGAGATTTTTCTTTTTTTACTGTTCTGTCAAATACAGTATATAAGGAGGAATCTCCCAAGTGGGGATACGGGCAGCAATACATCCTTTACAAAGTTCTAACCCTTCCACACTCAATCTACAACAAAAAGAATAAGTTTTGACTGTAGTTTGGCTTTAATGAATTGATAGGCTGCATTGGCCTTCACCGTCACAACAGGTTACAGGTCCTCTTTATTCTTTAAAGCTGCTTAGTCCTGACATGTAAAATATTAGTCATACCATTTTCTCTGTGCAGACAGCTGAGATGTTTAGAGCTCAGCAGGGGTCTGAGAGTAATAATCCGGCAAAGATCTGCAAAGTCAGTCTAAGATAACATTTTCTTCCAGCTCTCACTACTCAAAAGTGAGTGTTGTAGGGTGGGGGTAGGATAGATATATATTCGGGTAAAATCAATGATATTATGGTTAAAAGCACAGCAATACCACACCTGTCAGACAAGCTGTAATTTTGAAGCATACCCATCTATTTGCTGTTTGATGGAAACCGGATAACACATTTCCCTATAAATCATTTCTGCCATCCCGAATAGGTGGTGACATTGGGAGCAGTGAGCTGTATGTGCGTGGAATGATCATCACATTGGCCTGTAATGCAGATTATACGGGGACATTAGCAGGTGTAGATGTGTGGGGGGATTACGCACAACGGCCATTTAAGTGATATCTGCAAACACAGCATGGATCACTTCTACAGTGCAATTCACTTTACATAAGGACATGGTCAGCCCAAGTTTATTTGTGGACTACGGAGATGTCCTAAAAGGGGTTTCTACATTGCCAGTTGATTCATACAATCTAAATAACTAAAGCATATCTAAAGCCAAAACTTGGTTTTGAACAGACATTGTGGTTATTATTGCTGCTCATGTGCCCACTTTGTGACATTAAAGTAATGGGAAATCTATCCCCAGCGGGAGCACAGCAGAAAACTGAATGGTCTTTACCCCTTTCAGGCTTAGTCCAAAACTTTACAATTGAATACACACTTTTGATCTTGCTTTGCAGCTTGTTTATGATGTGCTTCATGATATGTTGCTGTGGAAAAATAATGATTTTTTTTTTTTTGGTCGACGTGCAGTATGTCAGCATGTAGGTAGGTGCAGTTAGCTATTTTGCCACTAGGTGGCCCTTTACCAGAATAGTGTCTGGTTACAGCAGACAATGTCAGGTGCTACGCCCCTTTTTGGTAGAGTACTCCTGCAGTGATGTCAGGGGGGAGTCAGCACCCATATTTAAGGCAGGTAGGGAGGAGCATATTATTATTATTATTATACAGTATTTATATAGTGCCAAAAAGTTTGCTCAGCGCTGTACAATATAGTGGGGGACAGTACATGAGACAATACAGTAACAAAACAATACACGAGGGGTTCGAGGGCCCTGCTCTTTCGAGCTTACAATCTCGGAGGGTGGCGATAGTGGTACAGGAGGAAGTGGCTGTGGGGGATGGAGTGGTAGGAGGAGTGGAGGAGATCGGCTGTTAGGTGAGGGTGGGGTAGGCTTCCCTGAAGAGATGGGTTTTCAGGGTGCGCCTAAAGGTGAGGAGGGTAGGTGACAGTCTGATGGATTGGGGTAGTGAGTTCCAGAAGATGGGGGAAGTCCTGGAGAAGTCCTGCAGTTGAGCGTGGGAGGAGGAGACGAGGGAGCTAGAAAGTAGGAGGTCTTTTGAGGAGCGAAGAGTACGGGTTGGGTGGTATTTGGGTATCAGGTCGGTGAGGTAGTTTGGGGCAGTGTTATGAATGGCTTTGTACATCAATCTTAGTAGTTTGAATTTAATGCGTTGGACAATCGGAAGCCAATGCACACATGTGGGGCATGGGAGCCAAACACCCCACAACTATGTGGATGTAACCATTACACATAGGCCCTGCACAGGGCAGGAGGCTGGGAGGAGTGGGCCTCTACTCAGGGGGAGCCATCTGTAGTCTGTCTCTTCTGGAGGTAGGGGCTAGGGCAGATTGCAGAAGGCCATTTTAGGCCAGACTGTGAGATTCTTTTGTGAGGCTGCTTCCCTGGATGGTCCCCAGGAGAAATGTGTCTAGCGTAGAGGTGACTACAGAGAACACATTCCAGTGAGTACTGATGACCCTGGGAGGAAGAGAGACTGGGAGATGGCTGCTAGATGTGCTGCATGTGCTTTCACTATGGCAGATCATCCATTAAATTTGACACTGTCATGTCAAGTGACTCCAGATTGTATGTCATTGTGATGTGACTATACAGTATTGTCATTTCCAGAGTTCCGTCAGTAAAGTGCAATGAAACTACTTCTATGTGTGGACATTCCTTCTTTTGGCGATTTAAGCATCAATAGCCGGGAATGTCATGTGGAGGCCTCTTGCATGGAGTAGGGCACAAGATGTGGAGTGAGATTTGGCGATGTCACTATTGCGCTGCTCACTTTTTATCTTTCTGCACATAAAGCTGTACTTGAGGACCTGCATCTCTCAGCTTCTGCTTCATTTTGTGGATCTGTTTGGGCGTCCTCCTTTTCTCCTTCTACTCTTGATCATTATCCCACATGTCCTCAGACCACCAGCCATCAGGGGGCAGTTCTGACATGAGGAAGCAAGGCTCTGCTTCTTTACCATGATGGCCAACTCCATACAACAAGGCATGATAAACCAGCAATCCTAGTGATTGCTCCTTTTACCCTCTGATCTGTTTTTTTGGGGAGTTTTCTCCCAATATACGTGTATATTGGTTTACGTGAAAGTTATAGCGTCTACAAATGGCGGTGTGTGTGTGTGTGTGTGTGTGTATGTGTGTATATATATATATATATATATATATATATATATATATATATATATATACATTATAATATTTTTGTTTGTTTTATACTAGTAATGGCGGCGAGTGGCGACTTACAGCGGGACTGCAGCAGGCATTCTGAGACTGACACTGGCTGTGAACTGACTAAACGCCACTGACATCTCCGATGACACTAATACAGTGATCAGTGCTAATAAAAAGCACTGGCACTGTACTAATGACACTGGGCAGGAAGGGGTTAACATCTGGGACAATCAAAGGGTTAACTGTGTGGGTTTTGTGCTTACTGTGTGGTGTTTTACTAGGGGATGTGCTGCTTTCTATCTCACTGCTTTGCAGAGGCAGAAGCTACACACAAGAGAGCAGAGATTGAAGCTTAGGAGAAACAATGTGAGCATGCTTACAGCCATGGCAAGGTTAAAGGTTTTAGAACAAGCTGCTAACAAAAGTGAAGGTGGTAACAGCAGCAGACACTTGGTTGTGTTTGTATTTTTCTTAATCCTCACACACTCTCCCAAAACTTCAGCTTCAAGCCACAGCAGCTGTACATCTCATCAAGGCCAGTACACCGTACCTACCACCTCTCAAGCCAATCTGCCTACTCATCCCTCAGCCCACCAGGCCTTTGCACCACAGTAAACTGTATACACCAGCATACAGATAACACATCATACCAGTATACTGTGCCACAACTGCAACCCAATACTGCAATCAACTCAACTCAAAGTCCGTGTCAGGTATGAATGCCTTTGCACCGCCATACCTTTTTAAAGTGGTTCAATCTCAGCACACCAGACAATGTAATTAACCTTGTTCCACATCAAGCTATGCACCCAAAGTCTGATGACATGTCACTGTTTGTTAAATACATGCTTTGCAAAGTGCTCACCAGGACAGGTCTCTGACAAACCTGAAAACTACAGAAGATGGAGATCCACATTCAAAGCCACCATCAGTGAAATAGATATCACAACTACAGAGGAACTAGGTCTGCTTATCAGGTGGCTAGGTCTGATGAACAAATCAAAAGACTCAAAGCTGTTCACATTGACAACCTTGCCACAGGTCCTAAAGCTGCTTGAGACAGACTTGAACCTACCTTCATCAGTCCAGAAGCCTCAGTTACCTAGATACCGCTCATTGGGCTAACCCAATAGTCTCCAGGTTGCTCTATGGTATACAGGAAAAATGGGCATCACTTGGATCAAGGTACAAGGAAGAAAATAAAGTTTCCTTTTCTCAGTTTTCCTCCTGTTTATTAGGAGAATTGCAGATGCTAAGAATGATTTATGTTTCTCCTTTGGGAAATTCAGCCCCTCGGTCCACCTTCTCAAAGGCCTGCAAACACACATTCCACTTAGAGACCGCAAAGATCCAGTGCCTATGAAAAGGACTGATATTGTACTTGAAGCTACTTATAAGAATGAACAGAACAAGGGAAAAGAACACCCAAATTGCTAATGTCCCATACCTAACAAACCCCACCCGCTTAGGAAGTGAATCAGCTTCAGAAAGAATCCCTTGCAAGAACACAAACCGCTTTTAAATAAACTTGGGATTTCCTTCAAATACTGTGCAGTCTGCCCCTTCTCCTCTGACCTCTGACATCAACAAAGCATTTTCGTCCACACAACTGCCGCTCACTGGATACTTTCTCTTTTTGGGCATTCTCCGTAAACCCTAGAAATGGTTGTGCATGAAAATCCCAGTAGATCAGCAGTTTTTTTACATGCTCAGACCAGCTCGTCTGGCATCACAACCATGCCACGTTCAAAATCACTTAAATCCCCTTTCTTCCTCATTCTGATGCTTGGTTTAATCTTCAGCAAGTCGTCTTCACCAATGTTTAGATGCCTAAATGCATTGGGTTACTGCCCTGTAATTAGCTGATTAGCAATTTGTGTTACCAAGCAATTGAACAGGTGTACCTAATAAAGTGTAGAGAGTGTATCTCCTGCCAAACAGGTCATATCACTTGTTTCAAACAGTGCCCACATAACTACCATGTCAGAGAAAGACTTTGCAGTATAGGCACGAAACACTCGGAGCCAAAAAGCGCTCAGTTCACATCTGGAACATGCTTACAGGGGAGCAGAGCATAGGGCTTATATTTCCAGTATACTGCTGCTCTTTCACTGTCCAATCATAGGCTGACATAGTCTTCAGAGTCATTCAGGAATTGTTTGTGCTGTCTGACAGACATATGTGAAACAGAATATAGACTGGACAGAATTATACATTTTTTTGGAACAGGGGTAAGCAAATGTGGACCTCTCAGCTGTTGTGAAACTACTAATTCCATTATGCCTCTAAATCATGTTTGTGACTGTGCCTTCACAATGAGACTTGTAGTTCTGCAACAGTTGAAGGGCAGAAGTTGCCATCCCTGTTTTAGGAGCTGAAAAAATGATCAGATATGCATTTCAACTATATGTTTAGCTGTTTGCCTGGAGTTAAGGTCTAAAATGTAACAGAAATAAGCACTTCTGACATCCTCTGTAGCTGGCCGAAGTGCTGCTAGGAGGACGCCCATAAATGGTTAAGAAACATTTCCTAGAAAACTTTGCCAAGGGTACTCTTTAGGGCAGTGGTACCCAACTGACAACTGGACGATTGCCCACTCCTGCAATTTCTGATAGAATTAGCTGATGATCTTGTGTTTTTGGTACATTTAGAGCCAGTTTGGCACCCCTGTATTTTTTCTCCTAACTCAATCTGCTTTTTTCTCCTGCTTTCATGCTGTTCCACTTCTCACCCTCCATGGATTAACATATGCTTGCTATATATTTTTTTTTTTTAGTTACAGTGTTGTTAGAAAATATTTTTCTACTGTCTCAGTGCTTTTCTACCATACTTTTCCCCAGACCCATACTGTTATCTCCTGCCAGTCTCGAGTTTTAGTTTCTAGGCGGCAGTAGAATGCGTGTGAACACAGCTGGGTGGCTTTCTAAATGAGAACCCTGCTGCTAGAAAGAAGACCACCGTAATGTATAGAGGAAATGAAGGCTCACATCTCTGCTTCCAGCATTTAATTCTTATGGAAGTCACTGATAGGAAAGATAGGAAAGGTACAGGCAGTAGGGACTGCACCTTTCTGCTCATATCACAGATGAAAACCATTTTTCTTGGTATTTTAACTTAACCTGCCATATAATCATTTTCCATGGCTGATGTCCTAACAGTGTCAGATGTCAGACCATTTTCTTAAAAGAAAAAAAAAACTCTGTGGAAAATTTAAGTTTCATACCCAGCATTCCCCTATCATAAAATGATCATAATGTCTCCATTTTCTTTAAAAGTACCCATAGCTGTGTAAAATCAGATATCTGGCACTGCATTTTCATTTCATGTAGAAAGAAAGAAGAATGTCAACAAACATTTAGCATAGTAAAATTTGTATTGGCAGAATTTTCTAGGTCTCCAATTATAGTGTTAAGAATTCTGTCTGTTCTGTTCAACATATTAGCCAATGGGTTGATGGATGCTGGAGGTCATTCAACCCATAAGACTGGCAGCATTCTGTAGTATAAGTGGTATTGAAGAGAACAGCTCCATACTGAAATGACTATTGCAGGTAGAGCTATTTTTTATTTTTATACCCTTCTGGGCCTCACTTTTTCTTTAAAGGTGGAGTTGGGCTTTAAACCTGTAGTTCGCAAGATCTAGATCACCACAGTTGCCACTGTTTGTTCCAGAAGTGCCCATTTGACAGCATCTGCTCGTCTTTTGTTTAGGATGAAGAAATATCATCAGTCTTTCTTGGTGCACTTGCTGCTGTTCCTTGCCCACATGTCTACAATTTAGTTGTTACTGTAGAACAAGATAGAGTGTAACAGGAATCTGCTTTATGGCCTTGGTTGTGGAAATAAAGCATTTTCACGTTTTCTTCCAGCGCGTTTGCTCTCATCTTGAAAATGTGACCCTTGTTACAGCAATTCCTTCTCTTTCCTCGGGAACATTCTTCCCACGTGTGCCCTATGTTTAAGGTACTTACTTTTTTTTTTTCTTGGTCTAAGCGCTGTTTTTTTTTACGGAGAGGCTTTTGGGAATTAACCTTCTCTCTTTATCTGTGCACACAGAGCCAATGTATCAAAACAGATCTCCTCTTGCTCTTTATATATATTTTCCTCAACTATCGTAGCGATTACTTCATTGTGCATCAAGGTAAGCACAGCTAGAAGGAGAGCGGAAAGGTCCAGCTCGCTTAAAATCTTTGCAAGGAGTTCATACCAGACCAGACTGTCTGGCTTTTAAGTTGGAGCCTCTAAATTTAACCAAATCAAGCTTTTCTTAGCAATGCAGTGCTGTCAATTCTAATCAAAAGTTCAGTTGAAGTAATTCAAATCTAATTGATTATCATATGGCTGGACAAACCTTGGTTTCCCAGGCAGCTGAAAAAAGTCCCTTTGCTACCAGGTCATTCTGCCCATTGATGTTCCTAGGCCTATACACCTGGGTTTTGGGCCAGCAACATCATTATCATTTGTGGTATAGGGTTCATGGTTACTGTTGTGCCTTAAAGAAGAATCAAACTGTCCATAGCAAGTTCTAATGTTTTGATTCCTTCACATGTGCGTCTGAAGGATTTCCGAAACACGTCGAGCTGACATTTGAATAATGTTTGGAATCTATACATGTTGTGGAGAGTATTTTTGTTTTGTTTTTGTAGGTTCTAAATGGAATTTAATAAAGTTGTTTTGGTGATACTCAGTCTTTTTGTATATATGTCCAGATAAAGTCCTATGACTATAATATGATGTTACAGTATATATGATGTTTAGGGACATGGACCTATAGCACACAGTCTGAGCTTTTATTTGCATATAGGTTTACTTCAGACTCCAGCTTATGGATTCTTCTTAAAGATGTTGTACCTAAATCAATGGATACTAGTCAGTTATACACACAGCTGAGGGTAAATGTCTAATCATTCATTCGATATGTACATAATAGGACTGTATTATGTGTAAGTATGGGCTGCTCGGTGCTTGGAATGTACAAAAGTGTTGCCATGGCATGCAAATGGTGTGTCTGTGTGTGTAAAATATATATATACACACACACTATATTGGCAAAAGTACTGGAACGCCTGCCTTTACACGCACCTGAACTTTAATGGCATCCCAGTCTTAGTCCGTAGGGTTCAATATTGAGTTGGCCCACCCTTTGCAGCTACAACAGCTTCAACTCTTCTGGGAAGGCTGTCCACAAGGTTTAGGAGTGTGTCTATGGGAATGTTTGACCATTCTTCCAGAAGCGCATTTTTGAGGTCAGGCACTGACCTAGCAATCTCCGCTCTAATCACAAAGGTGTTCTATCGTGTTGAGGTCAGGACTCTGTGCAGGCCAGGCAAGTTCCTCCACCCCAAACTCACTCATCTGTGTCTTTATGGACCTTGCTTTGTGCACTGGTGTGCAGTCATGTTGGAACAGGAAGCGGCCATCCCCAAACTGTTCCCACAAAGTTGGGAGCATGAAATTGTCCAAAACGTCTTGGCATGCTGATGCCTTAAGAGTTCCCTTCACTGGAACTAAGGGGCCAAGTCCAACCCCTGAAAAACATCCCCACACCATAATCCCCCCTCCACCAAACATTACACTTGGCACAATGCAGTCAGGCAAGTACCATTCTCTGATGCTTTGCATTGCACTTGGATATGTAAGGCTTGGATGCAGTTGCTTGGCCATGGAAATCCATTCTATGAAGCTCCCTATGCACTGTTGTGCTAATCTGAAGGCCACACGAAGTTTGGAGGTCTTTAGCTATTGACTCTGCAGACAGTTGCGACTTCTGCACACTGTGTGCTTCAGCATGCGCTGACCTCGTTCTGTCATTTTACTTGGCCTACCACTTCATGGCTGAGTTGCAGTTGTTCCCAGTTGCTTCCATGTTATTATAATACCACTAACAGTTGATCGTGGAATATTTAGTAGCAAGGAAATTTCATCGATGGACTTATTGCACAGGTGGCAACCTATCATGGTACCACGCTTGAATTCACTGAGCTCCTGAGAGCAACCCAATCTTTCACAAATGTTTGTAGAAGCAGTCTGCATGCCTAGGTGCTTGATTTTATACATCTGTGGCCATGGAGGTGATTGTAACACCTGAATCCAATGATTTGGAGTAGTGTCACAATACTTTTGGCAATATAGTGTGTGTGTGTGTGTGTGTATATATGTATGTGTATATATGTATGTGCATATATATATATATATATATATATATATATACACAGTATAGTGAAGGAAATAAGCATTTGATCCGCTATCATTCAGCAGGATTTATTACATACATGTAAGAGAGATCATTATTGTAATATCTTAGAAATGTGAATTAAAGCTTTGCAAATAATTTTCAATTAGATATGTAAACATGGGCAGTCATGTATGCCCATCACATATGTAGGCTCAGTGTATTGCCTTGCAGTGTTACACAATTTGATTTCCATAATAATTTTTATTAAATGTAGTATATACAACAGTACAGGCATCATGACAAATTATGAAAAAGTAACAGAATACAAGAAAACCGGTATAGCACAAGCACAGAAATATCATACTGAAACAAAATAGAGTATCATTCCTTCCTAAGGCACCCTAACACCACCTACTGTATATACAGTGCCTCCTATACAAAGATCAGTGTTGTATTCATGCAGTTGTGGGAATGCCACACTGTATACAATAAACATTGAGCTCCTTTTGCACCCCTGGAGCTGTTTACACATATTGACAAAGCTTTTAAAGTGTCAGTTCGCTGTCAGTGCTTGTTCTCCACTGCAGAGAAGTCCCATTGTGGAAGCTTGAAATTGATAATGCTAAAATGTTCTTGACAACCGCTCATGATCGAGGCATGGCGGTAATGCACAATCTACAGGGAAGAGTCTGGAGGTGGGCTCGCCAAGAACATCTTCACTAAATGTACATTTAATTGGTAGAATTATCCAACTCTATTGGGCAACAGTGTAACAAAACAGTTTACCAGTATTTACAAAATGACTTTAGACTGTTAAGTTTTTAAATCAGAGCCAGAGCTGAAGTTTAAAAACAGATGAATGAACAGCTGGGACCAAGAAGGAAAAACAAACCAGTAATAATGCAAATGTTATGCCGAAAACATTTTATCTAGACTATTAGACTTTTATTGTTGTTTCACAGTTTTAGTAAATATATCCCATTGAGTCCTTCAGGAAAAAAAGACACCAGCAGCTGGTGGGGGGGGGGGGGTTAAGGTATATCAAGGTATATCTTCCTTCCCAGTAGCAGTGTCTGCTTATTAAAATTTCCCCACTACCCTGTCCTTAGCAGAATTTCACCCAAAATGGGAAGTTCAATTTGTGTGCCTCCTCTGCTGCCACATTTGACACTTTTTTTTGGAGGGGAGGAGGAAGCAAGTACCTGCTGTTGACACTCCCACTTCCGGTCCGATGTGACGCAGCAATCTGAGCCAGACGTTTGGTCCCCCTCCTTCCCCCGCAGCCTTCAGGGACACTTCACAAATTGCAGCACACTTTGCACATTTATGGTAGGAAACTGGCTATGAAGCTGCAAGACTTACTGAAGATGCTAATACCTGCACCCAAAGCTGGTTGAAGAATTGGCTTAGGTGAGGACATCGCTGAATCCCTGGACAGATAAGTGTCCTTTTAAAAAATTTGCTACAATTACTGTAGCTGCTGACTTTTTATATTTTTTTGGGGGGGAGCCTGGATCTCCTCCTAAAACTCTGCATAAAAGTACCTTTTGGGGGGAACAATACTGTAAATAAGATACTAACCTTTCCCAAATTTCCTCCCACAGCACATAGGAGATGGGTGATGCCATTCTGCTTCTGGCCAGATCTCCTAGAATACTGAACAGCCCAAATCTAATGAGAAGGGTATCCTGCACTGTGCTACAGCATTCCTAGGAATCTGCTCAGCTGGAGGATAACACCAACCCCTGCACTACAGAAGTCAGGGAAAGGATATTATCCTTATGCATAGTGTTTTAGAGAGAGAGAAATGGGGGGAGGACCTTGAATAAACAAACATTACCACTGAGGTTTAAGGTCTGAGCAGGCAGGAAGGGGTGGGCAAACTGCAGCACTATCTAGAACTGCTGAAGCTTCCAGATTGACTCGAAGGGTTTGGCAGACTGCTTCAGAAATGTGTTTTTTGTCAACATTATAACTCTAGGTCATCGTTTCCTAAAGCTGTCCTCTGCCCCATTAACAGTTCATGTTTTGTGGGTAACCACAGTGGTGGGTAAATCACATCACTCTTGGTTGGGAATTTAGGCAAGTGTTTTGGGTAGGACATCTGCTGTGTGTTGGAAAATATATCTCCCCTGTCAAAAGCGAACCTGTATTTTGCCCATGTGGTTGAGAGCTATGTCGCTTAAAACGTTTGTGGCAGCCCTACACTGTTTGCTAAAAAGTAACAGGAGGACTTAAGTACTTTTTCTTTTCTGAAGAAAAAACTGCTACAGGTTCTCTTTTAGTGTTGACCATATGCTAACATGTAGAAGACCCCTAGACGCTTTGTCATGTGATCTCTAAAGGGGAGAGTCAGTGTTGTTTACATTGGCTGATCGATACTTTTTAGAAGAGATTGGATGACCAAGAGCCTAGGGCATCAGCGAAAGGAGGGATTCTTGAGTATTTGTACTTTTCTGCCTCTTATAATGTTCTTTATCTTGATCTTTAATATAGTTTTATGCTGAAACCCAAACCTTGGGAATTACAAAAAAAAATACCCTTGTTTAGTGATTCTAGGGCAATACGGAATAAGGTAAAATACTTATTGACATCAATTACAATGTAGGGCAATAGCCTTGCATTGTACGTGAGGATTGTGAGACATCCCATAGGCTGGAACAGAGGAGAGCCCCAAAGCGAAGATAAGGAAAGGTATTTAGATTTATTCCTCATCCCTTTAGAGCTAATGCGTAGTTGACCCTTGCAGTACTGAAGGGGTTACCACTGCACAGGTAGTTTGTAATTCATTTGTGTATAGGTCTACTTTAAGCCACATACTGAGTAGGTGAAAGTTGGCTTGTTTCATTATGCATACAGTATATCTCACTACATATAAGACACAGGGACACAATTGTTAGATTTGGGAACCATTCATGAGCTGGGATAGTATAGATGTGTTTTTTTTTTATTTTTACCAAAGGATTCTTCTATACTATTTGCAGCCACTTGAGCTTTACTTTCATTATTCTCATCCCCATAAGGAACAAAAAATGATTTACTTGTATCCTTTCCGCATTGTACAGGCATGTGAGTATGATGGCCCTCGCATACAATTTTCATATAGTCAGCACCAAGGAAGAGAAAAAACAATAAGTTATAATCTTTTTCCTACCTAATCACAATATAAATATTTAATATGACTGGGAATCGGCCAGCATGGCAAAACTGTTTATGTCTCAGCCACAAAACTGTGGAATAAGCACTTTACAGCGTTTCACATTGTACACTGGGAAACTTCGTATTAAGAAATGTTTTTAGAGCATTAAAGTTTTAGTTTGCTTAATATGACGACATTAAAGAAAAACCCCATCCATGACACAAATCTCTAATTTGAATATTAAATTGTGTGTTCTTGGTATTACATAATTACTGTATATAGTAATTAAATTCAGCCTATTCATATTCTTATGCACAGTGGGTGGAAAAAAGCCTTCTTGAATTTGTACGTGGCAGCCAGATTAATGCCCTGGTTTCATCTTTGCACTTATGAATTCTAACTTCAAGCCAGTAAAAGCTATTTTTATGGGACCTGGAAAGAGGTATCAAATCTACATAAAAGTTTCACTATAGCCCTGTGGCATATATTAATCCATAACGTTATGCAGATGTTCAAGCAGCCCAAAAATGTTAGGGGGATATTGCCCTTCTAATTGCACCTCCTTTTGGTGCACCAACCCTGTTTGATAAATTTGGGCAAGTGAGTTGAAGTCACTTCACATTTGAGAAGTGTAGAGATTTGGGGAGTTCTTGCCAGCATTGAAGCACGATGGCCACAAAAAAATTTCACTCCTCTACCTTTGGGAACATCATCCAGCTAACAGAAGAGCCTCATTTCTGCTGTAAGTATAGATTCTGGTCCCCAGCGCACCCGGCGAATGCCATGATGAAGAAACACCAGCCACTCAGCTCTACAACCCAAACTGCGGGCACTGTGCATAGTGAGACCTCCTTCTCGGATGGCGTGCCTGAAGCACCATATGAACAAAAATAGTGCAGCGCTAAAAACGAATAAAGTATATATACATACTAGGTAGTGATATTATAAATGTATATCATGACGTAGATCAAAAATAAACTAATAGTTGGTTGAATAGTAATCTGCATAAAATTAAATCAATATGTATTATGCATAATGACAAAAAAAGTCCCATGAAAATATGCAGAATATGATGATAATAACTTAAGTTAAATCTCAGCAATAGAAGTATGTGAGCAGTTCCAAAATTCAGGTACACATCTTAATGGCCCCAGTGTGGAATAATAGTAATCCGGTGGTGTGCGATAAGTAGTAAGATTGCAAACTCACCAGAAGCGCAATCTTAATGCGCATTGATCATATAAATCAGCGTGAGGTTCTCCCCTCTCTTGGAGTACAGCCTGGTGCAGGAATCCCCTCCTCTGTTAGTCTGGACAATAATGATGTCAATCAGAGGTCCCCTTTAAGGGCTGTGCTGTGTAATGGTCTGGTCACAGATTGTTTCTCCAGCCCAGAGGAGGGAATCTATCTATACTTCTATTGCTGAGATTTAACTTCAATTATTATCATCATATTCTGCATATTTTCATGGGACTTTTTTTGTCATTATGCATAATACATATTGATTTAATTTTATGCAGATTACTATTCAACTAGATATTGGTTTATTTTTGATCTACGTTATAGTATACATTTATAATATCACTACCTAGTATGTATTGTGGGGATAGCTCAGGTGGGGGATCTCCTTCCCTGGGAAAAAAGGTAGACCGCACAGCAGGCTTTTGTCAAAATCTGACTGGTTGTCAGTTTTATTTAAAAAGGTTTGCAGAAAATATCAAAATAAACAAAACATCAAAATAAACCCTTGCCATCCAGGCACTAACTAAACAGAAGATGTTCCTCTCTCAGAGGTGAAGGGCTTCTCCCTGTCACCAAAAACAAAACAAACGCAACCTTTTTCTTGTAGGTATAGTACACACACACACACACACAGCTCTCTCAGAATACCTCTCTGAGTCCCAGGCCACAAGCAACTCCTTGCTCTAGCCCTGCCCTTTTTATACCACCTGTTGGTGGTCATCAGTGGAGCCCAAACTCTGGTCCGGACCCACCTGCTTAACTGTGGCCCCGAAAACCCGGAGTGGACTCCACCTAAACTGTCAGGTATGAGCATATGCGAGGTGACACATAGCGTCCCTCTATCACCTCGCCGTTCATCCTGTCACAGTATATATACTTTATTAGTTGTTAGTGCTGCACTATCTTTGTTGTTATTGTCTATTGAGAGGATTTGTGGTTCCTTTTGGTGCAATAGCTGCTATTTTAGTAAGCGCTCACTAAGTTTTCATGTTTTATTTGTGCCTGAAGCACTGGGCTTGATTATGGAGCTCTCCCAACATCTCCCAATGGAAGACCAAGACTTGCTCTGATGTGGATAGCGCTGCAGAGGTTTTATCCGAACCATAGTCCCTCTGGGATGCCAAGCTCTTTGCCAGATTCAAAATGCTGTTTCAACAGTAACTCCCCACAGCAAGCCTGAGGGTCCTCCACTGGACATTATCATTAAAGGATAAGTTCACCTTTTGACCAAAAATAATACAGATACTCCTCGCTTAACGACCTACCTGTTTATCGACCGCTCGCACTTACGACCATCTCTTCACCGTTACGACCGCTCACACTTACGACCATCTCACCGACGGTACGTGCTAAAACGTGGTTACGCGCTAAACGTGGTAGCGGACGTGGTAGCGGACGTGGTAGCGGTGGTAGCGGCCCTGCGTCTCAAAGTCATTCATGGCTGAAATTGTACACTATTCTGAGGTCCGGTACTGCTGGTTTCCTGGTCAGTATTCAGTACTGTAAATTACTGTATTTTTTTGCGATGCAAAGAAAAAAACTTTATAAACAGCTATACTGTACTGTACTGTATACAGTCCAGGATCTCTCTCAGGCCCACACAATACAGCACAGTAGTGTGACAATACTGTATACAGTACAGATATAGTACATTACAGTATGTACAGTACAGTGTAACTATTTATAAAGCTTTTTCTTCAAGCATACAAGTTGTGTGTGATCTGGGTGCCTTATTCTGTATTGTACTTTACCCCAGATGTCTCCAAAAAGGAAAAGCAAGGTTGCACCAGAAAATGCCAAGAAACAAAGGAAGGCTATTGATCATGAGAAGAAAATAAAGATCATAAAGGATTATGAAGGTGGCAAAAAAGTCCATGAGATAGCACATGACTTGCATCTGGCACATTCAACCATTTCAACAATCCTTAAGGATAAAGATAGAGTAAAAGAGGCAGTGAAAGCATCAACAGGCTTTAAAGCCATAATAACTAGACAGCGGAAAGGCCTAATTCATGATATGGAGAAGTTACTGGCTATCTGGTTTGATGACCAGATTCAAAAAAGAATGCCATTGAACCTTTCAATAATTCAAGCCAAGGCACTCAATATCTTTGAGACTTTGCAAGCACGCAGCGGTTCAACCGAAACCTTTACAGCAAGTAACGGATGGTTTCAACGGTTTTCTCGAAGATTCAAGCTGCATAATCGGAGTGTCAGTGGTGAGGCAGCAAGTGCAGATGTAGAAGCAGCAGAAAAAATTTGTTGACCAATTTGATAAAATCATAGAGCAAGGTGGCTACTGTCCAGAACAGATCTTCAATGTGGATGAAACTGGACTTTTTTGGAAGAAAATGCCTGAAAGATCCTATATACACAAAGAAGCTAAGACAATGCCTGGCTTTAAGGCATTTAAGGACAGGGTCACATTGTTGTTGGGAGGAAATGTTACCGGGTTTAAGTTGAAGCCTTTGCTTATCTATCGCTCTGAAAACCCACGTGCATTGAGCAGAGTTAGAAAGAACACACTGCCTGTTTACTACCGAGCAAATAACAAGGCATGGATGACTCAAGCTTTATTTGAGGATTGGTTCATCCACTGCTTCATACCCTCAGTGAAGCATTATTGTCAAGAAAAGGGCATTCCTTTTAAAATTATCCTCCTGCTTGATAATGCTCCAGGCCATCCCCAGTATCTTGATGACCTAAACACAGATGTAAAGATAGTATATCTACCTAAAAACACAACTTCAATCCTTCAGCCAATGGACCAGGGGGCCATAGCCACATTTAAAGCATACTATTTACGCACAACTTTTTCCAAAGCTGTAGCAGCAACAGAAAATGATGAAGTAACTCTCCGTGATTTCTGGAGATCTTACAACATTTTAGACTGCATAAACAACATTGAATCCGCTTGGAAGGGAGTGACAGAAAAGTGTATGCAAGGCATATGGAAAAAATGCCTAAAATGTTTTGTGAGCAATGTTACAGTTTTTGAGAAAGATGAACATGTTGATGCCATAAATAAAACAACTATGGAACTTGCTAAAGTGCTTAATTTAGAAGTTGAGGTGGAAGATATTGAGGAATTAGTGCAATACAGGGAGGGAGAGCTAACTACCGAAGATTTAATAGAGTTGGAAGCACAGCAGAACCTGGCGGAGGAGGAAGAAGAAAATGAAAACATGGAAGAAGTGCCAAAGAAGTTTACTGTGAAGGGATTAGCTGGTGTGTTCTCAAAAGTGAATGCAGCTATGTTCCAACTAGAGAGTATGGATCCGAATGTTGAACGATTCACAAAGGTGGAAAGACAAATAAGTCAAGTTTTACAGTGCTATCGTGAAATATATGAAGAAAAAAAGAAAATGACAAAGCAGACCACTCTAAGTGGATACTTTTGGAAAGTTACACCAAGCACTACCAATGCTTCAATTTCTACTCCATCGTCTCCCTTACCTGGGCCTTCAGCAGCTCCTGATAATAGCTCTGATGATGACGATTTTGAAGGATTCGTTGACTAAAATGATAGCCTGAATTTTTTTTTTTTGTTTGTTTTGTTTTTTTTGTTTACTGTGGAAGTTTTCAGTTTGATATTTCTTGTTATTTTACTTATTCAGAATACTGTATTGTATTGTCAAATACTATGCATATACTGTATTGTACTACTGTACTGTAATACATTCCAGTACTGTGTGTAAATTACACAACCTATGCAAATTAAAACAAGTGGAAGTTTTCAGTTTGATCTTTCTTGTTATTTTACTTATTCAGAATACTGTATTGTCAAATACTATGCATATATTGTACTACTGTATACAGTACATGCAGTTCCTCACTTAACGACCAATTCGCTTAACGACCAAGTCGTTGAAACGGAACTCGGTCGTTAAGCGAGGAGTACCTGTATATGCACATCTTTTTGCAGGTAAAAAAATGTGCATTTATTATTTTTGGTTGCAGGAGCCTGCAAAGCATTGCATCAGCAGATCTCTGGTGCCATGCAGGCCTCCTCCAGAACTGTCAGTATATCTGCTTGCCCGTAGGGGATGTACAGGCAAGCAGATATGCTGACCGGAAGATTCAAAGAACTTCCCTGACTCTCCACAGTGCCGTGGTAGTTCATTGAGAACTACAAACTGCCAGTCGCTAAGAACACTGTGAATGAATGACGTAGTCATGTGGTTGAAGCCCAGCATGGCCGTGCTGTTTCTAAAAAGTGACAGCTAGTACAGGGAACTTCTCCCCATACTTCTGTCAAAGGGAGGGGGCAACAGCAGGAAGCGGCTGCAGCATTGGGAACATGTTACATGTTCCACCCTAAAAATTAACTTATCCTTTAAATTCACATATTGCTTCAATAAGGGAATTCTGAGACAAACTGGACCTATCGTACCAACTATTCGCAGGCCTAGTCCGGATCACCATCTAGAAGCGTCAATGGCAACCCTATACTACAGCTCTTCTTGCCCCGGGGATCAAGTTGTATTGCTATGGCTATTTTATTGATTTTTATAGCATAAATATATGGGGTAAAATTTTAAGACCAAAAAAATAAAATTTGTACAGCGCTCAATCATAGATGTAAAAATATATAAATACATAACATATAAATACAGTAATTCTATAACCAGCTGCAAATGCACCGACATAGGAACCCTAAAACCTAGTAAAAGGCACACCCCTTTTGAGAACGTGCTCTTGCACAAAACGTGTCAAGGAGGAGCCCTAACGACATGACGTCACGCCGCCAGAGCCGCTCAGAGGTCCGGTGGCCATTTTGGAAAGTGGCTGATCAGCCACATATGTTTATACCTATCGTTTTACTTACATATTTTAACTTTTTGGAATGTTTTTTTACTGGATGATCATCATTACCTAAATAAAGGACTTATTTTTAAAAATACTACACTATAAGGTTTTTATATATCATTTGGCTCTGAGCTAATTGCTCACAGAGACCCCCAGAAGAAGTGTGGCTGCATGTGAAGCTGGTGTCCAGATGAGGGATCCTTGCTCCAGGCTGGCTGGCTGTTCCATTTTTAAAGGAGCCCCTACAGAGTCATATTGGTTTAATGCACATAATCTATGTGCATCTGGTGAGTGCACATTTCATATATTGCTGCACGGATTCTTATCACGAGGATTTCTTGATGGGAAGCACCTATGAAGTTTGAAAATTAAGCACTTTATTGCTGACCTGACCAAGTCAAGCCTGCACAACTTCTGAACACTTCTTACTCATTAGAATGTGCAATTATCACTTCTCATTTGTGCGCCTGATTAAGCACCATACCCACCTGGAAACTTGTATATACCTAATATATTGTTTTATATCATTTTATGATATATTAAGCTACTTTGCATATTTTAGCATGCACTTTTTTATATTGAAAAATTTTAATACCACATTCTGTTTTTGGAAGCCAGGCTTCCCCTATTCATATGCTAAGAAACTCGTTGGACTGGTTCATGGAGCTCATGCTACAGGAAATGATGTTAGCAGGAAGTAGGGGGAGGGAAAAAGGACTTGAACACAGCCATGTTCTAGACAGAAAATGATTGGTAGATTTTGCAGGACTTCAAGAAGTAAGGAGCAGTCTGGAGTGATCCTAAATAAACAGAAGAAGAATCCACCACCAGGAAGAATCAAGTTAAATAACTGTTTAGTGTATACCTTGCACATATTGTCCATGCGCATTCACTAGGAAGGTTAGATAGCTTGTTCATTTTGTAATACTCAGTACAGCAGCTTTGTTTACTAAAGCAAATTGATATACACTACAAAGGTTTTTATGCTTCCTTGCTTTTACCGCAAAGCTTAAAAGATAAAGCAAAACACAAGTATAAGTGAGAATTCCCTTTTTAAGTTCATTTTCGCCTATTGGGGCCAAACTTCACTCCTGAGGAGGCCAAGGTTAAGCTAGGAGCTTTGACAATCCTGCCTGCAGCTGACCCCACCTGCACTCCAACCAAGTCCTCTGCTTCCCATTCATCCTTTACTTGTCAAGTCTGTCATGGGAGAATGTAGAAAGCCACAAATGCACTCTCCTCCATACACCCTCAATGTTCATATCTCTTGCATTCTGACCCTGAATGAACTGTGTGTTGGTTAAGATCTCTTTTATCTCTTAGGCCTTCATGCCTCCTTTCTGAAGCCTCGTCATCTCTTCAGGAGATGTTTGCTCATCTTCGACTTGGGACATTTTCATTGAATACCTGGTTGAGGTCCCTGAGCTTTTGTTTTGTTATCTTTTTCTTTTTTCTGTGGGCCACCTCCTGTTCTTAGTTTACAGTTATTGACATAAATACTGAACTTTAGTTGATTTACTCAATTTTACTTTTGCAGTGTATGGGGCCCTGGGTGGGGCGTGTTCTCTTGTCGAGGTGGCCTAGTGTGGCCCCCTAGGGGGTGCACCCAGGACTCCTTGGAAATATTCTCAGCACTTGATGCCCTACCTCCAAAGGTCATCAAGTGCCTGGTCACCCCATGTGGCCTTTTCGACAGGCTCTTGTCTCTAGTTTATTGGTCATTGTGCTTGTTTCTTCTTTTAGTATCCTGGTGGGTGGCTTGCACAAACCCCCATCCCCTTTTTACAAAGTTGGAAATTCCCAACTTTTCCCTGGATAGGACGGGGTAATGCCTTAAAAATGACCATCCTCCCAAAAGTCCTGTACTGTTTTCAGGCTCTACCTGTCTAAGTCCGTGTTTTTTTTTTTAGAAGCGCAGATGACCCTTTATGCCCATTGGAAACAGGGTGGATTAGATGTCCCCAATCTTGACCTATATTACAAGGCAGCAAAGATATACCAGGTTTCTCCTCTTTATGCCATGGTGGATGTTCGTTTGTGGGTGTTCATGGAAATGCTTACTTGTGGCTCTGTCCCCTAAACAGCTTTGCTGTGGTTCCCCCACAATGCATGTCCACCTCTTTGAGCCCCTTAATGACCCACAGTTTGAAGCTATAGGACTTGGTTCACTTCTTGAGTAACTTTATGTCCCCGTTTCGACATCTGCTACTCATCCTTCATACTCCTCTCTTTCCCTCAGACCTTGCAGGGTCCTTTAGATGGTGGTCATCACATGGATTCCCCCACATCTGACATTTCTTGACTTCACAGTCCCTCCTCACCTGGTTTTCCCTGAGGAACCATCATCAAGCACCAAACTTTGAATTCTCCCGCTGTTTTCAGGTATGCAGTTGGGCAATGTCATTATGGAAACTGGGCTCCTTGCCATACACAACAATTTCCTTTGAGCACATCTGCCTCCGTTCCCCAGGTGTCCCCAAACATGTTTCTCCTATATAATCCTGTCTCAATACGAGGGGCTCACCCACTTCTCTATCTTATCTGGCCCAATGGAAGCAGGACTTAATCACTCCTATGAATTCAGAAAACTGGAACTAGGCCTTGGTAAGAAAAGTCAAATGTTCCTTCAACACGTCAATCTTGGAGATCCCCCTACAAGGTCCTTTTCAGATGGTATTGCGTTCCTGCCTGAATCACCCATTCAAATCCTTAAATTGATACTAAACCTAAAAACATTTTTTACCTCTAATGCATTGCTTGCTTTAAGGTAAAAAAACTTTTTTGGTTACCCTGTGCCCCCCCCTACTTGTGTGAAGGGGAAGTGAATGGAGGCACACAAGTTGGGAGCGAGCACACAGCGCATGTCCCCTAGCAAACGGCCTGCTATGGGGACACACAAATAAGAGGAGGAGCCAGGATCGTCGGTGGGGGACCCATAAAAAGGAGGATCAAGGCCATTCTGTGCGATACCCTTGTACAGAGCAGGTGAGTATAACATGTTTGTTATTTTAATTTTAAAAAGAAATTTACCTTTTTAGTAACACTTTAATTATACTGATAGGTGTTTCAGAGATTGTGGTCAACATGGGGATATATTTCATCCTATTAATGTTACATCTGGTGGTCCTGCCCAAGGTTACTCAGGGTCTGGTCCAAAGTATTTGACTTTTTCCAATCCCTATTCCATCTTTCAATTAATTCCAAGAGATGCCCATATAGCTCTCCCCTATCAACTGATCATTGGTCTTCACAAATGCCAGCAGATATTGGCCATACCCACATATCTCATTGAAGCTAAACAATTGCTTGCCAGACCCTTGTAGAAACCCTCATTTCCCATTCAGGCAATAAGAGAATGCATGAATGTGATGCTGACCAATGAAAAATCATCCAGTATCCTTAACGACACACAATTCAAATTTCATACAGCTTGGACCCTTGGATAAATTATGCATTGCTAACCTTACATCCCTCTAGTATGGGAACCTTATAATTCTTCTGTCATTTTTCCTTTGGCTGTCACACGACCCAAGTCAGTGGGGTATACCCACATCCATTCCCTTTGCCCCACATTTTCCCTTATCTTCTGCTTCTCCTGTTGATTGGTTTAGTTATTTAGTTTTGCCAGGATAGGCGACCAGTGCAACTCAGCTCAAAATAGTTGACTGTGTCGGTAAGCCTCTATTTCCCAAAGTGGTTCTTGGCATATAGATGGTAAACAAGAGCATTACCTGGTTTTTATTGTACAAACTAGTCTTACCTCGTATATACTGTGCTTTGTGTACTCTTGTGTTCATGTTTTGGCTATCGCATGGGCATTCTGTGTGTGTGTGTGTGTTACTTTCTAACCCCAACAAAAAATTTAAAACAGAAAACATGGATTCAAGCAGTGGATATCCACTTTATTCAGCCTTCTAATTGGTACAAGGTTGGTAAAGGTTTGTTGACCCATTTCATTGGCCCTCTTCTCCTAGGCTTCTAGCTTTGCAGAAAATGAAGCTGTTCTAACAAATTAGTATAGGAGACAGCCAGCTGGGCAAGATTAATGTTGGCATTCAACTGAGAGATTTGTCTCAAGGGTAAGTTTACATGCAAACGTTTTTTTTTTTTTCAACATGCGGTACCGCTAGACCAATTGTGCACGTGTCAAAATGGAGTGCCCAGCACATTTGTTGCTATAGAACACTCCCTTTCTGCATGGGCAGAAGAGAGGACTAAGCCACTTAAGTCGACAGATGAAAGCTCCAGCTAAAGCTTTTATTATGCCAAGGATTGCAAAAAAGAAAAAATGACAGTATAAAAATGTAGGAAAGTGAAAGCCAAAACATAGACCACAATTGTATTGTCATAGTTGCAGCATTGTGAAAAGAGATTTGTGCATTTCAGTCAAGTTCCGAGTAGGATCTCCTTTACTGCTATGCTAACATACCATTGTTTTGTGGTATTGGCTACAGAGCTGAAGGCACTTGTTCTTATACTACACTAACTGGGTTATATTGTACAAGTATTAAATTACATTGACTACCATAACACTCAATAATCTGTAATATGTCGCATACTTGACCAGACCCCAGGCTGTCAGTGTCAATCAGGTACTAAATCGAGTTATGAGAGCCCCAGCAACAAGGAGTCGGAGTGTTAAAATATACAGCGCTCTTTTTTTCAATACTGGCTGGGCTGTCACAATTCTTTATGTCACAGATATGGGGAATTCAATAAAGTGAATGTGGTGGAGAGCAGCGTCTCCATACAAAAGCTAACCAAGACTTTATATCACTGTGCAGCTATTTAACCCCTCTATGATGCTAGCTGCCATTTCTAGGACTGGACGGCTGCATAATTGGAATTAAACAGAATGTTGCCTTATAGGGTCAATTCATAATGCGGTATGTGCAGTTAGCGCACCTAAGAGCACATGTATTGAAATGCGTTTGCACTGTGTTTTTAAATGTGCTGAAATTTTTTTCTTTCATTAGGCTCCATTTGTAAAGAAAACTTTTTAACTGAATGTTTTGACTCCTGTGTTTATGCATGTTGCAATGCACTTAGTATGAATTTACAAGCAATGTGACAAAAAAAAAGTAGTAGGACATGTTCTACTTTTTTTCTTCAATGCAAAGTAGCAAGCATCAGTGCAACACACTGAGGTGAACTGCTGCTTTCAAAATACATGTACGTATATTGCTTTCAAAATGTTAATGTTCCAGCATGCATTGATCAACGCATGCCAGTGCATCTGGTGTGAATGGATCCTTAAATGATGGAAATCCAGAGGTTCAGCTAGCTGCTGGTAATCCAATTCTCTGTCAGCAGTCTACAGTATCTGCTGTATTACTAGAAGTCTGACAGTCCCTATTCATATCTCTGTCTTCCTATACACTGCTTAAAGTGGTTCTAAAGGCAAAAGGTTTTTTACTTTCATGCATTCTATGCATAAAGGTAAAAAACCTTGGTGCAGCTCCCCCAATACTTACCTGAGCCCCATCTTAACCCAGTGATGTGCATGAGAACCTCGCCTCTTCCGGGTCTCTCTCACCTCATTGGCTCACACAGCAGTCGGAGCCATTGGCTGCTGCTGCCATGGGCATAGCATCAGTGATCACAGTTTCGACCCCGGGGGGCCCGTGTAGCTCCGCTGTCATAATAGCATGGTGCATTTCTCCCCCACAAAATCCCAGAGTACAGCTCTGTTCCACCTTGTGTCCCACAGCCAGCTCTGTAGCCAGTACCCAGTATTAGTGGTTGGTTGCTAGGGCCAACTGGCATCTAGCAACCAGCCATGTGGTTGCAAGCATTCAGTGGAGGAGAACTCCACTAACCACATTGCTCTTGGAGTATCCTGGTGCACGGTGGGAGTATATTGGCGTGCAGTGGAAATGGCAGGTGGTAGTGGGGGGCCTCAGGTAAACTTTTGCATTAGGGCCCACAAACATCAAGCTACGCCTCTGACTGCTGCTGTCAATCACAGTCAGTGAGACAATGCGGAGAGAGTAGGGGTGAGGCTGAGCCACGGTCTGAGTGTGGACAATGCAAGCCTGCTCTAGTGCCTCCATAGGAAGAGGCTTGCTAATGGGGGCACTCGGCTTGGGAGGGAGGAGCCAGCGGGGAACCCAAAAACAAGAGGTTATCATCTCCACACAGTCCTTCTCAAGCATTATGTGACTGGAGTATTTATTAGGTACTTTAACTTTCATGGTAAATCCTTAAAGCCCAACTTCACCCCAAACATTATGTTTTGGATATAATAGGTCATAGTTAGAAGTTTTTAGGGGTGTTATTGGGGGAAGATAGCCCCTCACTGTATGTCAGGACAAAAAGCATTGGGAAATCTTTTCAAGAGGAACACCTTCCCTGCTTTAGCAAAAACCCATGGTTTTTAGAGTAGGGAAGGGTGAGAATTTTTTGACGATATGTTATTGTTGTCCATGCCTCTTGTCCCTGTGATGACCACACTCTCCATTTCTTAAAGGGACATCACATGAACAGATCATGAGGGAAAATCTCCCTAGTGAGGTTGCAGGTAGAAAAAAGAAAATGTGACAAATATTTTACCTTTTTACATTTTTTTTTTTTTTTATCCCAAACGAAAAAAAAATGTTGGCTAGAATTAGACTGTTATCAGCCTCTTTACCTTCCCAAATGAACTTTGTATATAAACATAAACCTGGCAACCGGAGTTTTGGGAATTTTTGTATTCTGCAGGGTTGTGTTGTCCTGTAAAATCAATGCACCTACAGCAGGAAATAATGGGTGTCTCTAGGACGACTGCTATGCTCTATGGCCAGGTCTGGCATATATGCATCAATTTTACAGGACCCTGCAGTGTCAGAGAATGTACATACTTCTCAGCCACAGTCAAACCAGGCAACGGGAAGATTTGTATGAGTCTGTATTGAAGAATATTTAGGGAGGAAATGGAAAAGGGACTGCTTATGGCACTTGGTATGAAAATGAACTTGACCTTCAAGCATTAGCAGGGATACTTACAATAAATAAACTAGGTTTTCCTGCTTGTGTACTTTTTTTTTTTTTTTTTCCTTTTCCTTGCAACCCAGTTTTTCTTTTTTTTTCCCTAGCACCACAACTCAAAAGCGTCAATGGTCAGCTTTCAGCCTCTCTGACAGTTAAACTCTCAAAACAATATAAGTGCGTTGTAACATTTTGTACAGATGCAATAACTATCAAGCTTAAGACCCAATAGTGTATAATTAAAAGTCCTATTAAAGATTCATAGTTAATAATTTAGCAATATTAAGCTTGCATTATTATTTTAACAAACAAAGCATTATCGATTGAGTAATTAAGAATGGGAAAAGACTTCTATTGCAAACAATGATTGTATTCTCAGTCCAGTATAAAATTATTACATGTAACAATTATATTTGGTATCTGAATTTCATAACGTTTAGTTTACATGCCTTTATTTATACTCCAATTAGCCATAACAATATGACTACCCACCATAACCCATTAAGGGATGGTATACACTAGACCTCTGAAGGTATGCTTTGGTATCTGGCACAGCAATGGGCAAACTACGGCCCACGGGCCGTATACGGCCCGGCGGACCTTTTAATCCGGCCCGCGGAGAACGTGAGGGGAGCTAGGCTCCTCTCACAGTCCGCCCTGAAGACCGGTGTAGCATGAAAATCTGTCTCCTATGAGGATCTGTCCCCCTCGACGTATCTGCGCATGTGCCGGAGATCGCCGATCGGCTGCTAATGCCTGAAACTGGCACATGCGCAGATACGTCGAGGGGGACAGATCCTCGTAGGAGACAGATTTTCATGCTACACCGGAACGGCGCGGGAACACGGCGAGAGGAACGCGCGGAGCAAAGGTAAGTGAATTGACACAGGGGGGACTTGGGGACTTAATATGGGGAATGAATTACTATATGGGGGATGAATTACTATATGGGGGATGAATTACTATATGGGGGATTAATTACTATGCTTACTATGGGGGAATATTACTATACTTACTATGGATGACACATACACATCATTCATCTACTCTTGGTCCGGCCCCCGGGTCCAATATATGAACCCATTGCGGCCCTCAAGTCAAAAAGTTTGCCCACCCCTGATCTGGCACCAAGTCACCGATCCTTTAAGTCCTGTAAGTTGTAAGGTGGAGCCTCCATGGATCGGACTTGTTTTATCCAGTATATTCCACAGATGCTCAATTGGATTGAAACCATGAAAATTTGGAAGCCAAGTCAACTCCTCAAACTCGTTGTGTTCCTCAAACCATACTTGAATTCATTAGACCGGGCCACCTTCTTCCATTCCTCCATCATCCAGTTCTGATGCTGACATGCCCATTGTATGCTCTTTTGGCTGTGGGCATGGGTCAGAATGGCCAACCTGACCAGTCAGCAGCTACACAGCCCCATATACAACAATCTGTGAGGCACTTTGTGTCCTGACGCCTTTCTGTTGGAATCAGGGTTAACGTTTTCAACAATTTCAGCTACAGGAGCTTTTCTGTTAGATCGAACTACACACTGTTCAAACAGCTGAAGCCTGACCCACAGCTGTTTGACGCACACACCGCCGGCACCACGAGGGGCCCGGCGGTAACTTCATATAGGGTCAGTATTTTTATTTTCTCCATAGCTTGTATTTACTGTCTGTGTGTGGGAATAAATGTACCCGTAAGACATATTGCACTATTGGCCTCCTTTGCTTTTTTCTGAGCTCCTGTGGGAGCCAGGTGTCTTGGAGAGTGGTGATCATTAAAGGAGAAGGCTGATTGCAAGGTGTTGGACAAAGAAGGGGACCTGACCAGATCTGACCAGACCCTGGATGAGGGATTGGAGATCTTTTGTGTTAGAGAAAAGCGCATAAAGGTTGCGCATTTGGTGAGTGCGTAATTTGTACCCCCATTGTTTCACCGTGTACACAGTCGGTGTTGTCTGGAAAGCATTAGATTGTTTGAGAATTTATCCACATCCTCACATTGAACTTTCTTTTGGATGTAACAATCCTTTCCTCACGTTCTACCAGACACAACGTAGTGGCTTATACCTGTATGCACTATGTCACTTTGAACTTTTATATGAGTTTGCATATGTAATATGTATTTTCATCTACTTGTATATTAGCGCTGCACCTTTTTTATATATTGTCTGTTGGGAGGTCTTATATGGTGCCTTTGGTGTACAGCTGCTGTTGTTTTGGAAGGCGCTCGCTTATTTATACGTTTTAAGTTTGATATTGAAAATATGACTGATCATGCCAAAAAATGCTCTTTTATTGAAGGATGATGATCATGTGTAGCCATTTATTATCAAATAGTTGTTTGGCTCCTTTTTAAATCATAATAACAGAAATCACCCAAATGGCCATGACCAAAAGTTACCATACCCTGGAATGTTTGGCCTTGGTACAGACACACAAGGTAACACACACGGGTTAAAATTCCAATTAGAGGTTAATGTCCTACATCTGTGGCTTTTTAAATTGCAATTAGTGTCAGTTTATAAATAGTCAATGAGTTTGTTAGCTCTTACGTGGAAGCACTGACTAGGCTAGATACTGAGCCATGGGGATCAGAAAAGAACTGTCAAAAGTCCTGCGTAACAAGGTAATGGAACATTATAAAGATGGAAAAGGACATAAAAAGATGTCCAAGCCTTGAATATGCCAATCAGTACTGTTAAATCACCTATTAAGAAGTGGAAAGTTCGGGGATTTCTTGATACCAAGCCAAGGTCAGGTAGACCAAGAAATATTGCAGCCATAACTGACAGAAGAATTGTCCGGGATTCAAAGAAAAACCCACAGGCAACCTCAAAAGAAAAACAGGCTGCTCTGGAAAAAGATAGTGTGGTTGTTTTAAGGAGTACAATACAGTGATACTTGAACAAAAATTAGCTGTTTGGTCGAGCTGCCAGAAATAAGTTTTTACTGCACCAATTTTACAGTGTAATTTATTACTATTTTATATAAGCCCTGTTTTGGTATGTATATTATGGTTATTTGAAATACTGTTCCAGTGTCCATGCTTCTAGCATATCTAAAAGTAGTTGGTCACATTTAGCTGGGCTTGTAATGTACAGTCGAAGACATTTTGTATCTTTATCCAAGTCACTTCAGTTCAAATGTGGAAAATAAATGTTAGAGCATTTCCTGACACTGTGTAGAACTGAAGATGTGGCTTGTACAAGCTATGAAACGTCTTCAACATTACAGAACAGGTCCAGGTAAATGTGACTCATGCTAGATACAGTATATCATGACCTGGATAAATGTGAACCTTCACAGTCATACAGTTAGGTCTATATGTATTTGGACACAGGTACAATTTTCATACTTTTGGCTCTGTATACCACCAAAATAAATTAAAATGAAACTATCCAAATGAATTTGAAGTGCAGACTTTCAACTTTAAGTCAAGGGGTTGAACATAAATATCAAGTACAAATTTTAGGAACTGTAACCATGTTTATACACAGTCCCTCTATTTTTAGGGACTCAAATGTAATTGGACAAATGAATATAATCATGAATAAAATGTAAATTTTTAATATTTTGTTAAGAATCCTTTACTGCCAATGACTGCCTGAAGTCTGGAACCCATGGACATTACCAAAGACTGGGTTTCCTCCTTTCTGATGCTTTGCCAGTCTCTAACTGCAGCTGTCTTCAGTTGTTCTTTGTTTGTGGGTCTTTCTGCCTTTAGTTTTGCCTTCAACAAGTGAAATGCATGCTCAATTGGGTTGAAATCAGGTGATTGACTCGGCCATTGCAGAGTATTCCACTTCTTTTCCTTCAAAAGCTTCTAAGTTGCTTTCACAGTGTGTTTTAGATAATTGTCCATCTGTACTGTGAAGTGCCATCCAATAAACTTTGCTGCATTTGGCTGAATGTGGGCTGACAGTATATCTATAAACACTGCAGAATTAATTTGTCACATCATCAATAAACACCAATGACCCAGTGCCACTGGAAGCCATGCCTGCCCATGTCATCACACTGCCTTCACCATGTTTTACAGATGATGTTGTGTGCTTTGGATCATGAGCTGTTCCAAGCCTTCCCCGCAGTTTTTTTTTCTTCCCATCATTCTACAGATTAATCTTAGTTTCATCCATCCAAAGAATACTTTTCCAGAACTGGTCTGGCATTTTTAGATGTTTTTTGGCAAAGTCTAATCTGGCTTTTCTGTTCTTCATGCTTATGAATGGTTTGCACCTTGTGGTGAACCCTCTGTATTTGCTCTCGTGAAGTCTTCTCTTGATTGTAGACTTTGACAATGATACGCCCACCTCCTGGAGAGTGTCCTTTACTTGTCTAGATGTTGTGAATGGGTTTTTCTTTACCGTAGAGAGAATCCTGCGATCATCCACCACTGTTGTCTTCCGTGGACGTCCATGCCTTTTTATGTTGTTGAGCTCACCAGTGCTTTCTTCTCTCCTCAGAATGTACCACAGTATTGATTTGGCCACTCCTAATGTTGCTGCTATCTCTCTGATGGATTTGGTTCATTGTTGAAGCCTTACAATGGACTGTTTTTATTTGCATGGACAGCTCTTTTGAACACATGATGTAGGTTCACAGCAATAGGTTCCAAATACAAACACCACACTTAGAATCCACTCCAGACCTTTTATCTGCTTAATTGATGAAGACATAACAAAGGAGTACCCCACACCTGGCCATGAAACCGCTTTTGATTCAATTGTCCAATTACTTTTGATAACTTGAAAAAGGAGGGATGGCTTCTCTTAAGGGCTGTAATTCCTAAACCCTTCCTCCAATTTGGATGTACATACCCTCAAATTAAACCTGAGAGTGCGCACTTTCAGCACATATCCATTATATAACTATAGCTTGAATATGTTTTGGTAAATACCTGAAAAAAAACTAAAATTGTGCCTGTGTCCAAATATATATGGACCTTACTGTATATGCCTCCTAAGATTATTTCTCATTTTTTAGAGCATCTAACAGATTTAATAATTCCCTCCCCCCCTTTTGATATGAAACAACAGCTGAATTACAGTGTCCGTAAACAATATCCTTTTTCTCCAAATTAATCATTACACTTCCACTACTTAAAGCAGAGTTCCAGCCCCCCTCCCAAAAATTAAAAGTCAGCAGCTACAAATACTGTAGCTGCTAACATTTAATAATAGGGCACTTACCTATCCAGAGATCCATTGCTGTGCTCACCCACAGCCAATTCTTCAATCGACTATCAGGTGGTGGACTGTGGCGCTGTCATCTTGACTAAGCCTTGTGGCTTCACAGCCGGTCTCCTACTGCGCATGTGCGAAGCATGCTGCACTTTATGAAAGGGCCGCAGTCTTCTGGGACCTGTGAAGTATCCCAGAGGGCTGCAGGGGGAAGGAGGGGGCCAAACCTCTGGCTCAGTTCGCCGCAGCAAATTGATCAGGATGCGGGAGCCTGTGAAAACAAAGTACCCCCCCCCCCCAAAAAGGTGCCAAATGTGGCAGCAGAGGGGGGAGGAAGATAAGTGAAGCTTCCACTTTTGGGCGGAACTCTGCTTTAATGGCCCTGTAATCTTTTTCAGTCATTTTTGTTTTCTGAGGCCTGGTTCACACCTATGCTTTTTTCAGTACGTTTTGCAGGAGCACACTACAGTCCATTTAACATGGTTTCCTATGGGACATGTTCACATCTATGCATTTTCAGCCACTGAATTTTTGGAAAGGGTCAGGGACTTTTTTTTCCGCAGCAGATTGCAACACACATGGGTGTGAACCAGGCATTACTCTGTTTTCTGCTGTCTTGTAATGTCCTCCATAAACTCCCAAACCTGTCCTTTTTCTCTTTCTCTGTTTGAAAGGAATGAGCAGTGAGTGCCATCATGTGCGGTAATGTGGACACACTACAAATTCCATAGTCCTTAATCCCTAGTCCATCTTAAGAGCAAGAATAAGAGGGTGGCTACGTTCTTATATACAGTAAGACCATGGAGAATGGACATAACCACCCTCTAACGGGAAGTCAGATCAGAGCAACAAAAAAAAAGGAATTTAGTGGAGTCTAAGAGCAACAGAGTGCACTTTCTTTCTTTTTTTTATTTATTTATTTAGTTAGTTAAAACAGAACTAAAGGGAATGAGACTCACCTTTTCACATTTTCATTGGCCAGTGTGGGATGACGTCACCTCTACACATGCGCAGGAGCTAGTAATTCTGGTATACGTGGATTAGGCTATCTTCTGTAAGTGAAGCTGCACATGCGCAGCTCAGTTTACATGCTGAGAATCGCTGTGAGCAAATGGGTGAGTGTACTATATTACGGAAGAGTCATTGCATGTCTCTTCTGCAACAAAAAGCCTTTCTCCTCACAAAAAGCCTGTCTCCTTTGTTTAAGCATATATTCTTGCAGCAGAACTACAGTTATTTAGTTAGTGTCACTAAATTTGTTTCAGCATGATGGCCATCCTCCTGAACTACCTTCTCCAATGCATTTTTTGCACTCCCCTCCCAAACTAGAAAACACTGCAGAACCGCGTACTCCCCAAGACTGGTGACCAACAGCAGCCACTAAATATGCCCATGTGAAGACCATGTCTATATGCAAGTACCATTTCATCCACACTGTTCGGTGAAGTATTCCCCATGCATTAGGTTTAAAAAAATATGCTCTCTGGGTCTGTTATCCTGTAACTTATTTTCTAACAGCAGTCACTGATAAAGGATGAGCGCTGTACTACCTTCAACACAGATAGTCACTAGAGGCAGTATTTACACATCTGGTCTCCCGAAACATGTCAGCTGGTATAATGACAATTATCCGAACCAGAAGAGTTCCATCATTTGGTAGACGTTTGGTTCCTTGGTTTATGTACAATGCTGTTACCACTTTTGCTCTTCTGAGTATGTACCCTATTTTTTCCTTGAATAAAGTGCTGGAGATAATGCACTAGGCGCTTGTACCCTGTGTTTTATTTTATTTACATATATGTGCATAAAGTAAGATGATGAAAATCTGACTGTCCAAAAGTAATCTGTGAACAAAAAAATGCTCTCAGAAAAAAACTGCATAATTCAAAAAATGCTTGCTGAAAAAAATACAAAGATTCCCTTTTTATATACCAAAAGACTATTTGTTTTGAAATAACATTGAGGCACTTCACCTAGAAAGCATCCATTTGATCAATAGATCCTACCATTTCTTAGCTCAAGAGCGACTACACAGTTGCGTCTGTATACCTCCTACACTGAGCCACAAACAGGCATCTACATTTAATTAGTTATCTTTCTGAACATGACATTATTAGATAATTAGGTAAACATAGCAAAGGAGATGAAGTAATAAGATTGACCTGTTTAATTAACAGGCAGAGTTTAGTTGCAATAGAAAATTGACTGTCTGAGGACCGCTTCGTCTGTAATTTCTATAACGTTCAATATTATCATTTATGTTGTCTCATTTTTGCTGGTTATTAGTTAATCGTTAATTTTTAGAGTGATGAATGGCATAATAATACCACATCATTACCTTATGTGTTTTACACAACTGCTTTATTATATTATGGCAAAATAACTGACAAAAACTAATTTAGTGCTCCGTGATCCCAAATAAATTTGCATAGCATACACCATTATTGAGCTGGTCAATTTGTAGTTAGTTGTTAAGATAAAACTGATTTTAGATTAGAAGTGTTCTGTCCTTGACTGTAGCTTACCCGGGTATAATTGTATTCATTTGTATAGTGCTATATACCACGCCATTTTACTGAGTACATAGAAAAAAAAAAAGTTTATAGATTAATGTCTTCACTCCCTCATACAAACACACTAGGATTGACTTGTTAATCAGTACATTATTCATTTAGCTAAGTGGATCTATGTTCACTTTTGATGCCTAATCGTGTACAGCGCAATTAAAAATAGACTTGCTTTCCTAGTAAACCAACCCCACAAACTCTAAGGCCATTTAAAAGGAAACCTTCAAAAGAGTTAAGAAAGTTAAAGCCACCTCAACTCATACTTGCACAGAAACATAGAAAAGTGATGGCAGTGAGTCTGCCCGTTTTTTTTTTTTTTGTTCTTGTCTTTTTTTTATGTGTGTGTTTTTTAAGGGGAGTTTTTGTTGTTTTTTTTGGGGGGGGTTGTTTTGTTTTGGTTTTCTTTTCTTAACTTTTTTGTCTGAGTATAAATCTATGCTTGTCCCAAGCATGTTTGAAGCTATTTACTATTGACTGCCTCACTTACCTCTGCTGGAAGTTTATTCCAAGCATCAACTACTCTTTCAGTAAAATAGTATTTTCTGAGATTAGTTTTTAACTTTCCTCCAGTTAGTTTAAGATCATGTCCCTGTGTTCTTTGATTTTGTGTTGAAAATACTGCTCTCCTGAACCTTATTCACCCCCTTGATGTATTTAAAGGTTTCAATCATGTCTCCCCGTTTCCTTCTTTCCTCCACACTGTACATGTTAAGTTCCTGAAGTCGCTCTTGATAGGTTTTATCCCCCAGACTTTTCACCATTTTTGTTACCCGTCTCTGGACTCATTCTATCTTATCAATATCTTTTTGTAAGTGAGGTCTCCAGAACTGGACACAGTATTCTAAATGAGGTCTAACTAATGATCTATGTAGGGGAACCAGGACCTCTTTCCTCTTGCTGGTGACCCCTCTGGTGATGCATCTTAGAATTCTATTCACTTTCCCCACTGCTTGGCCATTTTGCTCATTTTGCAATCATCTGAAATAAATACCCCCAAGTTATTTTCCTCTGTAGTGCTGGCCAACACTGTACCCCCAATGTTTTACTCTCTCAAGGGATTATTTTTCCCTAGGTGCATTATTTTACATTTAGAAACATTGAACTTCAATTTCTACTTTTTTGACCAATCTTCCAGCAATGCCAAATCATGTTTCAAGCTACAAACACCTCGAGGGATATCAACCTTATTACACACCGTTGTGTCATCAGCAAAAAGATATACCTTACCCAACAAACTTTAGTTATATCACTTACATATAGAGTAAATAGAACAGGACCTAGTACAGAGCTTTGTGGTACACCACTAGTGACTGGTCTCTGTTCCGAGTGAACTCCATTTACAACCACACTCTGGTATCTATCCTTTAGCCAGCTGCATATCCACTGATGCACCTAAAGGCTAAATTTGTATTAGATCATTATGTGGAACTGTATCAAATGCCTTGCTGAAATCAAGATATGCTATGTCCACAGCACCACCCTGGTACAAGAAATTAATAATATAGTCAAAAAATCAATCAGATTAGTCTGACATAATCTGCCCTTAGTAAAGCCATGCTGCTTTGGATCCAGCAAGTTCTATCTATTATCCTTCTTTTCAGGAGTGATTCCATTAATTTGACTACTACCAATGTTAAACTCACTGGCCTGTAATTGCCAGCTTCTACCTTGCTGCCCTTCTTGTGGATAGGTACAATATTAGCTGTCCGCCAGTCATGGCGAACTTCTCCTGTTTAAAAGTGAATGATTGAAAATATCAGTTAATGGTCCAACAACTATACCTCAAAGTTCTCTTAGAACTCTGGGATGAATACCATCAGGGCCCATTGCTCATCCCACCTTTCTTATAAAGTAGATTAAAGTGGAATTGCACTCCCTCGATCAACATTGACTATTTGTAATCTTTATGCTGCTAGTATTAGTAAATGGATAAGAAAGTGCAGTATATCATAGTTCCATGTTGTAAACTGTTTTTTTCAATGTATTCAATTACTTCCAAGCCTAGGCAAAGGTCATACATCCCAGGAGCCTTCAGGAGGGGAGGAGGGGTTTCCTCATCTAAGCACACCCTCCTTCCAGCATGCCTGAGCAAAGGGCAGGTGAATTCCAGGAAGTAACTGCTACATGAATTATCTGCCCTTACTGAAAATGTCCACAGCTAAAAATGTTAGATGGGTGTTTTTCAAAGCAATTTCTCATCAAAATAAAGCATGAAGACATGGATGGATGGGGGAGTTTGTTCTCAATATTAAAAATGAATTAAATTGTGTTTTCGGCTTGTGGTGCTGAGATGCAGTGTAGTTCCATTTTAAATACATTCCCTGGATTTTATAAAGACTGGCACAGGCAGATTTTACAAAAGTGTCTCATGCATTCTAAAAGCAAAGAATGCGTCAAATTCATGTACCCATCTAGAACTTGTACTTGAATTAGACTCTCACTGTGCCACTTTTGAGAAGTGAGACGCTTCTGTGAAATCTGTCTGATACAGTTTTTTTTCTTTGTACGCCAAAAGAGAGTTGGTCTTAATTAGCTCCACTTTTGAATGTGGCTTATTCAATGTGACACGATGTAAAAGTTCTGCATCTAATGCGACACAATGTAAAAGTGGCACATTTTAGAACTACCTGGAATTGGTGCACAAGTCACTGTCAGAACCAAAAGTGTCGCAATGCATTAACAAGAATGATTAACATCAGAAAAGAGCTTTATTGAATTCCCCCCAATATGTTCAAATATAAGTAGAATGTACCTTATATCTCTTTCCTCCTTTATTTTGTCTCTGATATTCAAGCTGTTTTCTGCTATTCTCCTCATACTTCTGTTCTAGGAAGGCTATATTCATTCTCCATGCCCTCCTTGTGTATGTGAATGTAGCAACCCTTTTCTGGTTGCCACCGAGATGGATTACACATCTAAGTACAGATGTATGCAGTACTTTGGGAATTATAGTACACACAGAGCACACCATGTCACTTGAAATAATGGAATGGCTCATGCTACACTCGTAGTGGTGTGGTGCATCAGCAAAGGACCAGAAGCCCACCCAGACAAAATTGTAGCCTGAAATGAAAGTTAGAAATTTTTTTTTGAAAAAAACAACAAAAAGAGCTGTGGTATGCTTTATCCTTTACAAAGATTGATGTAAAAATAAAGATATGCAAATAGCGAAAGTAAGGTGCTAGCCCTTTAAATGCTTATACAAAATCATGTGTTGGCATACACTATAATGATAAAAGTATTGGGGCGTCTGCCTTTACACACACTTTAATTGCATCCCAGTCTTAGTCCGTAGGGTTCAATATTGCATTGGCCAACCCTTCGCAGCTATAACAGCTTCAAGTCTTCTGGGAAGGCTGTCCACAAGGTTTAGGAGTGTGTCTATGGGAATGTTTGACCATTCTTCCAGAAGCACATTTGTGAGGTCAGGCACTGATGTCGGACAAGAAGGCCTCTGCTCTAATTCATCCCAAAGGTGTTCTGTGGGGTTGAGGTCAGGACTGTGCAAGCCAGTCACGTTTCTCCACCTCAAACTTGCTCATCCATGTCTTTATGGACCTTGCTTTGTGCACTGGTGCGCAGTTATGTTGGAACAGGAAGGGGCCATCCCCAAACTGTTCTCACAAAGTTGAGTGCATGAAATTGTCCAAAACGTCTTTTAGTATGCTGGCACCTTAAGAGTTTCCTTCACTGGGACTAAGGGGCCAAACCCAACCACTGAAAAACAAACCCACACCATAATCCCCCCTCTACCAAACTTTACACTTGGCGCAATGCAGTCAGGCAAGTACTGTTCTCCTGCAGACTGCCAAACCCAGATAGGTCCATCGGATTGCCAGACAGAGAAGCGTGATTCATCACTCCAGAGAACACGTCTCCACTGTTTTAGAGTCCAGTGGCGGTGTGCTTTACGCCACTGCATCCAACGCTTTGCCTTGCATTTGGTGATGTAAGGCTGGATGTAGCTGCTCGGCCACGGAACCCATTCCATGAAGCTCTCTACGCACTGTTGTTGTGCTAATCTGAAGGCCACACGAAGTTTTGGAGGTATTTAGCTATTGACTTTGCAGATAGTTGGTGACTTCTGCACACTTTGCGCTCCAGCATGTGCTGACTCCGCTCTGTCATTTTTACGTGGCCTACCACTTCATGGCTGAGTTGCTGTTGTTCCCAGTTGCTTCCATTTTGTTATAATACCACTATTGGTTGACCGTGGAATATTTAGTAGCAAGGAAATGTCACGGATGGACTTATTGCACAGGTGGCAACCTATCACGGTACCACGCTTGAATTCACTGAGCTTCTGAGGGTGACCCATTCTTTCACAAATGTTTGTAGAAGCAGTCTGCATGCCTAGGTGCTTGATTTTATACACCTGTGGCCATGGAGGTGATTGCAGCACCAAAATCCAATGAGTTGCAAGCAGAAAAAATGGGCAAATGTAAGGATTTGAGAGACTTTGACAAGGGCCAAATTGTAATGGGTAGACAAGTGGGTCAGAATATCTCCAAAACTGCAGCACCTGTGGGACGTTTCCAGTCTGCAGTGGACAAGACCTACCAAAAGTGGTCCAAGGAAGTCAAACTGGCAAACTGGAGACAGGGTATAGAAGAGCTACTTTAGCTCAAATTGCTGAAAAAGTAATTCTGGTTTCCGACAGGTGTCAGAACACACAGTGTATAGCAGTTTGTTGCATATGGGGCTGCGTAGCTGCAGACTGGTCAAATTGTCCATGCTGACCCCTGTACACAGCTAAAAAGAGCCTACAATGGGCAAGTGTGCATCAAAACTGGACCAAAGAGCAATGGAATATGGTGGCCTGATGAATTCAGGAATGATTTGAGGAACACAAAAAGTTTGAGGTGTTGACTTAGCCTCCAAATTCTTCAGTTCTCAATCCAATCAAGCATGTGTAGGATGTGCTGGAAAAACAAGTCTGATCCATGGAGGCCCCACTCCCAAGTTAGAGTACTTAAAGGATTTGCTACTAATGGAATGGTGTCATATACCACAGCATACCTTCAGAGGTCTAGTGGAGTCCATTCCTTGACGATTTATGGTGGGTAGTCATAATTTTATGGCTGTTCAGTTTTTTTTTTTTTTTTTTTCTTTTACAAAGCTACATCCATATGGGAACTATTTAAAATTCTAATAGTGGCCGAGGTCCCCAAAGAAGAACTCCATTCAGCCCAAAGACCAGTTTTACATGTCAGTAAAAGAAATAAACACAGACAGGAGCTTCTTATAATCCACTTTTTTCATGCAATGTGTGTTTGAATCTACTGTCCACAACAAGTCCACTTGCAGGGCTTGTTATGTAGAAAGGGGTTTTTGTCCAACTACTGTACTGTGGATATATAAACCACAACTCATTGAGGAAACAGGGATTACTGCATGGAAAACACAAAAGGAAGCATCTTGAGGTTCGTATTACTAAAATAAGTGACCACAGATATCGGTTTAGCCTTTGTTTGTGGGGGGTTTTTTCTGGCACCCTATGAGTCCGATTTATGAACTCCAATTTGCGGAGGAGGCATTGTAAGGCAAACAATGATTTAACTTGTAGCAGTATACATATGGTATTTGTTCTGCACTCTCTCTTAGAGGCAGCACACATTTTATCATCCACACATAGGACGCTTCACAGTTTTCCATTCTCTGGATCATGCCAATTCTTATGACTGACAGCTTAGTGCCTACAGAACTGGGTGACATCAGGGCAATTCAGCCTCCAATAGACACAAATCTTTCTTTCCTATCCTGCAATCAATAGCTGGGCTTGACTGAACATTCAGAATGAATATAACCTTTCTTACCAGAGGGAGCAGCAAGCTGAAGGTCATTCTTGTATTGCTTGTAAAATGTAACCTAATTAAATGTTATCTAGGGGTCATCGAAGATGCTAAAGTGTCACTGTGTCTAATGGAGCTATGTCAGCATTTCTAACCATTGGCTTTATAGAAAACCAGTTACAACTGGATTTATGCAACATTCTGAATATTTAATGTTTTTTTTTCTTTAAAGAAAAGGTGCAAGCGTAGTTATAAAAGATTTATATTTGCAGCAGTATGATACTTTTCCACTTCAGGCTCAGAATGCAGATGTCACCTAAAGTTAGATGGTTTTTGCCCTGTCAACAGCTTGACCTCAAATATTACAAAGAGTATCATAGTGTAACAGTATCAAATAAGAGCCCCGTAGTTGTTTACACTCCTTGTGCAGTCCTCCTGATGGTTAGATGACAGCTAGCTAAAAAAAAACTGTCAGAAGCAGCGGAGTGTTTCATTCCAAAACTGAATTTACTGTGAATAGTTCTGTAAAACTGCAATGCAATCACATAAACTGAAGTTACAATATGCTTGTATATATGTCTCTTATAAATGCATACAATGAACACATTTCTTACAAACAGCTACCTACAAATCACATTAAATATACCGAAATGTGATCTAGATGTACAGTGGGTCAAAAAAGTATTTAGTCAGCCACCAATTGTGCAAGTTCTCCCACTTAAAAAGATGAGAGAGGCCTGTAATTGGCATCATGGGTAGACCTCAACTATGAGAGACAAAATGAGAAAAAAAATCCAGACAATCACATTGGCTGATTTGGAAAGAATTTATTTGCAAATTATGGTGGAAAATAAGTATTTGGTCACCTACAAACAAGCAAGATTTCTGGCTCTCACAGACCTGTACCTTCTTCTTTAAGAGACTCCTCTGTCCTGCACTCATTACCTGTATCAATGGCACCTGTTTGAACTTGTTATCAGTATAAAAGACACCTGTCCACAACCTCAAACAGTCACACTCCAAACTCCACTATGGTGAAGACCAAAGAGCTGTCGAAGGACACCAGAAACAAAATTGTAGACCTGCATCAGGCTGGGAAGACTGAATCTGCAATAGGCAAGCAGCTTGGTGTGACAAATCAACTGTGGGAGCAATAATTAGAAAATGGAAGACATACAAGACCACTGATAATCTCCCTCGATCTGGGGCTCCACGCAAGATCTCACCCCGTGGGGTCAAAATTATCACAAGGCCGGTGAGCAAAAATCCCAGGACCACACGGGGGGACCTAGTGAATGACCTGCAGAGAGCTGGGACCAACGTAACAAAGGCTACCATCAGTAACACACTACGCCGCCAGGGACTCAGATCCTGCAGTGCCAGACGTGTCCCCCTGCTTAAGCCAGTACATGTCCGGGCCCGTCTGAAGTTTGCTAGAGAGCATTTGGATGATCCAGAAGAAGATTGGGAGAATGTCATATGGTCAGATGAAACCAAAATAGAACTGTTTGGTAGAAACACAACTCGTCGTGTTTAGAGGAGAGAGAATGCTGAGTTGCATCCAAAGAACACCATACCTACTGTGAAGCATGGGGGTGGCAGCATCATGCTTTGGGGCTGTTTCTCCACAAGGGGACCAGGACGACTGATCCATGTACAGGACAGAATGAATGGGGCCATGTAACGTGAGATTTTGAGTGCAAACCTCCTTCCATCAGCAAGGGCATTGAAGATGAAACGTGGCTGGGTCTATCAACATGAGAATGATCCCAAACATACCGCCCGGGCAACGAAGGAGTGGCTTCGTAAGAAGCATTTCAAGGTCCTGGAGTGGCCTAGCCAGTTTCCAGATCTCAACCCCATACAAAACCTTTGGAGGGAGTTGAAAGTCTGTGTTGCCCAGTGACAGCCCCAAAACATCACTGCTCTAGAGGAGATCTGCATGGAGGAATGGGCCAACATACCAGCAACAGTGTGTGCCAACCTTGTGAAGACTTACAGGAAACGTTTGACCTCTGTCATTGCCAGCAAAGGATATATAACAAAGTATTGAGATGAACTTTTGATATTGACCAAATACGTATTTTCCACCATAATTTGCAAATAAATTCTTTCCAAATCAGCCAATGTGATTGTCTGGATTTTTTTTTTCATTTTGTCTCTCATAGTTGAGGTCTACCTATGATGCCAATTACAGGCCTCTCTCATCTTTTTAAGTGGGTGAACTTGCACAATCGGTGGCTGACTAAATACTTTTTTGCCCCACTGTGTGTATATATATATATATATATATATATATATATATATATACAGTTGCAAGAAAAACCCCCCTTGGGATTACGTGGAGTTTTGCATGAATTGGGCATAAAATGTGCTCTGAACGTCATCTAAGTCACAACAATAGAAGAACACAGTCTGCTGAACATAATACTACAAAAACAGATGTTGCCATGGTTTAATTGCACATAACATGTAAACATTCACAGTGCAGGGAGGAAAAAGTATGTGAGGCCCTAGCTTAATGACTTCTCCCAGAGCTAATTGGAGCCAGGAGTGAGCCAACCTTGACTCCAATCAGTGTGATGATATTGGATGTGTTGCTGACAGCTGTCCTGCCCTTAAAAAACAGACACCTGTTTTTGGGGTTACTGGTTTCAAGAAGCACTGTCTGATGTGAACCATGCCTCGCAGAAAAGAGCTTTCAGAAGACCTACAATCAAGAATTGTTGACTTGCATGAAGCTGGAAAGGGTTACAAAAGTATCTCCAAAAGCCCCGATGTTCATGTGTCCACGGTAAGACAGACTGTCTACAAATGGAGAAAGTTTAGCACTGTTGCTACTCTCCCTAGGCGTGGTCGTCCTGTAAAAATGACTGCAAGAGCACAGCGCAGAATGCTGCATGAGATAAAGAAGAATCCCAGAGTGTCAGCTAAAGACCTACAGAAATCTCTGGCACATGCTAACATTTTTGTTGACACATCTACAATAAAGAAAACATTAAACAAGAATGGAGTACATAAGAGGACACCACGGAGGAAGCCATTGCTGTCCAAAAAGAATATTGCAGCAAGTTTGCAAAAGAGCACCTGGATGTTCCACAGCACTACTGGCAAAATATACTGTGGACAGATGAAACCAAGATTGAGTTGTTTGGGAAGAACACACAACACTATGTATGGAGAAAAAAAGGCACAGCGCACCAACATCAAAACCTCATCTCCACTGTAAAACATGGCGGAGGGAGCATCATGGTTTGGGGCTGCTTTGCTGCCTCAGGGCCTGGACGGATTGTTGTCATTGATGGGAAAATGAATTCCACAGTTTATCAAGACATTTTGCAGGAAAACATACGACCATCTGTCCGCCAACTGAAGCTCCGCAGAGGATGGGTGATGCAACAGGACAATGATCCAAAGCATACAAGTAATTCAACAAAACAATGGCTGCAACAGCACAGAATACGCCTTCTGGAGTGGCCCAGTCAGAGTCCTGACCTCAACCTGATTGAAATGCTGTGGCATGACCTTAAGAGAGCGATTCACACCAGACATCCCAAGAATATTGCTACACTGAAACAGTTTTGTGAAGAGGAGTGGTCCAAAATTACTCCAGATCATTGTGCAGGTCTGATCTGCAACTACAGGAAACATTTGGTTGAGGTTATTGCTGCCAAAGCAGGGTCAACCAGTTATTAAGTCCAAAGGTTCACATACTTTTTCCTCCCTGCACTGTGAATGTTTACATGTTATGTGCAATTAAACCATGGCAACATCTAATGTTTGTGTAGTATTATGTTCAGCAGACTGTGTTCTTCTATTGTTGTGTCTTAGATGACAGACAGAGCACATTTTATGCCCAATTCATGCAAAACTCCACGTAATCCCAAGGGGTTCACATACTTTTTCTTGCAACTGTATATGACTTTGGTATACACAACGAAAGAATTTACAGGAATATGTGTAAAGGGAGAATGGAGGAGAACTTCACTGGTGTTCTTCAGGAAGATAAAATGGCTTTGCAGTGGCAGATGGGAAATCTTTATTTTTAACAAGCATTATTACTGTTCTTGAAAGGAATAATAAAAACAGGTGCAGTTGCAGTGAACACCCTTTAGATGGCTTTCTACTCAACACGATGATATACAGAATACTCCTAATTTTTGTTGGTTTACAAACCCCAATAATTATGTTACTTGAATTTTAGGGCTTGTGTACACCAGATGCAGTACAAACGCACATTATATTTTATAGAAACACAGGTAGGAAAGTGAGCACTAAATGGCTAGCTGCTGTGACACCAAAAGGTACCAAAAAACCTTCCAAAGCAATAACATAAATAATAGGTGCAGCGCTAAGGTATGAATGTTATAAATCAAATAAAGTGCAAATGAATCAAAAAAGTGCCAATGCAAAAAACATGAACCAACAGAACGAAATATAAATAAATATATCACAGTTCCAAAGTGACTGTTGATGTATATAAAGTGACCATATAATCATGACATTAATATGTCCATAAAGTGACAAGGTGATGACACTATATACTGTCATTAAAAAGTGACTAATGGTGCTAAATAAAGTGACAATAGTGATGAATAAATGTCCAAAAAGAAGTGATATAATTGAAGATCCAATATTATGATCTCAGAAATTGGTGATCAACTTTCTACATCCAATGGTATGGTGATGTGCCAGGTAATAGAAGAATTGCATACTCACCAGATGCGTAATTAAATCACGCATTTAAAGATTACTATTCTCAGTGGTCAGCCGGAGGTCCCTTTTAAGGATATACACAGGCTGGTCTGGAGTTCCCTCTCTGGGTCATCAGCAGCCTACAGTACCTCTGCTGTCCTCCTTCTACAGCTCTGTGGGTTGTTAAGCTCACAAAGAGCCCAAAGAAAGGATGCCAAATAGTGTGATACTGCTTCAGAAAGTATTTATTCCTTCCATTCCTGTTGGTTCATGTTTTTATAATTGCATTGGCACTTTTTGATTCATTTGCACTTTATTTGATTTATGACATTCATACCTTAGCGCTGCACCTATTAAGAAAAATGTTATGTATTTCAATGAGCTAGTTTATACCTTTGCAGTGCTTTCATATGTGTTTTAATAAAAGTACAGCGTGCTGCATTTTTCCACACCAGAATGCACTGCAGATGCATTGTGAATACATGTAAATACACTGAAAACACATTGCAAACCGAGAAATGTGCACCACTGCATATAGAAATGTGCAGTAAACGCAGAGATTGTGGTGTAAACAAGTCCCTAGATTTTAGCAAATTAACCCCTTCCCATTACTGCATCCCAGCCCTTTAAGAGGTTCTAAATGCCAGGTGGTGGAAGTTCCGATCATGTAACCGCTGTGATTGGTCACATGATTGGAAATCTCCCTATTGCAAGTATGCATCAGGAGCTTTCCAGTACTGGCTGGTTACGGTGCTGGGCGCACCTTTTTCATGCAATTTCAAGCAGCTTTAACCACTTGCCCTCCAGAGGATTTACCCCCCTTCCTGACCAGGCCATTTTTTGCTATACAGCACTGGGTTACTTTGACAATTCATGCAATTCTGTTCATAAATGAAATTTGTCATTGTTTTCACAAATAGTGCTTTTTTTCTTTGGTATTTGATCACCCCCCTCGGTTTTTATTTTTTTGCGCTATAAACAAAAGAAGACAGACAATTTAAAAAAAAAAAAAAACAATACTTTTTGATATAAAACATATCCAGTAAAAAAATTAAAAAAATAAAATTTTCTTCATAAATTTAGGCCAAAATGTATTCTGTTACGTCTTTGCTAAAAAAAAATCCCAATACATGTAAATTAATTGGTTTATGTTAAAGTTATAGCGTCTACAAATGGCAGTATATAAACTGGAATTTTTATTTTTATTTTTTCTATACTAGTAATGGTGGCGATCAGTGACTTATAATGGGACTGCGGAAGGCATTCTGACTCTGGGTGAGAACTAACTGCCACTGACATTCCAATGACACTAATACAGTGCTAAGTGCTAATAAAAAGCACTGATACTGTACTAATGACACTGGACAGGAATGGATTAACATCTAGGGCAATCAAACGGTAACTGTGTGCTGTTTTACATGATGTACTGTGTGTGTTCCTTGGGAAACATGCTGCTTTGTGTTTCTCTGCTGTGCAGAGAAATGTAAAGCAGCATGTCCTTGCTGGCAGGAGAGAGACCTGTGTTGTTTACACACTGGTCTCTCCCCTGTCCGCTTTCCCCAACGATCACCGGGTGCCGGCAGGGAATCTCCGTCCGGAACCCAGTGATTGACATCCCTAGCCGCCAATGGCGTGTGCCGCCCTACCCGGAAATGCAAATCACGTATAATACATGATTTTGCACAGCCCTGCTGCCCTGTAGCAGTAGTTCTGCTATAGGGAGGTGGGAAAGCGCTTAAATTGCAAAAATGACCGAACAGAATTTTGCAGTCTACAACAATTTCTTTCAACACCATAAAATTGCAAATGTTTGTGGTACTGATACAATTGTTTTTGCTGCTCAAAATTGGTGTGTAGCCAGTACCGGTATGGATTTTAGAGATGATATTTTCTGTGCCCATACCTAATAGGTGTAATTGTTGGATAACACCCTTATATACAGTATATGTAGATGCAATTGAAAGTCTATTTGAAAGTTCACTTTGAATTAAGAAACATTCTTTTCTTCAAAAACTCCAGAAAAATCTGGGCCAAACCAATCATGTTTCTTTCCTCTATTTCATAAATTATTCTGCAGTATGAAATCAATAAAGCCATTAGTCACTGGGATCCAGAATGTGAATGTAAGTAGCCCCAAATCATAGAGTTCGCTATGTTGGTCATTAACACAGTCGTGCCTCTCTGGACGATAAACCCAGAAGAAAAAGGACATTTGAGTCTTAAGCAAAAATGAAAGCCCACACATTTCATGTTATGTAGCAGCACTGTGTAAGAGGTACAACTTGTATAAACTTATTCTTTTTTGAAGCTCTTAATTCTCTTCAGAATGTTGGGATAAGCATTTCACATACAGCATGATTCATTGCTTCTGGCAGGAGCAGGATTTGTTGCAGTGTGGGTGTTTTAGCAAATAAATAGCTAAGAACAATACACATCTTTCATTTCTACGTTTATCATGCAGAATGCATATAATAGAGGTGTGGGAAGGATAGCTTTTTTTATTCAGCTGGGATAAAAGTTGCAACAAACAAAGTTTGCAGAGTAAGAAAACACATTAATTTAGCAGATTTTAGCAGATTGTTTTTTTTTTACCTTTAAAGCAGAACCAAACCCATCAATTTAAAGGTTTCCCAAACCGTTACATTTAAGGCATGCCGTAAATTATAACTGTACATGTTCTTTGCACTGCCAACAGATTGTCAAGCCATCGAATGGCTGGTGTCATAACTGATCATATGTGAAGCACCATATAACTGCAGATCAAACAGAGGCTAAGATGGCAACTTCCTTGGCTATAAAGGATAGAAGGGTTTAGTTCTACTTAATACCTTTTTTTAATCCCACAAAAGCTGTAGCATAGATTTTTCCCTTAAACACATATAGAATATTATTTTATAAAAACATACTTTACATTTGATTATATATAAGATATCCGGTATGTTAATCTCTTATAATGTGTATGGTTTACAGGTGACCTGTGCATGGATCTAGCCTTTGATCTATTGTAGAAGGTGTCATATTAGAGCCTAATGTTTCCGTTGTTTAGTTCAGTAAATGACAGTACGGGCTAGATGGCTTTTGATTGGTCAGCACCATCACAGTACTGATCAATCAGAAGCCATCTAGGTAGTGGCTGGACAAGGTCAATCAGTGCCCAGGACGAAGATGCCAAATTGTGCTTCCCCTTCCTGGATGCAAGAATTACCTCCAGCATTGATGTCAGTAGATGCATTAATAACCCCCAGCATTGGTGTCAGTGGATGCCATAATAACTCCCAGCATTGATGTTCATGGATGCATTAATAACCCTTAGCATTGATGTTCATGGATACATTAATAAAACCCTTAGCATTGATGTTCATGGATACATTAATAACCCTTAGCATTGGTGTTCATGGATGCATTAATAACCCCCAGCATTGGTGTTCATGGATGCATTAATAACCCCCAACATTGGTGTCAGAGGATGCATTAATAACTTCCAGCATTGTGTCAGAGGATGCTATAATAACTCCCAGCACACGTGTCAGTATCATTGACCCCCACCTTCCACATTGGTGGTCAGTGGCGCTGACATTTTTATTCAACAGAGGCACTGAAATTAAACACTTCCCATGACCACCAATGTGGGGGAAGGGGGTTAACGTTCACTGACATTACCACAAATGCAGAATGGGGGCGGTGGGTTAAAATCTCACTGCCATAAGGACCAACGCAGGTGTGTTAACTTTCACTCCACTGACCCCCCCATCTGCATTGGTCTCCATGGCAATAATAACCCCTTCCTCAATTCCAGCCTGCTCCCTGTCCCATTCCCCTAGTGCTCTGACATTAGACATGGAGCAATAGCAATGACACCAAATGCAGCCAGCTGAGCTTACCTCAGATTGCATCTCCCTTTCCAAGAGTGGTAAACAAGTAGACAGGCGGCCAGTTCACTTAAGTGGGCAGTTCAGGCGGGCGGTTCATTCAAGAGGAGGAGCAGCCAGTTCACTCAGGATGGTAAACAGTTCACTCAGGAGGGTGGGCGGGCAGTTTAGGTAGGCGGGCGGTTCACTCAGGAAAGCGGGCATGCAGGTTAGGTAGCCACGTGGTTCACTCAGGAGGACAGACAGGCAGGCAGTTCATGTAGGAGGGTGGTTCACTCAGGAGGGTGGGCTGAGCGGGCGGGTGGTTCACTCAGGCAGGCAGACGGGCATAGGTTCAGGTAGGCGGGCAGGCTTGATCTCCGAAACTGGCTGCACCCTCATCCCGCCCATGCAACAAGCAGCCTACTCTAGGGCCTGAAACTGCCGATGGAGTTCCAGTCCCAGAGCTTGAGGGGGGAGAGCAAAATTCTCCTTCCAGCAGATATCGCAGCCTGCAATGTGCTCTGTTCTGAGTGATAGCAGTCGCTCAGTGTCACTCCTGTCATTCAGGTAGCTGGAGAGCTGAGCACTCATCTACTCTCAGCGCCCCTCTCCACCTACCACCTCTGGTGTATCTCTGGTATCCATGACATAAATGGGATTTGTAGTTCTTCAGTTGTGATCCAGACCTATTGCTCTTCTTTATTTATGTATCAGAATGTATTATATGTTTGTAGGTATTTTAGCAGTAATTATTGTTTTGTATACTTTGTTTATCCCAGCTGAACTCTCTTCTGCCATCAGTCACATCTTACTCCGTCCAAGCCTTTCATTGCCAGCTTGAATTAAAAAGAACAAGGAGACAAAGGATCATAAAACTGAAGTCAAACAAAATCTCCTTGTACCATTCCAAAATATCTGGCATCGGTGTAGAATTTGAGAAGCCTTGGAACGTGCTTTGTTATGTTGGCAAAAGACGTCACCTGCAGCTGCACTGTTCTGGCTAATTTTATACAACCAAACCCATCCTAGAGAGGACGAAGGGTTCATGGGTGTCCCCTATATGCTTTCAGATTTTCAAAACAGGATAATAACCGCGGCAAGCTTTTATAGTAGACAGTCCATAAGCTCCGTTCAACACTACTTTCATCTTCATGAGCTGCATACACTTGATTATCATTTTGAAAAAATTAAGGTTTTGTGAATGAAGCATCCAAGTTATCACAATACCACTATAAGAAAACTAAGTGAAAACATTTCTAGAGCCGTATAATTTCTGGATCAGGTTATGCAAAAATTATACTCCAGCTTTCTTGAATAAAACATTTGGCTTTATACATTTGTTACAAGAATTATAACAAACTTTATTGCAGATCTATTCTAGCTACTGTTCTGTAGCGAATACAAAGAACCCTTCTCCAGAAGTTGTGGTAATTTTTCAATATGGACGGCAGCTGAATAAAAGGGAACAGATCATAAAGTAGGGAGAAGGGAAGCAGAGTGGGAGATGATCTTGGGGTTCTTTCGGCTGCAGCAATAGGATTGAAAATAGCAATTAGTGGATCTGTTGGACCTAGACAGAGACTGCTCTGAATGACAAGTAAGCATCTGAGTATTTTTTTTAAGGATTATAGTAAGAAGGCAGAATATGGGTTGGGAAGATCTAAATCTAAGTGACTATTACTTGAGTATAATAACTTAAGTTTTAATTAAAGCGAATGTGTCAAAAGTTACTTGCACTGAAAAATTGTGTAGCGCTTGAGGGATGCTGTGTTTCTGGATCCCTCTAAGCTTTGCACAGCCAGTCAACATGCATTTTCCACACTTGCATCCACAGCCAGTGAACAGTCCATGAGCTTGCTTTTTGTTATTTTTATTAGCGGATATAACTTGGATAGGATAACAGGGATTATTTGATACCCAACTTGACTGAATCAATGCACGGGGACAACTTCCTTCCTATTTACAGAAACAGATCCTGGACTGTTCTTTTCCTTGAAAGTGGTCAGTCATTACAGATCAGTAGCAACTACCCCTTACAGGTGAGGAACTCGCAGCCCCTCTGAAATTTAGCTTAGTTTGTTGCAAACTACATGCAGAGATATCTCCTCTCCCCTGCAGAACTGCTCCCAGCTCCACAGCCTGCAGATACTACCAGCACTCCTTACTGCACTGAAGATCTCCCAGGACAAGGATAAAGGATTGAGCACAACGCTGTCCTTTGAAAGCTTGCTACACATGTCAGTCTTTCCCCTTGTGAATCCCTGGGTGTGCTGCTGTACTCACTCTGTCTTCATTGCTCCCAAGCATGGATCCTGTTCATACCGTAATGCTGAATGGATCCTCCTGAGCCAACCCAAGCCCAGCCTGGAAGCCAAGCCCCCCCCCTTTGACCTAGGGGACCCCTCCCAGGCTACCGTCAGCTTCCTCCAGACTCCATTTTCTACCCAATTCCCTTGCCAGTCTGACTCTTTCATATTTATGGGTTGGCCTGACCACTCTACCAGGGCCTTCAAACCTGGGATTAGACTCCCATAAATGTGCAAATTAGGTCTCCACCTCCTGTGCCCACTGACTTCTGGAAGCTTCCATTGTCCTTCAGAACCAGGTGGAGGCGATAGTCCCAACCTGTTAAGCCATACAGCCTGACTTGCAGTAACTCAACCTAATCACAGGCTCACACAGTTATCATGAGTCACAAACAATACCTTTACCTATACTACTCTAGTAGCACACTAGAGGGTGCTACATTTGTCTGCCAAACTTTCTTGCACTGAAAATTTCCAAAAGCTGTCTTCATAAGCTGAAAAAGAATGTGCTCCCTAGAAAGGCAGTGTCTTTAACCTCTCTGACAATATGACATGGACTCTGGTAATGTGGCAGCATGCCTGTGTAGCATGCTGAGCTCTCTGGTAAGAAATGTCTGAGCAAAAGAATAAAAAAATGCATAATGAATACATCTCCCCAAAACAAGGACAGAACAATACCTGATGATCTGCCTTTTGATCTGCCTATTTGGGCTAACAATGCAGTGCCTCAGCTGCACTAAAATCCCAGCCAGCGGTTTCAATCCTGCCGGACCCACCCCTTCTTGTCCCACTCTGTAGTGCATACGTTGCTTTTTTTCCCCAGCAAAACAGTGCTGATGCCTTGACTTTCAAGATCCTGCCTGCATGATGTGTGTAGAGAAAGGCTCTTGGGAGATGTAGTTATGGGGGCATGCTTACATCAATAGGACCTGAGCTCCTCCCTGTTGTCCCTTAGGAATTTTACAAACCTAAATAATCTCCAGGTGGTAGTAAGTTGTTTCTCCCTACATGAACAAGATAAATAATCCTGGAAAATGACCTAGAGGGGAAAGGGATGTTTGAAGGTAAATGTGGGTAATGCGAGTAAATCACACTTTTAAGATGAGTGACGTTTCTTTATTGATGGTGCTGGCAGCCCATTATATGCATTTCTTCTGTCTCACATCACGTTTCCACTGTGTGGATGAGATATGTTCTTGTATCATATATGCCAAACCTGGCAATGATTGAACTCCTGCTTCAGTTTCCTTTTTGTTAGTCCATTTTAGTTGTTTAAACTGTATTACTCTTCTCCCATGTGTTTGCCTTTTCTCCAGCACCACATTCTTATTTACTGACAAACACTGTATCTTGTACTTCTATCAAGCTAATTTTCTTCATTAATTAATGATAATTTATCTCGGAGAGTGACTAAAGTCTCCCAGCCTAGCAGAGCAGTCATCGTGGTAGCAGCTTTCCGTTCCAGCAGTATTTCATGTACATTTTGCCTCCATGCACTCTAATTGCAGGTGACTACAGTACGAACTCATTAACGGCTTGCCTTTGACTTGTCATGTGGTTGAGTTATTGCCGCGCTGCCGAGCAGTGATGAATATATAGTCTTTTCTCTCTCTTTGGGGAGCGAACAAGGCCTGCATCTTGCTTGCCAGCTGGTCTGTATCCAGACATAATATAATCATGAGAGAGGCACGCTTTGGCACTGTAATAGCGAAAAATTGTGTTTGTGTAAGGAATAAAATAATAGCCACACATACCCCTTCAAGGGGAAAAGACTTGAAAGCCCATCAGAGTCCCTTTTATGTGATGTCCTCGCTGTCCTGTTATGCAGAAGCACAAGTGGCTAGCGTAATTTGGTGGCCTGGAGTGCAGCGGGCTTCCGGCTTGGTGATGTTCAGGACTTTGTAAAAGAAAATTAATAAAGGATATGTTGTTTGCACATCTGAATGATGGAGCTTTTGCTTATGTCTTGCCTGTGCTCCTTTTACAGATACCCTTTCCCTACAGTGTTCAGCAGCTGCAGCAAGAAGGACTTGGACAGCAGCCTGGAAAAGGGAGTGGGCATGTGTCTCTACAACATGCCTGAACTTACAGAATCGCTTGGAGAACAGAAGTGTGGAAATGGATACGTTGAAGAAGGAGAACAGTGTGATTGTGGAGAACCAGAAGTAAGAGAGTAAAACAAGCTGTGTATAAATTGGTGACATAGTACTGGACAGCACGTTTTATTCAGTTAAAGTAGATCTAAAGGCAAAACCTTTTTTTTTTTTAATTTTGGATACCATAATGGAGGGTTGAAATCATGTCAGGATGTTTTGTTTTTTTATCATCTGTGTCTGGGGAGATTTCCCTTCACTTTCTGTTCCATCACCAAAATAGGAAGTGAGAGGAAAGTAAGGGAGTCCCTGGTTGTCACCAAAACTAGTGTCCCAACTAGAAGTTTTCTCCTCTATTCCTGCTCTAGTGACAACCCAAAATCTGGAGTTGTTTCACTCTCGGTGATCATGATAAACAGAACAAATATAGAGGGTGACTCTCCCTAATGGTGGCACAGACAGCAATGAAAACCTGACAGGTGTAATTCTTCTCCACTCTGTCCAAAGCGAAAAATAAAGTTTTTTGGCTTTTGGTATACATTAATCAAAAGAAACATGCAGAGTGAAATAACCTATAGCAGCTTATCACAGGTTTACTTGTATAACATGGCTTTAATTTAAAAAAAAAAAAAAATGCAAAAAAAAGCAGAGGTGTGCCTGTCGTTATCCAGAACAGGTGGTCAGAAATCAGCATTCACTGGCCTAAATAAACCCGGTTACAGCACATGTTACTACAGAAGCCACAGTACTTCAATCACTTGCCCTCATGAGGATTTACCCCCCTTCCTGACCAGGCCATTTTTTGCGTTCCGGTGCTGCGTTACTTTAACTGACAATTGCGCGGTCATGCAACGCTGCACCCAAATGAAATTTGCGTCCATATTGTCCCACAAATTGAGATTTCTTTCGGTGGTATTTGATTGCCTGTGCAATTTATTTTTTGAGCTATAAAAAAAAGTGCCAATTTTGAGAAAAAAAACTATATTTTTGACTTTTTGCTATTAAGCTTGTGCAGTAAAAAATCAAACTATGTCATAAATGTACGCCAAAATGTATTCTGCTACATGTCTGTGTTAGAAAAAAACGTGAAATTTATAGTGTTTACAAATGGCGGTGTGTGTATATATACTGAATTTTATTTTTACTACTAATTGCGGCGATCAACGACTTATAGCGGAACTGCAGTGGGCATTCTGATCAGTGCTAAAAAAAGTACTGACACTGTACTAATGGCACTGGGCAGGAAAGGGTTAACAGGAGGGGCAATGAAAGGTTTAACTGTGTGCTGGGAGTGTTTTACTGGAGGGTGGTGTGTTGGTGCTTCACTGTAAGCACACTGCTCTGGATGGCTGTGCTGTGCACAGCCATCCAGAGCAGTGTGCCTGAGCCAACAGGGAGGAGGATTGTTAGTAAACAAAGCAGCCCTGCACCCCGTTGGAGATCATCAGGTGTTGGCGGGTAATCACTGGCCGGGACATGGTGATTGTCGGCCGCAGCCGCGAATGGCGGCTCGGGTTGGGCGCACGCCCCCTACCCAGAAATGCAAAATCACGTATATATATATATATATACATGATTTTGCGCACCCCTGCTGCCCTGTAGCAGTATTTCTGCTATAGGGTGGTGGGGAAGCGGTTAACATGTATGTCTAGACCAGGGGTAGGTAACCAATATTCAGTGCATTTCTGCAATATACCTATATTTCCCCATGCTGTGTCTCTTTAAGACTCCTGCAATTGCAGACTCCTGCAGAAAAATACATGTTGGAAAAATACATGTTGGTCCAGCCAGAAATAAAAAGAGCCCATGACTTCCTGTAGTGAGCTGATATCTCAGCCTGTGCACTGAAATCCCAATGAGTTTTTTTATTATTGTTACAGTTTATATGGTGCTGACAATTTACGCAGCAATTTACATATATTGTACATTCATATCAGTCCCTGCCCTCAAGGAGCTAAGGTTCCTAACTCACATTCATGCATACACATACTAGGGCCAATTAACCTACCAGCATGTCTTTGGAGCTTGGGAGGAAACTAAAGTACCCGTAGGAAATCCACACAGGCACAGGGAGAACATGCAATCTCCAAGCAGGTTGTGCTGTGGTTGGAAATTGAAGACCCTGGTGCTGCCAGGTGGAAGTGCTAACCACTTAGCCACTGTGCTGCCTAGGGTAGTCTAACCTTCTCCCCAGTTGGACTACTGTACATATATCCTTTAAGTTTTTGATATGAGGAGAGCAGAGGTGTTCTGTAGTCTTGTTTAGGAGAATTCTGGGAACAACACTATTTTTTATTTTATTGCAGCAAAAGCAGTATTGTTGAAATATGCAAATATTGCACAGATATACAACTTAACTTGAGCAGACCAGAGACATTAGATATGTCCTTAATAAAACCTTAAAAAACAAACAAACTCAAGGACTGTTTACTGTCTCCTGTGTGCAAGGTCTGATGAACATGCGTGTTGCCTTGCTGTGCAGGACTACAGGGGGACCCAAAACTCAGCGACTTCTAAGCGGTTAGTGCTACACCTGAATTGGGGGATTTTTTGTCATTATTCTTTTCAAATCCTCTCAAGCCAAGTCAGGTTGGATGGGGACCACCATTGTCAGGTCTTTCCAGAGATGTTCAATAGGGTTCAAGTCAGGGCTCTCGCTGAGCCAATCTAGGATATTTACAGAGTTGTCCCTAGGCCACTCCTGTGTTGTCTTGGCTGTGTGTTTAGGCTCCTTGTCATGTTGTGGGACAGGTTTTCAATGAGGATATCTCTGTACTTTGCAACATTCAGATTTCCCTTAACCCTGACCAGTCTCCCAGTCCCTACTCTGGGAAAACACCCCCACAGCATAACCCACATGGAAGAAAAATATATTTTAAATATATTTTAAAAATACTCTTCCCAAATATATTGACAGATATTTGAAATACTACAATTTTGGCCGTATTCAATATATTTCTATATATATTTATATATATATATATATATATATATATATACAGTATATATATATATATATACACACTGGATGTTGAAATGCATTTTTATTACAAAATATATGAAAAATATTTTAAAAATACATTTTCAAATATACTGTATGTCTTTAAAAATACATTGAATCTACATTTTTGGAATGCATTTACAAATATATGTAAAATTATAAGTTAAAATGACTTTTTTATATGTTAAAATAAATCTGTCAAAATTGTAGTATTTCAAATATATGTCAATATATATGGGAAGAATATTTTTAAAATATATTTTTCTTCCATGTGGGGATGCTGCCACCACCATGCTTCACTGTTGGGAAGGTATTGGGCAGGTGATGAGCGGTACCTGGTTCCCTCCAGACATAACATTTAAAGACCAAACATTTCAATCTTGGTTTCATCAGACCAGAGAATCTTGTTCTTCCCAGTCTGAGAGTTCTTCTGGTGCCATTTTGCAAACTCCAGCGGGTTTTCATGTGTTTTGCACTGAGGGGAGGCTTCCAGCTAGCTACTCTGCCATAAAGCCCAGATCGGTGGAGGGTTGCCCTTCAGGAACTTTGTCATATCTCCACACAGGATCTCTGGAGCTCAGTCAGAGTGACCAACGGGTTCTTGGTTGTGCCAAACTTCTTCCATATGAGAATTATGGAGGCCACTGTACTCTTGGGAACGTTCAGTGCAGCAGAACTTTTTGGTAGCCTTCCCCAGATCTGTGCTTTGCAATATCCCTGCATCTGAGCTCTGCAGGCATTTCCTTTTGACCTCCATGGCTTTTGCTCTGATAAGAGTATGCATTGTCAGCTGTGAGACACCTTTTATATATAAAAAAAACAAATGAAACATGATGAAACAAAGGCAGTCTGACACTCTTAAAATCTTGTCTTTCAAGGCCCTGGCCTATATTACAAATACTTCAAGGCCTACATTTTTTATGCATATAATGCCCTTGCCTTGCCTAAGCTGTTCATTTAATTATAAGTGAAGTTAGGTTGTGCAATGCGACTTTTCTGTTAGCTTTGTCATTTGCACTGCTGCAAAGACTTTGTTACACTTCTGTGCTTTCCTGAATGGGACAATGTACAATGTGGAGCCTTCTCTCAAAATTTTACTGAAATGCTCTTAGAAAACTTCAGCATTAGATCAAATATTTTTTTTTAATTTATTTTGCCAAATGATAATTTCCAGCAAATTATTGTTGGAGTGATTACATTTATGGTTGATTGTTTATTACATGTACAGTTGCAAGAAAAAGTATGTGAACCCCTTGGGATTACATGGAGTTTTTCATGAATTTGGCAAAAAAATGTGCTCTGAACGTCATCTAAGTCACAACAATAGAAGAACACAGTCTGCTGAACATAATACTACACAAACATTAGATGTTGCCATGGTTTAATTGCACATAACATGTAAACATTCACAGTGCAGGGAGGAAAAAGTATATGAGGCCCTAGCTTAATGACTTCTCCCAGAGCTAATTGGAGCCAGGAGTGAGCCAACCTTGACTCCAATCAGTGTGATGATATTGGATGTGTTGCTGACAGCTGTCCTGCCCTTAAAAAACACACACCTGTTTTGGGTTTACTGGTTTCAAGAAGCACTGTCTGATGTGAACCATGCCTCACAGAAAAGAGCTCTCAGGAGACCTACAAACAAGAATTGTTGACTTGCATGAGGCTGGAAAGGGTTTCAAAAGTATCTCCAAAAGCCTTGATGTTCATGTGTCCACGGTAAGACAGACTGTCTACAAATGGAGAAAGTTTAGCACTGTTGCTACTCTCCCTAGGCGGGGTCATCCTGTAAAAATGACTGCAAGGGCACAGCGCAGAATGCTGCATGAGGTAAAGAAGAATCCCAGATTGTCAGCTAAAGACCTACAGAAATTTCTGGCACATGCTAACATTTTTGTTGACACATCTACGATAAGGAAAACATTAAACAAGAATGGAGTACATGGGAGGACACCACGGAGGAAGCCATTGCTGTCCAAAAAGAATATTGCAGCACGTTTGAAGTTTGCAAAAGAGCACCTGGATGTTCCACAGCACTACTGGCAAAATATACTGTGGACAGATGAAACCAAGATGGAGTTGTTTGGGAAGAACACACAACACTATGTGTGGAGAAAAAAAGGCACAGCACACCAACATCAAAACCTCATCCCTACTGTAAAACATGGCGGAGGGAGCATCATGGTTTGGGGCTGCTTTTGCTGCCTCAGGGCCTGGACGGATTGTTGTCATTGATGGGAAAATGAATTCCAGAGTTTATCAAGACATTTTGCAGGAAAACGTACGACCATCTGTCCGCCAACTGAAGCAGAGGATGGGTGATGCAACAGGACAATGACCCAAAGCATACAAGTAATTCAACAAAACAATGGCTGCAACAGCACAGAATACGCCTTCTGGAGTGGCCCAGTCAGAGTCCTGACCTCAACCCGATTGAAATTCTGTGACATGACTTTAAGAGAGCGATTCACACCAGACATCCCAAGAATATTGCTACACTGAAACAGTTTTGTGAAGAGGAGTGGTCCAAAATGACTCCAGATTGTTGTGCAGGTCTGATCTGCAACTACAGGAAACGTTTGGTTGAGGTTATTGCTGCCAAAGGAGGGTCAACCAGTTATTAAGTCCAAAGGTTCACATACTTTTTCCTCCCTGCACTGTGAATGTTTACATGTTATGTGCAATTAAACCATGGCAACATCTAATGTTTGTGTAGTATTATGTTCAGCAGACTGTGTTCTTCTATTGTTGTGACTTAGATGACGTTCAGAGCACATTTTATGCCCAATTCATGCAAAACTCCAAAAATCCCAAGGGGTTCACATACTTTTTCTTGCAACTGTACACATTGTCTTCCAATCACTGGCTTTGAATCTGAAAATCAAACCTTATTTTAATATACCAATTCCCTGTACAGAATTTTACTGGTTTAATACTTTTAAGCCCTGAGGAAGGAACCCCTAGAAACCCTCAAAATGTATGACATGTTTGCAACCATTTGTTGACTAATAAACTTTATCTAGACTGTTTTTCACAAATTTTGAGAATTCTAACCCCCAAGAGTCAATTCAGAGCCCACTGAATACTGGAGAGTGTTGTCCCAAAGTAAGCTGCCAAGCTAGATTTGAATACTCCCCGAGACTAGGTTTCGTTCAACCACTCCCTCACCTTTCCATTCATTTTAATGGCATGTCAAGGCACCGAGACATTGTGCTGCAACACACTTGCGTTCTATTATACCATACTGCACAAATGTGAAGTGTGTTTTGTGGGGTGTTAAAAACAATTGCTGCATGTCCACTTTATGTGCTTGTTGATGTGTTGGTAGCCCATTCAGAATTAGCAGGTTACCATAACAAACCACGCCACTACTGTATTTTATCTGCAAAACACTCATGTAAAGGGGATCTTATTTTACATTTTCTTTTTTTTTTCTCTACTGAATGTTCCTAAGTGGGGACTTTTTAAGTGGGGTATAAAAGTGTTGTTATAAGGATCACAGCAAGAATAAGTGCTTGATTGTTAGTCTTAAGCAGGCCATAGACGAGTTGAAAACCAAACAAAACTTCCTGATAGTTTGTTTTTCGCATCATTAGTATGCCAGCTGTGACACACAAATTTCTTGTTGCATTCGAAAGTGCCTGACCCAAAATGCTGGATTTTGTTTCGAAAAACTAAACAAATGATGGCACAATCATATGTGCCATTTTTTGTTTTTTGGATCGACAGAACGTTTGGTTTACGACTCTTCTATGGCTGGCTCTAGTCTTTTGCCTCTGATTATAACTGATAAAAAATTGCACATCAGTGGCTATTTTAATAAGTTATAACACCAGTATGGCTTCTAATACAGAGCTGTCTCTCTTTTCCCTCTTATGCATCCCTGCAGAATGTGAAAGGTAAGGGGATTCCAATTGATTGGCTCGCAGTCTAATAGCTAACTGAAAATGTAAATTTTAACCAGTATTTAAGATTATAAAATGTGTGTGACCCTGTGTAAAAAAATAATTATGAGCAACAATTTTTAGAATTAAGTTGCAAGCAAAAAAAGTTATAAATACTAACCCAAAGTTAATGTGTGTATTTACTGTGCTAACCAATCAAAACTAAATAGGTATGTGAAAAACCAAATGTTCAAATTACATACAATGGATCAAAGTAGTGCAATATGAGAATCAAAATGGTGCAACATGAATCATTAAGCACTAGGTCATGACAAAGTCCACATGCTGTATAAAGTTGTGTCCAGTAAGAAATAAGCAGAAAAAAACGTCATCTTTGTTGCCCTCTTGAGCGCACTCTCACCTTATAAATATACCCCACAGCAAAGGCCATATTGTGCATTTGTACAAATCACCTCCCAGGCTGCTAGTAGAAGCCAAGATCTGTGTTTAGCCAACTAGATCATCAGCAGCAGCAGGTCCTTCACATCCAGCAAAAGCAAGGAGGTAGTTTGGGACTTTACCATTGCTCCAGGAAGACACAGAACAAACATAGTGCTCACTGTAATTTTCTTATTGTTAAAGAAGTATAGCCAAAATTACTTTGGCTATTTTCTCATATCCATTCAGTCGCTGCCTCCCATCTGACATGAATAGGGCTGCCTATAGGAGGTACATGGAGCATCTTTGTATCCCCGTGGCGGCAAACACAACCCTTGCATGGAGATATGCTGTAGTACGCCCAAGTGAAGGAGGCCTAAAAGTACCGGTAAATATTGCTGAGTAATAAAATAAAAACTCTCAACAACAAAGAGATTTTGTTGCCTTCTAAAGCCTTTGGTTTATGTCCTTGCCAGTTGCAAAAAAAATGCTTTTATTGTTATACATGTTCCTGTTAGAGAAGTTTTTCTCTTACTTCCTGTACCATTGACCAAACAGGAAGTGTGAGGAAGTTTCACGAAAGGGGAAACAGACAAAGGTTCTATCCATCTTTTTTTTAAACTAACAGAAGTTTTGGTTATGGTTACACTTCCGCCTTCTTTCGTGTGTATTGATTTCATCAAATGATTCTGAATTGTGAGCTTATGCCTCATAGAAGACCTGCAAAGATGATTACCCCACTTTTTTTGTATCATTAATTTTTTTTTATTGAAAAGCTTTACATATAATAAAGTAAACACAGAATATTAGAGTAATGCATATTTATATAAAATGAAGAGTCTGACACAAAATGAGAGTATTGATTGCAAAAGCATGACAGTGCAGAGGAATCAAAAGCAATCATTGGTTCATTTGTGATCAGGATGAATAATACAACTTAGAGCACCGTGTACAGGCAGAGGCCTAACTACTTAGATTGTACAGTGCCTAAAAGGTTGTAATGTACACTCACCAGCCATTTTATTAGGTACACCTGTTCATTTGTTTGGTAAAACAAATTGCTAATCAGCCAATCATATGGCAGCAACTCAATGCATTTAAGCATATACGTGGTGAAGATGACTTGCTGAAGTTCAAACCGAGCATCAGAATGGGGAAGAAAGGTGATTTAAGTGACTTTGAACTTGGCATGGTTGTCGGTGCCAGATGGGCTGGTCTGAGTATTTCAAAAACTGCTGATCTACTGGGATTCATCCAGTGAGCGGCAGTTGTGTGGACGAAAATGCCTTATTGATGTCAGAGGTCAGAGGAGAATGAGCAGACTGGTTGCTGCGACATTCAGATAGTAGGTTCTGAATTTGGCGTACACAACACGAAAGTATGGATCCATCCTGCCTGGTATCACCTGTTCAGGTTGGTGGTGTAATGGTGTGGGGGATATTTTCTTGACACTAGCAAAGTGTACCTAATAAAGTGGCCCGTGAGTGTATTTCTGTCATTGTGCCTTGATGGGAGTCAAAAGAAATGGAGAATTGAAGTTTCCCTACTTTTTCATGAAATAAAAAAAAATATTTATGAATTTACATTTTGTGACCTTCACTGTAGTATACGGCTTTCCACAGAGAGTTTACGATTATAAATAGATAAATATCCAATGTACATAATTCCAGGGGAACCTGCTTCAGTACAGCAGCTCCATCCTTGATTTTTTTAAGCTTTCGTTTTTTAATTCACATGCCTCCTTTCCAGGAATCTTCCGAGGTTTTTTCTTGTTGTGCTTCACCGAACAACATCATTTTCAGGCTGTATTGGAAGACCAGTTAAAATATCAATTTCAATTTTCTTTCAATGGGGTTAGCAACATGAGAATATGCCTGTGAACTTGTGAACTAGAAAATGATGAAGAAAGTTAATTTCTGGCGTGGGTCTCGGTGTGTTCTGTATTATTATACAAGAGAAAGGCTTTGTGCTGTTTTTAATCTCTGTAGGTCTGCTAGGCCAGGGTGGGGTCAGCTGGACACGTAAAAGTAATTGCTTGAGCAGCATGAGCTAGCATGTAAACTACTTACATTATGTGTTTATGGCCTTTACCCACAGTTCCTTTTGTTAGCCTTTTAAAAATAATTAAGGTTAGAAAAATTAGTTACTTTACCCTTTTTTGAAATTTTTAAGCTGTGTGAGATTTTGAAACTGTGTTTATTTTGTCTCACAAAAAATTCTTATCAAAATCCCTTTTGCCAGAGCTGTATTTAGAGCTCCCCCCCCCCCCCCCCCGTTTCATCTAAGTGACAATGGGGGTTACGCTAACAAAACCGGAGATTGATTTCTATGCAGAGCTGCACCATATTTTGCAATCAGCTTCCAGGTTATTTGGCAAAGTTTAATTGAACAAGCTGATGTTAGAAGCTGATTGCACAGATGCACCAGATTTTTCACTCTCCAGTTTTAGTAGATCAACCCCAATGGCTATTTGTGCTTGCTCCAACCCATGTGTCATGTGATTATTTTGGTAAAAACCAATGCCAGAATACTTCCTTGGAAGCTAAATGCGGAATGTTTTTATATACAGAACTACTTTTCCACATCATAGACCAACAAACAAGAGAAAAAAAGAGTTAGTTTGGTGATTTCTGATATATAACCTTCAGATTTTAAGATAGTCTGCACCCCGTTTCCCCAACAGTTTTCCTGGTGAAATTAGCTAGAAAAATTCAGAGGTGGCCGGAAGAGTAGCCTTTGAGGCCATGTTCTGGCCCTCCCTAGCCCCGCAGCCTTAGGCTTTGTCCTCCAAATGCCATTACTGTAAATAAAGATCTGTCCTTTCTATAAGCATGAACAGGGGCGGACTGACCATTAGAGCACTCGGGCACTGTCTGAGGGCCCAGGGTCAGTGGGGGGCCCCATAAAATGCCCCTGGTACCTTTTTTATGGCTTTTTTGGACACAGGGAGCCCCATGATCCCCTATTGCCCAGGGGCCCCATGAGTTGTCAGTCCTCCCCTGGGCATGAATTTTATATTTTTCCTATATATATATATATGTGTGTGTGTGTGTGTGTGTGTGTGTGTGTGTGTGTATGTATGTATGTATGTATATGTTTTTTTTTTTTTTTTTACAGACTCCTCCTTTTTAATCATGTATCAGTATTCAATCTCATGAAAAGTGACTTTATTTCCATTTTGGATGGTTTAAATGTCTGGTCTCCTCTATAGACACTTCATAGAAGTTCAGATTGTCATTAGGAAAAACCTTGTGATATTTTATAGCAGTTGTAAAGCTTAACTTTTTTTATTGAAAACAAATATGTTATACTTACCTGCTCTGTGCAGTGGTGTTGCTCCGTGCGGCCCTGAACCTCTTCTTCTGGGATTCCCCCACTAGCGCTCTAGGCTTCTCCTCTTCTCAGAGTGCTACCATAGGAAGCCACTTACCATGGGACGCCACTTGTAAGCTCACTTCCGAGCTGGGCTGTGTGCATCTATATATGACACACAGTGCGGCCCCACTCCCTCCTAACAGGATTTGATTGATAGCAGGAGCCAATGGCCCCTGCTGCTGCCAAATTTCTGGTGAGAAGAGAAAAAGAGGACAAGATCTGCTGCAGACAGGCACAACGCTGGGGATGAATTAAGGTAAAAAATGTCCAGGCTATAGAACCACATTACCTTGTTAACCTGTGTGTTAATTAATTTTTACATATTAAAAAAAGCCAAAATAGATAATATGCATGTGTTAAATTAAGCTGATCCATGTGATAAAGCCTTTAGAAGGTGGTTGGATATGTGGTACATTCTAGCACATCTTTTTGCAGGTATTTTTTTTTTTTTCTTTACTAGGAGCCTAGAAAGCATTGCATCCATGATCAGTAGATTGTGGGTACCATGCAGGACTTCTGAAGACCTGTCAGTGTATCTGTGTGCTTGTACCTCATTCAGACAAGCAGATACACACTGACAGGAACTGAGAATGGAGAAGAAAAAGGGCCATTTGGTGGACTTTATAGGCACTACAACTGTGATAGATAAAATTATTGCTTTATTGAACATACATAGACGTACAACAATTATTATAACTAGAGATGAGCGAAGAAATGAAAAATTCGATTCGACTGATTCGGCGAATTCGTGGACAATATTTGATTCGAGTCGAATAAATTCGCTGTGAATTTAACTTAAAAAAGGGTGTTTCTAGGCTTCAGAGAGACTTAATATTAGTGCAGAACACTGTACCTTTAATTTAAATGCCCTTGGAGTCTGCTGGGGAAGAGAAATAATACTGTCACTCAGTATGACATGCAGATGAGTGCCGTCGATCTTAGAATCACCGCACACTTCACTCATTTGGCCAGTCACGGGGCCAAAACCAGTGTTTGGAGCCACAGTGTGGCGGTGGAGGCAGCAGCAATGGGAGGCCATACAGCAACCTATGACAAAATGGAAACCAGCAGGAGTGTGAGGAGACCTGAAAGTGGCACATGCAGTGGGAGCAATGGGAGGCGGTACAAGGACCCATGTCACACTGTGGACCCAGCAGCAGCGTGACCAGGCGGTACGGGGGCCCATGGCAGATTACAGGCCTGGCAGCAGCAATGGGAGGCCCGTAATCTGCCAGCACCCTATGACAAAAAATGGAACACACCAGCAGTGTGTGAGGAGACCTGAAAGTGGCACATGGCAGAGTGTGGCGATGGAGACAGCAGCAATGGGAGGCCGTACAGGGACCCATGAGAGACTGTGGACCTGGCAGCAGCATGAGGAGGCGGTATAGGGGCCCATGGCAGATTAGGGGCCTGGCAGCAGCTATAGGAGGCCCGTAATCTGCCAGCACCCTATGACAAAAAATTGAACACACCAGCAGTGTGTGAGGAGACCTGAAAGTGGCACATGGCATGAGACACTCTGGACCTGGCAGCAGCATGAGGAGGCGGTATATAGGGGCCCATGGCAGATTAGGGGCCTGGCAGCAGCTATGGGAGGCCCGTAATCTGCCAGCACCCTATGTCAAAAAATTGAAAACACAAGCAGTGTGTGAGGAGACCTGAAAGTGGCACATGTTTGGGGCATGATTCATGGCGGATTTAGTCAGTTGTGTCAGGAACTAGTGGTTTGAAATCCAGACTAATCCACGCCTGATTCATTTTCACAAACGTGAGTCTCTCCACACTTTGGGTGGACAGTCGTGTCCTCCACGGAGTTGCAATACCTCCTGCCGCACTAAACACGCGCTCCGATGCCACGCTACTGGCCGGGCATGACAGCCTTTCAAGGGCAAATTCAGCTAGTTGGGGTCAAAGGTCAAGTTTCGTTGCCCAGTAGTCAAGGGGATTGTCTACCTCGGTTGGCAGGGTGCTGTCCAAGTAGGCCTAAGCCTGTTGTTTGAGGTCCTGCTCCAGGTCCACCTGATGCTGCTGCTGCTGCGGCTGGTTAGTAGTTTCCTCACTGCGCTGGTGAAGAAAGCTACTCATCATCGACTGCAGACTGAGGCAGCCGCTGCTGGTGGAGCTGCCACTGCTCCTACCACCCCACCCCTCCCCTGCTGCCATGGCAGCGTAACGCGAGCGCACAGGGCCCACAGTGTCTGAGCATGGACGTTGGCGCAGAAAGGCAGAGACCAGCTGACTACATAGGTGGTTTTTATAGTACGTTATTTTGGCCTCCCTCTCAGCAGGTGTGAAAAAGGCCACCATTTTTGAACGGTAGCGAGGGTCCAACAAGGTGGACAGCCAAAAGTCATCCCTCTGTCTGATGGTTATTATTCGGCTGTCGCTACGCAAGCAAGCGAGCATGCTATGGGCCATTTGTGCCAAGGAATGCGAGGGACTCCCTACCTCCATCTCCACAGCATACTGCCACGGTGCGTCTGGGTCCTCTGTCTCCTCCTCCTCCTCCTCTACCAGATGCTCCTGCTCCTCCACTCCTGTCCGCTGAGTGGAAAAACCACCCATTTCACTCAATAATTCCTGAGCACCAATGTCCTCCTCTACCTCCTCCTCTTCTTCCTGTCCTGCCCCCACAGGGGTCATGTGGCGTTGAGATCTGTGCGCCACGTCTACCGCACCCTGACCAGCCATTGTTAACAGCATTTGTTCCAGGACATGCAACAGAGGAATGACGTCGTTCATCCCATAGTCCTGCCGACTCACGAATAGCGTGGCCTCCTCAAAGGGCCTGAGCAAGCGCAGGTGTCACGCATGAGCTGCCAATGGCTGACATCTAAGTTACACAGGGAGTACCTTTATCCGCTTTTAACATCAGGAAATCTGTGATGGCCTTTCGCTGTTCGTAAAGGCGGTCTAACATATGTAGGGTTGAATTCCACCTTGTTGCAACGTCACAGCATGAGGAGTCGGTACGGGGGCCCATGGCAGATTACGTGCCTGGCAGCAGCAATGGGAGGCCCGTAATCTGCCAGCACCCTATGTCAAAAAATTCTACACACCAGCAGTGTGTGAGGAGACCTGAAAGTGGCACATGGCAGAGTGTGGCGATGGAGACAGCAGCAATGGGAGGCCGTACAGGGACCCATGAGAGACTCTGGACCTGGCAGCAGCATGAGGAGGCGGTATATAGGGGCCTATGGCAGATTAGGGGCCTGGCAGCAGCTATAGGAGGCCCGTAATCTGCCAGCACCCTATGTCAAAAAATTCTACACACCAGCAGTGTGTGAGGAGACCTGAAAGTGGCACATGGCAGAGTGTGGCGATGGAGACAGCAGCAATGGGAGGCCGTACAGGGACCCATGAGAGACTCTGGACCTGGCAGCAGCATGAGGAGGCGGTATATAGGGGCCTATGGCAGATTAGGGGCCTGGCAGCAGCTATGGGAGGCCCGTAATCTGCCAGCACCCTATGTCAAAAAATTCTACACACCAGCAGTGTGTGAGGAGACCTGAAAGTGGCACATGGCAGAGTGTGGCGATGGAGACAGCAGCAATGGGAGGCCGTACAGGGACCCATGAGAGACTCTGGACCTGGCAGCAGCATGAGGAGGCGGTATATAGGGGCCTATGGCAGATTAGGGGCCTGGCAGCAGCTATAGGAGGCCCGTAATCTGCCAGCACCCTATGTCAAAAAATTCTACACACCAGCAGTGTGTGAGGAGACCTGAAAGTGGCACATGGCAGAGTGTGGCAATGGAGACAGCAGCAATGGGAGGCCGTACAGGGACCCATGAGAAACTCTGGACCTGGCAGCAGCATGAGGAGGCGGTATATAGGGGCCTATGGCAGATTAGGGGCCTGGCAGCAGCTATGGGAGGCCCGTAATCTGCCAGCACCCTATGTCAAAAAATTCTACACACCAGCAGTGTGTGAGGAGACCTGAAAGTGGCACATGGCAGAGTGTGGCGATGGAGACAGCAGCAATGGGAGGCCGTACAGGGACCCATGAGAGACTCTGGACCTGGCAGCAGCATGAGGAGGCGGTATATAGGGGCCTATGGCAGATTAGGGGCCTGGCAGCAGCTATAGGAGGCCCGTAATCTGCCAGCACCCTATGTCAAAAAATTCTACACACCAGCAGTGTGTGAGGAGACCTGAATGTGGCACATGGCAGAGTGTGGCGATGGAGACAGCAGCAATGGGAGGCTGTACAGGGACCCATGAGAGACTCTGGACTTGGCAGCAGCATGAGGAGGCGGTATATAGGGGCCCATGGCAGATTAGGGGCCTGGCAGCAGCTATAGGGGGCCCGTAATCTGGCAGCACCCTATGTCAAAAAATTAAACACACCAGCAGTGTGTGAGGAGACCTGAAAGTGGCACATGGCAGAGTGTGGCGATGGAGACAGCAGCAATGGGAGGCCGTATAGGGACCCATGAGAGACTCTGGAACTGGCAGCAGCATGAGGAGGCGGTATATAGGGGCCCATGGCAGATTAGGGGCCTGGCAGCAGCTATAGGGGGCCCGTAATCTGCCAGCACCCTATGTCAAAAAATTCTACACACCAGCAGTGTGTGAGGAGACCTGAAAGTGGCACATGGCAGAGTGTGGCGATGGAGACAGCAGCAATGGGAGGCCGTACAGGGACCCATGAGAGACTCTGGACTTGGCAGCAGCATGAGGAGGCGGTATATAGGGGCCCATGGCAGATTAGGGGCCTGGCAGCAGCTATGGGAGGTCCGTAATCTGCCAGCACCCTATGTCACTCTCCTCGCCAGTACTTCTTCGCCTGGCTGCTGAAAAGGCCGATGTCTCCCCCCGTTCCTGACCGCCCTCTGTTAGCTCTTCCTCACTGTACAGTGGGGCTGAGCCCACAGCATGCGATACTTCGCTTGGTGAGGGAACAGCAAAGGGCAGGTAGAGGACATGTGATTTCAGTGGACTTGCTCCCGGGCCATGCCAACTAACGGTTGTGTCTGACGTACCCACCGACCGTTGGCTGTAGGTGTCAGAGGTGACCTGGGAAGAGGAAGACGACCGAGCCAACCAATCAATGACGGCAGGGTTGTCGGTGGAGACACGACCGCTGGATGACACCGGGAGCACTGGCCTCTGGCTGCGAATAGTGCTGCCTCGACCCCTTCCTCTGCTGCCACGTCTGCTCGCTCCTAAAAAATTGCCTCCTCTGCCACTCCTCTGCATGTTGTCTGACATACTCTTTAATTCAACGATTATGTGTCCCTGAGTAACAATTCTCTGGCACTCAGTAACAATTCTGTCTGTCCCTGAGTAAAAATTCTGTGGCCCTAAGTAAAGTTTCTGTGGCCCTGAGTAACAATTCTCTGGCACTCAGTAACAATTCTGTCTGTCCCTGAGTAACAATTCTCTGGCACTCAGTAACAATTCTGTCTGTCCCCGAGTAAAAATTCTGTGGCCCTAAGTAAAGTTTCTGTGGCCCTGAGTAACAATTCTCTGGCACTCCGTAACAATTCTGTCTGTCCCTGAGTAACAATTCTCTGGCACTCAGTAACAATTCTGTCTGTCCCTGAGTAAAAATTCTGTGGCCCTAATTAAAGTTTCTGTGGCCCTGAGTAACAATTCTCTGGCACTCCGTAACAATTCTGTCTGTCCCTGAGTATGAATTCTGTGGCCCTAACTAGCGTTTCTTTGTCCCTAAGTAACAGTTCTGTGGCCCTGAGTAACAATTCTGTGTCTGTGCGAGTAACAATTCTGTGGCCCTAAGTAACAGTTCTGTGGCCCTAAGTAACAGTTCTGTGGCCCTCAGTAACAGTTCTGTGTCTGTGCGAGTAACAATTCTGTGTCTGTGCGAGTAACAATTCTGTGGCCCTAAGTAACAGTTCTGTGGCCTTCAGTAACAATTCTGTGTCTGTGCGAGTAACAATTCTGTGTCTGTGCGAGTAACAATTCTGTGGCCCTAAGTAAAGTTTCTGTGGCCCTAAGTAACAATTCTCTGGCACTCAGTAACAATTCTGTCTGTCCCTGAGTAACAATTCTCTGGCACTCAGTAACAATTCTGTCTGTCCCTGAGTAAAAATTCTGTGGCCCTAAGTAAAGTTTCTGTGGCCCTGAGTAACAATTCTCTGGCACTCCGTAACAATTCTGTCTGTCCCTGAGTAACAATTCTCTGGCACTCAGTAACAATTCTGTCTGTCCCTGAGTAAAAATTCTGTGGCCCTAATTAAAGTTTCTGTGGCCCTAAGTAACAATTCTCTGGCACTCAGTAACAATTCTGTCTGTCCCTGAGTAACAATTCTCTGGCACTCCGTAACAATTCTGTCTGTCCCTGAGTAACAATTCTCTGGCACTCAGTAACAATTCTGTCTGTCCCTGAGTAACAATTCTCTGGCACTCAGTAACAATTCTGTCTGTCCCTGAGTAAAAATTCTGTGGCCCTAAGTAAAGTTTCTGTGGCCCTGAGTAACAATTCTCTGGCACTCCGTAACAATTCTGTCTGTCCCTGAGTATGAATTCTGTGGCCCTAACTAGCGTTTCTTTGTCCCTAAGTAACAGTTCTGTGGCCCTGAGTAACAACTCTGTGTCTGTGCGAGTAACAATTCTGTGGCCCTAAGTAACAGTTCTGTGGCCCTCAGTAACAGTTCTGTGTCTGTGCGAGTAACAATTCTGTGTCTGTGCGAGTAACAATTCTGTGGCCCTAAGTAAAGTTTCTGTGGCCCTCAGTAACAGTTCTGTGTCTGTGCGAGTAACAATTCTGTGTCTGTGCGAGTAACAATTCTGTGGCCCTAAGTAAAGTTTCTTTGGCCCTAAGTAACAATTCTCTGGCACTCAGTAACAATTCTGTCTGTCCCTGAGTAACAATTCTCTGGCACTCAGTAACAATTCTGTCTGTCCCTGAGTAAAAATTCTGTGGCCCTAAGTAAAGTTTCTGTGGCCCTGAGTAACAATTCTCTGGCACTCCGTAACAATTCTGTCTGTCCCTGAGTATGAATTCTGTGGCCCTAACTAGCGTTTCTTTGTCCCTAAGTAACAGTTCTGTGGCCCTGAGTAACAGTTCTGTGGCCCTCAGTAACAGTTCTATGTCTGTGCGAGTAACAATTCTGTGTCTGTGCGAGTAACAATTCTGTGGCCCTAAGTAACAGTTCTGTGGCCTTCAGTAACAATTCTGTGTCTGTGCGAGTAACAATTCTGTGTCTGTGCGAGTAACAATTCTGTGGCCCTAAGTAAAGTTTCTGTGGCCCTAAGTAACAATTCTCTGGCACTCAGTAACAATTCTGTCTGTCCCTGAGTAACAATTCTCTGGCACTCAGTAACAATTCTGTCTGTCCCTGAGTAAAAATTCTGTGGCCCTAAGTAAAGTTTCTGGGGCCCTGAGTAACAATTCTCTGGCACTCAGTAACAATTCTGTCTGTCCCTGAGTAACAATTCTCTGGCACTCAGTAACAATTCTGTCTGTCCCTGAGTAAAAATTCTGTGGCCCTAAGTAAAGTTTCTGTGGCCCTAAGTAACAATTCTCTGGCACTCAGTAACAATTCTGTCTGTCCCTGAGTAACAATTCTCTGGCACTCAGTAACAATTCTGTCTGTCCCTGAGTAAAAATTCTGTGGCCCTAATAACGTTTCTGTGGCCCTAAGTAACAATTCTCTGGCACTGAGTAACAATTCTGTCTGTCCCTGAGTATGAATTCTGTGGCCCTAACTAGCGTTTCTTTGTCCCTAAATAACGATTCTGTGGCCCTCATTAACAAGTCTGTGTCCCTGAGTAATGGTTCTCTGTCCCTAAGTAACTTTTCTCTGTCCCCAATTATCGTTTCTGTGGCCCTAACTCTGTCCCTGTCCCTAGTACAGAGCGGTCTGCCTCTGTTCAATGACTGCAGGCAAATGAAGAATTCCAAAATGGCCGCTATTTATAGCTCGACCATTACACAGTGCTGGCTGGCTGGCTGCTGATTGGCTGATGCGATCACATGTAGTTGAGGAATGCATTATGGGTCAGCGCGCCTTGTCTGCGCACCTTCCCAGACATCCCCGCTCCGTCGCCGCACATGTCAGCCGCCATTTTCTGAAAAATTTCGTTTCGCGCGTCCGAATTAGGCTATTTTTCGGATTCGGCACGAATCAAAATTTTTCCGATATTCGACTCGAATTCCACTTCGGATACTTCGATTCGCTCATCTCTAATTATAACAGTTATAATTATAACAATTGTAGAGCAAAATAAATTCAAAACCCAGTGTATAATGTGTTCAAAAATTTTTGAACACATTATACACTGAGTTTTGAATTTATTTTGCTCTATGAAATAGGGATAATACACTATGTATAGTTTTTTTTTTTCGTTTTGAGGTATGGATTGGATTATGGAGGAGTGATTTCATGAAGGTGGATTAATCAGGAGCATGAATTTGTATTTAATTTGAGGATTTCACAGACGCTGAGAAGGTTTATTTTGCATTATTAAAATCCTCTGCAGAGAATGTACTCCCACAGTAATTGGAATTGTACACTCAACACAGATGCAAATAGTACAGATACATATGGTATTGATACATTCCACAATAGAAGTATACTGTAACCCGTAAAGGTTTGAAAACAGATACTCTGATATCAATGGCTGTAGTAACTCGACATGTTTTGCGATAATATCGCTTCTTCAGGATTTGTAAACAGATTTGTACATAAAGAGAAAATAGGCTAGTGGAGCCAGGCACAGCCGCGTTTTTTTTTTCTTTTTTTTAAGTAGTGACAGCAAGTGAGGGAGATGATGCCCCACTAGCTGTCACTCTATGCAGCTGAGCGGGCAGTGGCTCTGGCAGTGAGAACATGTTACATGTTCAACCCAAATTATGTGTGGAACATGTAACATGTTCCCAAAGATGAACTTATCCTTTAAACATGAACAGTCACATTAAGCCATTGTGTTTAGAGCTTTGGAGTGAGGTGGTGAAGTGTTGGCTTATATCATTAGCTTATAAATATAACATTATTGCCCAATCCAGCCAAATATGTCTACTACAGGAGACTAACATCTAGTATTTATGAGCACTTTAATGTGTAAACCAAGACCTAAAAATGTGGTTGTGCCGAAATCTTTGACAACATCATTCCAAGCAATGCACAGTTATTAATGTCTTTAGTTTTTTCCTGTGTCCTACAAACAAGGGGGCAGGGATCTTCAACTATGCATGCATCATACATACTAGGGGGGTACAACTGGGGGAATCAAGGGTGGGGAAGGATCTGGGAGTTCTGGTAGATCACAAGCTTAATAATGGCATGCAATACCAAGCTGCGGTTTCTAAAGCGAGCAAAATCCTCTCTTGTATTAAGAGGTATAGACTCCAGAGAGAGAGATATAATTCCCCCCGGTACAAATCATTAGTAAGACCTCATCTGGAGTATTCAGTTCAGTTTTGGGCACCAATTCACAAAAGGAACATTGGGGAAGTGGAGAAAGTACAGAGAAGGGCAACCAAACTGATAAGAGACATGGAGGAGCTCAGCTATGAGGAAAGATCAGAGAAACTGAATTTTTTCTCTCTTGAGAAGAGGAGATTAAGGGGGATGTGATCTCCATGTATAATACATAAGGGGGGATATGATCACCATGTATAATACATAAGGGGGGATATGATCACCATGTATAATACATAAGGGGGGATATGATCATCATGTATAAATACATCAGTAGTTCATATAGTGAACTCGGTGTAGAGCTATTCACCCTGAGGTCATCACAGAGGACAAGAGGGCACTCTTTACGTCTGGAGGAAAATAAATTTAATCTCCAAACGCGGAAAAGTTTCTTCACAGTAAGAGCTGTGCAAATGTGGAATAGACTCCCTCAAGAGTTTGTTCTGGCCAGCTCAGTGGATTGCTTTAAAAAAGTATTTGATTCTTTCTTAGATACACAGAATATAACTGGATACTAACATGTATAGGTAAAGTTGATCCAGGGAATATCCAATTGCCTCTCAGGGGATCATGAAGGAATTTATTTCCCTGCAGAAGCAAATTGGATCATGCTTTGCTGGGGTTTTTTTGCCTTCCTCTGGATCAATTGTGGGTATAAGATTATAACTTTTTTTTTTTTTTAATGGTTGAACTGGATGGACTTTTATCTTTTTTCAGCCAGACTAAGTAAGTTTACCAGCTTCAAAAATTTTTGGCTCGCCAAGCTGGAACAACAAAGTTATTGTTAAGTCAAGGACAAATGCGGTAAACACAAAACATGGAAAGAAAAATGGATTGAAATAAAAATGATGAAGTGGATTAGTGGAAAAATCTTGTACTATTTTTTTTTTTTGCTTGTTTATTTACGAATTACTTTTTACCTGATAACTTTTTAAATAGGCTAAGTTATTAAATAGGAAAATATAGTTTTGTGGCAAATATTCCTTAGAGGAATTATTACTTGAAGAGGTAACCCCATTAATATAAAATCAGAGTACATTTGAAATTTCTGCTGTATTTGATTTTGACGATATTCACTTAGATGTGTGCTTTCTTTATGGTTGTAAGCTTAAATTATGAGCTCCTCTGAGGCCGGGACAGCTGAGTATAAGTGATGACTGTTGGTTGCAGAGTACTGCAGTATATCATATCATATAGGCCATACATAAACAGAACATAACAATTACCATTCCAGCAAAGGATAGCTTGTGAATGGCAGTATGGCAATGAGATTCACCTCTCCGAAAAACAGAACAGTATTTACCCTGAAAACAAACATATGCAAGACGTTAGTAAATGATGTATATTCAGAGAGGCATAACCCTTTATCTTGGCTCTGCTTTATTTTACCATCTTGAAGCATTTAAACAATATGAATATAAGAGGAATGGAGGGTTTCCCTCTTGTGGTGAGTACAAAACTCCATGCTGATGGCACAGCCAATGAGTGCTGCATTTTCTTTGAAGATCATGCTTTGGTGTTTATCTCTCAATGTTTCACTCATTCCAGTCTGACTCCGTTGATGAAGTGAACTTTTGCTATTGTGCGATAATATTAAAAAAAATACACATAATTGCTTATTTATTTTTCAAACCATGCTACATTACCTGTAACAGACCTTAAGTAAACCTACCTCGGGCTCATGGGATACCAGATATAAAGTAATGCAACTGTATTTGTTGTCCCTTCAAATATGCATGTATATACATGTATCGTATGATACCGGCTTTACCTATTTCATTTAGGGTAACTATTTTGCTTGTATGCTCCAGTAAATCTCTTAAATAAAACATTTTTAAAAAAGCAGTAAATCTGTCATAAAAGGAATACAAGGTGGCTTTTATTGCAGATTTGCTTTGAAAAAATGTTGGTTCCCTGGCTGCTGAGCTGCATTGATCTACAATCAGGGACATATGCCCTGAATGCAGACTTTCTGTATTTGGGGGAATATGTCTTTTTTTTATTTATGCTTCTGTATGCTAGTGCTGCTCAGAACAACTTGTAGCTGCATACAGCCACTGGCAACAGGCTATTTACTGCACCTCTGCCTCCTTGGTGCTCAAAAGTACACATTTTTTATACTGTATTGGCCAAACCGCCACTGTGCATAATAACAGGCAAGCATGCCCCTTAGGCAAGTTCAGAATTGCCTGACAGGGATTCCTTAAGTAGAACCCACCTAGTTAGCTAGGGGGAGCTCTAGCTTCAGTTAGATAGAGGCTGAGTAACATCATGGATGCAATATTCAGAAGGTCAAAGAATGGTCAGAGCTGAAAGGCTCTGCAGAGCAGCCCTCTCGAATTTCGAACTTTGGGGAAAGATCTAGAAAGAGTGGATGGATCTGAGGAATGGCTGATCTGCACTTTTGAGGGATTCTGGCCAATCCCCAACAGGAGGCTTGGCAAGGGGCCAGAACAACCCTTAAAAGTGAGAGAGCCTGCTCAGCAGTAAGAGAGTTGGAGGAAAGTTTTGGTGGAAGAGGATGTGAAGGCTGGAGACCAGGAGCCTGGAAGGGGGCCAAGATGGAAGAGGGGCTCACCTCAAGGAGAGGACTTTAGAAGGAGGAAAGCTTGGACCTTCGCTGGCCCCCTGAGAGAGGACCACCTGCATAGCAGGGAAAGAGCAGCCCAGATAGAAGGCCTGGTAGCAGCCACAGACCCATCTGCAGCATAGGAAGAAGGACAAAGTGAGTACAGTAGCATTTGGGGTCTGAAATGGTACACAGGGAGATGCTTGCTATCTCTACAAGAAGAGGATTTCTTTGTGCTTAGACTTGTAAATAATTCAGGAAGATTGTCCTCAGTTCAAACAGTTCCATTGGGCATACCATACACCCCTTACCCCATCCAAGTTTATTGTCCCCTATTAAAACTTCAAAACAAGCTCAAGGACTGGTTACTGACTCCTGCATGCAAGTCCGTGAAAAATGAGTGTTGCCTGGCTGTGCAGGATTAATGGGGGACCCAAATACTCGGCAACTCCTAAGAGGGTAGTTCTACACTTGGTTTACACAGCACCAAGCATTTTAGCCTCTCTTGTCCTCTCCCTCAACTCTCTTTTGTAAAGGTTTCCAGACAATCAATCAAAATTATCATTCTAGGGCTGCTGGTGTTGAAGAGAAACATTACACTTCATTTTCAATAACATCACAATTTTACACTCCATCTTTTAACTTTATATTACATTACTATTCTCATCATTGGGACTTCTTACAGAGAGCATTGCATTCTGAGAAACTGGGAGACTTTAATCAAGCACACAACTAGCTGTACATATCAAAGAAAAGACTTTATGGTTAGGCAGAAGCCATTAAAACTTAGGAGTTAAATATTTTTCCTTTTTTCAAAATTATATTTTTGATTGAAATCGCAACTGTTGTTGCCAAAGCATTTAGGGTGTTGGAGGCAAGGGTTTTGCTGGAATTGAGTAAGCAACTAATTGAGGGAGATATCAGGAGTAAGTAGTACACAGAGTGCAGCAGTCAGGAGTGGGTAAAACAGAGAGTGCATGAGTCAAGAGGAAAGCGAAGAGTGCAGTGGTCAGTTGTAAATGACACACAATGCAGGGATTGGTGTATGTAACATGCAGAGGTCAGATGTACGTTTTGCAAAGTAGTCCAGGGCTCAGGAATATGTAACACATAGAGTACAGGGGTCATGAGTAAGTAACATAGAGTGCAGAGGTCAGAAGTAAGTAACACACTGAATGCAGGGACAGGAATAAATACTGTACAGAGTGCCTCCCAAACACAAATGTTCTTATCCTTCCATACAGTACTCCCCACACTCCAGCACAAATCCCCCACCTCCCTCAAAATGTACTCACCAGGCCTTGGCATTGTGCTGCATATACTGTCTCAATGTTGTGACCACCTAGGTTTTCTTCTTGAATATTTTCACTTTTGCAGCTGTTGGCTTCTGTCCCCATCTGCCAGCCCATCTGCCATTTGTTACACCTGTAGTAATTCAAAGAATGACAAATAATCTGTGCAAGTGTACTCTTTAAGGGAACTTATATAGCTTCACTGTTCATATGAACCTCTTAATACCAGGTCTGTGCTTTTTATGTTTTTTTTTCTTTCTTGTGGTGTTGGCCTTGTAGCGTGCTGTCTTTGCCTATGCATAGTGACCGCATACGCAGAAGTTCCCCTTCTTTTGCCTGTCTCCAATACCGCCCCCTAGACTGTGTAGGGTCTAGAGGTGAGGTTTGACAGGCAATGAGGTTTTGCCTCCCACCTATGCTTTTTAGACTCTGAAGGTGAGGTTTGACATCCAGTGAGGTTGTGCCTCCCCCTTGACTCTTTAGACTCTGAAGGTGAGGTTTGACATCCAGTGAGGTTGTGCCTCCCCCTAGACTCATTAGACTCTGGAGGTGAGGTTTGACATCCAGTAAGGTTGTGCCTCCCCCTAGATTCTTTAGACTCTGAAGGTGAGGTTTGAGATCCAGTGAGATCCAGTGAGGTTGTGCCTCCCCCTTGACTCTTTAGACTCTGGAGGGGAGGTTTGACATCCAGTGAGGTTGTGGATGCGGATCATATCTGGGTGGAAGGTGGAGGGTGAAAATATGCTCACACCACATCTGTAAAGCACTAGAGGTAGATTGTATGGTCACAGAGTAGAATTTTATGCTTTTACACTAACATGCTATGCTACTTTTTATCATCAATTACACAGCCATTGACTTCTTCTCTGCCCGAAAGCCTGACTTCTACCTTTCAGACCTGTTGCAGAGAGCTGAGAGAAGTGCTATGAAACGCCTCCCAGTCTCTGCGCTACAGGTCTGGCAGGAGGTGGGCAGGGGCGGAAGCAACAGCTACATAGGTGAGTCATAAAAGAAAGAAATGTGGGTGGTTAGGGCCCGGAACACTCACCAGCAGATGCAAGGTACATGCCCTGGGTACCCAGCGCTATTGGTGCCCCTGGTCAGAGATCATCTGAAGTCTGACATTTGTTGCCTGTTATCTGTCTGACCTTACACACTATATGCAATGAAGGGAACTAAAGCAGAACTAAACCCTCCTATCCTTTACAGCCAATCAAGCTGCCATTTTATCCTCTGTTTGATCTGCAGTTGTCAAGGTGTTGCACAAATGATCAGTTATGACTCCACCCATATGATGGCTTCACAGTTCAGTTAAGAGCACAGACAACTGTGGCAGTTATGCACAGCATGCCTTAAAGTGTTAGTAAACCCACAATAGTAAAATCAGTCTGTATTTGCAGTAAAGTATTCTTGTTATAATCACTGTGGAACCTAAGACGTTAATCCTCTGCATTGTGTAAAAAGGCTGTTTGACCCTGTCTTTTCTGATCCTCCCCTTCTTCCAGTGTCCCCCTCTTATCTCCTGATAAGACATATCGTGTGGAGTTGCTCTGAACATGCTCAGTTTGGTGTGTATTTCTAGATAGTTTTTTTTTTTTTCTTGGGAGAGTGCATTTGATCAGCACAGGGCCAATCAGCACTGCCCAGACAGAGGTTAGTGGTTCTGCATCCTCCTAGAGCAGAAAGTAAGCTCCTCCCAGAAGCTTTAACCAGTGTTCTGCCAAACACTGATAGAAGTCACAAGACTGATATATACTGCCGATGAGAAAAGGCATTTAGCAGTTTATATTTACTAAAATAATTGCATTTCCATGTTGTGTGTACTGTGGAAGACCAGATATAGTGAATGCAGGGTCCGGGGTTTAGTAACACTTTAATGTAACCGTTTTGGGAAACCGTAAAATCGATGGGTTTAGTTCCACTTTAAAGTGGTTGTAAAGCCTCAAGGTTTTTTACCTTCATGCATTCTATGCATGAAGATAAACCTTCTGCGGCAGCCCCCCAATACTTACCTGAGCCTCATTGTGATCCAGCAATGTTCACGAGAGCCCTCCCCATTGGCTAAGACAGCAGCAGGATCCAATCACAGCCAGTGAACAAATGAGAGAGAGGAGGTGGAGTCAAGTCACAGCTCTATGTGTGAATGAACATGCAGAGCAGCAGCTCAGGAGTGAGCCTGCTTGGGTACTCTCAGAGCAAGCTGCTTGCTTTGGGGGCACTCGGCAGGAGGGAGGGGCCAGGAACACCAACAGGGGACCCGAGAAGAGGAGGATCGGGGCTGCTCTGTGCAAAGCCACAGCACAGAGCAGGTAAGTATATCCTGTTTGTTTTGAGTTTTTTTTAATTGCCTTTAATATCACTTTAACGAAATATAAATCCGTCATAAACATGCCTGTACAGTTATAATCGTTTAACAAAAAAAATCATTAAAGTCAGTAATAATGAAGAGCCAGATCTTGCAGCTATCTCTGTAATTCGGTTATCTTCCCTGTCCCAAACTTGGAATGTTGGCAATCATTTGTTACTGGAGCTCAGGAATATTTGTAATTGTTGCTTCTGCCAAAAACATTTGAAAAAACAGCAGGTGGAATTGACTTACATGACACAGTTCCCTTGAATAGTGATTAGCACTAGGAGACACATTCCAACTGATTTAGAACACTCATAATAGATATTTATTCCCAAACATATTTTTCTGGCTGAACTTGTCCAGCCTGGACTAAAAGGAACCTGTCAAGTCAGGCTTACTTATATTCAGATTTAAAATGTTACTAAACCCACAACAGTAAAATCAGTTTGTATATGCAGTAAAGCATGCTGGTTATACTCCCTGTGTAACCTAAGAGGTTAATCCTCTGTATTGTGTAAAAAGGCTGTTTGATCCTTTCTTCTCTGTTCCTCCCCTTTTTCAAGCGACCACCACTTATCTCCAGACTAAACTGTAGGCAAGCACATGCTAAGTTTGATGTGTGTTGCTAGAGAGGTTTTTTTTTCTCTTGGGAGAGTGCATGTGATCAGCACAGGGCCAATGAGCACTGTCCAGACAGAGGTCAGGGGTTCTGCATCCTCCTAGAGCAGAAAGAAAACTCCTCCTACAAGTTTTAGCTAGTGCTGGGCTGGACACTGATCAAAGCCACAAGACTGCTCTAACTGCTGATGAGAAAAGGTATTTAGCAGTTTATATTTAGTAACATAATTGCATTTCCATGTTCTGTGTACTGTGGGAGACTAGATATAATGAATGCAGGATCCAGGGTTTAGTAACACTTTAAGATAGGAAGCACAAAATCTTTTTGGGACTGGAAAAAAAAACTGAAAAAAGTCTGTGCTTAGATCCAGTTTGCATGTTTATACCTTTTAGCTAACTACATCTGCATGCCGGTGGGATCTCTGGTGGCTCCCATGCCCCAACTGCACTAAGTCTCCTCTGGATTAAAGTGGGGTATCAATGAAAATGAAAAAAAAAAACAAAGTCAACAGCTACAAAAACTGTAGCTGCTGACTTTTAAAAAATTGCCTGTCCCTCGATCCCATTTTATTCCCCCACAGCCTGTTTCCCCTGGCTGCCCTGTGTTCCAGGCGCCGACATCTTCAGTGTGGGCACCCGGCTGTGACAGCTTGCGGCTTCACAGCTGGGTGCTCACTGCGCATGCGCGAGTAACACTGCACTTTGTGAATGGTCCCGTAGTCTTCTGGGACCTGTCATGTGTCCCAGAAGACTAAGGGGAGGGGAGGACAACTTCCACTTCTGATCACCTAGGCGATTGCAATGGGAGTGGGTACATGTCAATTTCGGGTATCCTCTCCCCAAAGGTGCCAATCGTTAATGGGAAATGGGGAAAAGCCTTAAACTGGAACATCCACTTTTGGGTGGAGCTTCGCTTTAACTATGGGCACTGACTCACCCATGACATCACCACTTTTTCCTTTGTATTAAACTATTTCAGGCCCACAAAGATATGTGTGCATTTTAACATAATAGCATAGCCCACCCCATTCATTGATTATAGTAGAGACTAGGAGGTTGATTTACTAAAGGCATATAGGCTGTTCATTTTGCAAGGGAATTTCCCATAGAACTTGGCGATTATGGTGAAATTTCACTTTGCAAAGAATACCCAATCAAGTGCAAGGGAGGAAGAAACTGCATTTATGCTTGCACATGAGTGAATGACGGAAGTCAGTAGAGCTTCACCTCATTCACTAAGCCATGAGGCAATTTCCCTTGCAAAGTTTACAGTCCATTTGCCTTTAGTAATTCACCCCCAATGTGTCTGTCACAATAACAAATGAATCATTGTAAAGCTGAAGAAGGAAAGCCTCTACTGTTTTTGTTATTTTTTTGGTTTTAGCTCAGATCTACTTAAATATCAGCAGAAGGAGTGGTCAATGTGGCCATTTTTTAACGCCTGAATGACTACTAGAGCAACAGACACCATATAAAAGAGAAGCAATGAACAATGGAGGATGCATCTGTTACAGCAACCAACTACATTTCTTGTTTCATTTTTCCAACAAGTCACTTGGTAACTTCACATAATGTCTAACTTTTACATTTTTCTTTGCTCCAGTTTGTAGACATCGGCCTCTTTTATCTCCTTCTTTTTTTACACCGCATGGGTATTTCCTGAAAATCGACTTTGGTTATGCTATGCGTTCAGTTTAGATGTAAATAGTGCTCAGCAGAGTCCTTTCAATAAACATAGCTTTTTTAGTTTGTGATAAAAATTGCTGTTCGGCTATATTTTTAAGTAACTCTTTAAAGCTGCTATAGGAACCCCTGGTGATATGTTCACACATGGAATAAGAAAGACTTTTAAGGGCCTACACACAATTCGGTATATAAAGAGGATATATTTTAGGTCCCTAGTATTTTACACATTTTATGTGTGTGACTTTTGCAGTTTACACTGATAAACTGGTGCAGTTTACTTTGCTTTCTCACTTGTACCTAAAGGTAAGCTTATAATAAAGCTGATCTGTAGGTGCAGTGAATATCTGCAAAAATTGTGCTGTTTAGGAGATAGTCACAATCAGGGGCAGACTGACAACTCATGGGGCCTCTGGGCAATAGGGGATCATGGGGCCCCTGTGTCCTTGCCCAAACTCAAAAAAGCCTATGAAAAAGGTACCAGGGGCATCTCATGGGGCTCCCTACTGACCCCGGGCCCTCGGGCAGTGCCTGAGTTCCCAAATGGTCAGTCCGCCCCTGGTCACAATTTCAGTAGCTGGTGACGTTACTGACGCATGTGCACTGCGCACTGAATTGATTGCCCACTGAGTTTGCCGTCAGTTTGGAGAGCTATGCCTCGATCATGAATCCTATTCCGCATGAGCAGGAGTAACATTATTGGGGCCCAGCCATTCAAATGGCCAGAGAACATGAACCTGGAAGGAAGACCAATTAAAGATGGAAGCACCGGCGTTTTACAGGTAAGTCTGTCATTATGCTGTGAAATGCAGTGCATACCAGCACCTTGTGACAATAACCTGCAGGGGACCATTTTTTTTACAGCAAAGTTTACTACTGCCTTAAATTACATCCTCCGTATGTGTTGTTCTTAAGGGTGAGTGCTTTCTGTGTTAAAGTGGCGTCCATCCTCTGAAGAAGTGCTTTTTGCACGAAAGGCCTCTAGCTAGGACATGAAGACTTTATAACGTAGTATAGCGCTGAGTTTTTATCGTATTTTATTGGTTTATTTTAGTTCGTTCTATATGTGGATGTTTATGATTGTTCAATAGCCCCATTCAAGGTTTTGAGTTATGACTCTGAACTATATGGAAAGTCGGAATTGGTGAGATTAGGTTGACATTGAACCACTCAACCTTTGTGCATTATCTGACTATTATCAATTAAGCCCCTTCAGAATGTGATCGCAATACTGTATGATTTTGGGGCGTTTAGAAGTTTTATAAGTACATAATTTTAGAGTTTAGTTTATCACCATTTCCATCTTTGTATGATGACATATAAGCCCCTATGCCATGGAGTTAGTGATTTTTGAGGGGGCGTTTGTGGCACTTATTTTGTGCACGTATTTTGTGCACTCCCCTATATATGTATATCCCATTTGAATTAATGACTCCAGGTTGGGCCTTTCTAATGTTTCCCTTAAGGGTGGGAAGGCATCCATATCCATCTTCAGGATAAAAGAGCACCTGAGTATGGGGTTGCTTGCTTGTATCTTCAGCAGCAGCTTTTCCTTGCTGCCTATGATCCATGGCAATATGGCGGCGATCGGGTGGCGCATGCGCAGTTTGATACTGCACAGCCGCGATCCACGGCAATATGGCCGCTATTCGCGCATGCGCAGTACCGCTTTTCACGATAGAGCGGGATTTTCGCGCATGCGCGAACGGCTTTTAAATGGAAGTCTGGCTGTCACACTGCTAGTGGCGTCCATCCTCTGAAGAAGTGCTTTTTGCACGAAAGGCCTCAGGAGGAGCCAAGTAGCAAGTGTGACTTCCAGACCACTAAGACCAAGAGGAGGTCTAGTGGTCTTTGTTTTTATGCCATTGCCGGTTAGTACTATTTTCTTTTTCATACCTACCTGTCCGTTATTGGCTTATGGTGTATGGATATGTGTGTGCATATGACCCAGGCATTATTGCTCCAATAAAGTTTTGATAGTACCACACTATTGGCGTTCCCCTTTTTCTTTGACTCTCCTGTTGGAGGGTGCAGATATACATCTTCCATTCTTGGGGTGTCCGGAACCAAAAAAGGGGGATTTCTGTCTTTCTACCTTTGGATCTGGAGATATTGCTACACCCAAGGCGGATGAGAGTGTGGAAGAGGGAGGATTCGTGTGGTATCTGGAGCTGTATACCTGGCTGGTCTTTTGGAATATATCATACACAGGCGCATTTTAAATGTGCGGTCGATGAGTGCGCAATCTTGTTATTTTCCAGTCACCTAATGAGGAGAAGACCTGCACATATTTGACTTTATTGTCATAAGACTTTCATATATATTTTATATTTTATATTTTATATTTCTTATTCTATTACATTTTCAGCGCTGCACTATATATATATAATGTCTTTCTGTGTTAAAGCATACTCAGTGGCTGATTTATTCAAACCGGAGAAGAGGAAATGAGCACTCATATGAAGTATCTAGTTTCCAATTTAATTTATTCCAATCCAATTTCCAACTTAATTTTTTCTTTGAAAAAAAGGAATTTGGGTAGTTGCAGTAAACACAATTTGTGTTAATTTTCTTTTGTTTAATAAATCTGATCTACATAGGGGTACTTTTCTTTCTTACGCAAGATTTGTTCATAACATTGATTTTTTTTTTTTTGTATTTATGTCATTCTTTGGATATTTCTATGTTTCTTTAAAATTCTATTTTACAGAATAGATTAAGACCACATGCACACTAGGCATTTAGCCTGTGCGCTGCCTGTCCTGGCATTTTCGAGTGAGTGGAAGCAGGGGCGGACTGACAACTCATGGGGCCTCCGGGCAATAGGGGATCATGGGGCCCCTGTGTCCTTGCCCAAACTCAAAAAAGCCTATGAAAAAGGTACCGGGGCATCTCATGGGGCCCCCTACTTACCCCGGGCCCTTGGGCAGTGCCCGAGTTTCCAAATAGTGAGTCCGCCCCTGGGTGGAAGGCACAGGTGCACTAACCAACACTAATGCTTGAAGCCTTAAAAAGTCTATGAGAGGATGAAAGTTGCTGCAGCTGCACGGGGCTAGGCACTGTACCGAGTGGAACTATTGTTTACAGTAGTATGCCCAAAATACAAGCTTCTTACATTCTGGGCATTTGTCCCTGGGCGCATAGTTCCCTAAAGGTTAGTACCACAGCATCTATTCCCATCCAGCTGCAGCAGCTTTCAACCTTTCATATGATGAGATTTACTAAAACTGGAAAGTACAATATCTAGTGCAGCTGTACATTTAGTCAATCAGCTTCTAACGTAAGCTTGTTCAATTAAACTGTGACAAAAAAACGGTAACTGATTGATTTCTATGTAGAACAGCCCCAGATTGTGCACTCTCCAGCTTTAGTAAATCAACCCCATAAACTTTTACAGTCTGCTGGCAACAGGGCTGGGACAGTCACCTGTGCATGAAAACACAAAAATCTCAGGCAGAAAGGCTGCCCAATGCACATTTAATGGCCACTTTACTAGTCACACCTGTTTAGTTGCTAGGTAACACAAATTGTGTATCAGCCAATCACATGGCAGCAACACAATACATGTAGGCATCTAGACGTGGTGAAGACAACTTGCTGAAGTTCAAGCCATGCATCAGCATGGGGAAGAAAGGGGATTTAAGTGACTTTGAATGTGGCATGATTGTCGCTGCCAGATGGGCTGGTCTGAGTATTTAAAAAACTGCTGGTCTACTGGGATTTTCATGCACAACCATCTCTAGGGTTTACAGAGAAGGATCAGAAAAAGAAAATATCCAGTGAGCGCCAGTTGTGTGGATGAAAATGCCTTGTTGATGTCAGAGGAGAATGGGCAGACTGATTGCTGCGACATTCAGATGGTAGGGTTAGAATTTTGTGTAAACAACATAAAGGCATGGATCCATCCTGCCTTGCATCAATAGTTCAGGCTGGTGGTGGTGGTGTAATGGTGTGGGGGATATTTTCTTGGCACTAGCAAGGTGTACCTAATAAAGTGGCCAATGAGTATATATGAGACCATAACCTGTCACATCTGTTTCTCACCTGTGAGAAACTGGAGTGGTTTTTAATTAGTAGGCCTAACTTTATAAAATATTCTTTAAAAACAAATGATTACGCAAGGGAATCTTGGAACCCCCTGTCAGGTTTTTATGGTTGCATTTGTCCCAGTTAGGGAGATTTACCCTAACTTCCTGTTCTATGAGCATCTGTCACCAAAACAAGATATGAAGGGGCATCTGTTCGTTCAGAGCAGCAATAACAAAAATTCACATAGATGCTAATCACACCCTACTGTATTAAAAATATATTTACTGCTGTCTGTATTCCGATTTATAAATGTTGTCTCCATCTTTTTTGGTCATATGACAGTGTCCATAGACCCAACAGACATTCTAGCCCTTCTCAAATTAATTTAAAAAATAATTTCCCAGTGCAGTGTTTTATGCTTCTCCAACGAGTAAAAACAAAATGAGAAAAATCATATTTCTGTCTTCATAAGATTCAGAGGCTTGTTTAGAATTTATACTTACGGTGAAGTTAATTTTATGCTTGCTAAGATGGTTGTGGAATTAACATAAAAAAGATGCCAATCTTGAAAATAAGTGATCACTTTCTAGGTCTCCATGTGGCTGAACATCCTTTATTTTACAATGCTGGCAAACGTTTGCGGATAGTCCTATTGTCCTATGTGCCCGTGTACATGCAGCTGTCACATTATCGGCTTACAACAGTAGCATATACATACGCGCACATCCTGGGGCAACAATGAAATGGGCTGAATGGAGAGAGAGAGGGGTGTGTGGGAAGAAGTGAGATCCCTGATCCAATCATACAGGCAAATAAGTCTATAGGCCGAAGAAGAATATATATACAATGAGCAATATAAACCAAGGGCTCTCCGAAGAGGAGGGGAAAGAGTCAGTCAGATTATGGCTGTACTCACCGGACCAGAAGTACTTCCAGTGGGACCATATATTGGAAAATGTATTGGTTGTACCTCTGAGAAAACTAGTGAGATTTTCCATGTGTTCAATATCATAAATTCAATGGAAACTTTGTCATATAGTGGGTGGTGAAGAGGATTTCCACAGGGCTGCGATGCAGAAACAGTCTGCATCAACTAAGTGAATAAAGGTGAAATACATGTACAGTGAGGCAAAAAAGTATTTAGTCACCCACCAATTGTGCAAAATGAGTGCGTAGAGAACCAGATCGAGGGAGATTATCAGAGGTCTTGTATGTCTTCCATTTTCTAATTATTGCTCCCACAGCTGATTTGTTCACACCAAGCTACTTAACTATTGCAGATTCAGTCTTCCCAGCCTGGTGCAGGTCTACAATTTTGTTTCTGGTGTCCTTCGACAGCTCTTTGGTCTTCACCATAGTGGAGTTTGGAGTGTGACTGTTTGAGGTTGTGGACAGGTGTCTTTTATACTGATAACAAGTTCAAACAGGTGCCATTGATACGGGTAATGAGTGCAGGACAGAGGAGCCTCTTAAAGAAGAAGGTACAGGTCTGTGAGAGCCAGAAATCTTGCTTGTTTGTAGGTGACCAAATACTTATTTTCCACCATAATTTGCAAATAAATTCTTTCCAAATCAGCCAATGTGATTGTCTGGATTTTTTTTCTCATTTTGTCTCTCATAGTTGAGGTCTACCTATGATGCCAATTACAGGCCTCTCTCATCTTTTTAAGTGGGAGAACTTGCACAATTGGTGGCTGACTAAATACGTTTTTGCCCCACTGTATATTCTAAGAGGAAGGTCATTGTGGTGTAAGAGGAAGAATCCTGTTCTTAAAGACCTAGGTTTCTTTATGATAATTCTTGATGAGCATTGGTGTACATGAAGTGGATAATTCAACTGAATGGGTGCATCATCCTGTTTTTTGGCAGCTCCATAACGTCAAGTGAAGTGTAGTGCAAGAAGTATTTCAACTTGGACCACTTTTTGTGCTTCGTTCTGTTGTAGTTTCAACTTTTGTTCATTCCTTGATGTAAAGTTGAGTTTTTCAGGGTAACAATTCAGAAACATTCCTTCACCTGTTGGATTTCAAGCATATCCTGGTTGGTTGCTTTGAATTATTGCTCTTCGCACATCATCAATACTCCTTTGCAATGTTTAAAAAAAAAAAATCAAATGAGTGCCAATTCACCTGCTAATAAATGTGAAACTAAGCATCCTGAAAGAAGTCTAACACCAGAATGTTATATGAAATGTCTGATATAACCTGCGCTCATTACATTGCATTACTTTTGCTGCTATACCTGCGGCCTGATGACTTATGAGCAGTCATTGCTCCCTGCATGTAAACGTTGAAAATATATTTCATTTTAGTTGATCGGGCACTAAACAGCCATCATTTACATGCAGAGGATCGTCGCTCTTTTCTCAAATGCGCCAGAGTTTCAGCAAACGGAAGAAATTACTCATATGGCCAAGTGGATGAATTCGTTTAGATTGCAGAAAGATGTTCAGATTTCAGCTGACTGTGGCAAGCAGAAAGAACCAATAAGAAAGAAAAAAAAAATCTAGGAGCTTTTCTTTTAAACGTTACTAGGATTCATTTCCAGCACTGGCTCTCTGACTGGAAAGGGGGTAATTTAACATGACAAAGCAAGGTATCTTTATGTTACATCGCTGCCTAACAGTGTGAGGCCAACATTATAAAATGCACTGCAGAGGCATACATCTCGCTTTGTGGCAGCTCTGCCACTTACTCTGATTACATCTTACCCATTGTTTTTCCTCTTTCTCTTGTGAGCTTTTACCAAGAAAACAGCTGTGTGGTGAAAATGTACTGTAAATGGGTCAAAAGAAGAATTCACATAAGGCAATAATGGTCGCACAAAAGGAACAAATCCTATAAACAGTTGGAAAATACAGCAGCTGTGATTTAGCTGAATTCATTTCCCTTACCACAGTTCTCAGATGGCCGTTGGGTGTCTTGTTAGGTTTACCTTGATCCTAGACAAAAGTAAGAAAATGGTCTCAACAGAGCTTTTAAAATAATGGAGCTAAGACGCCATTTAAAGGGATATGTCCGGTCAGCTCTTACTGCAGCCTGTAATGCTGGCTCAGAATTTCAACTGTCATGAGTAGCAGCTGATCAGGCAGTTTGTCTGCAATGGCCTTTTGGTGTTGTATACAGTATAAGTCTCTTAAACACTGAAGGATTCTTTTTTGCTATAATTATTCTTTGCTGCTCTAATTTAACACAACAGTTAAAAGTCCTAAAGTTAAAGCAAACCTATAAATTGTAAGCTAGTCACAGGCAAGTGCTGGCATGCACATTCACATCATTTCCTGAGTTCTCCAAGAGCCCCCAAACCAAGGGCATTTTATTTTGCAAATACCAATCCAATCTTCTGTGGAAGTGCTGTGCTCCACCACTTGCTGTGCTCCACCACTTACTGCCCTCGACAACTCTTTACTTACTGAGCTCTTAGGCCCGATCGGGTAGACCAGTCCATTTTTAAAGAGGACCCCATCGGCTGTGCCATTGCTCTCTATATGGAGTGGCGGGTGCAAATGGACATGTGTACATTTACACCCACCTGCATCTGATCTTATCCTGTCCATTAACAACAGACAGATGGGAATAAGTTCCCCATCCCTCTGGCAGATCGGATGACAGTCCTATGGAAACGGACAGGCAGTCTGTTTCCATCCAGCAACCCATAGAGGATAGTGGGCTGTGTCCGTGTCCGCTGTGCATAAGCGGAGCAGACATGGACCTGTGATCCAATAGCTCAGCAGGCAGATTCCCTGCTGAGCAGGTGGATCCAGTGATGGGTCCGCCCCATGTGAAAGGATCCTTAGGCCCTTTTCACACTTGTGGACCGTTAGTTTCATCAGTTCAGTCATGTTTTTCCGAAGAAAAAACGGATGAAGTTTTAACAGGTTTTCGTCAGATTACCATCAGTTTTCACCTCAAATTTCCATCAGTTTTTCCATCAGATTACCATCAGTTTTTCATCATTTTTACATCAGTTTTTTTACATCCACTAGCATTGCAAAAATGGATCATTTGTCTGTTTACATCCGTTTTTCACCATTGCATTTTTTTAATGAAACAAAAATAGAGCTTTGATCCATTTAAAAAAACTGATAATAGCGGACGTAAATGAATGTAAACAGATGATCCGTTTACATGTTTATCCATAGAGGTCCATTGATGTTCATTTTTCATCCGTAAATGGAGAAACGATCTGCAAGTATGAAAGTCGCTTTAAGGGCCTGAATTAATTGACTTTTATTTGCTGGGATGAGTTTTGCATTCCTAAGGACCCTTTCACATGTGTGGAACATTGGTTTCATTAGTTCAGTCACTTTTTTTCACAGAAAAAAATGGATGAAGTTTGCATCAGTTTTTCCATCCACTATCAATGCAAAGGCAGTCAGTTTGTCTGTTTACATCCGTTTTCATCCATTCCTTTTTCTTTTTTTTTTCAGTTTAAAAAAATTGATGTTGACGGATGTGGATGTTAAACAGATGTAGACGAATAATCATCCATTTACATCCGTTTTTCCATAGAGATGCATTGATGTCCATTGTTCATCTTCCTTCCGTGCGTGTGAAAGTGGCCTTAGTCTATAGCAATGCAAAACACCTATGGAAGCAGATATAGTGCAGGTAAGAATGAGGTCAAATGCACCTGTCAGTGAATTCTGATCTTAAAAGCATCAGAATGATGCCAAAGTTACAATCCTTATGCCTACTGACACCGAAACCATAGCTGCAGCCAACCACAGTGTTTGCCTTCTGTCAGCCTGGGTCTTCTTCCTGGAGGTGTATCATGTTTTGTAGGACCCCACAGACTTCTCTGGATCTGTCTCCTGAAGGCAGTTCCTGGACAAAGGGTTCTCGGATGAAGATGCTAAGCTGTGCCCTCCCCCAACGCACACACCTGCTTAGTGGCCCAGCACAGGTTGCTTGCTGTCACTCCCTGCCCTGCCCGTAGCAACCAACCAGCATTTTGTTTGCTTTAATAGTACTGCAGAATAGGAATAGGCCTTGTTGCTTTGGGCAACCGTAAACTTGTCATGCATAAGTCAAAAAGTGAATTCTGTTTAAGGGTTCATGTACACTGCAGCTGCTAAACTGACGTTCAGGAACTGTTCAGCCTTTCTTTTCAGCTGCCCCTGAACTCTCCTTTATGTTTTCCTATGTGTCCATGTACACATAGTTGTTTACAGGCAGTTGAGTTTACAGTCTTTTTTTTTTTTTATGCACCAAAATTGCGTTCAGGAGTAGATTTTACCGGCGTTTCAAATGCTTGTAAACGCGGTTAACCGCGTTTACAAGCGTTTGCGTTTAGACGCGTTTTTTGAAAGGTCCATATCCAGATGCTGTCCAGAGCCTTTTTTCTGCATTACAGATGCATGCAAAGTGTTTTCCATGTATTCAAATGGACCCGGTACACCAACGCAGTCAGTTGCAGGTTTTGCATGAATGAAAAAATGGTAGAACGTGCTGCATTATGCTCATGATGGGATCCATAGTGAATACAACCAGAAAAGACAGGTCATCTCAACAAATACTGCTCTCCCTGCTTCTGCGCTCTTTCTCTCAAAATGTCTGAAATAGTTCATTATTTACTATTTTTCAGTGCATTCTGTACATTTGGGAGGGTCTCCTGAGGTTATCTTTTAAAACGCTTCTAAACATAAACACGGTATGCAAATGCGGCTAAACGGACATTTTTTTAACCTATGTTTTCTAGTAGTCAGAAGAATTTTCCAAATGCCCCGTGTACATTAGCCCCCAAACACAGAGCATTATTTTACCACAACTACCGTTTCCCTGCAGACAGGCTGGGGAAGCGTTGGGTCATGTGGCAGCTGTATCTTGATTAGGAAAAAGGTACTTAGATGATTTTTATTAAAATAATTCCAGTGCCATCATCCACATACATAAATAAAAGGGACAATGTAAATGTGTGTTTAGTATCACTTATAGGTATAGAGATGCCATAATGATTTCCTTGCCTTTTTACAGTCTATAAAAAAGCTGTTTGAAGTTTTGCCGTACATGCTGCCCTTTTGAAGCCCGTATGACAGCCCTAGATGCAATGTTTTCATATGATAGTTTCTACACTCTTCAAGATATTGATGTCCAGTCTAAGTCGTGTTTTTTTTAGTTAAATGCAAGCCAGACGTAACTGATTACCAAGAAATTATGAACCTCTTACTATAATTGGGCATCAATAGAAAATCTAGTTCTTACCATTTGAGAATTATTAAATCCAAGATTAGGTCAGCCTTTATAAATAGGTTTTGCGAGTTTGATTTGATTTTCACCCAAAATAGTTTAAGCATGATTTGTTTGGTGTCAAAGCTGTTAAAATGTGAATGCCATTTTTCCCTTAACACACAGATAATAAATAGAATCTTTATTGGCTGGGATGTACAGTATTTGGGATTACTCAGTAAGGCAATACACTCAGCAAAGCTCAACAGCCAAGTGCAGCAAACCAGAGCCAGTCTTGATTCTTTTTACCAGTTAGATCAGTGATAGGTAAATTCTTACTGTATTTCTGAGTTTTTGAAGCATTTTTGTGTTAAAAAAAAGCACCTGAAAAGCTCAAGAAAAATGCTTCCCTATGTATGTGAATGTAAATCTATGTATGTTTTCACACTGAGGCGGTGCGGTGTAAGGCTACGTTCACACTGATCCGCAGCAAGAACACAGCAAAAACATATAGGAGTTTTTACCATGCTCTCTGAGCTTTTTTTAAAGGACAAGTGACTTAAAAACTACACCAAAAATGCTGCTCAGAGGCGAGTTTTAGGTGCTTTTCAGATGTTTTCCATTGATTTCAATGGGAAGAGGCGTTTTTGGGGCATTTTTTTTTTAATTCTGCAAACATGCCCCAAAAATACTGGAAGCGTAAAGGGTTTTTACACTGCAAGATTTACATTCACATACACAGGGAAGCATTTTTCTTGAGCTTTTCAGCCGCTTTTTGTAGCGCAAAAATGCTTCAAAATCTCCTCAGTGTGAAAGCAGCCTAAAAACTCCTGCTTGCAGCATCTTTGGGGCATATTTGGTGAGTTAAAAAAAAACACCCCAAAAATGCCACTTCCCATTGAAATCAATGGAAAACACAGGGAAAAACACGTAAAAAAAACACCTGAAAAATACCTGAAAGGTGCCTCAAAACGCCTCTGAGAAGTATTTTTGGTGCAATTTTTGCGTGACGTGTTCTTTATAAAACGCTCAGAAAGCATGGCAAAAGAACGGTAAAAATGCCTCCTGCGTTTTTGCTGTGTTTTTGGGATGGATCAGTGTGAAAGTTTCTTATTTGCCCCTTTTTGGCCAATTAAATATACTAATGAAAATTATTTTTTTTAGATAAGTGCAAAAAAAAAAAATCTAGTCCTGAGAGAAATTTTCTTAGCTGCCCATGCTCTATTCAGTGTTATTTCAAATAGTTTTGCCAGCCCAGCCCAGTTCACCTTTGTGAACTGCAAAACACCTCCCCTTTAGAGGGTAGGAGGAGGTGTTTTGTAGCCCTTAACACTTTGGGAGAGATTACTAAAACTAGTGCACAAAGAATCTGGTGCAGCTGTGCGTAGAAACCAATCAGCTTCCAGGTTTTATTGTCAAAGCATAATTGAACATGTTGAAGTTACAAGCTGATTGGTTTCTATGCACAGCTGCACCAGATTCTGTGTGCTCCAGTTTTAGTAAATCCCCCCTCACACTGTCTTAGGGTGACAACACTGCTCCCACATAGATACAGTACAGTGAAAGTTGCCAACCTAAGAGAGAAAGTGTTACTGGCAAGACCGCCATAAAGTGGAAATTAGCCTGAAAAAGAAGACTGACACAACTATCACATCCAAGGACAAGTGAGCCGCAATATTTGTTGTTTTGTTCTTGGGTTTTGATACACTTTAAGCTCCAGTCAGTGACCTAGACTAAGAGGATTCCATCAGCCTGCTGCAGGCTGGATGAAACATTCAGTCAGTGTTCCCTCCTCCAGTGATCAGATTGCAATAACTTTGTAGCAAGTCACAAAGTGACAGGCTGCAGCAGAGGCTGATATGTATTAAACATTTGTGAACACAACCAAGAAATGCACAGCAGCCAGGATTTACATGTCTTTCATCTCAGAGCCAGCATTTAAACCTAAGAAGCTGATGCTGAATTGTGCCTGAACATAGATGGCTCTGCCCTTCAGCAAAGAAAAGCAGATTTTCAGGGACAGTATTGTGATCTCTGTAATTGTTACCATTGCAGATTACTTATCATGCATGGATGTTGAAAATATATTGTTGCTAGATCTAGTTATACAAAATGGGTTGCAGTACTGCAAAGCCATAGTTATTAAGTCGCTTTCCAGCCTCATATGCTAACAATCAGGAAACAGGTGCCGACTAAATTCTGGTTGCATTTTGTATGCAATGGGTACCATGTGGTCACTGAACAATTGCAGCAATAATTTACTTCTGTATTGGTCAGGGATGACCATGTGCACCATCCAGGTTTATACACTGCTGTAGGATGAGAGTGGTACCAGTAGCCAATGCCGCCACCGAAATGTATAATCTGAGCAGCAAAAGGGGATTTTCTACTGCCTAAAGTAATATTTTGGCCCTCTTTAGCTACACATCACTGGATAGCTGCCAGATGGAATCTGATTAGTTGCCATGTGCATCAGCTTCACTTTTCTTTGTTTACAGTCTTAATTCAGATTTTATTGAAGCGCTATGATTTCATGCTGAATAGCAAGTCCACTTAGTTCTGAAAATGTGTCCCTATTGCAGTAACTCCTTGCACATTCCATTTATTCTTATGCAGCAATTAATCTGCTACAAACTTTCCAACCCTAATCGTCGTCCTCCCGCAGTTGGCACGGGCCTCTTCCCAGCACAGCCACCTTGGGCTCAAGTTTCATCATTTTACTTTGAGGTTAGCAAAGGGAGCAGAATCTGAGTAAGTTCGAAATAGCTGTTCCGTGCCCAAGTGAGTTTTGAAGGATGAATAAGCCTCGTTTGTAGGCGCAAAGGAGACATTTACTGCCTATGGAAGTCGTTAAGTTCTAAGCTTTTCCTCTAAATCTCTTTTCAGGAATGTACCAACCCTTGCTGCAACGCTAGCACATGCCAGCTCATTCCAGGAGCCGTGTGTGCCCATGGACTATGCTGTGAAGACTGCAAGGTGAGCCTCGTTGCTGACATACTGTACGTACAGTTTGGAGTGTGCTGTTTGTTGTCTTATTGTGATCAAAATCATTAATTTAACTTGGACAAGTCTATGACCTTCTATTTGCCACTCAAGTTTATCTTTTTCACATTTTCTACTTTTGACATATTATTTTTATTTTAGCTATTGGCTTTTTATGGTTTTTACTATAAAAGGTTCCAGCCCTCAACATGTCCAATCTTCAGATTCCATATAGACTTTTTTTATTACAGGAATTTATATAGCCCAAAAAATGTATGCAGTTCTTTACATACATGTATATTCATGTCAGTTCCTGCACTCAAAGAGCTTACAATCCAAGGCCCCTATCTTATACATGCAGATACTAAAGTCTTTTGGAAATGAGCTAAACCCCTACCAGTATATGTAGCACCCTCTGGTGTACATAGTTTGTAGTGTTGTTAGAGGCTTGTTAGAAGCCTGGATGTGAGTCAGTGAGTTTACTTTAAGTCAGGCTGGAGGGCTCTACAGGTCAGGCCTCTGGTACCCACCCCAGGTTCTAGAAGCTTAGGAAAATGTCTAGAAGCTAGTGGGTGGAGGCCAGAAGGTGTTGATCTGCATATTAATGAGAATTTTGCAAATCCCCAGGCAGGAGGCCTGGCAAGGTGGCCTAATCAGCCTATAAATATTAGAGAGCCTGGCCAGCAGAGGAATCGGTTGGAAGATGGAATGCTAAGGTGTGCTGCCATGTAGCCTGGGAGGAGACCCCAGAGATGAGGGGTTCTGCCTCCAGGCTGAAGGTTGGAAGAATGGGAGAAGGAAGCTGACAGAGAGAACTCTACTGCCCTGCAGTCCACTGAGGAAGGACAGCCTGCTCGCCTGGAAGGAAACCAGCCCAGCAAAAGACCTGAAAGCAGTTTATCTAAAGCCACAGGACACTAGCACAGTGTGAATGCCTTTACACCCCTGAGGATTACAAGAGAGAGGGCTGCTAGGTGCTATACCCAAGCAGTTCCCCCTGGGATAGTGCTACAAGTCTGTTCTAGAAGATCTTGCTCTGGGATATTCTTCAAAACAGCCAGGTGGATGGATGGGCAGTTTCTAGCTGGGGTCTAAAAAGGTTCATATAAAGAGAGGACCAAGTGCTCCTTATAGAGACCGTGTTACTGATCCGTCAAGAGACTGATGCCACTCTGGAGGGAACAGAAAGTTCAGAATCTATCTTTTTTCTACAGAATTTAGGAAGTTTGTCCTCAGAGTTATTGTTTCAAGTCAAGTTGGGCATCCCATATTCCCCTAGACCCCATTCAAGTTGTTTACCTGAAATAAAACAACAAAAGCAAGCCCATGGACTCTGAATGGAAGTTGGAAATTCCTGTTGTCTGGCTGTGCAGGAAATAAGGGGACCCAAAACCAATGGCTCTCAGGGGGGTAGCGCTACATATATATTAATGGTCTTTTATGCATAGTGCAGCTTGCATCAGCCTCAAAAGGTAAGCTGTGCATGAAGAGAAAGGTAAAGTTCTTTTTTTTTATTTTGTAACCACCTTTGTAAAGTCATAGTTTTCTGGATATACTGCTGATCTCTGAGCCTGAACTGAGCATGTTCCAAGTCAATGAAGCAGAACAAGTATACAAATCATGCGTTCTGACTTCACCTGTAGCATACTTGCTCTAGGTCAATGAGAGGGACCTGTCTTGAAGCCAGAGACAGCCTTGCAGCTGGCATTTTCAGGAGTAGGTCAGCAGAGGAGCTGTCATTTTTCTCTCATGATACGTTTCCTTTAATCCACATAATTGTGCGCCCCCTACCCGGAAATGCTAAATCACATATATATACGTGCTTTTGCGCGCCCATTCCGCCCTGTAGCAGTATTTCTGCTATAGGGCAGCCCGGAAGTGGTTAAAGGCAACCAAATGAAAACAATAATTATTATACTGTTAAAACAATTGTAGCACTACCCCCTCCTTAGGGGTTGCTGTTGACTTGGGTCCCCCTATAGTCCTGTGCAGCCAGGAAACCTGCATACTTCACACAAGCTTGCATTCAAAGTCAGAAATCAGTCCTTGAGATTTGTTTTGCTGTTTGAGGGGATTTAGAACTGGGATAGGGTAAAGTGAGGTATGGGATGCCCAAGGGAACCGACCACTGAGGACAGACTTCCTATACCTATTCACAAGCTTATCTTCTGCAACACAGCCTTTGTTGGAGAGCTAGCCAGCATTCCCTTGATGTACCACCCCAGACCCTAGATGAAATTCCCCTCTTCACCAAGCAATCTGGAGGTTTTCCTGAGCAGGGGATCTGGCTCCTGTCCCTTTTAAATGGGTGAACAATCACTAGTAGGTGGCTAATCTGGTTTCCCACCAGAGTGCTCCTTCCCCTATCCGCCTAGAGGGTGCAGGTGTACTCCCTCAGATCCTCTCCTGCACTGCTTGTGTGTTGGCTGCTGCTACTAGGCCTATCAGCTGAGCTGCTCCTTCCCTGCCATACAGGTGGTCCTCTCTCCCTCTGGCTATTTCACCTGAGCTGCTATTAAACTCCTGTCTAACCATTAGGATCTAGCTCCCCCTAGCTAACTAGAAGGGTGCTATAAAATGATTTTATTTACTCGCTCATAAAAATAAAAAAATAAAAAATTAAGATTTTCAGTATGAAAATACAGAGTTTCAAAACAATGTCCATTTGCTAAATATATTAATGTGTTCGTAATAAATGCTGGTACTCCCAGTACCTGGTTTTGAACTGCACAACCATGTTGTCTTGATTGTCAGCTACTAACATGGACTGGGGATCCAATGTGTTTCAAATTTCTTGACTTAATATAGTTTCATCAGGAATATATAGTACCAGTCTGAAATTACAAAAATGTTTTTGATTTTTCTCCAAAGCCGTATACTGTATATTATTCATATTTCAGCTTTTGTATTTTACATATACTCAAACCATTACACTTACAACACTTATATTGAAACCAGGTGTCTCCGCATGTCAAACTAGACAGGCAGTCATCCCCAAAGTGGAACTGTTGCACCACGTGAACTTAAATCTCGATTTTGCTGTCACCAAAAAATTCAAATGATATAAATAAAAAATATTGTACATGGAGGCTCCCTATTATTCTAATGCACCCATGAAACCACACATGACAAGTTTCTTTAAATCATTCCCTTTGGTCTAAACTGAGAAAAAAATCCAATATAACATTTGAGCATGCGAGAAGTGTCTCTTATTTGAATATTTTCTGTTTTTTATATGCTTTACATGGAAATATTTGATTATCATCACTTATTGCTGTAGTAAAGCTGTACAATTACCAAAAGAAAGTGAAAGATGTTATGCTTGCCATATTGCTGTAGGTAGTTCTGTCCTCTGCAGTTTCTGCCCTGCCACTCCAATCACTTTCAGATAATTCTGTCAGGTTAGAATTTTTGATGAAATGCAAAAGAATGGTTTGGAAAATTCCAGCCCTGCAATGTACAGTATAATCGATCAATTCTGGAAGAAACATTCACTTTATGGTCAGCATAATGTTGGGCTCATCCATTGTCCTCCGTTTTGCTACCCTTAGAAGGATGAAATGATCACTACAAAGTATCAATTGAACAGCTTGAACAAATATTTTGAACAAATGTTGTTGGAATCAGCTTCAAGCGGAACTTCCCCTTTTGGGTGGAGCTCCGCTTTAACTCAGTTTTAGGTGTTCCACACACCTTGAAATGTTTTTCCTAATTTTATTCTTTATATCTTAATAATTACAAATCCAACAGAGGATCATAAGGAACATATTTGGTGAGCAGACTAAGAAACTCAAACACAGAGATCTCCACATAGGGTTGTACCTACAGGGGTCACAATTGAGACCCAGCCTCATGCTGCAGGGGGCCCATGCGTCCCCCCCACCCTGTACACTTAGATAGGAGTGGGGGGGCGGCTGCATATAGAGGAATCGATCTCTACATTTTCCTTCTGCAGCCAATGAATGACCTCTTCTCCTATCTAGCTTCTTTCACTGCCCCCAGTGCTCTCCAGCTCCCCATGCTGTCCGCTCCCATGCGCTTTGGCCTCTATGCTTTCCGCCCCCTGTGCTCTCCACCCCCCTCTCCTTCACAGCACTGCACACAGATACACTGACGAGTCTGCAGGAGCCCTGCATGGCAATGCATACTAGGCTCCAAGTAAAAAAAAATAATAAATGCACATTTTTTTTACCTTCAAAAAAGATGTTCATGTATTTGTTTGTTTATTTTAAAGGCAAACTTATCCTTTCACTTTTTGGGATCTTTGGAGAATTCCCATTTAGCCAGGTCCCTTCTTTAGTGCTTTGCCTCAGTCCATTTCAGTCTCTACCTCTGAGTTAGGTCTCAGGTTTGGGCAAGGCACCAAGCTGGTCTTTTGAATCAATAATTCACGTATGCTATTTGCCAGACTCTGGCTAGGAAGGGGGTGGTCCCTTTCCTCCAAACCTAGGTGGACTTCCTAATAGACTCACAGTGCTTTGAAAAAGTATTCATACCCCTTGAAATTTTCCACATTTTGTCATGTTACAACCAAAAACATAAATGTAATTTATTGGGATTTTATGTGATAGACCAACAAAGTGGAACATAATGCTGCAGAGCTGCAGACCTCCACAGCTCAAATGGGAGAATCTGTCCACAGGACAACTATTAGTCGTGCACTCCACAAATCTGGCCTTTTTGGAAGAGTGGCAAGAAGAAAGCCATTGTTGAAAGAAAGCCATAAGAAGTCCCAATTGCAGTTTGCCAGAAGCCATGTGGGGGACACAGCAAACATGTGGAAGAAGGTGCTCTTGTCAGAAGAGACCAAAATTGAACGTTTTGGCCTAAATGCAAAACTCTATATGTGGCAGAAAACTAACACTGTACATCACCCTGAACACACCATCCCCACTGTGAAATATGATGGTGGCAGCATCATGGTGTGGGATTGTTTTTTTTCAGCAGGAACAGGGAAGCTGGTCAGAGTTAATGGGAAGATGGATGGAGCCAAATACAGGGCAATCTTAGAGGAAAACCTCTTTGAGTCTGCAAAAGACTTGAGACTTTTCCTTCCACTTCACAATTATGCGCCACTTTGTGTTGGTCTATCACATAAAAATCCAATAAAATACATTTATGTTTTTGGTTGTAACATGACAAAATGTGGAAAATTTCAAGGGATATGAATACTTTTTCAAGGCACTGTATCCTCTTGCCTGCCCCTTGAGTCTAATACTCGAGAACAGACAGTTGTCAAGTCATCAGGGGACACCTCTGTTTATTAGTCTCCTGACCTGATCTACACTGAACATCACATGAATCTGCAAAACCTTCATATCTGGACAGGCTGGAAAACTCCCTCTGCAACAGACTGCATGACCTCTTCTCTATGGTGAACAGTGTTGAGTGTGTCATTCATGACCACACTGTGTTTACTAGAGTATTACCTTTTGGATACTCTCATCTGATGATCCTTAGTTTGATAAGTAAGGATTCTGCATGCCAATTTCCTTCTTTTCCTCCTTGCAAGGAGGTACCAATCGATGGAAAGTCCGGTACTCCCCTGAGCAGTCAGCAGGCAGGAAACACTGTTACCCTGCTGAAGATGTTCCCTAAAAGAGACTGCAAGTCTGGAGGCCTTCTCATGACCTGCTGTCTGAGAAATAGATCTTTTTTCTGTGGCCAACTTGGGATCTTCTAAGGAAGTCTGCTTATATTCCCATTAATATAACTAGGATTCCTACCCCACACTCCTTGGCACAGGATTCTGCTCTATGCAGGGGTAGATTGGATGATTGTAGAGTTTTATATTGGTTAGACAGGTTTGCATTGTGGCTATCAAACTGCAGAAACACCTATGGGTGTTGTCAGGAAGCACTCCTACTTAATCCTTCTGGTTGTTGACCACCCTAACCGACCAGTAAAGATCTCAAGAGCACTACAAGAGTATTAGCACACTTATCATGCCTAAACCTGTTCTCTCCCTTCTTTTGGCTGGAGTCATAGAGACACCTAGGTTTGAGAAATGTTATGTTAATGCAGTTTACCATCAAGAAAAATGAGTAAGGGAGGGTTATTATAACCCCTGTCAGATTTTCTTTTTTTGCCACCCATGCCCCATTGCAGAGATTTCCCTTCGCTTCCTGTCCAATAATCAAACAGGAAGTGAGAGGAAATCCCTGCAAATTAAGGGAATTCCTTGGGGACCCCCAGGCCACCAGAACTAGTGTCCCCATTGGAAGATTTCTGCTCTATTGCTTTTCTGGGGATTACCCAAAGTTTGTGATTTTCTTTTACTTTCACTTTCAATGATAGAGGTAAACAGAACAAATAGAGGGGGGGGGATATCCCTAAAGAAGACACAAACCGCACTAAAAATGGACAGGTGTTCTAACCCCTCTGCACTCAAAAACGGAAAAAGAAGGTTTAGTTTATACTTTAAGTTAGTGGAAAAAATGTTTTTCAGATTTAGATACAGGATGATGGGTTAAACCATCTCAAATTATTATACATATCTCTGACTCTGGTTACTCTAGTTTTTACTTGCTTACTCCATCACTCACCAAGTCCATTACTTTGTGTTCCTTAATAATTAATAAAGGCTGCAACATTAGAACAAAGTAAATACTGCGGAGAGGATATCTTGCCATGTCAGTCTCTTTGAGATATAGGAAGGTGTTGGGTGATGAAACCAAACTTTTTTTTTTTCCAAAAACCAAGTGGTTTAGTAAAGAAAGGTTAGTGAAGCCAATGATTTCATAGCTAGTTTCGTTTCCCATGACCTTTCTCAACAGATGCACTTTTTACTTAATTTAGGTAAACTACAAAACTATGTGCATATTCCAAAGTGAAGTCACTATTGTTTCTTGACTATGTGATGGACCTCATGCATTATTAATGTGTTAAGGGGTTTTCTATATAGATCTGCCCTCTACAAATTGTATTCCCTCTGTCACTATAATGCTGTTTGCCGCCCTGAGCATTATACTCCTGACATATAAACAAGTTCCAAATGAAGTCACGCTTCTATTGCATTAGTGTCTTGGTCCTGCTATTCTTCATTGTCCTTTCCAGTGTCAGATAAACAAACAGCTCTGAATCATACACGCTTGTAAAGGGATATCACACATTTAAAATATTTCTACAGCCATAATCTGTTTTGCCATGGGAACCTAATTCTGTGATCTTGCAACACGTGGTGTTCTGCAGATGCACATCCTGAACTATAAGCTGTAGACATAACAGATTAAAACTTGACATTGGCTAAACATTGTGCAAACAGGCAAAATATTTGTTTTTTAAACTAAAAAGTCTCACATATAGGAGTTATAACTCCCAGATGTCTTTTGGGCCAAAATACCTTTTGTCCCACTTGTCTCTACAGTTGTTTCTTTTTTAAGCCTGTATGTATTTCTAGTGTCCGAATTGATGTTGGCCCTTAGGATAGATTGTGTTGTAATATACAAGAGTAGAACTCAGAGGCACTGCACAGCTGTACCAAAGTGCTTACAAAACTAGCCAATACACTGTCCCTAAGGCTACGTTCACACTAGCGTTGTGTGCAGGCGGCAGAGAGGCGTTTGGGAAGCGTTTTTACCGCTTCCCAAATGCCTCTGACAATTCTGCACATTGTAGCACATGGTGCTGTTCTAATGGGAGCGTTAGCATCTACTGTGGAGGGGGCAGACAGAGGACACTACTGTGTGGTGGCTCTAATGGAAAAAAAAAGGGCATCCAAGAGGCGCTGGGACTTTAATATGAATTTAAACAAGGTAGTGAGAAAACATTTGAAGAGCCCAATGGCTCAAGTTAGGCTGCTCACAACTGACAAGGCCACCCTCCAGTAGGTACTGCAGCAGGTTACCAGAAGAAGACATGCATATGTGAAAGGAGTGTCAGACCAAAAGATAAGAGTCGAAAATCATTTACTGATATTGTGGTAAAAAGACATCCAACGCTTTTCGGGGGTCAAAGGACCTCCCTCTTCATCAGGGCTTCAGTTAAAAATGAGAACCTTGAGAGGACTCAAAGTAAAGCTTTCCTGTTTGAATCTGTGCAGGGAAGCTGATTGCTGGATTAGGATTCCTGGCCAGCAGTATCTGTATAGGCAGTCAAAATAAGGCTCATTTTGACTGATGATGCATATACTGCTGGCCATGAATCCTAATCCAGCAATCAGCTTCTCTCAACAGATTCAAACAGGAAAGCACAATAACACAATATCAATAAATTAATTTGGAGTTGTTGATCTTTTGATCTGGAACTCCTTCCATATACAGTGCTCCCCATAAATGAGTACACCCCAACAAATTTGTCAGAAAATCTTTACTTTCCTTTCAGAATCCACATTTACTATGGGACATTATACTACAAAATACTCCCACGAATGTGGGCCATTGAGTGCAAACAAGATTCGTTAATTTGCACACACAAAAAGTATATTTCCTAACAAATTCATTCAAGACCATATTGCAAAAATGAATACAATCCAATGAAAGCCTTGGAGCAAGGCTAAATTTTAGACAACAGAATCCTAATTAACAAGTATTCAACTACAGGTGAGTCTGATTATTCATTAACAGGGGCGGACTGACCATTGGAGAACTCGGGCACTGCCCGAGGGCCCGGGGTCAGTAGGGGGCCCCATGAAATGCGCCTGGTACCTTTTTTATAGGCTTTTTTTGAGTGTGGGCAAGGAAACAGGGGCCCCATGATCCCCTATTGCCCAGGGGCCCCATTAGTTGTCAGTCCGCCCATGTTCATTAAACAGGTGTCCAGCAGACAGTTGAATATAAAAGAGCGTTGCTTAACAAAGAAAACCCCTCCCATTTCATGCAATGGCACCACATGGAAGAGAAATGTCACAAGGCCTGCGAAAGGCGAAGGCTACAAGAAGATCAGCAATCTTTACTTATCAGTCAGAATACTGTAGCAAAAGTGATACAAAAATTTAACAAAGATGGAACTAAACCATCCAGAAATGCTGTATTTCTGAAGAAGAACAGGGTGAAAGTGATTCAGTGGCCAAGTATGTCTCCTGATCTGAATCCAATCGAACACCTATGGGGAATTCTGAAGAGACAAACTGAGCATCACTCTCCATCCAGCATCCAGGCTCTAAGGCTTGCCGTACATTATACAATTTTCTTTAGAAAATTGCTTTAGATTTACCAAAAACCATATAATATGAGGTCAAACCTAAACAACACTTTCAATTGTATCCAATTAGGCAGGCTCTTGCACTACATAGTTGAAGGTAAATCTAAAGGAAATTGGGCAGAAATTGAACCGAAAATTGTATAGTGTATGGCCAGCCTAAAAGAGGTCGTTCTTGAAGAATGGAAAAAGATCGATGTTGCAATATGTCGCCAACTTGTTTATTCCATGCCTAGAAGACTTGGTGCTGTCTTTACAAATCATGGAGGTCATACAAAATACTAGATGGAGTAGTTTTTGTTGTGGGGTGTATTCATTTTTGCATCAACTAATTTGAGTAAAACTGAAGATTTTGTAATCTAAGTTATATTATTAACCTTAATTTCATGTAATGAGCTAAACAAATGTTTTATAAGACTCAGTTTTGTCAAAATTTTGGAAATTGTTCTTGTGTTCAATGAGATATTGATTAAAATCTTACTTTTCAAAAGGGGTGCACTCATTAATGCTGAGCACTGTACATATAGAGTATGTGGTGCACGTTCTGTGCAAGTCAGTGTGATGGGATTTTCAGCCAATTCATTGAAATGGGCTGAAATCAAACTGGATTGCAGAAAAAAAAAGGAGTGCATGCAATACTTTTCAAAAACATACTGCACCAAATCGCATGATATTGCTCTACCGTGCGATCTCATGCAGGCAAGTGCACTTTGTTTATGATCTGCATTTGGGGTGTTGTTCAGAATATTTTGACACTCACAGAAGATTGTACAGGCAGTGCGTTTTGAGCATGGTGCGGGAAATGCGCATGGAACACACCTTTCCCGCACTGTGGTCTGGTGTGAATCAGCCCTCAGAACAGGATTGTGATATAGGAGAAGTGAGCTCTGATGTGAAGCATCTGAGTTATCACACAAACATACGATTCAGACCTCTGATGGAAGAAAATTTTACTGATCAACCTCTGTAAATTTTAATCTAATACCCATGATTTAAAATGGTCTCTAATATCTTCAAATTATACTTTGGACTTTAATCTAGTTACAGCTTGTTTATTTTGGAAGATGCTTTGTCAGAAAACTTTAGTTTTATGGCTTGTGTGGACCCAGAGCCAAAGACATGTATGTTTATAAAGCTTTGTATTCGATCTTGGGCCCTGGATAGCCTTCCATGTCTCTGGGGCTGAGACAAGTTATAAAATACACTTCTATACTTTTGATTTTATTTACATTATTTTTCTTTTGTGCGATTAAAGACGTGATTTAGTGGTAAATTCAGTGACCTGCAAAACAAGAGTTTCTCCAAAACATTAAGTTCTCCAGGAAACAGTAATTTGTTGGGTCAGTTTCTCTATTACATTAAACACCAATTTTGTTAAAATATATATGCTTGTGTAAGTTTTCAAGAAGTAACTTTGAGTTTGTTATTTACATTATTTCCATTTATCTGCAGCTATATTTAGGGTTACCAGCTGATTTCATTTCTGACACCTTTGGCAACAAACAATCTTGGTGGATACAATGAAAAACAAAAGTTATAAAATAATTAAAGCCCAAAACAAAAATGTTACATATTGCAGGTCACCAGTCCTAAAATTAGGTGGCTGCATTAATTTTTCTTTTTCACCTGGTAATCATTGGATAACATATTTCTTGTCTTTAGGTGTCTATGTTCACTCCTCCACTATATCTCTGGGGGCAGTAATTGTTGTCACCCAGGCTGGACTTCAAACATATGTGCCTTTGTTCATCTCCTTTATATGAGGATGGGGAAATTAGTAGTAAAATAAGACAAAACTTTCATTTCAGTTCAGAGGAAATGACAAGGACATTGCAATTTTGGCAAGATAAACATGCATTTTCTTTTCTTGCTAAAATTGTCTTTAGCCTGAAAAAAGAAAACTATGTGTCCCTTATTTCTAGGGAGACCACCATTCAGGTACAGCAGACAGTTGAAGTATGCCTCCTGGGGCTAGTGGACAACTTGGCACCTCATAGAGCTTCTAGGACTCTTCTTGGGCTATTGTTATTTTATGCCAGAAAAGCGATTGTATTCAAATGGAAGTCCCCTGTTGCTCCCACTCTACATTTTTGGAAACACTTGGTCAATCTGAATTTTCCATTTTATAAGGCCACATATCAATCAAGAGGCTGCCCAAAAAAAGTTAATAAGTCGAACCCAAAAACCCAGGTTGAACTATTCCGAGAAGGGAAAAGTCCTATGGTCTTCTTTACGGTTCTCATGGAGATCCATAGTTTGCTTTCTCAGTACTGATATGGGGTGTACTCACCCTTTTTTATAGCCCCCTGAGATGGATGATCTCATTCAGCCTTCCTACGTGGAGTTGAGTGTACCTCTTAGGCTCTGTTTTGTAACTTAACTTTTGGAATTCAATAAAAAGAATTAAAAAAAAAAAAAAAGAAAACTATTACAGCCACCACATCTTAGGACTGGTAAACTGCAATATATTAAATTTTTTGCTCTTTGGTTTAATATCCATTAACCTATGTATCTTTTTAACAAACCTGAGCCCTCAGCCTAACACTTTAATTGTGTTTTCTTTAATAAAACTGGACTTCTCTGTAAACACAGCATGTTGTTGCTGTGAGAGATCATAATCAGTACAGCAACACATTATTATCATTGCACATGTCTGTTCATGTGAATAATCACTCCAAACAGAAATCAACTTATACCAGATATCAGCGCTGCTTGTCAGTGCAGTCGCAGTACTATCCTACACCAAACCAAAGCTTGTGAACCGTCATGTTTCAAAATGAATAACAGCACAACGTGCTAATGCAAGTAACTTGCTTTGCAGTCAGGGGCGGACTGACAACTCATGGGCCCCCGGGCAATAGGGGATCATGGGGCCCCTGTGTCCTTGCCCAAACTCAAAAAAGCCTATGAAAAAGGTACCAGGGGCATCTCATGGGGCCCCCTACTGACCCCAGGCCCTCAGTGTTCGAGTTTCGAAATGGTCAGTCTGCCCCTGTTTGCAGTATAACTCTCATTGCCATGGCAGGGAGTGAACAGGCCCTTACTGTGCATGATCTAGATCCAAGTTCAGTTTAAGTTCTAAGTCTAAATTAGGAAGTAACAGATTAATCTTTCTGGCTGGGCGCTGAGTGTGGATCATAAGACTTGCTGAACATAAATAAAATTCCTTTTAAAAGATGTATCATTTGATATGCTATTGTAAATAATGCACAATACATAAGTGAGGAAAGTGTGTAACCTTGATTGTAAATTCTTAGCATTTTCTCAATAAAGGGCAATGTGTTGAGGAAAAATCCCCCTTATTAAATTATGGTTTTAATATTTATGTTTTGGCCTTACAGCTGAAGCCAGGAGGAACTCCATGCAGGGACTCAAATAATTTCTGTGATCTACCTGAATTCTGCACTGGAAGCAGCGCACAGTGCCCGCCCAATGTCTACCTACATGACGGTCACCCTTGCTACACACTGGATGGATACTGCTACAGCGGCATGTGTCAGACCCACGAGCAACAGTGCGTCACACTCTGGGGACAAGGTAGGCACCATCTTTCCCGTAACAACCATTCTTTACACGAGCATTGGTTGGGTTCCAAAAAGAACTGGGGCACTCAATGGGTACCTAGATTGTTCTGGTTCCCAAAGAATAATGCTAGAAAACTTGGTGAGGCTGATCTTATTTTCCCCTATTCTGCTTTGCTGTCTTCCTTTTTGTTTTCCCTTTCCTACTGCATTCCCTTGGCACCTAGGCATTAGTGCTCTGGTCCTTCTGCTTATAGGGGTCCCAGGTCCAAGTAAAAAGTACCCACAAAATATCTTAGAATGCCTAGGATTAGTAATGACTAGTAATCTAATTCTGTGATTACTGAAATTAAAAAGCTAATGTATTATCATTTCAGTAAAAGTGTTTCAATTCACTTATCAGCAACCGCTTGCCTCTATCCTGGCTATGCTTAATACAGATTCAGTTATTCCCAATATACCAATATACAACCCTACTGTTTGAAATTCAATACCTTTTATCATGCTTCCTGACAATGGTAATTCTCACTGTCTATCTGTCATCATTGGTATCTGAGTCTCCATGTAAACTATTGACATATATTTGACCCTATTTTGGTAGAGTTGTATTTCTATATTTTTATATTCATTCTACCTCGTGTAATTGTAACTCCCATTTTACAAAAGTTTAATAAAATAAGATTGAACAAAAAAAATTAATCAATTCAGAAGTAGATAAACCACTTAAACCAGAAAGTATTTTGTGCATCATTGATTTACAAGATACAATCTTAGAAACAAAGTTTAGCAATGAATGAATTATGGGTGTCTACAAAATTATACTTCATAATGGCTGCAATACTGCAAAAGGATACCTGGGGCTGGGGCACACGGCCTGGGTGCAAGGATCCAGCAATGCCCCTGTCTACACATATAAGCACACAGTTTATAGTTAAAATGATCTCTTTCCACATTGCCTTTTGCAGTTTTCAAAGGTGATACACCAAGCTTTGAGTGTGAAGTTGTAGTTCTGTATATACAGTATGAATATATGAGCAGTTGGAAATTATTTTATATCAATAACAATGGTCACAGATTTTACAGCAAACTGACAAAAAGGTGTGTGTATTATCTATCCCTCAAAACGGTGCTTTGTAGAATTATTTGATCCTGCACTAGAGAACTCGATATGCGTAAAAAGAAAGGGCAACTCCAGGACCGTCTGCCCAGGCCAAAGAAGGGTGTATGGATATGCTTTTAAGATATGGGATAGATATGGTATAATATGTATGGGACATTTAACCCCAATTTCATTTTCCAGTTACATTTGGAAACTTGGAATTATAGAGTCCGTATTCAAAACACATGTGTAGACATTCTTTGGGGTTCATTTACTAAAGACAAATAGGCTGTTCACTTTGCAAGGGAAGTTGAATTTTGCATGTTCCCCATAGTTTAGTAAATGTAGTGAAATTTCACTTTGCAAAAATACCCAATCACAGGCAAGAAAAAATTCCCATGCAAGGTGAAATGTTTGCCTTTAGTAAATCAACCCCATTGCCTTCTAGCATTGTGGGTAGAAGACCACCCACCTCTCCATTCCTTAAGTGGGACAGAATCGTGGGTTGGCCTGTAAGGCTGCTGTATACATGGCCTGAACAAGGGGCACCCTAAAATATGGCAGCTGTGGAGTTAAAAGAGAGAAGACAATCAAAAGTTCTGAATTTGTGCATGGTGTACAAAGGGATAAAGCTCCATTTAGTGGATACAGTTTTCTATGCTGGACTCGGAGAGAAAAAATTGTTTTGTTTTGTTTAAAAGTATAATCATACATTTCCAGTAAATTTGATATAAAGCAACATAGGGGTTCATAATTTTTTTGTAAATAGATTATTTTGTTATTCTTGTAGCATTATTCCTATACAGGCTCTTAAAGTACCCAGTATCTAGTGGGAAATATTTTTTGTTGCCATAGGGATGTTGTAAAAGACAGCTTTTATCTAATGTTGGCTGCAGGGAAGATAAGTTGCTGTGTGCTCCGGTCATACAGAGAATGAGCTGTACAGTAATGTGATTAATTGCACACTGTATATACTGAGCATTGCAGACGCAGGAAATGCTGGGCAGATAAAGAATTATACAGTAGAAGGAGAGCAATGAGATTCCTGACTATTCATTATCCCAGTTGGAGTGACACAGTGTAGCATCAGGTCAGGATTGACACCGCTGGAAAACATGTTGAACTCAGGACTTCCTGTGCAGAAAACTTCCTCAGGAAATGCTGCTAGCATAATGTTTTATCAGTTATAGCTGGTGCTCATTTACATTTGGTGCAGCTATTGAATGATATCCCTGATAAACATGTGCTTATTTATAATCTGTGATGTAACCATAGATTATTTCCCCCAGTCTATCTTCAGATCCACAGCTGTTTCCACTAATAACACCGAGGTTTATTTAGTACATTGGATTATCCAAGGTGACCATCAGGAGGGATTCCAGTAGAGGCCGAGAAACTGTCTGTGGATATGGGACATGGTGCCATGGCTCCCTTCTGTTGCAAATCACCACATTTTCTCTTGTTCCTTGTATATTATCATGGGAGCCATCATTCACATGTTGTGGTTAGTTCCTGCCATTCTTATATTTGGAGAAAATACACACAACATCTCACCCACGGGATACAGGAATGGAATGCTTTCTGATCACACTTGTAAACTTATATGTAGCATTGGAAGGGACTATAACTTTATTTTTGTGACAGAACCAGCCGGGACAAGGGCATTTGGGGGGGACTAAGGGCTAGCCTTCTACCCACTGATTATGGCCCACAGAGGAGACCGGGGATTTTGTCTGCTACTCCCTGTCAGAGCATGGATAAAAGCTCAGTTCAGCTTCTGATTACATGTGATTACATGTGATGATGGATAACGTGATGAACACTGAGAGCGAGGCTTGGAATAATTCTCTGGATAAAGACAGTAAAGCTTTCCCTCTGGAGTGGATAGAAAGGTGTAATACTAATCTTGGACAGGTTAATGGTCTGGGGAAATATGGTGGCCCTCCTGCACACTGGGTTGGAGAAGCTCCTCCACTTGCAACAAAAATATTTATCAATATCTCCTTCAAGAAATCTAAGAAGATAAATTCATTCCACTTTTTCAGCCTGCTGGAAGAGTTTTGTCTTCTGATGACGTTTCTAGTGGACAGATGATACAAGTGGCAAACACCTGAAAGACAGCATGTGTAATGTACTTTGTATATCCAGTATCCAGGGGTGTGGGCTCCTAGCTGGCCTAGGTGCCTGGCTGTTTATTAGCTTACTGTTGATTAGATAACTGTTAGCTGCTAGCTGTTAATTAGATTACTGTTTGATTAGATCACTGTTAGATGTTATCTGTTCATTGGATGTACTGATGATATTACTATTTACAGTTTGCAATGTTTAGGATAATGTGATCAATCTCTTACCTGATTTTGTGTGGTATCAATTATGTGTGAGTTGACAGTAAAGAGAGTTCCAGATGCACCTGACCTATTGTTGTCTAGTCCTTGGGTGCAATGCCCAGCTACAATACCTTGGTCCTGGCGAGGAAGCAGTTTTCTGATGGAAGCACCCGGGCCGATGGTTGGTGGTGGGGGTGCTAGATGGTCCGCCACGATTTGATTTTTATTGTAAAATAAGAAATAAATTTCTTGATCTTGCTAAGTACTAGGTGTGTGCTAAAAAATATTTTTTTTATTTTGGTCTACTTACTATTCATACTATTGATGTGAGCTTGTTCTTCTTAGAAAAGAGCTAATTTTTTTCCATAAAGCCATGTTGCTCATTTCCTCCATTGCTGTGTTCCTGCAGTCTCCAAATTATGAAAGGCCACAGTGGAGCACATGTAGGAATCCTATGCAGGCTTGATGCCAAGAAATTTAGCTAGGCCCTAACTTTCTTGATGCTATCCTGCTGTTAATGGGTAAAACATTTTCCTTGGCTCTTCAAAAGAAGATCTGGGAACTCTCTTACTTTTGGTTGAGTCTCCAACTCATCAGTATGACTATAGAAGCTCTGCTTCTTCTCAGAATATTTGCAGCTTTATTTCCAACCCATATTACAACTAGCACCTTTCACCCCACGTAGGCAGTCAGAAAAGATCCTAGGCTATATTTCTGTCATAAGGGATCATTATTTCAAGTCTTGGCCATTGCATCAGTTACCATATCAAACAGCTACTTTTCTGGCAAAAACCCAGAATGGCTGTTTATTTTATTATTTTGTTAACTAAACCTGTTCTTGATAGTGAGACTTTCCATTTGCTAGGTGTTCATCAGGTGTGGTTCATGTTAGGAGAACAACAGATAAAGGATATTTCACCTTATTAACACTGGTGTAAAACTGTTATTTTCAGAATAAGCTACAAGGTATCATGGCAGGAAGCATTGCCGTTCATGATGTATGATCCTCCTCTTTTTTTCCAGTTCCACTGTCTGTATTCTTAAAGAATCTGTCTTGTGGCAATGGTTTGTCCACAATCAGCTACCTGGCCGTAAACATTGAAAGTCATTTGAAAGTCTGATGTATTTTGGGAAACTTCTACTGACACATTACCATGATACTTTGTGGACTATTTATAAAAAATGTCTCAAGCATTTGCACAGTTGTCAAAAGTAAGTCCCTTAATTTAATTAACATTAAGCCTGGGTTCTCATATATGCGGTGTGGTATATCGCATGTGACTTGCACCGCATTCCTGTGCAAATCACATGTGATTTGTGTGCGGTGCGATTGGAGCCATACATTTTGTATAGCTCTAATCGCACTGCACCAAAAAAGTGCAGGACCCTTTTTTGGGTCCGCACTAGAATTGGATTGCATGAGTATTCACACCTATGTGATCCGATTCTGCACATTGCGCCACGTTTTGGGGACTGCTTTCGGGGTGTTGTTAACTTAACATGCACACCCGCAGCGGTTCTCATGAACGGGGTGTGATTCTGATGTAGTGTGGAATTCGCACTGAAAATGCTGCGGATTCCAAACCGCATCTGTGTGAACCAGGGCTAAGTGTACCACATACATTATATATAATATCCAGAACACAAGACCAAATGTGGGGTTTTTAGGGTACAAACCATAAATAACAATGTCTTACTTTTAAAAATATTTGACTTTATTAATAGACATGTGCACGTCGGAAATTTTCATTTAATTTCGGATGCATTCATTCAATAAAGAATTTCATTTCAACATATTCGTTATGTTGAACTGATTCATTTTCAGAATTTGTTTTGTATCTTCGGCATTCATTTCATGTATTCATGGTCTGGGTAGATTCAGCATTTTTTTGTGGAAGTTTGCTATATATTTAATATATTATGGAATTAGATGGATTCAAATGGGAAGGATTCAAAATTTTAAGATGCTAGTCCAATTCACCAAGAGAAATAGCATGAGCTGATTGAACAATGTGGTGGTTTATGTAAGGATATATATTATTTATAAAGGGCGTGTCCCTTTCCCTTAGATGAAATATTACAGTGCCTCCAGCCGTTAAAATACGGCAAATATTTAATAAACCAATAATTTGGACACCTTGATAATTTGATCACCACTTATTATTATACCTTGAATTCTTTTAGCCAATATGATTTCGTACCATACACACAAAATTTGCCTTATAATAGATAAATATAAAAATTTATTTATGTACAAAAATTATATATATATTAACACAAAACGTAAAAGACTGGTGATAAATGAATATTGGTACACACAATCAAAAATATATCCTACCAATGTAAAACACAATAATAAGGTCTCTAACTAATTACATCAATATCACAATTTTTAAATGATATGATTATTTATTAAATGTATTAATAATTAATAATTTCGAATATCTCAAAGGTTATATTCTCACAAGCCGTGGCCATAGGATTGCAAGAAGCAAGCCCTTGATATATGATACTCTGGTTATTAATATTCAATAAATTATGAAATATGAAAAAATTATAATATGGCAACAAACAATTTTTTTACAGTAAAACAGGATCTCTCTACATGTATCTAACTACCCAATATTGTTGTGATACACTAAGGTAATTTTATGATTCCACACAACAGAGAAAATAGGTAATACAAAATCAAATAAACATCTCACCACACCCGGAATTCAGACTAGGCAACTCTCCCGTGGATTTAGCTGGCAGTGGAACGCCTTTAGACTGATATTATAGGGCAAGTGATAGATATTCAGTAGGGGAGAATGTAGGAAGTTATAAGGTTAGAGGGTTAGAGGTTTAGAAGTTTAGTTAAAGTTTTAGGAAGTTTGAAAGTATGAAAGAGTAGTTATTCAGCAGAGATCTTCTTCAGATGTCAGGGTCTTCTTGTGATGAGGTCTCTTCTTGAGCTTTTTCTTGATGATCTCCTCTTGTTAAAGGTACAAAGGCTTTTATATCCACTAATCCATTGTTCTAAGATACCTTCCCACCAGGCTTCCTGATTGGCTAGTTGAGAAATGTGTGTACATAAGCTATTTCTCACCTGCCCGCCAGGTGGCGGTCATGTATCATAGAACAATTTGAGTATTTGAGATGACTCATACCTTGGGTGGAATCTTAAGGTAATTTCAGGAATCAAATATACGTCTTTTTCCAGATATAAGTGATCATACCTATGATATTCTAAATAGGGACCATGGAATATAGGTGTATATTCAGTTATTCCTTCTTGAAATACCATCCTGTTTGTTTCCTGATAAGACATGTAACTAATGCTAGTTTATAATACATCTTACTTCCCATCATCTCAATACTCAAGTTAGTGATATATAGTTCCCATTTCTGAATATTTAGTGGTGTGTAAAATCCATAACATCTCATTTATAATATGTTTTTGTAATATATTTTTGTAATTATATACAGTCAACTTTTAGACTTTATATACAGTCAACTTTTAGACTTAAATGTCCTAAATTTCACCCCTTTGTTTTAGAATTAACATTTTCTCTGTGTAGAAAAAAAAACTTTCTGTTTGCCTGGCCCTTGTGTTGGACTCATGGTAAACAACTGTTAATGCTTTCACCCTTGGTGAACAATAGTATATTTCAGAGGTCTGTTGGTTCATCACACTCTGCACGTTTTGGTTAAGCTTTCAACCAGTTGAGTTCCCGTCTCATTATTGTTAAAATGCTTGAAAGTCGAAGTCCTATCTGGCTATTTGTTTGACTTTCTGTATCTGCATTCTTCTCAACCTCAATATACAAATAGTCCTTGTTGACAGTTCAAACAGTCTTATTGTCTTGGAAAAGTCTTGCTTCCCCCATTCTCCATTTCTTAGCTAGAATCCTTGAGGGTTCAACCAAGACAAAATTAACTCTTAGCATCCGGCTATACTGAGCTGTTTGCCATATAATATTATGTCTTGATAAAGTCATATTTTTGAGACATAATTCAAAAGGTCCACAACAACAATGACTGGCATCATCTGCAAAAATCCAGATACAGGTTTAAAAAAATCAATACTGTCCCTTATGTGCAACATTTTTTTGCGACCTTCATAAAAAGTATACATTTTAGAATTTGTGAAGACATTTTGATTATTGGTTATTGCTTTGCCTTATAGATAACCCATATTTCCAGATAAAATAATAGGGCTACTTAAAATTGTTTTTAGCTAAAAGAATGTCTTGAAACTGTAGTAAACTACAGACAAAAAAAAGAAAAGTCCCCTGCAAGGTAATCTCATAATGTGCTAGTATCAGGGGCGGACTGACAACTCATGGGGCCCCCGGGCAATAGGGGATCATGGGGCCCCTGTGTCCTTGCCCAAACTCAAAAAAGCCTATGTAAAAGGTACCAGGGGCATCTCATGGGGCCCCCTACTGACCCCGGGCCCTCGGGCAGTGCCCGAATTTCCAATTGGTCAGTCCGCCCCTGGCTAGTATGCATTGCATTCAAGCACATTATGTAAAACTTACTCTTGCACTGTCACTGCTGTAGAGCCTTCCATCTTCACCCATCTCCCTTCCGGCTTCACGAGCTCTGGCCTTCTGACAGGCTGGGCTGCGATGACGTCACTCATGTGCGCGGGAGTCCCGGGCCACGCCACACAGCTCTAAAGGAACGGCACACTATGCCGTTCCTTCAGAGCGCATTTGCTGATTAAATAGGAGAGAATATCTCCTAAACAGTGCACATTTAGGAGATATTCATTTTACCTATTTTTATTATAAGCTTACCTGTAGGTAAAATTAAAAAACAGAGTGTACAACCACTTTAAGCATTCCAAAGCCATCACGAATGTTCCCCAATTTTCAGGAAAATACTATATCCACTTTAAGACCAAGCCTTTTCTGGCCCTTTTTGTTTACATGTAAAAATCAGTATTTTTTTTAAATTTCTTAGAACCTCCAAACATTATATATTTTTTAAAGCAGAGGCCCTAGAGACTAAATTGGTGGGTTTTGCAATTTTTTATGTCACACAGTGTTTGCGCAGTGGTTTTTCAAACTCAATTTTTTGGGGGAAAAGAACACCTCTTTGAATTTTAATGCGAAAAAAACACAATACATAACCCAATTTTTTTTTACTAAAATATAAAAGATGATGTTACACCAATTAAACAAATACCAAAACAGATAACAGAAGACCCCAAATCCCTCCTGCTCTTTAAAAGATCGGTGTGTTTTTCTTTTATACAAATGGTGCCGTTTATATCTGAGTAAACCAGAAGTGATGTAGGGTCATCACATCCGGGTTACTATATCACAGAGCAGAACAAAGCTGGTCCAGTCTTTATTCAGTTCTGTGATCAGTGGGTGGAAGTGCTGGCTGATCAACTGGGACTCCTGGTGGGACAGAAAATCCTGGTGAAGCCTCTGAAGGCAGCATGGGGGGGGGGGGACACTTCCCCTCCTGCTGCTTGTAATAGCAATCTAGTGGCCAGTTATCTACTCTGATTGCTATTTTAAGAGAGCCAACCAGTACATTACTGGAGCTCAAGTGGATATTATGGCCACTAGATGATGCTGATGGTCATAGGAAATAAATGTATTAGAGAAATCAGCCTGTTGGCTGTGGAAACGCTAGAAACAATACCACTGCAAATTTTTATAAATAAACCTCGCAGTGACTTTAAATGAGGTTATAACACTCTTATACACTCTACATAAACATCTCATTAGATAAAAAAAACATTGAGCAGAGAGAAGGCGATACAGACACACCATATGTAATGTGTTATATTAGCAGCACAACATTAGTGTGTTCACCTTTGTATAAGGCATTGATGTGCATGTATATCAAATGTTGCATTTACACAGTAAAAATGTAAGTTTTCTAATCGAGAATGAAGTGGATTAACTGAGAATAGTGTGGTTCTGCCGTTCTATTACAAGCATACATGTACAGATGACTCATTTTAGCTGAAGTCCAAATTTCAGAATTTCACAGCCTCACACAGATCTATGATCCCCTACGTTATTGCTACAATAAGAGCTGCATCATAGATCTCTTCTCCGTCTGCAGACCATGTATGGTCTAATCAACTCCTCTTCAAAGGACATAAAACCAGTGACTAAGCAGAAGGTTTTCTCATAGCTTGTTCATATCTGAGGCCATAGTTGCCAGAAAGTCACACAATAAGATGATATCACTCTTTCCGGGCATTCTGACACACAGGAGTCACCAAGTCTGTCTGCTCCATCTGTAACCAGAAAATATGAACCAGCCTGCAGACTACCCGTTTCTTTAAACAGCAACTCCAGGCAATAAGTAAAATTATGCAGTGAAATGCTAATGCATCTCAGGAGGCAATACCAACATCTAGAAAATACTATCAGATTTCTTTTTTTTGTGTAGTATTTTTCAGTTTGATTCAGCAGCCTTCTTACAGTGCTTCTGAGCAGGATTGCAGCCTCTTTCCACATCCTTATGCTGTGCATATCCTCAATGAGGGGGGGGGCTGGGAACCAAACAGTATTTGGCCCTAATTTTAGAAGATAAGGAGGCCAGCAGTCCTAGACTCTTTATAATGCAGGCCATAGATGTTTTAATCTTCTTGTGGATGCAGGAAAAAAAATAGCTTGATTCCCCCATCAACACAGTCAGTGTTGATGGGGGAATCCCTCCCGTGGAGCTATTGTCTTCTCCCGGAAGGGACAGATCCTTTTATTCCCCAGCCAAGAGAATGCAGTGATTATTGCTTGTGGCTAAAGCCACTGGAAATAATCACATGTAAAAATCCAACACGCTGGTCAGTAGATGGATCCACTTGGGTACAATCAACTTACCTATAGATGGTTCAAATCTCAGCCAGTGCCTGCTGAATCATCTGATATTCGAACCATCTATGGACCCCTTTAGTGAAGAATTCAGGTGCAAAATGTGAATGCTAGGTCAAGGCTAGTCATCAGCAGTGTCCTGTGTGTGATTTTTAAATACAACGTTTTGATGTATTATTGGGGTGTACATACCTATGACCTTTTCCAAAGCCAGTAAGCTTTAGATTGGGTAAGGGTGATGGTGGGGTAAGAAGAGGAGCTAATAGTGGCGATGTGCTAAAATGGGAGTAGTGGTCTGATATGGGCTACATAAGACTCTGCAGCCAAATATGGGGGTTAACAGTGCTGTAGTTGGATAGTGACAGGCCTGCAGGGGATTAAATAATAATAAAATGGTGCTCCAAGGAAACATTAACTGGACAATTCAGAGGCAAAAGACTGCATCCCTGATGTTACCTGGATTACACACGAACAACTATTATAATACTGTATGTGGGCACAAATGGCCATTTGTGACAATATGTAGCAATAACAGTGTTGGCAGTGACAATCATAATGACAAACTCTGTAGACATCAGTCCTGACAATATCCCCAACAGTCACCAGTACAGATCTCCATGTGATGATGCTGTAATGCTCAGCTAACTGCATCCTAGCACCTAATGACAATGGATCTCCCAGTGGGGGATCCAGCTGTCACTGCTTGACAGAGATGTGGCACCCTCTAGTGTGCTACTAGAATAGTGTAGTGTATTATAGGCAAAATCATTGTTTATGACTCATGGTAGTTGTGTGAGTTATGTGACCAAGGTCAGGTTATTGCAGGACAGCTGGATGACTCAATAGGTTGTGGCTCTATCGCCATCTCCTGACTCTGGAGGACCATAGAACATTCCAGACGTTGGTAAGCAGGAACAGGGAAAGACCTGATCTAAATGTTCATGGGGGTCTGGCCAGTCCCAGGTTTGGAGATCCTGGTGGACTGGCCCATAAATATGGGAGAGACAGGCTGACAGAGGGGTCGGGTGGAAGATGGAGTGCAGAGAAGACTGTCGGTGCCTAGGAGGCGTCCCCTGGGGGGGAAGGGGGGAGGCCTCCAGGCTGGCTCGGGAGTATACATTCAGCAGTGAGGTGTGACTGGGATCGAGACCTGGAGCAGCAGGGAGCAAGGAGGACAGTGTGAGTAGAGCAGTGCTCTCTGGGATCTGCAGGGGGAAAGACTGCCACAGGTAGAAAGCTTTCTAAGGAAAGAGCTGGGTTCAATCCTTAATCCTTGTCTCTGGATATCTTCCGAGAAGCCAGGATGGCTGGTAGTGCTTGCAGGCTGTGGATCTGGGAGCAGATTAACAGGGTGAGAGAAGACATCTCTGCATGTAGCTAGGAGAAGTAAAGTGATTTTTGAGGGGCTGCTAGTTCCTCGCCCATAGAGAGTAGCTGCTACTGATCCGCAACAACCGACGGCTTTCAGGAAAACAACAGTCCAGGATCTGTCTTTGTATATAGGAGGGGAGTGTCCCCCTTCCATTGCTTCAAGCCAAATTGGGCATCCCATAATCCCTATTCCCCATCCAAGTTGATTTCCCCTAAAAAAAACCCCATAAAACCAAGCCCATGGACTGGCCATTGTCTCTGGATGCAAGTCTGTGTGAGAAATGCCTGTTGCCTGGCTGTGTGGAGATATGCACAGCGGCCCTCGCAAGGGTTGTACTACAGTTTGAGTGGAACTGGGGAGTGGAGTGCAAGAGGTACAGAGCCATATGAGATGGAAAAGAGTACAGCCCTGAGTCAGGCTTTGATTACAAAGATTTTAGCTGCCAAACTGGATAGCCAGTAACACTGCAAAAAAAAAAGTCAACATTGCCCGCTGAGACTCAATAAGGTCCCAGGTATGGGGTAGTACCAATAACAGCTTTAAAATATTTCTACATGGGTGGAAGCATGACCTGGCCTACTGGACCATACTGTTGTTCCTAAACCTTGCACCCTCCTTTGGAGGACATTTTATGTGCGAGTTATGTCCTTGCTACAGATAGGATAGAGGAGACTGATTGAGACTTTCAAGGCACATGAAAAATGGAATTCTAAAATTCAAAATTTAATGCTTAAACCATATTATTAAAAAAAAACTAAAAAACATGGGCAATTAAAAGGGATATTTATTGCATCCTAGTACACAGCATATAACTGGTATAACATTCCAATTCCCACATGGTAAAATAATCATATCAGATCTTGCTGTTGAGTGACCATGCCTATGTGGAATGACCCAACACGTTTCAAATAGAATCTTCCTATTAGTATCTACATTTAGAAAAATGTCACCCAAAAGAGCAAAATCAGGTAGCACAGGTATTATGTACAACTTGTTTTAAATGTCATAGTTTAACAAAATATTTATTTGAAAATGAACATGGCCGAGGTCTTTCCATCTTCTGATTTTTTTTTATGCATTTCCTTTGTTGAATGTTAAAATCCTGCGGAGGTCTTGCTAAACTAGCTCCGGATAATTCAGCGCAGAAGTCCTCCGCTTTAAAATAAGGACACCTAAATGAGATGGCAGGAATCAGCAGCATATGAATTTCATTCACAAAAACATGCTAATCAGCTTTCAAACTAATTAGTGAAAGATTGGCTCTAGAATTCATTATGCTGCAGAAGAACCATGGGGTTTGCAGGTGCAAAGAAACAGGATACAGTATGTTAAAAAAAAAAAAAGGAAAAGGAAAAAATGTCAAACTTTGAAATAAACATTTTTGTGCAAACATAATATCTGGTTCTGTAGACAGCTCATAAGAATTGCATATGGGTGCCCTGCAGCTGTGTCCTAATTCAATATGTGACCTGATGTCTCAACACTTTCTATTGTTATTAACTGTGACAGGAGACCAGAAAAAAACTACTGGTTGTGTCCAGGAGGGGAGATATATTTGTCCCAGGTTCAGGCACAATGCAGAATATTTCTCTTTTTGTGCTATGTAGTGAGCTTACTGGGCTGGCTGAGTAGTTAAAAAAAAAAGTTCAGGATTAAAAAACAAAACGTACATACTTACCTGTCCCTGCTGCCTCTAAGATCAAAAGCTGAGCGATCAAAGACTGTTGATCGCTCAGTTCTTGGTCTTCAGTGTGCAGATAGCGGTGACTGTCAGTCTTTCTGCTCTGCCCCTCCAGCACTCACTGGAGCACCGGGCTGTGAAGGTGGGGTGAGCGGTTGGCTCAGGCTCTCAGCAGCTTGCTGAGAGAATAAGCCAGCTAGCTGCCAGTTAGGAATCTGGGTGGATCCTAACTTTAAAGTCGGGATCTCTCCAGAGCCTGGACCAGCTATAGCTCGCCACAAGAGTGCAGAAGGAAGTGCATTCTGTGACGCACAGGAGAAGCAGGGCCAAAAGAACTTTGGACCTACTTCTCCTTTAACAGGCCCTGCTGAAGCAGGCCAGAATACTCTGAGTTCTATACATTTCCCAGTCAGGCAAACAAATCTCTGTGCATGACAGACTCGAGCAGCAAACTACCTGTGTGGTGAGATTAAAGCTAGCCATACATTTAGCAAATTTCGATCCATGTATGGCCAGATTAACCGCTTCCTGACCGCCCTATAGCAGAAATACTGCTACAGGGTGGTACGGATGCTAAGAATCACATAAATGTACATGATTTGGCATTTCCGGGTAGGGGGCACGCTCCCTATCCACACCGCCATTCGCAGCCGTGGCTGTCAATCACCGGGTCCCGGCCGGTGATTGCTGAGCATATCCGACTGGGAGGGGAACTGTATGTAAACAAAACAGTTCCCCTTCCTGTCAGCTCCTGCACACTGCTTTGGATGGCTGTGCACACAGGAGGTAGTTAACCCTTTGGTCACCCCTCATGTCAACCTCTTCCTGCCCTGTTGCATTAGAACAGTGTGGTTTTTTTTTTTAGCACTGATCACTGTATTCGTGTCACTGGGGATGTCAGTGACACCAAGTCAGTTCCCCCCAGTGTCAAAATGCCCACCGCAGTCTCGCAATTATTTGCTGATCGCCGCCATTACTAGTAAAAAGTAAAAAAAATCCCAGTATATATACCGCCATTTGTGAATGCTATAACTTTCACGTAAACCAATTAATTTACACATATTGGGATTTTTTTAGTAAGTCTCCGAAAGTGGCAGGAACAATTTATTTTTGCAAATATACTTCATATGTGTTTTTCACCAATGCCTGCTGCCAGCAGTACTTCTTAATTGTGCTATGGACTTATCCAGGGAGTCACACATACATCCCGTTGCGGAGCTAATCTCTCTCATAACCCAGCAGTGTACACACACATGCTACGATTGTCAACAAAGAACCTACTGTACCTACAAAAACACTCTGTGATAATGCTGCTAACAAAACGGAAGATTGTTATCAAATAGTTACTGCAATTTTTTTTTCCTAATTAACTGCATGGCAGCATATGAATGGGTAGACTCTGCCATCACTCCTACCTCATAGGACCCTCCTCCCATATATTTTGAGGCTGATCCAGTCCACATGTTCTGTAACTATCCTAGCCTACTCAACAACTGTGAGGGGATCCTATGCTGCCATCAGGAAAGGAACATTGCGGTGAGTATTTAAGAACACTTTTCCATTTTCACTGACTAACTCCATGACAGCCTACAAATGAGAACTAACTAGCCACAAACAAGGGTAGGATGCTTTAGAAACTTTAATGCCAAAAAACACAGAATAAGGATTAGCTTCCCTTCACTATGAGCCATAAGGGTATTCATGGGGGATCATGCCGTCACACACCTTCCTGGAGATGGCCCATAGTAAACTGGTGCTGTAGCAATTACCAGCTAGAAACTGGTGATAGCATGTGTCCAGACATTTCACCAGCACATCGGGGACCCTGAAAACAATGCTAAACAATTTACAAAGTCCTGACTAAAAGTACTTTCTGGGCTCTTGACAGGGAGTCCACAAAGTCCACACACTCCAAGTTAAAGTTGTCATTGTTTCTGTAACAGCTAAAACTTAGCTCTATATCCAGCGATGAATCTAAGTGAAGTTTCCTAACCCTCTAATTTTGCCAGAAAAAGTGACAAAAACTCTCCTGCTTGAAATGTTAAAGGAGATGCAAATAGAATTCACTTGAAGGAGCCTACATGTAAAAACATATTTGTTATCATGGTACAAGGGACAAGGAATATAGTCATTATAGAAGTTCAGAATCTTTTGCATGTACGTGGATTGCTGAAATGTTGGAGAGATTCCTTTCTACCCAGGTCAACTCTACTTCTCTCAGTAGACTAAGGCTACAGGCTTTGTCTGGCTTCTTGATGTCCATGTCGACCACTGTCATGTTTTCCAGCTTCACTGAGACCAAAGAACTTACTTTTAGGCGACAACAAAAAGGCATGTAGAGCAAAAGTCTGGCCAGAAATATGGAATGTTTGAGATAACTCCCTGAACAGGGAAATTCTGTTGCCTTTTGGGCCACACTCAGGCAACTGAGAAGATTTATTACTACATCCACTACCAAAGGCATCTTATTTTTGTCTGTGAGATATGAATAGTTTGGTGCATGTCTACTGTTGGAGAAAAACCCTTCTGGAAACAGTGCCTGCTCCACTGAGCCCACTTTAGTACAAGGACAGGAGAGACCTTGATCCACATAATCATCAGACATGCAGACGCTGTCAGGTGAAGAGAGGAACGCTTAGGCAATCCAGCACCTTATTTATTTATTACAGGTACTTAGGGTCCTGAGGGTCCAGGAATCTAAGACCAAGGCTGTCCACATGTCGAACAGGAGAAACCAAGTGTCTATAAGACATGCATGTGTGGCCTGATTCCCAAAATACCAGGAAACATCCTGGCTTCCTGAAACAAAGCTCTTCACTGACTTCTTGAATGATGTTTTGGCTTCCAAATTTTTCTGGACTCCCATCCAGAACTACAGAAGCAAACCTCTCCAAAATGAGAGAGTGATAACTGACTCTTAAACTGCGGTCTTATTTAGCTAAGCAGACATTTATTTTAGGCAGGAAGCCAGGATAACATTACAGATTTTTACTGTTATTTTAATGTTCACCTCTTAAGATCAATGCGGTGATTGAGTACTTCCTTGAAGGACACAGCATCTTCTAACGATAAAGTCATGTATCTGACCAATCTCATAAGGGACATACCAACCAGTGGGTGACTCCTTGTACTGGACACTTTGCTCCTTAAAAGGATATAGTTTTGACATCCTGCTGAAAACATGATTTTTACTCCTCTAGAATGAGCTTTTAGTTCAGTTACCACATGGAAATTGCAAAGCTATTTTTTGGAAACGCTTGAAATATTTTCACTGCTTTGCAGGGAGCCTTGAAAGATCTTCCATTTTAAGGCAGCCCATTAGCCTTACAAAGGAGGAGGGATCAAATTTGCACAAAGGTCATCCTCCTCTTCTTAGGAAGATTCTGAAGAGGTTGGATTAGCTTCGGAAGGCTCTGAGACTAGAGAACTGATTCTGGAAGGAAAACTGGACATTTCCAGAGTAGATAACCACTGCACAGGGTAAGTGGAAACAATTCTTTTAGTGTCTTGACCACATGCTTAATGAATTGTGACAACCTGTTAGCCCTTGTCATCTTAATCACTGGCTGCTTGAACAAAGCAGGATTCATACAATCATGCATATCTGCATCTTCCTCTTTGGAAGAGTCTGACTAGGGTTGATTTGCCCACAAGGTGAGTGGAAACAACTTCAGAGTGTATTGACCATGTGTTCAACCTGTTAGTTGATATTATCCTTGGCTCCTTCTACAAAGCAGGATTCATACAGGGCTTTGCCTGCCAAGGCATGAGCGGTACAGGCCCAGTTCAGGGTGTGCATGATGCATGCAAATCTAGAGGGAATAAATGACAAAGAGCCCATGAGTTAGCTTGCTATATACCTGAAGGAAAGTTCTTATCTGAAAGATGCCCCTTACCTTTTTGCAACAGCTGTCCACAAGGATGAGGTGACTACTCATGGTTCAGGCCAATAAGCAAATGGCTTTGCAGCAAATTGGCACACAGCTTTAGGAGGCCCACAAACGCTCTGACAACCCAGGAAAAAATTATACCCGAAAGAAAGATGCTAGTAACCTGCATCAGAGCAATTATAGCATAGAGGGATTAGACTGCAGCTGATCAAGGACCTGACAAGCAGGAATACTGAGAGAGTCTAAAGAAGAACTCTACATGTTAACAAAAATAATATTACATGAACAATTCCTACTCAAGCCATTTAGTAAGAGATACTTAAACTTACCCATCTATATCAAACTGCAGCTGCTGAAGTTTAAAGTGGTTCTAAAGCCTAAACATTTTTTACTTTAATGCATTCCTTGCATTAAGGTACACAATGTTTAGGCATCAGTTTTGGCCCTTCCCACCCCCCACCCCTTTTATATGTCTATACCTGAGCCCTCATTCAATCCAGCGCTGTGCACGTCTGCAGCTCTTCTCTCCCCTCACTTCCATGTCTCACTAGCTTTGCTGGGGCACCGGGAGCCATTGGCTGAGAGAGCAGGGGGCGGAGCTGAGTCCCACAGTCTGTGTCAATGGATGCAGCAACGGGATTCTGGAGCGAGCACGCACACGTAGTGGCTTCCCATGGGGGCACTGGACAGAGGAGGAGGAGCTGGGAGCGCTAGCAAGGGACCCAAGAGGAGGTTTGGGGCTAATCTGGTAAAAAAAAAAAATTATTTACAATCACTTTAATAGAGCAGCCCAAAAACAAAATTCAATGCCAGAGGAATTAGCTTGTTTGGTAAGAAACCCCTAAAACCTTCCATACAGAACTCAGGACATGGTGAAAAGGTTCTGTACAGAACAGAGAAAAAAAGGTAGGAATCTGAAACAAATTTACATTAATATTCTGCAACATATATCACCTAAGGCAATTGTCAACATCATACTGTAATTATTTTTTAGTTTTTTTTAAACAAAAATGGAGTTGCGTTACAGATAGCCTGCATGCATCCAGGTAGATGCCTTTGTTCTGCTCCAAGTTGCTGTGGAGCTCAGAAAGCATTCCAGCCACCATAAGGGGCTCTGTTATATCTAGGAAAGCATCACTGAGGGAAAACAGATGCAGTGCCTGCATGCTCAGAATCACATAAAAGTAAGACATTAAAATCAGGCAGAAACGACATACCCGAAAGCTGCACAGCCATGGTGTCGTCCTTGGGAGTAGACCAGCAATTAGTAAGGCAACAGTCCCAAAATGCCAGCCACAACTCCCACGCAAAGAGCCTAGTTTAGGGTCCTTAAAGTGGGATATGCACCTGGGGAGTGCCAGGTGGCCGGCCACAAGTTTATTGCAGCCAGGCAAGAGGAGCTGATTGCACATCTTATTTGCTTCAAAAAAGGAACGCATGAACTGGATCAGCCTCAAACTTTATGGAAGGAGGTGCGGGTGCGATGGGGCATGTGTGCCTTCCTGTGCAGCTTTGTGTTTTTTTTTTTTTTTTTACTATTTTGCATGTGTACCACATGCCTGTGGACCGAACATGCCAGATGTGGCAGTTTTTGGCTTTTGGACATTTGCTCTGAGCACCATTTACAGCTTGATGAATGCAGCTAGAGAAAAACTGTCTTTATTAATATGTAAACCCAACATTTCATATTTCTGACATGTACCTGCTGTTCCATGCACTTATATGAAAAAGTATCTTGTTCTCTCCCCTGTATTGCTTCCTTTGAGTGAAATCCCTAGTGTTCCTGCCCGTTCCTCTGCTTTCTTATTACAAACTGAGTACACTAGGCATGAGAGTAAAGCATGGTCAGTTTGCTGGCTGTGCTGGGAACTCTGTGTACTCTCCTCCAATGATCAAACTTCTGCTCACATGCCCCCTGCAAAGCCTTTCACTGGGAAGTTCAGTGTTCTGCTGTTTCTCCTCCTCCAGTTCTCTGTTCTCAGCTGTATAAGGAGCTTATAGGGAATGTAATCACTTATAAAATACGGAAAAAAGGTATTTCTAATATTTATTAATTCTGTGCATATCTATACTCAAATGTTTTGTCTTTCATTTCTATTTTAAACTGAATGGGTTGTTTTACAAGGTGATGGCTTACATACTTTAACCACTTCAATACTGTGCTATAGCCGAAAGATGGCTGCAGTGCGGTTGTCTAGTTCTTGAAGTGGAGTCCATGGATGTCGTCCCAGAACCATGCCCCCGGGCCGCACATTGGGCATGCTCTGTGACCACTGTGTCCTTTGGGCACAGCTGATCACAGATGGGGTAAAGGGCCAATCACAGCGGTCATTTACCATGTGATCACCTGTGTCCAGTCACAGCTGATCACATATAAACAGACTTGCCACTTATCAGCAGTCCTTTCCTCACACGCTGTGTCTGTGTGAGGAAGGGAAAGCCGATAACTGGCAAGGCTATCAGTACATGGTTTACACTGATAATCAGGATAGTGATCACCAGTGCCCGATTATTAGTGCCTCCTCTTCAGTGCCCATAAGTTCAGCCTCATTAGTGTACATCAATGCAATCTGTCAGTGCCCATCAGTTCAGACTCATTAGTGTACATCAATGCAATCTGTCAGTGCCCATCAGTGCAACCTCTTCAGTGTCCATCAGTGCAGCTTCATCAGCACAGTGAAGAAGAAAAATTACTTATTTGCAAAATTTTAGAACAGAAACTAGGAAATATATTTTTTTTTCAAAATTTTAATTTTTTTTTCTTTGTTTAGCAAAACATAAAACACCCAGTGGTGATTAAATACCACCAAAAGAAAGTTCTGTCTGTCACACTGAAAGCTGACAATTGACCTGGGCAGGAAGGGTGTGAAAGTGCCTGGTATTGAAGTGGTTAAGTGGAACATATCAGGAGTTCTGAACTCACTCAGCCTGTCCTGGTGTACTATTTTTCCAGGTCAGTAATTTAAAGTCTTAAAGACGGAGGATCAGTATGATATCAAGGCAACTAATGTTTTCAGTAGCTGGTCAGCAGTGGCAGCTTGTATTTCTGAAGTGACATGTTTCCTTTGAAGAGTTTTCCTTCCTTCAAAGAAATCATGGAAACCCCCTTCAGGTAAGTGACGTCTGCCACATTGTCCTAGATAGTTCAGCTATTGTCTGTCTGTAGATAAAGATAGAACGGTAATAGAGATTATATTAGGAAGTAGTAGGCTTCACTAAGCCCCAAAAAAGGCATTTGTTTTTATGTGATTTTTTTATTTATTTTTTTTATACAAGGGCCTTATTTAATAACATATTTTAGGTTCTAATTCTAAAGTACAGCAACCTATAGTAAATAAGAAGAGTCCATCTTGTTTGAGTTTTGCTTTTTTTGTGTTACTTCACCTAAAGCAACTTTAGTAGCTACAGGTGAAACTCAAAAAATTAGAATATCGTGCAAAAGTTCATTTATTTCAGTAATGCAACCTAAAAGGTAAAACTAATATATGAGATAGACTCATTACATGCAAAGCAAGATAGTTCAAGCCGTGATTTGTCATAATTGTGATGATTATGGCTTACAGCTCATGAAAACCCCAAATCCACAATCTTAGAAAATTAGAATATTACATGCAATCAATAAAACAAGGATTGTACATAGAACAATATCAGACCTCTGAAAAGTATAAGCATGCATATGTACTCAGTACTTGGTTTAGGCCCCTTTTGCAGCAATTATTGCCTCAATGCGGTGTGGCATGGAAGCTATCAGCCTGTGGCACTGCTGAGGTGTTATGGAAGACCAGGATGCTTCAATAGCGGCCTTCAACTCTTCTGCATTGTTCGGTCTCATGTCTCTCATCTTTCTCTTGGCAATGCCCCATAGATTCTCTATGGGGTTCAGGTCAGGCGAGTTTGCTGGCCAATCAAGCACAGTAATCCCACGGTCATTGAACCAGGTTTTGGTGCTTTTGGCAGTGTAGGCAGGTGCCAAGTCCTGCTGGAAAATGAAGTCAGCATCCCCATAAAGCTCGTCTGCGGAAGGAAGCATGAAGTGCTCCAAAATCTCCTGGTAGACGGCTGCGTTGACCCTGGACTTAATGAAGCACAGTGGACAACACCAGCAGATGACATGGCTCCCTAAATCAACACAGACTGTGGAAACTTCACACTGGACTTCAAGCATCTTGCAGTGTGTGCCTCTCCATTCTTCCTCCATACTCTGGGTCCTTGGTTTCCAAATGAGATACAAAAGTTGCTCTCATCAGAAAAGAGGACTTTGGACCACTGAGCAACAGGCCAGGTCTGTTTTTCTTTAGCCCAGCTAAGACGCTTCTGACGTTTGTTGTTCAGGAGCTGCTTGACAAGAGGAATACGACATTTGAAGCCCATGTCCAGGATCCGTCTGTGTGTGGTGGCTCTTGATGCACTGACTCCAGCCTCAGTCCACTCCTTGTGAAAATCCCCAACACTTTTGAATGGCCTTTTCCTGACAATGCTCTCCAGGCTGCGATCATCAATGCTGCTTGTGCACCTTTTTCTTCCACACTTTTTCCCTTCCACATAACTTTCTATTAATGTGCTTTGATACAGCACTTTGAGAACATCCAACTTCTTTTGCAATTACAGTTGTGGCCAAAATTATTCAACCCCCAATGCTGTAAAGGGGTTTAGGGACTATAGTGTACATTTGGAATTGTATTCAGAATCAAATCCTACAAGGACGTTGTAACTACCCAAATGCAACTAAAATGACATCAATTGTTTATGTAATACAGTAGTAAATGGTTCTTATGTGGTTTCTTCATTGCCACAATTATTCAACCCCTTAAAGACTACCACTCTGAAGAACAGAGGTTCATACAGGTGCTTTCCATCAGGTATTGAAAACACCTGTGGATGTCACCGAGCAGCAATCAAGCATAATAAGCACCAATTAGGCAGCTTTAAAATGACTGTGATACTCAGCTCCTTCTAGACATTTACTGGTGTGGTTACAAACATGGTGAAGGCAAGAGAATGGTCCAGGAAGACAAGAGAAGAGGTGATTTCTCTTCACAGGAAGGGCAATGGCTATAAGAAGATTGCAAAGATGTTAAACATACCAAGAGACACCTTAGGAAGCATCATTCGCAAATTCAAGGCAAAGGGCACTGTTGAAACGCTACCTGGTCGTGGCAGAAAGAAGATGCTGACTTCGACTGCTGTGCGCTACCTGAAGCGTAGAGTGGAGAGAAGTCCCCGTGTGACTGCTGAGGAACTGAGAAAAGATTTGTCAGATGTGGGTACAGAAGTTTCAGCCCAGACAATAAGACGCACACTGCGTAATGAAGGCCTCCGTGCCAGAACTCCCAGGCGTACCCCCTTGCTGTCTCCAAAGAATAAGAAGAGTCGACTGCAGTATGCCAAAAGCCATGTGGACAAACCACAAAAGTTGTGGGATAGTGTTCTGTGGACTGATGAAACAAAATTAGAACTGTTTGGGCCCATGGATCAACGCTATGTTTGGAGGAGGAAGAACAAGGCCTATGATGAAAAGAACACCTTGCCTACTGTGAAGCATGGTGGAGGGTCAATCATGCTTTGGGGCTGTTTTGCTTCTGCAGGTACAGGGAAGCTTCAGCGTGTGCAAGGTACCATGAATTCTCTTCAGTACCAGGAGATATTGGATGGAAACGTGATGCAGTCCGTCACACACCTGAGGCTTGGGAGACGTTGGACCTTTCAACAGGACAATGATCCCAAGCATACCTCCAAGTCCACTAGAGCATGGTTGCAGAGGAAAGGCTGGAACATTTTGGAGTGGCCATCGCAGTCACCAGACTTAAATCCGATTGAGAACCTCTGGTGGGACTTAAAGAAAGCAGTTGCAGTGCGCAAGCCTAAGAATGTGACTGAACTGGAGGCCTTTGCCCATGAAGAATGGGCGAAGATACCCGTAGATCGCTGCAAGACACTTGTGTCAAGCTATGCTTCACGTTTAAAAGCTGTTATAACTGTAAAAGGATGCTGTACTAAGTACTAAGATTGAATGTCACTTGGGGGTTGAATAAAACTGATAATGCTGTGAGCACAGAAAAGACATTTGTGGTTATTTCATTATAACTGTTATGTTATATTTGTCTGACCTACAAGTGCCTCTTTAATGTAAATGTAAGCAAGATGACTGAATGATCAAAAGCAATGTCAAACTGGCCAAAACACTCAATTTCAGTGGGGGTTGAATAATTTTGGGCACAACTGTACCTTTTGAGGCTTTCCCTCCTTATGGAGGGTGTCAATGATGGTTTTCTGCACAACTGTCAGGTCAGCAGTCTTTCCCATGATTGTGATTTCTACTGAACCAGACTGAGAGACCATTTAAAGGCTCTGGAACCCTTTGCAGGTGTTAGGTAGGTTAAAGTGTTACTAAACCCACAACAGTAAAATTAGTCTGTATATGCTGTAAAACATGGTTGTTATACTCACTGTGGAACCTAAGGGGTTAATCCTCTGCATTCTGTATTTAGGCTGTTCGATCCTGTCTTCTCTGATCCTCCCCTTCTTCTACTGTCCCCAATCCCTCTGCCATATTTAGAGCAGCAGTGGCAAGTCTGCACATGCTCTGTTTGGTGTGTTTTTTAGAGAGTTTGGGGGGGGGGGGTTGGAAGGGTGCATGTAATCAGCACAGGGCCAATCAGCACTGTCCAGACAGATGGTCAGGGGTTATACAGCCTCATAGGACAGTCAGAGGAGAATGAAAAGTCCTCCTACAAGATTAACCAGTGCTCGGCCGAGCACTGATAGAAGTCGCAACACTACTATATACTGCTGATGATAAAAGATATTTAGCAGTTTATATTTACTAAAATAATTGCATTTCCATGTTCTGTGTACTGTGGAAGACTGGATCTAGTGAATACAGGGTCCCGGGCTTAGTAACACTTTAAGTCTGAAGGTCTCATTGAATATACTGGATGAGTGGATGATGGCAGGCAATAGGACATGTTCTTTTCAACAATGCATTACCAGCAGAGAAATAAAAGGATGGTTGTTGAGTGATATAGGCCAAAAGAAGGATATTCATAGAACATGTTCTATCATTTTTTTATGTGGCACATGACATAAAAGAGGACCTAGTAACAATACCAAATATAAATGCAGAGGTTTTAGGCTATTTTCAGATTAGGGCATTTAAAAAAACAAGCTCTTAAGAGAAACATTTCTTTACGAATTGGTGGCTTCTCCTCAGGGTCACCATATGAGGTATAATAACAGCGGGTGATGCGACAGATTAAGGCAGTTCTTGTGAATACCGTGCCATGTAGAGGCTGAGACAAATTAACGAGAACTTCTGAATGTCATAAGGGCTTGTTACTGCATGCAGAGATTTTCAGTCATTGAAAAGCTCCTCTGGATGAAGTGCTGGTCATTCCCTTTGCTATATAGAAAAAGATCATATATGCACTGGATTATCTTTCTTTTTACTTTTAGACAGAGTGGAGAAGGGTTCGAACCTATGATAGATATTACTCTTCCAAATCTACACTAACAAATAAGAGATGTGTTGACTTAGTTTGAAACACAGTTTAAATAGATGACCGCTATAAGGTATAGCGGTCAGATTGTTATTGCCGTTGGTGTTTGAACTAGGGAAATTTATAGAAGTATTGCCGCCAGTATAAAATGCTTTTTAAATCCCCCAGAGGACCCAGGGCATATCATACCTGCCCTCATTCCAATCTGAGCAGTGGTTGGGAAACAAGATTACATCTTACTATCAGGACTGGTTATAGCTCCTCCCTAGGCTGAATACAAAATTATGGGCATTCCTTTGGGGATGTTACCGCCATCACTGAAGGTACAGCCCTTTCTCAATTCAGCAGCCCTCCACATTGTAGCACTGTCTGTGCCTCCTCTTCTACCTTGTATATATAACACTAGCATGACTGAGCCCAGACCCCCCTGCTGTTTAGGATTACCAAGATGCAGCAGTTGCAGAATTCACAAGAAAACAGAAGCCAACCACCTAATAATCTATACCCTCTGAAATAGCAGGAGGGTCTGCTCTTAGTAATGCTAGTCCTGCAGAGGGGTTGTGGGGTCTGTGCAGCTTCTGTATGCATTCTCCGTCACCATTTTTGGCAAGTGCAGTCTCTTTCCTCCACTGCAAGTGGCGCTCAAACTGCAGTGTCATTGCAGAGGGAGAGGAAGTCAGGCGGAAATTTTTCCTCTATGGTTTCTTGGGTCACTGGGAAGCGATCCGGTTGGATGTTGCTGCTCCATGTGACTCTGGTAGCCATCTTTGGTCAGGCAGAGTCTATTTAAGACCCTGGCTCCCGGTCGTGGCACGCAGTTTGTGAGTGGACAGCGTAGGAAAAGGTCACCTGTCAGATAAAGTGAAATAGCAGTAGGGAAAGGTTCCGGACAAGTAGGGACAGGATAAGGGCACACTACCCTTCCTAGGAATCCTCCCCATAGGGCTTATACTGGCTAGGCCACATTCGGTCGGAGACAGATGCTGTCAGTGCATCAGAACCTGCTCCACTCTACATTCTACATCTTTGTATAGAACTGTAAGGGCCAAGTCACACAATATGCGGTGACAGACGTTTTACCGCATGGTAAAACATCTGTCACTGCAGGGAAACACAGGAAACAATTGTTTCCTATGTGTACCATTCACACTACAATGCATCCTAGCATTTTATCGTATTTTTAGAGCAGCGTGCCGGCCCAAATTGCAGTGCAATGTCAGGCAGCGCATTGTGCTGCCCGACATTGGGGTGAATGAAGTGTGCATTATGTACACTTCCAAGAAAACAACAAAAATAAAATATAGAAACATGTGAGTGAAACTTACAGACAACCGTAAGAAGCAAGTAACCGTAAAGGATCTGCAATATGGTGTGATAGTAGGGATGTTCAAACTGGATAATGGACAGTAAATTCATCTGGGGTTTTCAGGGAATCCATTGGTAAGTTTTCTGTGCTTTAGTTCTCAGGTCTTCCCATCTGTTGCAGCCAGTATAAGTGGGCATTACTCTGCTTGTTGGTGAATGGAGCAGATTTGGGCTATAAGCAGTAGACCAGTCAATCGAAACACTTAAGTGAAATTCACAAGAACGTACAGTCAGGGGCGGACTGACAACTCATGGGGCCCCTGTGTCCTTGCCCCAACTCAAAAAAGCCTATGAAAAAGGTACCAGGGGCATCTCATGGGGTCCCCTACTGACCCCGGGCCCTCGGGCAGTGCCCAAGTTTCCAAATGGTCAGTCCGCCCCTGCATACAGTAGACCGAGTAACGGTAAAGGAAGTGTCTGCAATGTGGTGTGACAGTAGTGATGTTTCTGGTTTTTAAATTTATATTCTTTATGTTGATGATCAGTAAACATCAAGTCAGTAACATGAAGCCAACAATCACCCCAATATTAATGCATGCAACTCAGACACATGTTTATCTGGATGTCCATCCGTCAGTATATGTGTACTCAACTTCTGCATTTTCAGTGTTGTAACTAGACTGAAATGAATATCTCGCCTGCCTGGCTTTGATGTTATTATCAGTTTTCAAGAGATGTTCCCCACAAGAGCAGAATAAGGAATCTCTCCTGTACACCAAATTAATTTAACATTTTCTCAGGATACTCACTTTATTTTGATGCCTGAGTAGTTTTATAATAACACCCTACAGTTTATTATTTAAAATGATTCTTTCTTTTTTATAGCAAGTTCAGTGCTGTATTTTTAGAAATATTGCTTGTTTCCTAACAACAAATGTTTTGTATGTGACTGTGAGATGGTGTTAAAGACCAACGCCAGGCACCAAGATTTTAGGAAGTGTTCTTTCTACTGGATAGTACAGCTCCTGGTGTACTTCTCACGCTGTCCACATATGAGAGTTGTCGGTCTGAAAGATTGCAGCACTAGTATCATCATTATGAACTTGCTCCATCAACATTTGAAATGTTTAATCAGTATGCTGCTATCATTAGTAAATAGATAGAAGGTATATTATACAGTATTTATTTGTTTTAAACGTTTCTTTTTTTTTTTTATCTTTACATTTTTTCAGCTGCTTCCTGATTTATAGCCTAGGCTAGAAAGTAATGTCATACAGTACATCCCAGAAGTCTAAATGAGCAAATTTTTCCTTTCATCAGTTGGGTTTTTCTCAGCTAAACGCACCCTCCTATCCGTATGCCTGAGCTAAGGACAGATGGATTCCAGGAAGTACATAGTTACAAAGTCTGGCTAAAAAAAAGACAAAAGTACATCCAGTTCAACCATTAAAAAAAAAAAAAAAAATGTATAATCCTACACCCACAGTTGAACCAGAGGAAGGCAAAAAAAAACCCCAGCAAAGCATGATCCAATTTTCTCCTGCAGGGGAAAAAATTCCTTCCTGATCCCCCGAGAGGCAGTCGGATATTCCTTGGATCAACCTATAAATATTCGTATCCAATTATATTCTGTGTATCTAGGAAATAATCCAGGCCTTTTTTAAAACAATCCACTGAGTTAGCCAGAACCAACTTGTCACGTACATGACCAGAGGCTGCAATAGAGAGAGGGCTCCCCTTACGTCTAAGTGCAATGCGCCCCTGGAGGTGGAAACATGAGGTGCAGTGCCCAAAGAAGCACGGGTTGCCAGTGGTGTTGCTGCTTAGAGATGCTTGATGAGATGCAACCTGTGGGTGCTCCGGGTTGCAGGAGGAGTTTCTCCAGAGAACACATGGATCCCGGAGGATGAGTAGAGTAGTCAGTAGTAGGAGCCAGGGTCAATATGGAACAGCAGGCAAGAGCAACGTCAGGATCAAGCCAGGGTCATACACTGAGCAGCAGACAGGAGCAAGGTCAGGATCAAGCCTGGGTCATACACTGAGCAACGGACAGGAGCACGGTCAGGATCAAGCCTGCGTCATACACAGAGCAGCGGACAGGAGCAAGGTCAGGATCAAGCCGCGGTCATACACAGAGCAGCGGACAGGAGCAAGGTCAGGAGCAAGCCGGGTCGTAATTGGTAATCAGCAGTAAACTCAGGAACGGGAGGGGCTGACGATAATCCAGCAATCACTGAGCAGAGCTGCAATCCTTATAAAGGCCACTGAGTGTCAGCAATTAGTGTACCATGCGCGTGACGGTACGTTTTCGTGCACAGGAATGCGCGATTACGTGCTGCCCGCCTATGCGCATGCGCACTTCTTGGTGTGGCCATATTGAGCATTGGCGTATCTGTCCGGGCTTCCTTGCCTTTTCCCCTGACACAACTCTTGAAGGAGTCTATTTCACATTTTCACAGCTCTTACTGTGAAGAAACCTTTCTGTATTTGGAGATTAAATTTCTTTTCCTCCAGATTTAAAGAGTACCCCCTTGTCCTCTATGATGACCTCAGGGTGAATAGATCTACACCGAGTTCACTGTATGTGCCACTGATGTATTTATACATGTTAATCATATCCCCCTTAATCTCCTCCTCTCAAGAAAGAAAAAAATCAGTTCCTCTAATCTTTCCTCATAGCTGAGCTCCTCCATGCCTCTTATCAGTTTGGTTGCCCTTCTCTGTACTTTCTCCACTTCCCCAATGTTCTTTTTGTGAAGTAAATGTTATATGAATCCTCTGCCCTTACTCAATATGCCCATGGCTAGAAATGCTATGTTTTCCAAAGTGATTGCTTAAAATAAAACATGGAGACATGGATGGAACAGTGGGATTGTTTTGGATATTAAAAATGAATTAAATAGAATTTTTGGTTTGTAATGCTCAGGCACAGTTTAGTCCCACTTTGAAATGTGCAGAGAAGGAGTGGCAGAGATTAAAAAAACCCCAATAAAGCATGATCCAAATCTAAATGAATTAGGGATGCACTGATACCGAGTATTTTCACGAGTACTCGAGAAAATGCTCTCGATACCCAAAACCGATACTTTGTGTTGCAATTTGCATACATACAGAATGAATGGATGCAAATCGCACAACAAAGTATAGCATGAGATTTGAACAGGAAAACTCATACAAATGAGCGCAGAGAGGCCACTCCAGGTGGAAACATGTGAACAGTTAATCATGAGCTCACCACTGCTGCCTTGTTAATCATATGCATGATGAAGAGAACTGGAAAAAAAGGCGCTGTGGAAAATGCTCTCAGACAAGCACCTTAGTGGAGGTGCATCTTTATTGGGTGAGATAAAGTAGCAAGTATAATAAAATTAACCAGCCTGAAGTGGACAGTGTGATTCCAATGGACGGCCCGTCTGCTCTGAGGGGAGCTGAGATCAAAGAATGCTCCTGTCGGCTTCAAATCACGTGGTGTCAGCGTACCAGCGTCCTGGGTGGTGTCACCATGGCAAACGAAGGCAGTGTCCGGCGTTGGCTTCAGCTGGGAGCATATGTGGGGTTACCAAGACGACATGTTTCGCGCAGTTGCGCTTTGTCAAGTCTCTGGTAACCATGGCCGGCGGCCATTATATAGAAGACCATTAAAGGGAAGGCTGGCTGAGTGTAATTAGCAGGGGATGGGGTGTCAATCAGAGCGGACACCCCACATATGCTCCCAGCCCCTTGGTAACCCCACATATGCTCCCAGCTGAAGCCAACGCCGGACACTGCCTTCGTTTGCCATGGTGACACCACCCAGGACGCTGGTACGCTGACACCACGTGATTTGAAGCCGACAGGAGCATTCTTTGATCTCAGCTCCCCTCAGAGCGGACGGGCCGTCCATTGGAATCACACTGTCCACTTCAGGCTGGTTAATTTTATTATACTTGCTACTTTATCTCACCCAATAAAGATGCACCTCCACTAAGGTGCTTGTCTGAGAGCATTTTCCACAGCGCCTTTTTTTCCAGTTCTGAGATTTGAACAGGAATGTGGTGCAATTCCTGTCCAAGTTGCATGCAGTTTCTGCGCTGTTCTTGTGTGAACCCAGGCTTGTCATGGACTGAGTTTACATAGGAGCAGTGCGGGGAACCTCCATGCACCAATCCCATGCTGTCACGCAATGAAATGCCGTTTCACAAGTCTGGGGATTGGAATTTCCCACAACTTTATCTCCTCTCTATGCAATGGGCTATATGGCTTCTGATTGGTCAGCACTGTCATGGTGCGGACTTGTCAGAAGCCATCTAGCCTGTACTGTCATCCCTTCAAGAAGAGAAGAGACAGCCTCAGGGATTTCAAATCCCCAGAACTGTGAAGCGTCTTTTCATAGTGTGACAGCATGGGACCGGTGCAGGGAGGTTTCGCGCACTGCTCATGTGTGAACTCAGGCTATGAAAAGCCTGGGTTCACATGGGAGCAGTGGGGAAACCACATGCAATTTGAACATGAATTGCACCACATGCCTATTCAAAATGCATGCTATTCTTTGCAATGCAATTTGCGCCCATTCATTTTGAAGGAGCACAATATGATGACACTTCAACAAAAATGAGCTGCATGGCCGAGGTGCAAGAAAGAAGCCTTTACTGCATCAATGACACAAAAAGGCCCGGTTAGGCATGTAAAGGTGTTGTCAGGCATATTGTAACCGGGCTTTTTTGTGGCATTGGTGCAGTAAAAGCTTCTTTCTGGCACCTCGACCAAACAGCTCATTTTTGTTCAAGTATCACTGTATTGTGCTCCTTAAAAACAACCACACCATCTTTTTCCAGAGCAGCCTGTTTTTCTTTTCAGGTTGCCTGTCGGTTTTTCTTTGAATCCCGGACAATTCTTCTGCCAGTTATGGCTGCAATCTTTCTTGGTCTACCCGACCTTGGCTTGGTATCAAGAGATCCCCGAACCTTCTACTTTTTAATAGGTGATTTAACAGTACTGATTGGCATATTGAAGGCTTTGGACATCTTTTTATGTCCTTTTCCATCTTTATAAAGTTCCATTACCTTGTTACGCAGGACTTTTGACAGTTCTTTTCTGATCCCCATGGCTCACTATCTAGCCTAGTCAGTGCTTCCACGTAAGAGCTAACAAACTCATTGACTATTTATAAACTGACACTAATTGCAATTTAAAAAGCCACAGATGTAGGACATTAACCTCTAATTGGCATTTTAGCCCATGTGTGTACCTTGTGTGTCTGTACCAAGGCCAAACATTCCAGGGTATGTAAACTTTTGATGATGGCCATTTGGGTGATTTTTGTTATCATTATGATTTAAAAAGGAGCCAAACAACTATTTGATAATAAATGGCTACACATGATTATCATCCTTCAATAAAAGAGCATTTTTTGGCATGATCAGTCATATTTTCAATATCAATGCCAAAATTTCACAATTTCTGCCAGGGTATGTAAACTTTTGAGCACAACTATATAAAGAGTTTATTAAAAGACCACATACATGAGTTCTTGCTGGAAAAAAATATTTTAAGCAACAGACAGCATGGATTCATGAAAGAGAGAAGTTGTTAAAGAAATCTGATTTATTTTTATGAGGGGGTGAGCAAAACAGTGGACAGAGGGGTGGCAGTGGACGTGGTATACTTGGACAGAGGGGTGGAGATGGACGTGGTATACTTGGATTTTGCAAAAGCGTTTGACACAGTTCCCACACACGGCTAATGTGTAAGGTAAAGTCTACAGGCTTGGTAAAATCCGTATGTAAATGGATAGAAAACTGGCTAAAAGATCGTATTCAAAGAGTAGTGGTTAATGATTTATACTCTGAATGGTCTAGGGTCATCAGTGGTGTACCCCAAGGTTCAGTGTTGGGACCCTTACATTTTAATGTATTTATAAACAATATAGGGTCTGAGACTCCAGAGAGAGAGATATCATATAACCCTAGTACAAATCATTAGTAAGACCTCATCTGGAATATGCAGTTCAGTTTTGGGCACCAATTCACAAAAAGAACATTGGGGAACTTGAGAAAGTACAGAGAAGGGCAACCAAACTGATAAGAGGTATGGAGGAGCTCAGCTATGAGGAAAGATTAGAGGAACTGAATTTATTCTCTCTTGAGAAGAGGAGATTAAGGAGGGATATGATCACCATGTATAATACATAAGGGGGGATATGATCTCCATGTATAATACATAAGGGGGGATATGATCACCATGTATAATACATAAGGGGGGATATGATCTCCATGTATAATACATAAGGGGGGATATGATCTCCATGTATAATACATAAGGGGGATATGATCTCCCTGTATAATACATAAGGGGGGATATGATCACCATGTATAATACATAAGGGGGGATATGATCTCCATGTATAATACATAAGGGGGATATGATCTCCATGTATAATACATAAGGGGGGATATGATCACCATGTATAATACATAAGGGGGGATATGATCTCCATGTATAATACATAAGGGGGGATATGATCTCCATGTATAATACATAAGGGGGGATATGATCTCCATGTATAATACATCAGTGGTTCATATAGTGAACTCGGTGTAGAGTTATTCACCCTGAGGAAATCACAGAGGACAAGGGGGCACTCTTTACATCTGGAGGAAAAGAAATGTAATCTCCAAACACGGAAAGGTTTCTTCACAGTGATAGCTGTGAAAATGTGGAATAGACTCCCTCAAGAGTTGGTTCTGGCCAGCTCAGTGGATTGCTTCAAAAAAGGCCTGGATTCTTTCCTAGATACACAGAATATAACTGGATACTAACATTTATAGGTAAAGTTGATCCAGGGCATATCCGATTGCCTTTCGGGGGATCAGGAAGGAATTTTTTTCCATGCAGGAGCAAATTGGATCATGGTTTGCTGGGTTTTATTTGCCTTCCTCTGGATCAACTGTGGGTGTAGGATTATAACTTTTGTTTTTTTCTATGGTTGAACTGGATGGACTTTTGTCTTTTTTCAGCCAGACTAACTATGTAACACTCATATATATATATATATATATATATATATATATATATATATATATACTGTTGAGTTGCTAGATACTGAAGTAAAGGGAGAGGTTTGTATTACCCGTTCAGCACCAATTAGAAAATAAGCGATAAGCAGCCCAGGCATTTTCTGAGGCTTCGTACAACAATCCTGTTAAATTTGAATTCTGTACTGTAAATCTCACACTTGCAGGTATGAAAATTTTAAACTGTTTCTCTCTGCTCACTAAAGATGTTTCACCATAACTGAAAGCCCCCCTATTATCTCTGAATGCATGCTGGGAAATCTCTGGGGGACCAGTACAAGAACATGACGTTCCCTGGCTTTAATGGAGCCAAATCATACATTTCACGCCTCTAAATTTATTTTGGTGACCTCTACAAGCACCAGAAGAATAGCTTGAAAGCCTCATGAAAATGTTATCCTGAATTACTTTTCATCAATTAACATGGCTGTGAATGGGCAAGAGAGAAAAAACACAACACATTAGGACCTGTTTTAGTAAAATCTAGCAATTACCATGCCTGCAAATTTTGCAATTATTCTTCTTTTTCTAAGAAAGACGTATGGGGATACATTTAGAAAGGTACTTGCTTGATGCTTCAGAAAGACCAGCAGACCTGTTGTGTCTGCTGTACTTTAAAGTCTTTGCATGTAGCTCATAATTGTAGCTTGTAGACATAAAACCTTTTGAAGTGTTAATCTCCACCCCATCCACTAAGCACACACAAAGCCTTTTTCCAGGCTAGTCTTTTCATAGAGCAGACTATTTGTGCTTTGTTTAAAGTTAAATGCACCTTTTGAAATACATTTATGTTAGGCATTTTGCCTATTAGAGAATTTGGGGTTCAGCCAGTCTTGTGGTCCAAGCACCCTGATCAACAGCACAGCCACTGGACTAAGGGCAATGGATGCTCCCACTACTGATCCATCTTCTAGAAATACTAGTTGCCTGGCTGTCATGACATTCCAATGGCTTCATTTCCTTTTAGTCATAGGCTTAGAATAAACATATTTGGATTTATAACTTTACTTTCACTTTCATGATCTGCCTGCTTGCCCTGGGTAAGCTTATAAAATGTTGCCAAACAAATGGCCAGACAAATAGCAGCGTCACTGCTGGCAGGGCAGAGGACAGGCCGGGGTCACTGCTGACAGGGCCAGGGTCACTGCTGGCAGGGCAGAGGACAGGCCAGGGTCACTGCTGGCAGGGCAGAGGACAGGGCCAGGGTCACTGGTGGCAGGGCAGAAGTACAGGGCCAGGGTCACTGGTGGCAGGGCAGAAGTACAGGGCCAGGGTCACTGCTGGCAGGGCAGAGGACAGGGCCAGGGTCACTGGTGGCAGGGCAGAAGTACAGGGCCAGGGTCACTGGTGGCAGGGCAGAAGTACAGGGTCTCTGCTGGCAGGGCAGAGGACAGGGCCAGGGTCACTGGTGGCAGAACCAGGGTCACTGCTGGCAGGGCAGAGGACAGGGCCAGGGTCACTGTTGGCAGGGCAGAGGACAGGGCCAGGGTCACTGGTGGCAGGGCAGAAGTACAGGGCCAGGGTCACTGCTGGCAGGGCAGAGGACAGGGCCAGGGTCACTGCTGGCAGGGCAGAGGACAGGGCCAGGGTCACTGCTGGCAGGGCAGAGGACAGGGCCAGGGTCAGTGCTGGCAGGGCAGAGGACAGGGCCAGGGTCAGTGCTGGCAGGGCAGAGGACAGGGCCAGGGTCAGTGCTGGCAGGGCAGAGGACAGGGCCAGGGTCACTGCTGGCAGGCATTTGGCAGAGCTCCTTCTCCCATCCCTGCACTGCACACAGCCTGGGCACAGGCGGCACAGCTCCCCCTCTCCACACAACATATAGCTGAGATCAGATTCGTATACACACAATCTCTGTCTACACAGTGTGTAGCTGGCTACTGCCATGCTGCTGTTCCAACCAGGGAAAATCACAGGTCAGAACTGCACACTGTGTAGATTGAGATTGTGTGTATAAGAATCTGATCTCAGCTATGTGTTGTGTGGAGAGGGGGAGCTGTGCCGCCTGTGCCCAGGCTGTGTGCAGTGCAGGGATGGGAGAAGGAGCTCCGCGTCGGGGCTGCACAGTATTTTACTCACAAATGTGTGCATTGCACGTCAATGCATGTAGGACACAACCCAAGAAAAGCTAGAAGAATGTTTGTTTTGTGAATATGAACATTTATTGTACAGCCCATCGTTGAGTTTTTACGCAGGAATTTTCTGCCAGGAATCTATTCGTACATCAGTACTTTGTGCAAGTAACCTTAGGCTACATTTACATGGCCATAAAATGGCTGCATAAATGATCTCTACATAGATTAGGTTTTTTACTGTGTAAAAATTGTCTTCTCAATGGTATATATGCATACGCATGTCCCCAAACATAGATTTTCCGTAATGGATGTCTCGATTTAAAACAATACAGCTGTGTTTAGATCTGTAAAAAAAAAATGGTTGTGTCTGTTTTTTTTTGCGGCCATGTGAATGAGTCCTACAGTTGTGACCAAAATTATTCAACCCCCAATGCTGTAAAGGGGTTTAGGGACTATAGTGTACATTTGGAATTGTATTCAGAATCAAATCCTACAAGGACGTTGTAACTACCCAAATGCAACTAAAATGACATCAATTGTTTATGTAATACAGTAGTAAATGGTTCTTATGTGGTTTCTTCATTGCCACAATTATTCAACCCCTTAAAGACTACCACTCTGAAGAACAGAGGTTCATACAGGTGCTTTCCATCAGGTATTGAAAACACCTGTGGATGTCACCGAGCAGCAATCAAGCATAATAAGCACCAATTAGGCAGCTTTAAAATGACTGTGATACTCAGCTCCTTCTAGACATTTACTGGTGTGGTTACAAACATGGTGAAGGCAAGAGAATGGTCCAGGAAGACAAGAGAAGAGGTGATTTCTCTTCACAGGAAGGGCAATGGCTATAAGAAGATTGCAAAGATGTTAAACATACCAAGAGACACCTTAGGAAGCATCATTCGCAAATTCAAGGCAAAGGGCACTGTTGAAACGCTACCTGGTCGTGGCAGAAAGAAGATGCTGACTTCGACTGCTGTGCGCTACCTGAAGCGTAGAGTGGAGAGAAGTCCCCGTGTGACTGCTGAGGAACTGAGAAAAGATTTGTCAGATGTGGGTACAGAAGTTTCAGCCCAGACAATAAGACGCACACTGCGTAATGAAGGCCTCCGTGCCAGAACTCCCAGGCGTACCCCCTTGCTGTCTCCAAAGAATAAGAAGAGTCGACTGCAGTATGCCAAAAGCCATGTGGACAAACCACAAAAGTTGTGGGATAGTGTTCTGTGGACTGATGAAACAAAATTAGAACTGTTTGGGCCCATGGATCAACGCTATGTTTGGAGGAGGAAGAACAAGGCCTATGATGAAAAGAACACCTTGCCTACTGTGAAGCATGGTGGAGGGTCAATCATGCTTTGGGGCTGTTTTGCTTCTGCAGGTACAGGGAAGCTTCAGCGTGTGCAAGGTACCATGAATTCTCTTCAGTACCAGGAGATATTGGATGGAAACGTGATGCAGTCCGTCACACACCTGAGGCTTGGGAGACGTTGGACCTTTCAACAGGACAATGATCCCAAGCATACCTCCAAGTCCACTAGAGCATGGTTGCAGAGGAAAGGCTGGAACATTTTGGAGTGGCCATCGCAGTCACCAGACTTAAATCCGATTGAGAACCTCTGGTGGGACTTAAAGAAAGCAGTTGCAGTGCGCAAGCCTAAGAATGTGACTGAACTGGAGGCCTTTGCCCATGAAGAATGGGCGAAGATACCCGTAGATCGCTGCAAGACACTTGTGTCAAGCTATGCTTCACGTTTAAAAGCTGTTATAACTGTAAAAGGATGCTGTACTAAGTACTAAGATTGAATGTCACTTGGGGGTTGAATAAAACTGATAATGCTGTGAGCACAGAAAAGACATTTGTGGTTATTTCATTATAACTGTTATGTTATATTTGTCTGACCTACAAGTGCCTCTTTAATGTAAATGTAAGCAAGATGACTGAATGATCAAAAGCAATGTCAAACTGGCCAAAACACTCAATTTCAGTGGGGGTTGAATAATTTTGGTCACAACTGTATATATTATTATTATTATACAGTATTTATAAAGCTCCAATAGTTCGCTCAGCGCTGTACATTACAAAGGGGGACAGAACAATACCAATACAATGTGATACACGAGGGGTTCGAGGGCCCTGCCCTTTCGAGCTTACAATCTAGGAGGGAGGGGGTGGTGGCACAGGAGGAGATAGCTGTGGGGGATGGGGTGGTAGGAAGAGTGGAGGAGGTCGGCAAGTTAGCAGGGGGTGGGGTAGGCTTCCCTGAAGAGATGGGTTTTCAGGGTGCGCCTAAAGGAGAGAAGAGTAGGTGATAATCTGATGGGTTGGGGCAGGGAGTTCCAGAGGATGGGTGACACCCTGGAGAAGTCCTGGAGGCGGGCATGGGAGGAGGAGACCAGGGAACTAGAGAGAAGGAGGTCTTGTGAGGAGCGGAGTGTGCGTGCTGGGCGGTACTTGGATATTAGGTCAGTGATGTAGTTCGGGGCAGTATGGTGGACAGCTTTGTACGTCAGCGTTAGGATTTTGAATTTGATCCGTTGCGCAATCGGAAGCCAGTGGAGGGATTGGCAGAGGGGGGGTGGTGGAGACAGAGCGGTTAGAAAGGTGAATGAGTCTGGCAGCCGTATTCAGGACGGACTGAAGCGGGGATAGCCAGCGGCGAGGCAGGCCAGTGAGGAGGGAGTTGCAGTAGTCGAGTCGTGATATGATGAGGGAGTGGATGAGCTGTTTAGTGGTTTCTGGGGTTATATAAGAAGAGAATACAATGCAATTCAATACATGAAGATTAGGAGTTTTAACATCAAACCTGTAACCACAGAAACATCAGAAAGGCTATATCCACTATAGGGCATAATATACAGATGAGTATATCATCAACCTATAACTGCATACATGTCAGGAAGGTCAGATTCTTGACAAAAGCTGGGGATACTGTCGGGATTATTATAAATGAGTAATATAGCATTACCCTGATGTTATAAGTGCAGACATGTCAGGAAGTTGAGATGACATAAAAGAGGATATGATATATGGTGAAATTATACCAGTAGAGTGATGCTAAAACTGCAGACAGCAGGAAGGTTGGCTATGTATCAGAGTGCCATAGGACACAATATAACTCCACACATATACCATTGAGGAGAGAGCTAGAAGTATACAGCAATTGGAGAGGAGGGAAAACTTGTATGGCTGAACACAGACAGTATTTCTGCTCACTGACAACTGTCCTGGCTGTGAATTGTCCACACACTGGTTGTGATGATCAGGGCTGGGACAAGGGGTGGGCAGGAGGGGCGGCCGCCCTGGGCGCAATGGTTTTTTGCAGGGATAGGAGTACCCTTTTCTGAGTTCCTTCTGTTAAAAGGCTGACTAGTGACAGCGGCACCACTACTACTGTCAGCCCAGCACTGGGAGCAGTGAGGAGGGAGCCAGGAGGAGGTGCAGGTTGCATACCCCCTAAATGGATCCTCTAAGCTTGCACATCATGAACAGGAAGGGGGGGCACAGTTTGGCATCTTTGCCCTGGGCACTGGATGACCTTGTCCCAGCACTGGTGATGATAGCTGACCCTTCTGACATATAAGCATCCCATGCATGACCAGCTCACCAATCCTCTGCTCTCCTCCCTCAGCCTCCCCCTGTTCTAAAATGCTTTCAGCTCACTGCACTGCACTGCTCACTGTCCTGGCTCTATGTAAAGGAGTGAGAACTCTGCTGTGAGGGGACTGGGAGCTGTGCTGCTTGTGTCTTCATTGTGTGCAGTGCAGGGTTAGGAACAGGAACTCAGTGGGGGGGACAGAATCCAGGGAGCTTTTTTTTGGGGGGGGGGGGGCAAAAATGAAATCTGGCGGGGCACAGCCCACCTAGATCTGACCATGACTACAGTTCCCATCAACCACAGGGAACTGTAGTGAATGTGGGCGGGTACCCTAGGCCTGTACATGCTGAATGTGTCTGAGAGTCTCAGCCCACCTACCACTGCAAATGGGGCTGAATTACATCACTGCTTCCAGGAGAAAGAACTACAGAAGGGATGTGCCAAGACCAGTGGCTGGAAATAGGAGTCATAGAAGTCCGTGGTCTATCAAACAGGAAACCAAAGAGAATTAATGGTTTGATCTCAAAATGAATAGGCTATTACAGAGCACTCAGAGCAACTACTGAGTGAACCAGAAGATGGATGACATATTCAGTGAAGGTACAAAATCAGCAACAAGGGCATGTAAAGACATTTTTGCCCAGAGTTCTGCGTTAAAACTGAACTCCAGGTGACATGCTAAATATACCAATGAAATCTATATATTCGTGCCCCTCATTTCCTCCATCTAAATGCTGCATCACAGGGAATTACAATACACTTCGCTATTTCTAATATATGCTTAGGTGCATTGATTTCTGCTTTTTTTTTATCTACATGGAGTTCAGCTAGACAAAATATAGCTTGGTCAGTGAATGATTCCCAGCCTTTTGATTGGACAGTGTGGGAGCAGCAGTAAATTTTACCTCGTACTTTCCCTTCCTGAAAGCTTGTTCAGTATTAGACTGACAACAGTGTGCAAAGCCATAAATCCACATGATGACATTGATAGCAGGATACTAATGTGACATAGGTATTACCACTAGCTTGCATTTGTTGTGGAGCTAAGAGTCAGATGTGTTTAATTTAAAGTGGTTCTAAAGTTAAAACAATTTTTTACCTTAATGCATTCCCTGCATTAAGGTAAGAAAAACATTTAGCACTTGCTGTGTGCCTCCCCCCCACTCTAAACATTCACCTACATCAATCCAGCGCTGTGCCCGGCTGAATCCTGTCTCTCCCTGCTCTTACAAGTGGCTCTGCGAGCAGTGGGAGCCATTGGCTTCTGCTGCTGTCAGTCAAATCCTTTGAGAAGGAAGAGTGGGTTTATTTGCATGCTGTGTGCCTAGGGACACACACAGCCTGGCTCGGGAGCGTGCCCACATTGTGTGCCCCCATAGCACACAGCTTGCTATGGGGGTACACACAGAAGAGGAGGAGCAGAGAGCACCAGTGGGGGACATCAGAAGAGAATGGAAACTGTGGGAAAATGCAACCGAGCAGGTAATTATAACATGTTTACTACTTTAATTTAACCAGTTGCCCTCCACCCTATAGCAGAAATACTGCTATAGGGAGGCAGGGCTGTGCAAACTCACGTTCTAGGTAGGGGGCACGCACGCCGCCATTGGCGCTACGGATGTCAGTTACTGGGTCCCAGCCAGGGATTCTCCGCCGGCACCCACCAGCAATAACATGCTGCTGTGCATTTCTCTGCACAGCAGCATGTTTCCCAAGTAAAACATACACAGCACACAGTTTACCCAAATATTAACCCCTTCCTGCGCAGTGTCATTAGTACAGTGTCATTGCTTTTTATTTGCACTGATCTCTGTATTAGTGTCTCTGGGGATGTCAGTGACAGTCAGTTCCCACCCAGTGTCAGAATGCCCAACGCAGTCCTGCTATAGTATAGAAAAAAAAAAATTCCAGAATATATACACTGCCATTTGTAGATGCTATAACCTTCACGTAAACTAATTAATTTACATGTATTGGGATTTTTTTTTAGGAAAGACATGGAGCAAAATACATTTTGGCCTAAATTAATGAAGAAATTTTATTTTTTAAAAATTTTTACTGGATATGTAGCGCAAAAAATAAACACAGAGGTGATTAAATACCACCGAAAGAAAGCTCTATTTGTGGGGGGAAAAGAAGACATAAATGTAATTTGGGTGCAATGTTGCATGACCACGCAATTGTCAGTTAAAGTACCGCAGCGCCGTATTGCAAAAAATGGCCTGGTCAGGAAGTGGGGGGTAATCCTCTGGAGGGCAAGAGGTTAAAAAAGATGGCCTTTACAACCACTTTCAGGCCTCGTTCACATTGGTATACTACAGTGTACACTTGTGCAGGGGTCATGCTTGCCTGCACAGGGATGCACAGGTGTTCCCTACATCTCCATGTACACCCACAACTGCATGGCTGTCAAATTGGGAGCAGCAGCTGTGGCCATGCAACCGCTACATCCCAATTGATGTGAATAGGATTGCCTGCATGGGGATGCATATAACACCTGTAAATCCCCATATGGACAAACATGTCCCTCACATAGGTGTACACTGTGCACAAGGCCTAAGTGCTGGGGTGCCAATATGTCCAGGACAGTCTGACATCAGAACAAGAAGGGGGTTGAATGATGCTGCCTGTCATTCAACTGTTAGACGGACAGCAGTGTGCAAAGCCATAAATCTTGGGTTGGCTATGACTGGTGACACTGGTAACAGGATATTGATGAGATATACTTCTTTTCACTAGCTTGTATTTGTTGTAAAGCTCTGAGAGTCAGGTGTGTTTAACTTAAAGAATCAGTTAACCTTTCATAACATGTTACATCTATATTCAGGGTGTAACATGTTACTGTAGCATTCCCCTCTGGGTGATCAATGTACATTGAAAGGATTGTAACAAACTTTGTTCCAGATTCCTACCTTTTGTTATTCTGAAGAAATGGTTGTTTGTCTGTGTCGATGTGCTGAGTGAATCTGTATAGGAGTGGTTTCATAATTATCAATCTGCACCTTCAGGAAAATTGCAGGGTTTGCATCCCTTTAGACATCATTTCCTATTGGGAGTATCTCAACAAAAATGAAATTTTTGTTGCAGGGGATGCCTGAAATCTAATTTGTATCTTAGTGCAGACTTCTGGGAAATTCAGTTAGCCAATCACACAAGCAAGAAATGATATTGTTGGGGGGAGTTCTGTACACCTTCAGTGTACAGAAAACCTCCAGATAGCCATATTGCATTGCATTTTACAGAAAATTACAGCACTGCTGATTGAAAAGGAAAGGTAATTTTTAATAACATTGGATTACAATATGACTTTGCAATTGTATACGATATATTATTTATTTTTTTTATTATTTGCTATTTTTTTCCCACAAAAATGGAGTTACCCTTTACACACATCTGTGCTTTTCATGTTTCAGGTGCGAAGCCAGCTCCAGGTATATGTTTTGAGAGAGTGAACTCTGCAGGGGATCCATATGGGAACTGTGGAAAAGACTCAGCAGGAACATTTATGAAATGTGAAAGCAGGTAGCTTTACTTCTATGCAAGTTAATACATTTCAGGAAATAATCCATTTGTGATATTTTACATTTCATAGCATATAACCAATCCCCCTATCTTATTGTTTAGAGATGCCAAATGTGGAAAGATTCAGTGCCAAGGTGGTGCCAGCAGGCCTGTTATTGGCACGAATGCTGTTTCCATTGAGACGAATATCCCCCTGCAGGAAGGTGGCAAAATCCTGTGCCGTGGCACACACGTGTACCTGGGGGACGACATGCCGGATCCTGGGCTTGTTCTCACGGGCACAAAATGCGGACATGGAAAGGTAAGAGTGTGTATAAGCGATGATTATTCAATGTGTGTTTATAGTCCTAGTGCAAACCTAATGCTCAAAGGCTAACTTCCCACATCAGGAAACATGTATGACCTGCGAGGATTGGCAGTTGATATGCTTGTATACTTTGCTGGTATGGCTATTTGCACTTGTAGAAACACCTCCTAAAAAGTGTGTTGTTGGGGTAGGACAGAAGGAGTTTAGCAGTCTGTAGCATCATCACAGTTGTGAAATGTCTTCCATAATGAGAAGACAAACGTAAGAAGGGTTACCTCTGAAAATACTAGTTACCTGGCCAGTTGATTTGTTAAACTTGCTTTAGTACTTTTTGAACACTTTTCCCAGAACATACAGTATATGCAGCTCAGAAAAGTCAGTGTAGAGTCTTCAGTTCTTATCTGCACACGTGATGGTCTGTGATGCAAGCAAGATAATAATCATGGCAGCCAAGCAACTAGGGCTCATAACGGTAGCAGCCTTTTTTTCTAATGACAGGTTTCCTTTAAATCTGATTCTAAATACACAGATGAAATATATACAAGTCAGCTATTTTACTTAAAATATTAAAGGATATTTGATCCTACCAGGCTAATATCTTAAATATATATGAATGAGGGGCTCACCACAAATATATATGAATGAGAAGAGCTCACCACAAAATCCAAACTGAAAAATACTCTACACATAAAAGATTGCTTATTCTCAACATCTCAAACACAAAGTATCTGAAAAAAAGGAACCTGAAAAAAAGTTTTTTCAGATACTTTGGGTTTGAGATGTTGAGCATAAGCCATCTTTTATGTGTAGAGTATTTTTTAAGTGTATACAGTCCTCCACTCACTCTGATGGGAATGCATTAGACCTTGTTTTCTCTCATCTTTGCACTCCCTACAACCTCACAAACACCCCATTTCCTCTCTCTGATCACAATCTCATCACCTTTACAGTGTCCTCGTCTTCAAACACCTATCCCTCAAAGCAGCAAACAATTACCCGCAGAAACCTTCACAACTTGAACCCTGCTCCTTTCCACTGTGCAACTGACCAACTCTATGACAGAATCTCTCCCCTGTCCTGCCCTGACCTGGCCACTACTCTCTACAACAGTTCGCTTTCATCCGCATTAGACTCACTTGCTCCTCTAACAACACGAAGCATCAGGCCCCGACCATTACAACCTTGGCAGACTGACGACACCAGAAATCCTAAACGGCATAGTCGTGCGCTGAAGCGATTGTGGTGTAAAACCAAATCTCAACAAGCATTCACCCTATATAAATCTGCTTTCTTAACATACAATTCCTCCCTCCATGCTGCCAAACAAGCCTACTTTGTCACTCTTATTAATACCTTGTCGTCCAGTCCTCATCATCTCTTCTCTACTTTTAACTCTCTACTTTCTCCACCTCCACCCAGCACCTCACTCACTGCTCAGAAGATTGCAAATCATTTCAAAAACAAGATTGACACAATTCATAGGTGCATCACCACTGCACAGACATCCATCCCACTTAGCATACCTTATACTAAACCTCCCTCAACACTTTCCTCTTTTGACCTTGCTACTACCGAAGAGGTCACTAAGGTTTTCTCAGAAGCCCGTCTCACCACCTGCCCCCTGGATCCTGTCCCCTCACAACTACTACGGTCACCCTCTTCTTCCATCCTATGCGCCCTCACTCACATCTTCAATCTCTCCCTCTCTACTGGTGCCTTCCCCTCCCCTCTAAAGCATGCGCACATCACTCCCATACTTAAAAAGCCCTCCCTGGACCCCACCAACCTGGACAACTTAAGACCCATCTCCCTGCTGCCATTTACCTCTAAACTCCTAGAACGCTTAGCCTACAATCGCCTGAGCTCCCACCTCACCGACAACAACCTTCTTGACCCTTTACAGTCTGGCTTTTGCTCACTACACTCTGAAACTGCCCTACTAAAACTCACTAATGATCTACTAACTGCTAAAACCAATGGGCACTACTCCGTACTCTTACTCCTTGACCTCTCTGCGGCTTTTGATATGGTTGACCATCCCCTCCTCCTCAAAAAACTCCACTCTCTTGCCCTCCGAGACTCTGCTCTCTCTTGGTTCTCCTCCTACCTATCGCAGCGCTCCCTCAGCATTACCTATAATGCTGCCTCCTCCTTTTCACTCCCTCTTTCTGTAGGGGTCCCTCAAGGTTCTGTCCTTGGACCCCTTCTCTTCTCCATCTACACCTCCTCCCTTGGTCACTTGATAAACTCCCATGGCTTTAAGTACCACCTCTATGCTGATGACACACAAATCTATCTTTCTACCCCTCACCTCACCCCTTCAGTCTCCTCTCGCATTACTAACCTACTAAGTGACATATCGGCATGGATGTCATTCCACTTCCTCAAACTCAATCTTTCCAAAACTGAGCTCTTAGTATTCCCCCCAGCCCATGCCCCCTCCCCTGACTTCTCCATCAAGATCAATAACACAATCATCAGTTCCTCCCCTCATGCCAGGGTACTAGGTGTAATCCTAGACTCCCATCTGTCCTTTCAGTCCCAAATCCATTCACTGTCCAAATCTTCTAGACTTCACCTCCATAACATCTCCAAGATACGCCCGTTCCTAACCTCAGAAACCACTAAGCAACTTATTCACTCCCTTGTTATCTCTCGCCTTGACTATTGTAACTCCGTTCTCATTGGACTACCTCATCGCAGGCTATCCCCTTTTCAGTCTATCATGAATGCTGCTGCCAGACTCATCCACCTTACTAACCGTTCTGCATCTGCCACCCCCCTCTGCCAATCCCTCCGCTGGCTTCCCATTGCCCAACGGATAAAATTCAAAACATTAACAATAATGTATAAAGCCATTTATAACTCTGCCCCAAATTACATCACCGATCTTGTCTCCAAATATCACCCAAACCGTACTCTCCGCTCCTCGCAAGACCTCCTACTCTGTAGCTCCCTTGTCTCCTCCTCCCATGCGAGTCTCCAGGACTTCTCCAGAGCTTCCCCCATCCTCTGGAACTCTCTACCCCAATTTATCAGACTATCACATACTCTGCTCCCTTTTAGGCTATCTCTGAAAACCTATCTCTTCAGGGAAGCCTATCCTGCCCTCAGCTAATAATGGAATCTTCTACTCTTCCAACCAGTCCATCCACCACAGTTACTACCTTTTGTACCACTAGCCCCTCCCTCCTAGATTGTAAGCTCCAAAGAGCAGGGCCCTCCTATCCCTCTTGTATTGAACTGTATTTTTGCTGTATTGTCTCTCATTATATTGTAAAGCGCTGGGCAAACCGTTGGTGCTATATAAATCCTGTATAATAATAATAATGTTTTAGCTATTTTACTTGCTAAAGGATTTGTATTTCTATCTATCCAGACCTGAGATTTAAACAGCTCTACCCCACAGTACAACCCTGTCTGGCAGGGGATGGGATCTGATTTTTCTCTGTTGCTCTTTCACTTGCTGGTCTTTTCCCTACCCCCAGCCTGTGACTGGCCAGTAGGAGGAAAAGTGGTAGGCTGATGAGCACATGTCTTTGTCACTCTGCTCTCCTACTGACAGCATGCTCCTTCTCCTGTCTCCTCTCTGAGCTCTGGTGTACAGTGACTACAAAAAGCTGATACCAAGTCAAATTCATGTACTTCCACTGCTTGTATTTAAAGAAGATTTATCATTATAATTTTACTTTACAGTCCTGTCTCCTATGGGACAAAGTAAATATTGTACTTTGTCCCATGTTGCTAGCTTCTGTCAGAGAACTGCTTCCTCACCACTGAGACACATGAACAAGCTATTACAGCTGGGCATTGCACCCAAGAACTAGGAGACACTAGCTTTGGTGCAACTGGAACTGTTTATTGAACAGAAATACTGGTTTTTATACACTTCAGTCCCCACATGAACAATACAACCAAATTTTACACATTGGGATAAACATCCCACACTGATTAAGTAATGAGGTAAAGTTGACACAACACTAATCCCATCATGTAGGAAGCTCCAGGAGAGCTAGCCAACAGACAGAAACAATAGGTGACTCAATTAACAATGGGACAAAGACATAGTAAACACATAATAGATTACAGCAAGAGATCTCAGCATCAGGTTGTTCTGAGTTGATTATATTAACCTGTCTCTGAGTCTAGGATGGGGGTCGAAGCAGTCAATGCTGGTTTGGGCAGACCCCAAATCTGTATCCTGGTCCTCAGTTCTCAGAGTCTGTGTGTTTTGGGGAGACATGGACTTGAATCCAAAGTAAAACTACTCTAAAGGTCCCCCAAGGTTCACACCTTCCAAAGAATAGAGCCCCCTCAGGTGCCAGGGCCCATGGTCAGTGGGCAAGAAGCTAGCTTGCAGTCCCCTCCAAAAGCCCCTGTCCGAGTTGGGTCTGTCACACTTCCTATCCCTAGTTATGAGGTCCGACTTCCCGCCCCGACCTCCCCCACCCACCCATCTTGCCGGGGCTAATCTGACAACAGCTAGAAAAGAGACGACTTATTCATAACTGAATCTTATCTTGGTTCTGAGAATTTTCCACAGACAAGCAATGACAGGAGGAATGCAGAGGGAGGGGGAGCCTCTGCATTCATCTTGTCATTGCTAGTCTGTGGAAAGGACTCAGAGCCGAGATAAGCTACAGTTTTGAATCAGTCATCTCTTTTCTAGCTGTTTTTGGATTGGCTGCAGCAGAGGGAAATCGGGAGCAGGTCGGACCACATAAATCGGGTTGGAAAGCACCTAGCAACATGGGACAAAGTACATGTACCTGTAGCACAGAACTGTAAAATTAAAATGATAGGTCTTCTTTAAAATATTGCGAACTGAAAAGAATAGGCGCTGTGGAAAATGCTCTCTGTCAAGCACATGAATGAAGGTGCATCTTTATTAAGTGAGATGAAGTAGCAAATATAATAAAAATTTGACCAGCCTGAAACAAACAGTGTGACTCCAAAGGACGGCCCGTTCGCTCTGAAGGGAGCTGAAATCGGAGAATGCTCCTGTCAGCTTCGAATCACGTGGTGTCACCATCCCGGCATCCCGGGTGGTGTCCTCACGGCAAGTGAAGGGCGGAAGGCAGTGTCCGGCGTCGGCTTCAGCTGGGAGCGTATGCAGGGTTACCAAGACAACATGTTTTGCACAGTTGCGCTTTGTCAAGTCTCTGGTAACCCTGGCCGGCAGCCATTATATAGAAGACCATTAGAGGGAAGGTTGACTGAGTGTAATTAGCAGGGGATGGGGTGTCAATCAGAGCGGACGGCTCGTCCTGAAGCAATGCTAATAACAAATTTAAAAGTACAAATTACAAGTTTTAAAAAGTGATGCCAATTAATGGAGTGATATGTATAAGAACACTATTGGAAGACATGATATACTTTTATCTTTAGCCAAATTAATGTAATAGTAAAATAATAAAAGGAAAACTTTCTTGTGGGAGAACTCAGTTAAAAATGACATTGCTGGTACATAGAAGCTATATCTATGTCAAAAAATGCATTTATAGTGCGGTCATTTTGAATATATAGACGAAGAAGGGGGGGAGGTTGGCATATGAAGGAAAAAGTGACTGCATAAAAGGTACTGCTAAAATAAATATAGTAAAATCAATATGGGTAACAAATTAGGTAGCTCATATATTCATAATCAAGTGAACGCAATAGATGTGTAGTAACATATATTCATAATTGAGTGAACGCAATATATATACGTGGTAACAGTAAAAGTTAAAAGACAAGTGTTAAAAGAAAACAATAATGTATATAAAACAAATATCAGTATATAATGGTTGAGCGAAAAAAACAGGAGGATCCTAGTTCCGGGGACTATTGGTCATACTTGTTAGATAATGCTATGGACTTCAAGATCCTTATTGAGACCATTGGGGGGTTAGAACCTAACTTGTAAATCCAGAATTTCTCTCTTACATAAACGGGTTAGTCTTTTGTTATCAGTAAATGTACCCTTTGGAATATGTTCGATTGCTAGGACCTCAAGAAGACTGAAATTCTTTCGATGAGAGTGCAAAAAGTGCCTGGGAACACTATGCTTATCGCAGCCGTCTCATACATTTTCTATGCTCCCCTATGCGTTTGTGTAGAAGGCGTGTGGTTCGGCCTATGTATAGGAGCTTACACGAGCATGTGAGGACGTATATGATGTGGTCAGTTGCACACGTGATAAACTGACGAATGTTATAGCTGTTACCCTGAGAGTCCAACACCTGTGATCTGCCATGGGTGATGGACTGACAGGTGAGACAACCTCTTTTGTTGCATCTATAGATACCTGTTCTGTCGTCAGATGTAGGAAGGGGGCCGTTATCTTTGTAGGTGGACGGTGACATTTTGCTTGGGGCTAGAATATTTTTCAAAGTACTGGCTCTCTTGAAAGTCACTTGTGGGGCGCGTGGGAGAATAGGTGCTAGTCTAGGATCTAATTGTAAAATGTGCCAGTGTTCGTGAATGATGTTGGTAATGCCACGATGTGATGTGTTGAAACCAGTGATAAACCTCACCGAGTTGGACTTTAAAAAATTGCATTTAATGATGTATTAGTGAATAGTAAGCTGCATTCATCTCTGTTCTGTACACTTGCTTGGAGTTGAGCTTTAGGATTTGGGGCTCTTTTGTAACAGCCAAGTGCTTTGCTCTGCAGAACTGAGGTCATTGTGCCTAAATCACTTATTTTGTGTTTGAGTTAGTTTTGGATTGAATGAAGAAGGGTTAGAGGTTCTGTCAGGTTTCTATTGCTGTTGGTTTCCCAGCTGGGGAAATTCAGCCTCTTTTCACCGAAGAAAGTGATGGGAAAATCAAATTTTTAGAGTTGTCAAAGGAACGAGAGGTAAGGAAAAAACTTTCAATAGGAACAACTGTTTCAGTGATAACAGGCAATGAAGAAGCAAAAGTGTCTTCAGGGAACAAAGTGAAATAGACCTATTATAACACCTCCCAAAAAATCCCTTGTGTGTCCAAAACTAAAAGAAATGTAACACGGTCAGTATTCGATTGATCCGACCAGGGAGATAAGTGTAACTTGCATTTTACTATAGAAGTGTAAAGTAGAATCAATAATGCAAAACAGATTCAGAATGACAAAGAGCATGCATACACTGCAGATTAATACAAAAAAGATTCTGAAAGCTGCACTTCTGAAAGATAGTCAAGCTGAGAATCACCACTTTAGTAACACATTTCAGAACACAAGCAGCTACTTGTGATAACCCGTATAAACAGCACTCCTTGAAGTTAGATCCAGAGTAGCTCTGGTAACACAGGTGAATAACTGGAGGTATCCAAGGACACAAAGGACCACCCAACGTGAGCTGGAATACTCTGGTAGCAATTACTGAGGGGCTTCTCACAGTAGCTGGGTCTTCCTGCATGCTATCAGACTCTGGCATGGCTCCTGACAGTGGAGGGTCTCTCACTTGGCTCCAGATCACTTGCCCAGCTACCTCTGCCTCATTGGGTGGGACCTGTCTGAGCTGCTCATAGTGGGAATAACAGAAATGTTACTTCCTGGGGCATGTCCAGGAAATCTGAGAGTTATGGGAAAAGAATTTAAAGGGGCCTGTGCCTGTATCCAAGCCTGGACACTCCAGGCCTCATACATGAAAGTGACAAGCCTTGTCCATGCAGTAGATATCAGGGAGTAAATGTGGTCTCAAGATATGAATTTCTTCTGCCACAAAAAAATGTGTGAAATTTTAGCTAGGCAGAATGAACTGTAGGAACTCTAAATTGGATTATTGTGAATATGAGTCATGAATATCCTTAGTTATCTGCAGAGAATGGCTTCTTTGTGCTTTCTGAAACAGAAATTCAGGTGCTGCCATCACTACTGCCGTCATAGTCAATTTTTCCTTTTCTTCTTCTAAAGGGCAAGTTGGCCACCCCATCCCTCAAACAAATCAGCTGAATGGTGTTCCCCTTTTAGATAAGAAGCAGCATTACACATATTTAAAAATAATATGGTGGGTTTGGTGGACGAGGAGAGATTTATTTCAGAATTTAATATACCGCTGGTAAACTTTCTGCAGTGTTTTCAGTTTTAGTTTAGTAATGAGCCATTTGCCTATCCCTTAGCGTAACTTTCCACAGTATAATCCCAATAATGATTTAGAAGGTTGTGATATGTTAGCAAAGATTCCTGGCGTTCACATAGAAGTCATACTCATCTCTTAAAAATGAACATGTTCATGGCAGCAAATATGCAGCTTTACATCATGAATGTCCCTCCTGCGAGTACAGCCAGATAGCAGGAGTGGTAGGATAAATACTGATAAGTGGATATTGAAGACTGAGAGCCAGAACTGTGTTGAATTCTCCAGTGACACAGAGTGGAATAGATCCCGCCCGTATATACTGGCTAGAAAAGACATTTTAGTCTGTCGTCTTCCCCAGAATTCCTATCACTCCAGCTTCCATCCAGAGAACCTGTAGGATGACCTGTGCTCTGTCCAGATGGCTAAATGTGAACCTCGCCATCACTAACTGCTCATTACATCACATTATTATTTTTTAATAGGTGTCTTGAATTTGTAAACATTTGTTTCTCTCTAATGGAAACATTTGGCAGCTGCTGATCGGTGACAACATGCATTAAACCGTCCAATTACTCCTTCAATAATTATCCCTTTCTTGATGGGAAATGATGGCAAGAGCATGCTCAAAATGAAACCTTCACTTCTGCTTTGACCGCTTGCCCTGTTTGTGCTGGAACGATTCCCCTGAAAGAGACTGACCAAATAAAAGGGGCATAGTCCGGACTATCCCCTGCAGGGTTGGTAATGACTAGGTTATGTACACTTTGGGTAAAGAATTCAATAAACATTTTCAGTCATCAGCTGCAGGTTGTTACTTTTGGGAAATTCACAGCTCAGTAACAATCTGCAATTGCATATGAATCATTACAGATTTTTGGAAAGATCTGCAGTATGAATTAGCAGCTATGCCAAATGTTTGCTTGAAGCAAAACATACTACATTTTTATCAGTTGCAAGCTCTGGTAATGCATAGTGAACACCACTGACTGCAATAGGTACAAACAGGGGCGGACTGACCATTTGGAAACTCGGGCACTGCCCGAGGGCCCGGGGTCAGTAGGGGGCCCCATGAGATGCCCCTGGTACCTTTTTCATAGGCTTTTTTGAGTTTGGGCAAGGACACAGGGGCCCCATGATTCCCTATTGCCTGGGGGCCCCATGAGTTGTCAGTCCACCTCTGGGTACAAACTACGTGACAGCCTGTACTATGCTGAGTTGGTGGTATTTGCAGTCAGTAAAGATGGCATTCAAGACATGCAAATAAGATTCCACATCCAGGTCAATGTAATAAAATATTCCGTATTTTGTCGTATTGTATTAAAGCAATCAGACAAAACATAGTAGCTCCTCTTCCTAATAGCAATGTTCTAGGCCATGGCCGGCTCCGTATCAAGAGGTATGGAGGTTGAATACTTTTTGCATGTTTTAAGTTCCTCTGATTTGGCAAAGGAGGATTTCATTTTTGCAGCAGACACTGCATAAAGCGGAACATCACCTTATGCTGCTAGCGTTAGTAAATACTGTTGATAGGAAAGTATATCATATTTACTTGTTTTATACTTTTTTTTTTTTACATTTCTTCAGTTACTTTCTGGATTCCATGCCTAGGCAAATGATGTCATACATCTCAGGAGTCTTCATATGGGGAGGAGGGGTTTTCTCAGCTAAGCACGCCCTCCTGCCTGCATGTCTGAGCTAAGGGCAGATGGATTCCCAGAAGTAAATGCTACATGAACCATATGTCCTTACTTAAGATGGTCACGGCCAGAAATGCTAGGAGATGTTTTACAAAGTGATTTCCCCAGCAAAATAAAGCATGGAGACATGGCTGGATGTGTTGAATATTAAAAATGAATGCAGATGCAGGGTAGTTCCGCTTTAAGGTATGAACTCCAGAACTAGAAGTAAAGGAAATCTGTAGAGGTTAAAATTATGGAAACTTTACTAATCAATAAATAAAGTCACAAAAGTATATGAATTCATATGTATGCTTAAATGTTAGACATTTTTTACTTTATTGCATTCCCTGCATTAAGGTAAGAAATGTCCCAATAATTGTATCTCGCCCCCTCACTCCTCTTTATACTTGCCTGACTCCTATCTTGATCCAACGTTGTGCCTGTCTGCAGTGGCGCTGGTCTCTCTCTCTCCTCACAGGCTTCGTGACAGGCGCGAAAGCCATTAGCTCCTGCTGCTGTCAATCAAATCTTGTGAGGAGGGAGCAGAGGGTGGGGCCAAGCCACGCTGTGTGTGTCAATAGACGAACACAGCTCAGCTCGGAAGTAATCCCACAGGTGTGCCCACATGGGAAGCAGCTTCCTGTGGTGGCACACAGAGAAAAGGAGAAACCAAGAGCACTGGTGGAGGACTCTAGAAGAGAAGATTTCAGGCTACTCTGTGCAAAAAACATTGCACAGAGCAGGCATGTATACCATGTGTATTATTTTAATTTAAAAATACCATTTACAACTGCTTTAAAGCTGAATTCCAAACTGAACAAGTGTAAGTACTAGAACCATGTGTATTATTATTTGGATCTTGGTGTCCTATGTATATCCTCTCTAGTTCTGTGCAGTAATTCAGCATGAATCAACTCCTGCACTTTTCTCTCTGCACGAGCTTCCTAAAGACCGTTCACTGCTGCTCTCTCTCCTTGTGCTGGGTGGTTGGTCTTGTCCCTGCCCCTCCTATAGTTTTTCTGTAGTTAGCCTGGAGTGGGAGGAGCTGATGAGCCCCTCCCACAATTCTGCTCTATGTACAGGCTATGTACAGCACCGGGATGATGTCACTCATTTTATAAGTTTTTATCTGGAATTACAAAGACAAAGTGCATTTATATCCTTTGTGGCTTTTGAAGAATATATCTCACAGGAAAATTGCTTTGGCTTTGGATAGCACAAGGAAGGATTAAAACTCCCTGGTATGTATTTCCGTTGTCTCTGCTGGGTAGATGCACCCTCTCTTCAGGCCTGGTGATCATTGTCACCAAACAGTACAAAAGGAGAAATCCAATCAAAAGGTAAACTTTTTATGATGGGACCTATTTTTGGTGTGGAATTTTTTTGACTTTGGGGAGAAAACATCCTGCAACAGGAAGTAAAGGAAAAACTCCTTAACGTAACACAGGCAGCAATATATAGGTAGCAAAGACAGTCCATGTGCCACACATCATAACAAACCCGTGTGGAAGGAGTGAATGGCAGCCTCAGACTAAGCTCCTGACAGGCCACACACTCAACGCATTTCGTTCTGCCCCTTGGAGCTTAATCATGGGGATGGCGTGGCGTGGCCTGGCTGGAGCTCAGGCTGAGGTTGCCATTCACTCCTTCCACACGGGTTTGTTATGATGTGTGGCACATGGGCTCTCTCTTTGCTACACTGAATTTTGGAGCAGAGGTGAGCTCCGTTCCCGGCCAACAGTCACAGCAGTTGGCTATCGCCTGAGCGGCACCTCTAAGCTGAGCGGCTCCAATTATTTCCTTTAAGGTCCTTCCCTCCAAACTACATACAGTCAGGTCCATAAATATTGGGACATCGACACAATTCTAACATTTTTGGCTCTATACACCACCACAGGGGATTTGAAATGAAATGAACAAGATGTGCTTTAATTGCAGACTGTCAGCTTTAATTTGAGGGTATTTACATCCAAATCAGGTGAACGGTGTAGGAATTACAACAGTTTGCATATGTGCCTCCCACTTTTTAAGGGACCAAAAGTAATGGGACAATTGGCTTCTCAGCTGTTCCATGGCCAGGTGTGTGTTATTCCCTCATTATCCTGATTACAATGAGCAGATAAAAGGTCCAGAGTTAATTTCAAGTGTGCTATTTGCATTTGGAATCTGTTGCTGTCAACTCTCAAAATGAGATCCAAAGAGCTGTCACTATCAGTGAAGCAAGCCATCATTAGGCCGAAAAAACTAAATAAACCCATCAGAGAGACAGCAAAAACATTAGGCGTGGCCAAAACAACTGTTTGGAACATCCTTAAAAAGAAGGAACGCACCGGTGAGCTCAGCAACACCAAAAGACCCGTTAGACCACGGAAAACAACTGTGGTGGATGACCGAAGAATTCTTTCCCTGGTGAAGAAAACACCCTCCACAACAGTTGGCCAGATCAAGAACACTCTCCAGGAGGTAGGTGTATGTGTGTCAAAGTCAACAATCAAGAGAAGACTTCACCAGAGTGAATACAGAGGGTTCACCACAAGATGTAAACCATTGATAAGCCTCAAAAACAGGAAGGCCAGATTAGAGTTTGCCAAACGACATCTAAAATAGCCTTCACAGTTCTGGAACAACATCTTATGGACAGATGAGACCAAGATCAACTTGTACCAGAGTGATGGGAAGAGAAGAGTATGGAGAAGGAAAGGAACTGCTCATGATCCTAAGCATACCACCTCATCAGTGAAGCATGGTGGTGGTAGTGTCATGGCGTGGGCATGTATGGCTGCCAATGGAACTGGTTCTCTTGTATTTATTGATGATGTGACTGCTGACAAAAGCAGCAGGATGAATTCTGAAGTGTTTCGGGAATATTATCTGCTCATATTCAGCCAAATGCTTCAGAACTCATTGGACGCCGCTTCACAGTGCAGATGGACAATGACCCAAAGCATACTGCAAAAGCAACCAAAGAGTTTTTTAAGGGAAAGAAGTGGAATGTTATGCAATGGCCAAGTCAATCACCTGACCTGAATCCGATTGAGCATGCATTTCACTTGCTGAAGACATAACTGAAGGGAAAATGCCCCAAGAACAAGCAGGAACTGAAGACAGTTGCAATAGAGGCCTAGCAGAGCATCACCAGGGATGAAACCCAGCGTCTGGTGATGTCTATGCGTTCCAGACTTCAGGCTGTAATTGACTGCAAAGGATTTGCAACCAAGTATTAAAAAGTGAAAGTTTGATTTATGATTATTATTCTGTCCCATTACTTTTGGTCCCTTAACAAGTGGGAGGCACATATGCAAACTGTTGTAATTCCTACACCGTTCACCTGATTTGGATGTAAATACCCTCAAATTAAAACTGACAGTCTGTAGTTAAGGCACATCTTGTTTGTTTCATTTCAAATCCATTGTGGTGGTGTATAGAGCCAAAAATGTTAGAATTGTGTCGATGTCCCATTATTTATGGACCTGACTGTAAATATACATATAGTGTGTATGTATGTATGTGTGTGTATGTATGTGTGTGTATATATATATATATATATATACACAACGGAAATAAAGTATAGAATTAAAATTCATGAATTACTGCAAGATGTTAGTTGCCTGGTTGCGATGCTGGCCTCTTTTTCTAAAATACGTTAAAGCAGAACTTCGCCCTCTCAGTTATCACTGACTATTTTTAATTCTTACCCTGCTAGTGTTATTAAGAAGATAAGATAGTATATCACACTTTTTTTGAACTTTTTTTTTTTACATTTCTTCAGTTACTTCCTAGTTTCCAGGCCTAGGTAAATGATGTCATACATCCCAGAAGTCTTCATGAGGGGAGGAGGGGTTTTCTTAGCTAAGCTGGATGCCTGAGCTAAGGACAGATTCCAGGAAGTAAATGCTACATGAATCTTCTGCCCTTACTCAAGATGGCCACGGCCAGAAACGCTATGGGGACAGTTTTTTAAAGTAATTTTTCAGCAAAATAAAACATGGAGACATGAATCATTGGGGGAGTTTGCTTTGAATCTTAAAAATGAAACATCGTTTTTGGTTTGTGGTGCTCAGATGCAGTGAAGGTCAGCTTTAAGTTACTGAACCTAAACTAGTTCATAGATCAGGACAGTCAGCAGTCATTATTATCATAGATGTTCTAAGTCATTGACTCGAAACATTGAACCAAGAGTGGTCAGAGTGACAGGCAGTTAATTGGCCTTTAAAAAGGCAGAAGCTGTAGTGTAGTGTCATTCATCAGTATTTGTAGTCTTATTTATCACTGTATGGTTTACCTGAAGCAATGACTGTTTATAAAAATGCTTTCAGGTGAACATGAAGGTCTTTTTGCATATTAGGTGAATATTCTAATAATTAAAATACACTCTGGTATAAAAATAATCTTTTCAAATATGTATTCAAAGCTCCTAAAAAGTCCCTTCAGCTCTCAGCCTCCTCCATATCTCCAAATTTCATTTTTTTTGTTTGGCTGCTGTAAACGGACTTCCTGTTAAAGGGTGCCTACGTTTGTTCTCCATGGTCCTACTGAATGTTGGAATGTAGCCCCCTCTCTGAGATGGAATAAGGGATGTATAGTGTGCATAGAGCAGTTTATATTACAACTAACATACACTGCTTATTCCAAACAAAGTGAGGGGGGGATGGGTTCAGGAGCTCTCAGAGGATGATACTGTACAAGGAAGCCAAGAAACAAAGTAAGGAACTATTCTGTAAAAAATAAATTACGGGACCATTAAGTAGTGGATGTTTATGAATTATTTTTGGAAAATAAGGACATTGTTTTGTGTCACTTTAAAGCGGAACTTCACCCTAAGGCCCTTTTCAGACGAGGTGGACTCCATGAAGCGGATCCGCTTGCTCAGCGGAGGATCTCTCTGCAGATCCCCACTGAGCAGGCGGGTGACAGGTCCGTGTCTGCTCCACTATGCAGACTGCTGTTTTCTATGTATGGTTGGATGGAAACAGGCCGCCTGTCCATTTCCATCCGAATATCATCTGATCCAATCTGCTGGACAGATGGGGAATGGATCCCCATCCATCTGTTTTACTGTACAGGTTCAGATCAGATGCAGGTGGGTGTCAGCATAGAGGGCTGCAGATGGTCTGATTGGATCTGCCTGAAAAACTGACCATCAGTGTGAAAGGGGCCTTAAGAGGAAATTCCTCTTTATGCCCTCCTCCCCCTCTTTTATTTTTGGCACTTTTTTTCAGGGGGAAAGGGGGGGCGAGTACTTGTTTTTCACAAGTACCCACTCTCGCTTTCAATTGAATTGCTGCAGCTGGTGATCCACCAGAAGTCTTCCTACCCCCCTCCCTACTGGCAACTCTCGGGGACACCGCAAATCCCAGAAGGCTGCAGGACCATTCACAAAGTGCAACACGGCTTGTGCATGTGAAGTGGGGAGCTGGATTTGAAGCTGGCTGCCCACAGTAAACATGCCAGTGCCAGGGACCCAAAGACCAGCGAAGAAGCGGTTTGGGTGAGGACAGTGCTGGATCCCTGGACAGGTAAGTGTCCTTTTATTAAAAGTCAGTAGCTACAGTATTTGCAGCTTGTTGACTTTTTTAATTTTTTCCAAACAGGTCAAAGAACTGCTTCAGCTGTATGTCATACTGCAGTTAACCTCATTGGTGAATGAATGCTAATATAAATCAACTATAGACTAAGTCACCTGGAGATTGCTTTGTGCTGCCTTCAGTGAATCCTTATGGGTCTAAACTGACCCAAAGACTTGCAGTCCAGTAAGAAGAGCAATTAAACACAATGGTTGTGTAGCACTGAAGCTGAAATACCGCTGTCCTCATATATAGATAGAGGTAACTATAAACTGAAAAAGAGGCTTTGAAATCATCTTAATGAAGTTAGATAGGTCAGGCTGATAATGTTCCTATATATCTAAAAATGTCAAGATGACTTTAGTTTTCCTTTTAAACCAGTGTGATCTCAAGCAGCAGAGCCCCAATGCTGTTATTATACATGAAGCGTTGCATAATGTGGTGCAGGTGCACTGACTGCACTGCCAATAATTCCGCCTCAGTATTCTGTAATTCAGCAAATATCGCTGGTTTCTGGTGGACTCGCAGGCCGCATCCACCTGTCCATTGGCCGACCTTTCCAAATGGCTGATCCCATAGTGTAGGTAGGCTGTGCACTTCAGCAAATTGTTGTTTCCACCACCCATCTTGATAATTCATTGTGATGATGTGGGATTTGGTGTATCGGTTCCAGGTTTTAAGCTTCCTCGTGCAGTGCTGGCTTGCATTTTCATAGACATTATCGGTCTCTTTGGAATGGATGTTTTCAAGTCCTGGTCCCCCCACTGAGCATAAAATGTGATCATTTTAGACACAAATAAGACATGCTTCACGCTATGATGTGGAGACTTGCTGAGACCAGCCTGTAGGATTATCCATACACATTCTGCCTAAAAGTGTGAATAGCAGGACGGCCATTAAACCATTCATTTACTGCTCTTCTGGAGAAAATACTATTACAGCAACCCATAACAGGGAAGCCACGTTAGTGCAGAGCATGCTGGGAAATGTATTTGCACAGCCGTTAGAATAACACAATTGGGGTAGTTATTTTCTGGCCTCAAGTGCTCATTTGCGTGGTTGCATTTCTATAAGTGGTGAAGGGCAAACCTAGACTGGGAAGCTGGCAGCTCTGGCTATTTTCAGATGGGCCCGTGTACATCTGGATTTTTATTTATTAATTTTTTTGTGCAGGGGTGAGCTACACTGAATTTGTGTTTCAGTAACATTCACAGTGACGTTTCTGCTCTTGGCTGGTCATAGGAAGTCACAGGTACAAATGCACTGCGGTACACTAAGGGGTCTATATATAAAAAATTGCTGTACGAATGTGATAAAAATTCACACAGACGCATCCAAATACAGCTGGATTTTGTGTAATATATTTTATCCCTATGATCCTAAGCTCCACCTAGTGCCCTTAAGTTTTATTTTTTCTGATTGAGGAATTTTAGTAAAAATTCTGCATCGTGGCCACTAGATGGTACTTACAACCATAGGAAATAATTATATTACACAAAGTACAGCAATTGGTCATTGTGGTTGTGTAAATGTTTGTCACATTTGTACATGAAATGTTTAATAAATAGTCCCCAAAGTGCAGTACAAGGAATAATCATTCAAACCCACTTTATCCCAGCCTGGTTAATGTGCAACACTAACTACACCCCCCCCCCCCCCCCCATACAATCGCGCTGTGTCAGATTATGCCAACCCACTGTACACACCTATGCTGTTTTGGAACTCACCTGTGCCCTTCCATACACTGCCTGAAATATGATTTTGTGCAGTATGTGTTTGTAAGTGGGTGTGTGTTCAGAACTATCTGACAGAAAAAAATGATTTGTGTAGGGAAAGACATTAAAGGGACACTAAACCATATCCTTATTCTCCAAAAATAATCCATACACATCTACTTCTTAATGATCCTGTATTTTATTATACATTAACTTGTTTCTTACTGTGTTTTTCTGCCTCCTGGTAACATCCTCCATGAGCTCCTAAACCTGTTCCAGTCTCTCTCTCCAGTTGCAGTCATGTGCGCTGCTCTGTGCACACTAAACACCTTATAATCTAAAGTTTCTAGTCCTTCTCAGGAGTGAGCAGAAGAGAGTAGCTATGTTCCTACATATAGTGGGACAATGGAGAACAAGCCTAGGTTTACGCATATGCGATGTGAGAAACGCAGCGATCTCTACACGTTTCTTGCACTGCAGTCCTACTATGTGTGCGATCCGCTGTGGGTGTCAATACAAAGTTAAGACTCCAAACACATTGCAGTCGCAGGGGGGGGGGGGGTTCCCGTACTGGATCATATGGTAGAAAATGACCATGCACTGCAGTTGCGGTGCAGCTCCAGAAAAGGTGCCTGGACTTCTCTGGTGCAATGTGAGCCCATTCAAAATGAATTGGCTCAAATCGCATTGCACTGTAGTGTGGTGCGGTTCCTGTGCAATTCACATGTGGGTTATAGTGTGACTCGGGGCTTAATGTAACCACCCTCTAACAGGACATCAGATCACAGCAACAAAATAAAAGGAATTTGGAGGAGTCTAAGGCTGCATGTACACGAGTCTACCCTGAACGCCGGTCACGGAAAAAAGCAAATCACAGCAACTGCGGTACCGCGATTTTGCCATGGTTTTGTGTTTTTCGGTGGTCAAAATGTTCCTATTACGATTCTTCTGCGTTCAGGAGAGGGAGATTTAACCTTACCGAAACGCGGCAACTCCTAAACTCTGCTAACAGCCTATATGTACATGGACACACAGGCTTTTATGGAATTGAGTTTAGGAGCTGCTTGTGTACATGAAGCCTAAGAGCAATAGAAGGTACTGTTTTGAGCTAAGAGGCAAGCAAAATGAAGCTTACTTCTTCACTAAACTTTTTATTTTGACGTCCTGTGGGCTTTTCTTACATCTCCCTATTACTCTCAGGCTTTCTTGTTTCTTTCCCCTATGTCAGCAGGGGTTGTAGTAAAGTGTATACTCTGTTCCTGTTTCTGTACAGCATTCTAGAGGCTTCTTTTTTTCTGTCTTTCATGGCTGTGTATAGGATCCTCAACTATTGGGATTTTCTGCAGTGGCATCAGAAGGATCTGTTCAGTCCTTTCCTATAATGGGCCGTCTTGATCCTCTTACCAGTACTGCCACCAATGATATTGGAACAGATATGGCCCTGCAGCTGCAAGTCATTGTGGTGCATAGGACACCAGACCAAGGAGCAGGCATTCTCTAGGAGAATGTTGAGTTACACTGTATTAATCTGCTGTAAAACAAACCTACCTGAATAAAGTGTTACTAGACCAACAGCAGTAAAATCAGTGTGTATATGCAGTAAAGAATGATTGTTATACTCACTGGAACCTAAGGAGTTAATCCTCCGTATTGTGTAAAAAAGGCTGTTTGATCCTGTCTTCTCTGATCCTTCCCTTCTTCCACAGTCCCCAATCCATCTGCTGATAGTACAGAGCTCTAGGAGTCACTCTTCACATGCTACGTTTGGTTTGTATTGCTAGAGAGTTTGTTTTTCTTGGGAGAGTGCATGTGATCAGCGCTATCCAGACAGAGTTTCAGGGGTTCTGCAGCCTCATAGGACAATCGGGGGAGAATACAAACTCCTCCTACAAGCTATAACCAGTGCTGTGCTGGACACTGATAGAAGTCACAAGACTGCTCTAACTGCTGATGAGAAAAGGTATTTAGCAGTTTATATTTACTAAAATAATTGCATTTCCATGTTCTGTGTACTGTGGGAGACCAGATATAGTGAATGCAGGGTCCTGGGAGACCAGATATAGTCAATGCAGGGTCCTGGGAGACCGGATATAGTGAATGCAGGGTCCTGGAAGACCAGATATAGTGAATGCAGGGTCCTGGGAGACCGGATATAGTCAATGCAGGGTCCTGGGAGACCAGATATAGTCAATGCAGGGTCCGGGGAGACCAGATATAGTGAATGCAGGGTCCGGGGAGACCAGATATAGTGAATGCAGGGTCCTGGGAGACCAGATATAGTGAATGCAGGGTCCGGGGAGACCAGATATAGTCAATGCAGGGTCCTGGGAGACCAGATATAGTCAATGCAGGGTCATGGGTTTAGAAAGACTTTAATGCTAATACCAACAGATTTGGTTTATTGATTTTTATTCTTGCTAATAATTGCAACTGTTCAAGAACTCGCTGTACTGTAACATCACATTTACTTTTTGTCTAAAAACTTGAACTTTAGTAAACATTATTTTTAATAGTTTAAAAACTGTCTCCAGCGTCCCAATTTACCACCAGACAGTACATTACAAAGTATAATTCTCTATTCTTTATGCCCAAGCCACGGCAACCAGATGTCTGTGTTCTCTTTATCTAGCACAGCATATAACACAAAGTTTCTTCTTCCTTGTACCTGCTGTTTTTAGACTTTGGTAGGCATCCGTGTGACTTTTATTGGTACCTTGGTTAGGACAGTGCATTAGCAAAAGAAGAGGCTTAGCTTTGAAGGAAACCTGTAATGAGGGAGATTTACTAAAACTGGAGCACACAGAATCTGGTGCAGATGTGCAGTCAGCTTCTAACTTCAATTTAAAGCGTTACTAAACCCACAACAGTAAAATCAGTCTGTATATGCAGTAAAGCATGCTTTCTATACTCACTGTGGAACCTAAGGGGGTTAATCCTCTGCATTGTGTAAAAAAGATGTTTGATCCTGACTTCTCTGATTCTCCCCTTATTCCAGTGTCCCCCTCTTATCTCCTGATACAACATATTGTGTGGAGTCACTCTGCATATGCTCAGTTTGGTATGTATTGCTAGAAAGGTTTGTTTCTTCTTGGGAGAGTGCATGTGATCAGCTCAGGGCCAATCAACACTGTCCATAGATCAGGGGTCCTACATCCTCCTAGAGCAAAATGAAAACTCCTCCTACAAGCTTTAACTGGTGTTCTGCTGAACACTGATAGAAGTCACAAGACCGCTCTAACTGCTGATAAGAAAATAAGTATTTAGCAGTTTATATTTACTAAAATAATTGCATTTCCATGTTCTGTGTACTGTGGGAGACCAGATATAGTGAATGCAGGGGTCTGGGGTTTAGTAACACATTAATCAATTTAGCTTTCACAATAAAACCTGGAAGCTGATTGGTTTCTATGCAGAGCTGCACCAGATTTTGCACTCTCCAGTTTTAGTAAATCTCCCCCATGGAGTCTGCCATTCCTCACCAATGCTTCAGAAAATAAAAATAATCACAGCACTCCATACTGCAGCAACATTACTTTTTTAAATAATAGTAGGGGTCTCCTCTGAAAAGTGTGAGCTAATCTTCTTCAGCATGAAATTTGTCAGAGGTTGCCCCTGCTACTTTATAAAAAGACATTTTCCTGCAGCCCAGTGTGTGGTGATTCCTTTTCTCTTTTTCTGGAGTGTAATGAGCCAGACCAGCACAGGGGGGTTTACAGTGGAGCCTGCTGTGGGCCACTCACTTTGAGAGATATACAGTGCTTAGCATAGACGAGTACAACCCATTTGAAAAGTAAGATTTTAATCAATATCTCAATGAACGCAAGAACAATTTCCAAAATTTTGACAAAACTGAGTTTTATAGAACATTTGTTTAGCTCATTACATGAAAGTAAGGTTAGTAATATAACTTAGATTACAAAATGTTCATTGTTACTATAATTATAGTTTTATAATTAGTTGATGCAAAAATAAATACACCCCACCACAAAAACTAGTACATCTAGTATTTTGTATGACCTCAATGATTTGTAAGGACAACACCAAGTCTACTAGGCATGGAATGAACAAGTTGGCAACATATTGCAACATCGATTTTTTTTTCCACTCTTCAGGAACAACCTCTTTTAGAGCCTGGATGCTGGATGGGGAGTGATGCTCAACTTGTCTTCTCAGAATTACCCATTAGGTGTTCTAGTGGGTTTGGATCTGGATACATACTTGGCCACTGAATCACTTTTCACTCTGTTCTTCTTCAGAAATGCAATAGTGGCCTTTAGATGTGTGTTTTGGATCATTGTCATGTTGGAAAAGTGCACAACAACCAAGGGCACGGAGTGATGGTAGCATCTTCTATTTCAATATAGAGGAGTACATCTGTGAATTCATGATACCATCAATGAAATGCAGCTCCCAGACACAAGTAGCACTCATGCAGCCCCACAGAAAGACACTACCACCACCATGTTTCACTGTAGGCACCATGCATTTTTCTATGTACTCCTCACCTTTGCGACACCATACAGTTTTGAAGCCATCTGTTCCAAAAACATTTATCTTGGTCACATCAATCCAGAGTACAGAGTCCCAGTAGTCTTCTTCTTTTTCAGCATGGGCCCTGGAAAATTCTAGGTGGGCTTTTTGTTCATGGTCTATACAAGAGGCTTCCTTCGTGGATTGAACCCTTTGCAGTGTACGCCGTATTCTGTCACGTGAAACAATCACCCCAGTTTGGCTTTCTATTTCTTTAGCTAACTGTAGTGAACTTGCATGTCGATTTTTTTCAACCCTTCTCATCAGAAGACACTCTTGCGAGGTGTTAACTTCTATGGAAGGCCTGGATGTCCCTGGTAAATTTTTGTATCACTTTTCCTACAGTATTCTGACTGATAAGTAAAGCTTTGCTGATCTTCTTGTAGCCTTCACCTTTCTTGTGTAAAGAAATGATTTTCCCTCTCAGGCCTTGTGACAATTCTCTTCCATGTGGTGCCAATGCTGACAGCATGAAATGGGAAGGGCTTTTCTTTGTTAAGTAACGCCCTTGTATAATTAGCTGTCTGCTGGACACCTGTTTAATGAATAATTAGACTCACCTGTAGCTGAATTCTTCTTAATTGGGATTTTGTTGTGTAAAAATTAGCTTTGCTCCTAAGACTTTCATTGGGGTGTATTCATTTTTGCAACATGTTCCTGAATGAATTTGTTAGGAAAAATACTTTTTTGTGTGTGCAAATTAACAAATCTTGTTTGCAATCAGGCGCATTTCTGGGAGAAGTTTGTAGTATAGTGTCCCATACAAAATATTGATTGTGAAAGGAAAGTTAAAGTTTTTCTGACAAATTTGTGGGGGTGTACTCTATTATACTGAGCACTGTACATATCTCCTTGTGGATTGAAAAAAATGCTGAGGATCTGACTTCAATCTTTTGAGTTAACAAACTTGAAACAATTATGTAGTTCAGGTCTTCTGACTTTCCTGACCTGCATGTAGGCAGGTGCAGTCTCTATTCTCCACCGCAGGTGGCACTGGACAGCAGCAGCGATGCAAAGGGGAGAGGAAGTAGCTGGCAACTGGGTTTCTATCTGACTTCCTCGGTCACACAGGACAGTGATCCTGTTGGATACTCTGGTTCCATGTGACCCTGCAGGCCATTTAAGACTCTGACCGAGCAAGTGGCTAAAGTAGGGACAGGCTCCTCATATGGCAGGGCTAGTGCTAGACATATGGAAAAGTTCCAGAGGAGTAGGGAAAGGGAGCAGGGACTACATCTGCCTTTTTAGGAAGCTTCCCCTTTGGGTTGGACTGGCCAGGCCGTACGCCGTTCCTCAGGGCAGATGCAGTCAGCATCAATGAGTCACTTTACCGCTGTCGCTACACTGTGTTCCCGGTCAGGTGACCCTCCCCGCTAGGTCTGGTTGTGCTTTAGAATTACTGTTACTATACATCATATTTTTTAAATTGGGACTCTGTGTGCTCTCTGTAACCACACCACGCTACACCCACCCAACATGCATACTTGCTCCAGGTCATTGACTAAAAGGTTTCACCATAGGGTCATTTAGATAGTCAAGCAACTATAACTTTCTTAAGGAGGTCAGCATTGTCAGCCTCTTTATTACCCTAGTTACAGGCAGGGTTGATTCTAGACTATTTATGAAATTAACAAAACATGAAACTGCTAAATTTATTTTAATTTGCAAAAATAAGTGCTATTGGATGGCACCAGCACCAATATTAAAGACAAAATATGTATTAACCAAATATAAATTAACTGTATTAACCAATCAGACAGAAAAACAAAAAGACAAAAATAGGAGACAGAGTTGCAAAACTCCACAGTGATCAACAGCCGACAGCCGGCCTGCAGTAAGGGACTGAGTCTGAGAGGAACACTGAAAGGAGCTGCAGCTCAGCTGCTACACAGGTCCCAGACACTCGGCATCTTCCACTGTCCTTTCTTCCTCCCCCTCTGCCACCCCTCCCCTCAGCTGAAGGATCATTCATGACATGACAGCATCCCACATAAACAATCAGCATCCGCTCCCCTCACCCCAACCATTTTCTGCCCCCCTCCTCCTCCTGTCAACTCCATGACCCGCCATCCTCTTAGGCTCGGCTCACCTCTGATGGCTCCTGCTTGGGTGCAGAGTCCTGGCTGAGGCTCTTATCCTACTCACATAAGGTTAACCCTGCAAACAGAGCACACCCCTGCCTGTTGATTGGCTCCAGCTGTGTAGAAGAAGGTGGAGCCAGCACTGGACACGCCTTATTTGGTCACAAGCCAGCTCCTTGTTACAGCTGGAGGATTGTGTGTGCCAGTTTGTGTACTGGAGATGAATGGACCGATCCTCCATTCAGAGACTGCTGTCTGCCCAGTGTCTTGGGCTAATGTCATCGCTTCCCATCCTAGAGGGAGCAGACACTTCACTGCTACATGGAATACTGATATATATATATATATATATATATATATAATGTGTGTGTGTGTGTGTGTGTGTGTGTGTGTACTAAATGGTCATGTGTGGACAGGCTGTGAGACAATTCTGCAGAGTAAAGATACCATCATTCCCTCATCATTCCCTGTGTATGAGGAGTGGGGGGCTCTGGAGAGAATGAAGAATTCATACAAGAGGTCCATAGACCACACAAAGAGAGTGCCAGCCTATGCTGAGCCCAGGCACCCCTAGGTGGCAGTGCACCCTAGGCAGTTGCCTAGTTTGCCTAGTAGAAGCAACGACTTACTTACTAGGTTACTTGTTACATAATTAATCTGGAAATGAACATATGTGAGGTAATGCAGCACTCATTTGCAATTTTAAGTACAGAGGTTATTTCTTGTCAAAGATCTTTGCAAATTTGGCGTGTTTGGCTTGACTATAAATATTCTAGTATGAAAAAAACTCCAAAATATATGCAAACACAGAAGACAGGGGCTGTCAGCTTTGTAATGATACAACTTTGTTTCATCTTATCACTCGAGAATTTCTCCTGTAATGAGGGATTCCTGCTCATCTATTCCTGCTTATCTTCTGCTAATTATTATGACTGCCGTTTATGGTCCCCCCCCCCCCCTGCTCTTTGTTATGAAGATCTAACATAATCCTTTGGCTTGTATTTATGTTTCCATTTGTATAGGTCAGCATCCTCTCTCATTTTAAAATGACATAATCCTTCCCTGCCTAATCGTCCTAGATTTAATGGCCCCAACGAGGCATACCTTGGAGTCCTTTGATTAAACTTGAGTGACCCAACATCATGTGACCTCCCACTAATAATGCCTCCCGGTCTTATTTTCATCAGAATCACTGACTGATCTTCCTATCAGTGGAAGAAACCATATTTGATTTTAAGGCCATTTACATACAGCAGGCTCACATGCTTTATCCATATAGAGTATAAAGACTCCGTACAAAGGCATCTTTTAATTGCTCACTTCAAAAGACTTCATTATTTTGTTCTTCAAGTGTATGTTTGTGTTGGCTGTTAAAGATTAATCCGACCACGCTTACAAACGAACAGCAGTTCACCTAGCTGTTAAAGTAAATCTGCATTTTATGTTCATGAAAAAACATTTCTTTCATTATGTTAAAGTGGCACAGGAATGGAAAAAATGAATAAATAGAATATAAAACGAACATTGCTCAATGAGTATTACCTAAAAGGTTCAGCTCTTGCATGAAGTGTTGCAAGCAAAAGCAGTATGGTGACTAAGTGGCTGCTTTGTGATACTGGGGTGGGAGGATCAATTTTAATCAGGGACTTTTCCAACTATGTCTGTTGGAGCCCTCTATGTGTCTTCCTGTTTGTTTTTCTTGATATGTATTCAGAACAGGACAAGTAATTGTATATATTATAAAAAGATTTCTTTGGATCATCTGTTGAGGGACACAGCTTGATGATAAATAAGCAACCTAGGGTTATACTGCTACCTACAGGGATAATGAACACTAAGCACACAGAAAACTGAAGGCCAGCCCCCTTGAGGCTATAACCCCTCCCCTCCTGATAAATTTCACTTGGTGTCCTTAACCACTTCAATACCGAGCACTTGTACCCCCTTCCTTCCCAGGCCAATTTTCAGCTTTCACCACTAAGTTTTTTATTTTTTGCTAAATAAACAAAAAAAGACATGTTATTGTTTCCAAATTCTCTGTTTTTCTTTGCTTCTCTTATAACATTTTGCAAATAAATCACCTTTCATCATAAATGTAGGTCAAAATGTATTCTGCTACATTACCCAAATCAGTGTATATTATTTAGTCTGTAGGAAAGTCCACAAACTATGGTATATATATCTGAAAATCGATCAATCCTGATGTACTGTCGGCTCATCTCATTTCTTGAGGCCCAAAAATGCTAGGATAGTACAAATACCCCGCAAAGTTTTGGGAAAATACACAGTCCAGGGTATTTAGTAAGAGGCATGGCAAGTTTTTTGAAGTTATAATTTTATGTCACTATTTTTTAGAAAAAGAAGAAATTAAAAAAAAAAAAAGTTCACAATTTCTTTTCTTTTTACATACTGTTGCCAGTCTAGTACAGTGTTATTATAAAATAAAAAAAGATAAAAAATAATTTCCTTTCTATTGTTTTTAACACACACCATAGTAACACTGTACTACGCTGCAGAAGTGATCAGGATTTATTATTATTATTTTACACATTATGATTGCTTATACCATGTATTTCACTGATATAAAAAACATTTTTATTGAATTAAACTAATTCATTCAGTGTCTTTTGTTGTGATTAGCTGTGATTGGCCAAAGCTAATCACATGGTACAGATGGGCTGTGATTGGCCCTGTCTGTACCATGTGATCGCTGTGACCAATCACAACTAACAAAACAATTGTCCACAATGGATGGCATGAAAGGATCCATTGTTTACAACTGTCATGTGATCTGCTGTGATTGGTCACAGCAATCACATGACAATGGCAGTGGGCCGGTGTAGTGAGCAGTCCTCTGGACACAGCTGTTGACTGATCGCACCGATGGGCGGCCCCATGATCGGTGCTTTCTGACAGGACATCATATGACACCCACTCAGAAGGAGTCTGCTCAGGAATCTGCTATAGGCTGGATGGGAAGGTGTTAATGAGGATATTGTTTTATCAAAGTGAAAAAAAAATAAGTTAATGCAAACTGAAGTCAGAACATCTGGACATAAAGGCGGTTATTTTACAAAATCAGGTGCAGCTCTGCAAAGGAACAGCTTCCAAGTTTTATTGTCAAAGCTTAATTGAACACGTTAAGCTGATTGGCTACTGTGCACAGCTGCACCAGGTTCTGAGCGCTCCAGTTTTAGTAAATCTACCCCAAAGCAGTGTTACGTAAGCATGGGTGCTAGGACCATGGATTGGGTTTCCTCAAGAAAAACCCTGGAATAATACACTCTGAATAAATAACAGGCAGCACTACAAACAGCTAGCGTTTTAAAATGTTATGTATTTATGAAGGAAGCATCTTCTAAAGACATAACTATAAATTGTAGTACATGCACAAGATTGCCCCACAGTTCCTCTATCTAGACAGAAGCAGACTCTCCGCTACAAGCACCAAATACATTTTCACTAGAGCAGAGAGGAGATCCAGGCATAAAGTACAGCAATTAACAAACATCAATGCACATGCTATCCAAGTGTATTGATTGTTAATTGCTGTAATTGTGACCATACCAGAAAGAACCTTAGGTGGAGGCACTTTAGAAAAGGATCTTTACCCAGTAACACTGTGATCTCTGCCTCCACCTGTTCCTGAGTGTCTGCATGTTGGCTAATGCCATGATTCATAATTAGTATAGACATGGAGCGTGAGCTCTTTTGATGTAAGTCTTTGCATCCATTGGCACTGTGAAAAGTATTGTGTGTTTTATTGGCCAAGTGCCTGGGTCAGGAAAAAATCATAAAAAAAAAGGGTTAGAAGCCGCCGTGGTATTATGTTTACCAGGTTTACTGCACTTTTCCAAACTCAGAAACAGCAAATACTGAACGTAAGTGTAAGAGACTTTTTTAATACGGACTCCTGTTATGAACATTGTCTTCGATATTTGTATATCCCAACATACAATAGCTGTAGTGGGCATTGTGGCACAGCTCTGCAGTCACAGCACAGCGGTAATCCACTTTATTATTCAGTCGATTTTGTACAAGTTAAGTGGTCTTTGGAAACAGATGTATAATGTCCCTCGCTAAATATTTTCATAATTCAGCTGACTTAACATCTCTCTTTCTTACTTGCTTGGGGGTGTAGAGATGAACCAATCACTTTCCGGCCTTTTTTTTTTGTTAAGAGAACAAATACAATACCTGACTAAAAGCTAGAGAAATCTACTGCTCTGTTTAGATTTAATGATGTCTCATTTGCTGGGGAAATATGCATTTTGCATTTCTGTATAAATTGAAATGGTTATTTTTTTTTCTTAAAATAATAAAGATGTTATACTTGGTCTATGCAATGGTTTTGCACAGAGCGGCCCTGAACCTCCACTTCTGGAGTCTCCCGCTGGTGCTCTCACATCTTCCTCACTACGAGTGCCCCCATAGCAAGCCACTTGCTATAGGGACATTTGTGCAGGCTCGAACCTGAGTCGGTCTGTGTGTGTCTGTAACACACAGTGCGACTTGGCCCCACCACTTGCTCCTTCCTCGCAGGATTTTATTGACAGCAGCAGCTGCATCTGAATCCTGTGAGGAGAGAGAGAGAGAGAGAAGTGTTGGGTTGATATAGACCTTCAGTAATTATTTACAGGGGCTGGGTGTAGTTGAAGGAAGATCATGGAAGGTTTTTTACCTTAATGCAAAGAAACCATTAGGTAAAAAAACCTTTAGCTTTTACCACCACCTTAAAGGTTATCTGAAATCAAGAACAAAAAATGTTTTCTACTTACTTACATTTACCTTCACAGACCCGCTCCAGACTTTAGAGGGATCCCAACAATATTGTTGGGATCCACCCAGATGCCTTATAGGCAGCTGACTCAGCCTCTCAGTGACCCGCAGGGAGCCTGAACCAACAAGCTCCTGCCCAGTGCTCTAGTGAGCGCTGGAGGGGCAGAGCAGAGGTCTGGTGACTGACAGTCACTGCTGTCTGTTCAGTGAAGACTGAGAACTGAGCGATCAGTGGTAACGTTCTTGGGTCTAGAGCCGGTGGGGGACAGCTTGCAACATCGGACAGATGCTGCAGCAGGTAGGAATGTATATATTTTTTTCAATCCTGCACGTCTCCTTTAAGGCTATGTACCTTTTAATACAAGTGTTGTTGTCACTAAACCTGGCCATACACGGGTCCGTTTTTTAATCTGAACCTCAGTTGTGTGGCTGGGGGACTCCTCCTTGCTGAGCTACTGTATTTGTACAGCTAGGAGACTCCCCCACTGACAAAATACACAGATCTGCTCTGCAGTCATTGACTACATCTGCTAATCAAGCAACTTTTATCCGATAGTACAGTTGAACAGAAGTTGATCGGTAGATCGACTTCTGTTCAACTGCAGTGGCCACACACATTGAAATCTGTCCAGGCCCTGCAGAACCAGCTGAATTTTGATCCATCTATGGTCATCTTTACTGCTTACTGAGCTGAAATCTCACACAACAGTATCAGTCTTCTCAGCAATCTAAACTATCCCCCTCATCACCTTTCAACTATGTATTGAGGAGAGGGGGACGTATTTGTAATCCAAGCCAGGAAAACAGCCCAGGGTGACAACACTGTAGTTCCATAGATGCAATGCAGTGAGTGAGCATTGTCATTCCAGGGCAGGAAGTGTGTTACTGGCAGGTTCAGCAAGTGAAAGTAAAGTAAAAAGCCCGATAAAGAAAATGATTGACACTTCCACATCTAAGGACTGGTAAACTGCAACATATTACATTTTTTCTTGAAAGGGGGCTAGACAGACTTCAATCTCTTAAAGAGGACCCCACCACCCATCTCCACTCTGTAAACCTGCATACCTGAATAGGGGGGAAATAAACAATCATAATTACCTATATCTGTGTGACTTTTTCTTCATACTTAGCAATCTTTGTCCTGCCTGGATCACTGCTCCCACGCCGCCATTTTATAAATGTCATGCGCAAGCATCATCTTGCACATGCGCCATATGGCATCCATTGGGGAAAAGAAAAAGAAAACCCTTCCCTGAGAGCTAGGTAGATGTTTTCTTCCAGCAAATGAATGTAATATTGTACAGTGCTTGTGTGAAATGAAAGCACATGTCATCATGTCCTCCATCTTGTGCATGCACAGTATGAGAATACTGCGAGATCTCACAGTTTAGGTAGGGATTTCCCTGAAGGCAATGGTGATGTTGACTTCCAAGGGTGCATCTGTGTGTCTGGGGCTACATCGCCAATGCATTTAGGGAAACCAAGAAGTGCAAGACAGAAAAGGTAAGTAGAGCAGTAAAACATAAAGCGAAGGTGTTCGCATGCAGAAATGCATGCTGGTGTGAAATTTAGGGTAATTGGAGAAAGCCTTACTTGAAATAAAACCAGAAATGGCCCAGCTGTTGTTCACTATTATTATTATTATTATACAGTATTTATAAAGCACCAATAGTTCGCTCAGCGCTGTACATTACAAAGGGAGACAATACATGAGACAGTACAATACCAATACAATGCGATACAAGAGGGGTTCGAGGGCCCTGCTCCTTGGAGCTTACAATCTAGGAGGGAGGGGATAGTGGTACAGGAGGAAAAGCTGTGGGGGATGGAGTGGTAGGAGGAGTGGAGGAGATAGGCAATTAGCAGGGGGTGGGGTAGGCTTCCCTGAAGAGGTGGGTTTTCAGGGTGCGCCTAAAGGAGAGTAGGTGATAGTCTGATGGATTGGGGTAGGGAGTTCCAGAGGATGGGTGATGCCCTAGAGAAGTCCTGGAGGCGAGCATGGGAGGAGACCAGGGAACTAGAGAGAAGGAAGTCTTGTGAGGAGCGGAGAGTGCGTTTTGGGTGGTATTTGGATATTAGGTTGGTGATGTAGTTTGGGGCGGTATTGTGGACAGCTTTGTATGTCAGTGTAAGCATTTTGAATTTGATCCGTTGGGCAATCGGAAGCCAGTGGAGGGATTGGCAGAGGGGGGTGGCGGAAACGGAGCGGTTGGTAAGGTGGATGAGTCTGGCTGCCATATTCAGGATCGACTGAAGGGGGGATAGTCTGTGGTGAGGGAGGCCAGTGAGGACGGAGTTGCAGTAATTGAGTCTCACACTATTGGTGTGAGAGGTGGGGACCCCTCATTTCATGCCCCCAAAGGGAGGTTAAAATAAATATCATTTTTTTTCTAAAACTTTTTCTTTTGGTTTGTGCAAACAACTAGAAAACATTACTGCTCGGTTTTGTATTGTTCTCCAATTAACTTATCTTTCCTTTCTTAGATCTGCCTAAACCGCCAGTGCCAGAACATCAGCGTATTAGGGGTCCACGAATGTGCAGCTAAGTGCCACGGACACGGAGTAAGTAGTGCAGAGTGCTTTAATTTGTCTTCCTTTTGTTGGCAGGAAAGGCCAGTTCTTAGAAAGTGCAGCTCTCCGAATGATAGAAGTGATACTTTGAACTAAACGTTCACAGCCCGTATTCATTTGGCAAAATCGGCAAGCTATTGTAGGGAAAATGATTAACTACAGCAGCGCATTGAAATGATAATGAGCTGGCAGTGACAATGGGGGAGCTTACACTGCTACAACACGATCATTTACATAGACTGCTAATGTGGACACCGATAAGAAATTACACTTAAACTTCCCAGTGAAAATGGCGTTGTCATTTTTATTTCTAAGCTTATCTCCTAACTCCCTGGAGAAGATCTCAACCTCAGAGTCTGCCCTTCAGTATCCTGATATCGGAGTACAATTAATGCATGGCAAACAGTTACGTATGAAACCAAGGAAAATGTTAAACTTCCACGTATCTCACTCCCCCCCCATCTCTGCATCTCTTTGCCCTTTCCATTTTTCTTCTCTCTTTTCCTTTTTTCTGTCTTTTTTCAACTTTCTCTTCAATTCCTGCTTTTCTTCGTGTTTTAGCCTACTTTCACACTGATCTGCCGCAAAAATGCATATGCGTTTTTACCGCGCTTTTTACTTCCCGAGCATTTTTTAAAGGACACGCAACTTAAAAACGGCACTAAAAATGCTTCTTGGAGGCGTTTTTCAGGTGTTTGATCCATTGATTTCAAAGGGAAGTGTCGTTTTTGGGGAGTTTTTATTAACTCAACAAACATGCTCCAAAGATGCTGCAAGCAGGAGTTTTTACACGGCAACAGAAGCACAACGCCCCAATGTGAAAACATACATAGACATAAATAATCATTTTTCTTGAGCTTTTTAGGCGCATTTTATAACGCAAAAGCGCTTCAAAAACTCCTCCAGTGTGAAAGTATCTTTACTCTCTCCTGCTACTTAAAATGTATATCGGAGCAACAAATAAAAACACACATTCAGCACATCTGTGCAATACATGATGTGGCAGTGCAAGGCCCTGCCTGTGTGAAAAAATAGAAGAAATGGACATTGGTTGTTGAGATTACACTTTGAATGGCTCCAGAATGTCAGTTTTGAGTAGCGAAAGATGGATTTTCATCTTTCTCCAGGTTGTGTAATTCCAGGATCAGGCTCTGGAATCCTTTTAAAACCGAACACATATTAATTACAGAGGTTCTGAGGCTAATTCAATGCAGATAAGGCGCTAAGTGAGTTTAATTAACACCTTATTCAGCCACAGAACCTGTGTAATTATTATGTGTTCAGTATGAGGTGGCAACCTTAGTCTGGAGCTCAGAGACTTTAGTGCTTCTCAAATTCTATGTCCAGATTTTAGCAGAAACCAGCAGGCTGAGTGTGCAGATGTTCACCCCTCTTATAATCTAGGACCTGATAGTAGTTTGGTGTCCCACCCAACATAATGGGAGGTCTGTGCACAGAAATCAGGACTCCAATCCCCCTCCAGGAGTTAGAGAGACTGCATGGGGCACCCAGAGCATGGATGTCTGCACAATTCAGTCTGTGACAGAGCAGTAAGGAGCCGATGGACAGTAAACTTGCATTTAAGGAGCTGTGTGTGTAGGTCAGAGGCTCAGGCTTGAGGCCTGTGGCAAGAGAGTTAGCCAGGAGGCTGTTTTGTTCTGCAATTTACACTGATGGTGGAAACCTCTGTGTGGGCATTTGTTCTGTGTGAACTTTTCTGTTCTTGTTAATAATGGGTCCCTTTTGGTAGTTGGTCCAGTTTGGAAAGAAGTTCTGTGCAGGTGGCTACAATACACTCTACCATCAGCCTTATTTGCAAGTTTTGCATTGGCCTATTTCTCTCCACTTGGACGTTCATGTACTTTTACACTTTGGGGGCTGACGTACTGGCGCCCCCAAACGGTCAAATACAGTGACCCTTAGTGGTCTTGACTGTGGGAGCACTTGGTCCAGTGGACGCCCCTTGACAATGCGGGGGGAACTTCACTTTCTAGAAATGCAATTTAGTTAACTTTAAAAACTATTTGTTACCCCTGATGAAGATTGTAAAGCTCAATTGAAATGCGTTGGGGAGACACTGGCAGTAAGACGTGTATAATACTCCTCCTACACACCATAACTTTCAGGGGTTTCTTGTATTGTGATGTTTCCTGTTTTAGTCAAACAAAAATGTACATGTACACGTTTTTATGCTTTGGACAATAAAAATGTGATTTTATGATAAATACTGTGTAGCTGCAGTCCCAGGGGAGTACAATTCCTGCTTTTATGTATGATTGGGGACATAGCAGCCTATTAACCCTGGAAGGGTTTACCTGTAGCTCTTTGCCTTTCTTGTTAATAAAAGTGGACCACCAAGCCCTTAAGCAGAGTTGAGAATGTGGACGGGGTCACTGTTATGCTCTACATTTAAGCTAAATATCCCTCAAGTTGTCACAATGCACATTTCTTGATGTGTTATTTCTTTACAAAATTCATCAAGTACAAAAAATACAGGGACGATCTAGCAGTGAGCTGACAACACTGCCTTTGCTGCACTGAAATCCCAAGAAGTGTTGTCAGCCCTGCCTGTGCCTTGCTGGACTAGACTTCCCACCTGTGTATGAAGAGGGGGAGGTGTTTTGTAGTCGATCTGGGGAGAACTCGGGCAGAGCTTGGGACTTCAGTCCAGCAGAAATAGTGTTTTCAGATCAAACAGTATGTTTGGAGCACCCTGGATTTCTGTCAGATCAGCAGGTATTTTTCTGTACTTGCAACATTTTTAAAACTAATACATTATGGAGTATGAGATGTGCTATGTTTTTGTTTTTTTGCTCTGACATACATTTTAATCTCTCATTTCTTCTTTTCTTTATTCCCCTTTAGTAACTCTCTCTTTTTATTTCTTTTCTTGCTCTTATAAAAAATGTGTTCATTATAAAGTACACCTGTTATGAAATAAATATGGGACTTCCGTTTCTGATGTCTCCTGAAAATGCAAGCTAATGCTTCACCTCATTATTTTGGGTCAGTGTCCTGGAGTAAGGGAATAGAACTTCTTTCCATTAGGCCCCTTTCACAAGAACATACTGATCAGTTCCGCTTGTCTATTTTTCAAGCAGACCAAACTGGATGCTCCATTGTTCTCTATGGAGAAGCAGTTGTAAATGGGCATGTGTCCATTTACACCCAGCTGCATCCGATCTGATTCTGTCTGCTAAAAGCAGGCAGATGAGGATTCCCCATCCATCTGGCGGATCGGATGACAGTTGGATGGAAAAGGACAGGCAGTGCGTTTCCATCCAACAGTGGGCTGTGTCCGTGTCTGCTCTGCATAAGCGGAGCAGACACAAACCTGTTATCCGCTTGCTCAGCGAGCAGATCCCCCGCTGGGCAAGCAGATCTGCTGAGAGGTCTATACCTGTGTGAAAGGGACCCAACTGTTTCGCTGTACACTTGTTCAAGGCCTGCGAGTCTGAGCTATTAAAGCCAGATACAACCAGCCAGCTACTATTGTCAGAAGGAGGTGAGCGGTAGCAGCTTCCATTTGTCTCTCATGACATGGGTCTGTTTGGGGCATTCATTAAAGGTGCTTTAGCACATGCATGTACACATGCATCAGGTCTGGGTGGTGCTGTTACCTGTCCCCCCCAGGAGTAGTCAGGCATGGTCAGTTTGGGATTCAGTATCCACTTATGTGTAAGGCCCTTTCACATGGGGCAGGCTGCGATCCACTTGCTCAGTTGGGGATCTGTCTGCTGATCCTCTTCTGAGTAGGCCACTTATGCAGAGTGGCCACGGACAATGCCTGACGAGGGGTCCTGCGCAGCTCTGAAACGTTGCACTTGTTCTTGTGTGATGTGATCTTTCTGCAATAAAAGCCTTTAGACTACATTTGGAGATCCTTGGTGTACTGGCGAATATGTGCATTTACACGGACACAGCCCACTCTCCTCTATGGGCGGTCAGATGTAAATGAACTGCCTGTCCATTTACACCCAACTGCCATCTGATCCGATCTGGCCAGATGGAGGGGAAAGGAACCCCATAGTGGATTGGATTGGATGTTGGCATGTGTAAACAGACACATGTCCATTTACACAACCAATGGTCTGTTTACACCCGCAGCTCCATAGAGGAGAATGGAGGTTCCGGTCAGGTCCACCTAAAAAATGGACAGACGGACCCAATCAGAATGTTTGTGTGAAAGGGACATAAGAGTGACTTTACTGCGAAAAACAGGAATCTGCCATTACTTAACTCTTCTTGTGAATATGCTATTTGCTTGGCTATCACACTTATCCAATTGTCTAAAATATACAGATCAGGAGTTGTTGCTGCATGCCAAGATGAATCAGTGGGGTTTATTTACTAAAGGCAAATAGGCTGTTAACTTTGCACGGGGATTTGCCACAGAGTTTAGAGAAAGAGGTGAAACCCTGCTCACTTCCATCATCCAATCATGTACAAGGAAAAATACTGCTTTGTTTTTCCCAATATTCCTTTCATGTGATTGGGTGTTCTTTGGAATGTGAAACTCCACCACATTCACAAAGCTATGGGGCAAGTTCGATTGCAAAGTTCCACTTTCCTAACAATGTCAACAGCCATATTAGCCTTTAGCAAATCGACCCCACTGACTCAAGGTAATGAAGCCAGAGATGGCTGGGTACCTTGTATTTTCAGAGGGCGGTCAGCAATGGCAGCCCCATAGGTTTCTCTGTACAGTTCCTGGAAAGGCCAGTAAAGGTAACAGTTTTCACAGACAGGAATTGAGCCTGCAGGATAGCCTCATTGCAGACAATTATACCTGTCTAATCAGAAGACAGCTAATTGTCAGTGCGGTGTATTGTGTAACATGTGAAAAGTACAGGGCTTTGTTGGATAGTTATATCCTTTATATTCGTTTAAGGACATGCTCAGGCTCACAGGAAAGGAAATGAGATATTTGCATCACAAAGAAAGACTTTATTAAACATGGATTTTAAATTAAACCATCATGAAATTCAAAGCGTGTTTCATTTTCCCAAGCAAATGTTCATTAACACTTCAATGTTACACCGTTACAAACACTGAACTGTTATACTTTGAAAGGTGGAAGAGTCTAAATATTGATTCACTCCAATCACTGCTGTGGCACGCAGTATTGCTTCAAATAGACAAGAGAACATTTGCAGATATGCTCAGCTATAAATTTTCAACCACAGATACTGGAAATGAAGTGGGATGAGCATTCTGAGAGGGAACTGTGATTTCTGACTTCTTGCTAAAGTGAAATTTCAGGGAAACCGCAAAAAAATGTACTATTACTGTACACATGTTTAAAGTGATTTCATACCTTTTCAGTTTTGTGGAGTGCATTCAACACCTGCATCTTGTGTTGTTGGTGTGTTCTACAGCAGGAAAAAAATGGACAAGGATAAAGATAGATAGATTTTGTAATCAAACTGTTGGCGCTATATAAATCCTGTATAATAATAATAATATTAATAGATGCATACACACATATAATTTTTTTTATACATCAGGATTTGACATATTGATGATCCTGTATCGATCCATCAGTGTGCCTGGCTGCATCTCTTCTCTCCCTTCTCCCCGCTTTCACAAGCTTGGCTGACAGCAGCCGGAGCCATTATCTTCTGCTACTGTTAGTAAAATCCTATGAGGAGGGAGCATGGCTGAACCAGGCTGTGTGTCTATAGATGCACACAGCCCAGCTTGGGAACAAGCCATCAGGGGCACCCTTATTAGAAGCAGCTTCTTATGATGGCGTACCAAGAAGAGGTGGAACCTAAAGTACCAGCAGGGGACGCCAGAAGAGGAGGTTTGGGCCGCTCTGTTTAATATCAATGTACAGAGCAGGTAAGTATAACAGGTTTGTTATTTTATTAAAAAAATGTAAGATTTAAAACTGATTTAAAGAAATTCAAACACAGAACAATAGAACATGCAGTGATTACAAACATGTAGCACAGTGTGATGCATTGCAAAATCCTCCACAGACTATCAGTTGCAAAAAAAACAAACATCCCTATACACATAGGCCCTAAAGCACAATCACTGCAGCATTTCTGATCGGGAACTGTGACCTCTATGTAATACTTGAATATGGCTGTAATTTAGAGTAACCATATTCAAAATTATAGAAGGTGTTTTCATATCTTTATCAAGGTTTGCAACAACAAAAAGAACTGTCATTGTGAGGCTGAATGGGCACCTCCATATTGTGACAAGCCGGGGTATGGAGGCAGTGTGGACAGCGGGCCTATAAGAGTGCCAGGTGGGTAACTACGGATTATATGGAACGTAATCACAGCTATAACATTTAAATAAGCAGAACACAAACCAACAATAACTCTTTAGATCAGCCTTTCTCAACTTTTTCTGCACAGAAAATCCCTGCTGAATTAAATTAACAACTGACAATATAACTATTGTGATCAGTAAGTTGTAAATATGAAGATAAATACAAGAAAAAAAGAATGTGGCTTTCCTAGCATATTTGACCCCCAGAGAAAATAATTTTGTAACACCCTCTCTTTTCAGTTATAATCATTAAAATGAAACAAATAATAAAGATCAGTTGGGTGTTAGTGGAAAGTTACCCTTTCACATTGGTGATCAGTGAGGTGGTCCCACTACACTAGTGGTCAGTGGAAGAAGGATCCATTAACAGCATTGCTAATTAGGGGAAAGTGCTGTCTTACAGCTAAAAAGATAATGAAAGGAATTAATCAAAACTGGAGCTGCTAGCGCATTTCAACCAATCAGCTTCTATCTTTCATTTTCAAAGTTTACCCAAACAAAGTGAAGATAGAAGCTGATTGGCTGTCCTGCACAGCTAATCCAGATTCTGCCTGCTATAGTTTTGATAAATTCCCCTCAAAATTGTTTACTGCTGAAGTAACCCTAACAACCTCTGGAGCAACCCCAGGACTGCACTGGCCCCAGACTGAGGCTGCTTTAGATCTTGGGTAAAAATAGGAAGACAATTAAGGTCATTTGGAACATAGCATAACATTTAATTGGGTATAACTTTCAGCCTGACATTCTTTACACCCTGCTCTCTAAATTTCTGTGGTTGCCTCATTTTCTGAATGGTCTTGTACCAGAGTGTAGAGTTCCATGGTTTACTTTGACACTTCCCGACTAACATCATATCATCTACATACAGCACGGCCAATAACAGTCAATTGTGTATGTTTATGCCACTATCATTCTACAGAATGACTTTATTTGTATCACAACGTCTGCCAGACATATTGGGGTTTATTTACTAAAGCTGGAGAGTCCAAAATCAGACTCCCTTCTGCATAGAAACCAATCAGCTTCCAGGTTTCATTGCCAAAGGTTCATTGAACAAGCTGAGGTTAGAAGCTGATTGGTTTCTATGCAGAAGGGAGTCTGATTTTGGACTCTCCAGCTTTAGTAAATAAACCCCATTGTGCCTATAGCTGATAGAAAACATTTTTAGTTGTTCTGATTGATTTAGTTACAGCCCTTTTAGTATAGAGCTTCAATCAAATAGAAGTTCATTCAAGCCCAGATGCCCATAGCAATGATTATGTATTGACTTGTGTTCACAGATAACAGAAGTTTAGTTGCTGCCGTCTTGGTAACAATCACATGCATAGCAGCAGCTGCCTTTACCATCTACCTGAAAAGGAGGACCTTATTCAGATGGCTTCATACAAACAAGAAGACATCCATTGAAAAACTGAGGTAACTAACTGGCAGCATGGTTATTTGTCAGCAAATTTACACTTGATGTGATCAGAACGATCAAGGTCTCAAGGTCTGACAGATTCATGTAGAATTCAGGAACCAAGCAGTCCAATCAGTGGGTGAGCAGGCAGTTCTAAGTCTTTAGTTCTCACAGGTTGTAGCATTGTAACTAGAGATGTAAAATTTCCAGAAATTTTGAAGCCATGGGAAAAATAGTTTTTCTTCCCTATTTTTTTCCAGAAAAATTCAAATTTTTGGTAACATTGAAAAACATTCATTGTGGAGTAGTTTTACAAATTGAAAGCCATTTTGTTACAATGGGAATGTGAAATGCAGTGTATATGTAAGTATTATGCTTTAATATAAAACTACACCTCATTCAGTAAATAAACTAAACTTGCTTTTTAAAATTTGAAAGCATTTCTGGAATGTGAACGGTTGAGGGAAAAGCTACTTGCACTTTCATTCTGGTCCTTATTATTTTATTTTATAAAGTAGTTTTTAATGTTTTTAGGGCACTTCTGGCATGCAGGGATGTGTTTTGCCATCCTTGTAGCATTTGGAAAAGAATATTTCTTCTCACAATATTTGCAAATTGCAGCTTTGCTCTCAGCAAAAATGTTTCCAAACTCTAGATGTTGATCTCACCATTTTACTGAGAGGAGTAGAAGAAAAAAACAATTTATTGACCAGACTATATGTAAACATTCTATGATGGTGGAGAGCATTAATACGAATCATTTAAAGGTTATAAAGATAAATTAATTTGTCATAGAAATGTACCCCCTAACTTGTCAATTAAGACCTGAGAGGACAGGAAGATACTGTCCTCATCTACTGTATCCCAACAATCACCCAACTGTAAGAGGTACAATAGGGAGCCCACAAGCAAACTAACTAGGAGCCTTTTCCCTGCGGTGCCCCCTAGTAGAAGTGCATATTTCTCTTGTTTGAGAACTACAGTCAGGTCCATAAATATTGGGACATCGACACAATTCTAATATTTTTGTCTCTATACACCACCACAATGGATTTGAACTGAAACGAACAACGTGTGCTTTAACTGCAGACTGTCAGCTTTAATTTGAGGGTATTTACATCCAAATCAGGTGAACGGTGTAGGAATTACAACAGTTTGCATATGTGCCTCCCACTTGTTAAGGGACCAAAAGTAATGGGACAATTGGCTTCTCAGCTGTTCCCATGGCCAGGTGTGCGTTATTCCCTCATTATCCCAATTACAATGAGCAGATAAAAGGTCCAGAGTTAATTTCAAGTGTGCTATTTGCATTTGCAATCTGTTGCTGTCAACTCTCAAGATGAGATCCGAAGAGCTGTCACTATCAGTGAAGCAAGCCATCATTAGGCTGAAAAAAACAAAACAAACCCATCAGAGAGATAGCAAAAACATTAGGCGTGGCCAAAACAACTGTTTGGAACATTCTTAAAAAGAAGGAACGCATCGGTGAGCTCAGCAACACCAAAAGACCTGGAAGGCCACGGAAAACAACTGTGGTGGATGACCGAAGAATTCTTTCCCTGGTGAAGAAAACACCCTTCACAACAGTTGGCCAGATCAAGAACACTCTCCAGGAGGTAGGTGTATGTGTGTCAAAGTCAACAATCATGAGAAGACTTCACCGGAGTGAATACAGAGGGTCCACCACAAGATGTAAACCATTGGTGAGCCTCAAAAACAAGAAGGCCAGATTATAGTTTGCCAAACAACATCTAAAAAAGCCTTCACAGTTCCGCAGCAACATCCTATGGACAGATGAGACCAAGATCAACTTGTACCAGAGTGATGGGAAGAGAAGAGTATGGAGAAGGAAAGGAACTGCTCATGATCCTAAGCATACCACCTCATCAGTGAAGCATGGTGGTGGTAGTGTCATGGCATGGGCATGTATGGCTGCCAATGGAACTGGTTCTCTTGTATTTATTGATGATGTGACTGCTGACAAAAGCAGCAGGATGAATTCTGAAGTGTTTTGGGCAATATTATCTGCTCATATTCAGCCAAATGCTTCAGAACTCATTGGACGCCGCTTCACAGTGCAGATGGACAATGACCCAAAGCATACTGCAAAAGCAACCAAAGAGTTTTTAAGGGAAAGAAGTGGAATGTTATGCAATGGCCAAGTCAATCACCTGACCTGAATCCGATTGAGCATGCATTTCACTTGCTGAAGACAAAACTGAAGGGAAAATGCCCCAAGAACAAGCAGGAACTGAAGACAGTTGCAGTAGAGGCCTGGCAGAGCATCACCAGGGATGAAACCCAGCGTCTGGTGATGTCTATGCGTTCCAGACTTCAGGCTGTAATTGACTGCAAAGGATTTGCAACCAAGTATTAAAACGTGAAAGTTTGATTTATGATGAGGATTTTGTCCCAATACTTTTGGTCCCTTAACAAGTGGGAGGCACATATGCAAACTGATGTAATTCCTACACCGTTCACCTGATTTGGATGTAAATACCCCCAAATTAAAGCTGACAGTCTGCAGTTAAAGCACATCTTGTTCGTTTCATTTCAAATTCATTGTGGTGGTGTATAGAGCCAAAATGTTAGAATTGTGTCATTGTCCCAATATTTATGGACCTGACTGTACATTGAGAAGTACAGTGTTACTTGAATTGTATTCCAGAATTTGCTTGTCTCCAGCTGACAGAACTTGCAATAAATTAAGACTTACATAAAGTCTCAGAAATCTTTCAATAATGTCTTCATGGTATATGAATACCATGTCATAGATATTGTTTATTATTTTAAAAGAACATATTCCAAACTTTTTTTTTCCTTCAATTTTTAAAAACCGGCTTTGGATAAAAAATGGAAAGCTATTTTCTTCCAATTTTTCTGAAGGCCTTCCCATCTCTAATTGTAACAAACCATCAATTGACACATCATAAATCATTTCCTGTATAAAGTTTTTCACACTTTATTTTTTTGCTTTTATTCATTCTTGTCAGTGTGTCCATATGATAGAACCCATGAGTGTGTATGTGGTTGTATGCATTCCACTTGGAAATGCCAGAATATAACTATTGCAATCAATAGAATGCCAAATGATGGGTATCACACTTCCCTTACAAGAAGAGTGGGGACACGTACTACTTCTGGGATATGCTATGTATGGAGCCCTTGAAACCCACATCAGGTAGACAAGTGACTTACCTACTGTATTCACCTAGTGCAGAAAGGCCAGAACATGGAGTGACATATTTACCATTTTACGGCCAGCAAGACTTTCACTGTATTTCAGGAGACATCTATGCCACTTTGGCAGATCAGTTATTCAGTCTAATTTATTTATTAGAGTCCAAAATTACCTTTTTTTCCAGTTTGGCCAAGACTCCATTGTAGTGCAAGTAGTGGACCGTTCCATTTTTGTATTGAAAAGAGAGAATTTCAACTGGATAGTAATTAATCCAAAATCAGTGAAATCTGGTGAGAAATGAGCATGTATGATGTTTGGAAGTTAACCCAATAACTGCCCAGATGTTATAAGAGGCTTCCAAAACACCTGCAAAAAAGTTATGGGGCTTTGTATCTAAAGACTCAGGCTACTGATAGGAAAAAAATCAAGGTCTACCTGTGAACTTCCAAAGGAGAATGAGCCAATCCATGGCTTCAGATTGTGTTAGTCATTTGGAGAGACGTCTCTAACCTTTGAGTGAAGTTTGGTCAAGTGAGCTGGAAGTTTCCATAAATGTGGCCATTGCTGGCTGGGCACTCTATTCATTAGAATAGTCTCTGGGGTGTTATAACAGACACATTTCCACAGATTGCAGAAGCTAATTTAACAGGCTAGTGGCTTTCCAAAAAAAATCAATATTTATTTCCAGTCCTGCAGGAGTATTTGATCATTTTTACTCCTGTTGTTTGCCATGGTGAATAAAAATGAAGAGACCTTTCATAGTGTGACTAAATTGCAGCTCTTCTCCATTGTATTCAATTATTTATGTTGCAGGTCAGCCAGACCATCAAGAACAGGGAGCTCAAATGAAGCTAATCAAGAATACAGCACAACAGTGAGCAAAGATCTACTGAGCAAGTCTTCACAGAGGAAGGAGGTATGTGTGACCCTTGTGTATGTTATCCAAGGTGATAATATGTCTCAGGTATAGCTACTGCAGAAACCGCAAACCAAGAGAAAAAAACATTTTGCTAATTAAAATGAGTGCGTTGTGTGAATATTGCAAGGCTACTGATGACCCGGTACTGTGCTGACAGGTCTTATGAGTGTTAACGTATCTTACCCATCTCTGGTGAAACAGACTTTCTCAAAATACCAAAATCAAGATTTAGTCCCCCCAAAACTGATATATTTAATCTGGGTACATTCCTGCTGGATGATTTACCCAATAGATTCTTACATCTCTTATAGATTGCAGCCATTGACTGTACTTTACTGGATTAAAACAAAAATCACAATTTAGCCATAACATAGATCTAAATCCTAACCAGATGATATTTTAATTTGCTAAAGCACCGTGCATCATAAACAATTGCAATGTGTGTTTAATCCCATAATGTACAGTTTCACTTTCTGGTTCATCATTTTTTGCTTCTCATCGCTGCTGATCTCTTCCATCCCCTGGTATGGGCTGGTATTATTACAATAATAATACCAGCTCGTACCAGAACCCCACCTCCACCTTGTTGGCATCTGAGACGAAGTGGAGCTCTGTGCCCGTTGCTGATCCAGCAATAGGCCCATACATCTGGTCCGCTGAGTCATTCTCATCTCATCAGTTCATAAAACCTTTGAAAAATCTGTCTTCAGATATTTCTTGGCCCAGTCTTGACGTTTCAACTTATGTGTCTTGCTCAGTGGTGGTCGGGTTTCAGCCTCCCTTACCTTGGCCATGTCTCTGAGCACAGAACACCTTGTACTTCTGGGCACTCCAGGTAGGTTGCAGTTCTGGAATATGACTTCACTGGAGGGTAATGGGTTCCTGGTAGCTTCAGGTTTGATTCTTCTCTAATCTTTTGGCAATTTGCGTCTTATTTTTCTCAACACGTTTCTTGTGACCCTGTCGACTATTTGCAACAAAACAAATATCTTAGCAATTTCAATAGTGCTAGATCCCTCTAAAAGACTTTTTACAATTTTTGACTTTTCAGAGTCAGTTAAATCTTTTTTTTGGCCCATTTTACCTGAGGAAAAGAAGCTGCCTTATTATTGCACACCTTGATATAAGGTGTTGATCTCCTTAGGCCACACCCTCCCTCATTACACAAATACACATCACCTGATCTGCTTAAATCCATTCAAGTTTATACAGCTTGGAGTTGGACAATATCCATAAAAAGGATGATTTGGTCAAATTACTCACTTGCTTAATAATTATGCACAAAGCGGACATCATTGTTCTGGACTGGCTTCCTAATAGTGACAAGGTTTGGACCATGACATGTGTCTTGGCTCATCCAATTCTAGTATCCACCAGGAGTGCATGTCACAGGACACAAGAGCATAAAGTTGTCACCCTATAACAGGACTTGCCTGAACAAGGATATTTATGGCAGGATCACCAAGTTTATTAATGAAAGCTGCAGCTTTAAAAAGGTGAAAAGCAACATTTGCAATTTTAGTGATTGTGTTTTAATTTGTTTTAACTATTTCACAGAGTTGATGAGTTGAGTGTAAATCAAAATAGAATGTATTTAAAAACTGTAAACAAGTTGGAAATGTTTCTTTTGTGTGACTACTAAATGCAAAGTGAGTACAGCTGTGCTGTAAACTGTTCAAATATATCTTCTGTGTCATGTGCAGGACCGGAAGATACATAGGCCAACCCGCTATCATCCAGTAGATATCAGCCATCCAATAGGAATACTTGTACCCCCTGAACACAAACCGCCACAGCACATGCAACTACGGCCTCCATCGTATCCTTTTCAGCAAAGTATGCCAGCGAGACCACTGCCAGCACAACCTCCAACTAGAGGAGTACAGGTAAGTAGCACCTAAGCTCTGCTATACAGTGACACACAAAATGTGGTATATTCATTTACATAACTTACATGATATATAATGTGAGACAACCTTTCCCTGTAAATGTACAAGGTGTGACTGCTGGAAGCTGTGGATAAAGATATCAACATAAAATAATTAATAAATTATTTTGGAGTTCTGAAATTATGCAATTAACTTTCCCTTGATTTTGTTGGGTAACGACCAACAAATGATTGAACATTGAATTGGGACAGATATCTTGCATTTTACTTAAAGCCCAACTCCAGGCACAGTGGCTTCCACATTTTTTTTAATTTTTAATACGTTCTGTAATTTCTGTTTTGTTTCTTTACTTTTTAGCCATTGCTAAGCACCATCTACATCAGATCTGCTATAGGTGTTGTGCCTTCACTCCTCCCTCTGTTAACTATTTACATAGCACTAGAACTGGAATTTGCAATAGACACCTTCTGCTGCGGCTAGGATTCTGCTGTGTTCAGCAGCAGCCCAGTGGAGTTTAGAAAACAACTAATAGTGTAAGAAACCACTAATAACACATTTAACAGAAGTTATAGAAAATATTAAAGCAAAACTCCAGGCAAAAAGTTGTTTACATGACCTGGTTGCTGTTTTCCTTCTTTCACTGAATATGTCATCCATCTTCTGGTTCACTCAGTAGTTGCTCTGAAATAGCATATTAATTGCAAATCAAACCATTAATAGTCTTTAGTTTCCTGTTTGTAAGACCAGTGGCTGCTATGCCTCCTATTCCTCCAGCTATTGGTCTTGGCACATCCCTTTTGTAGTTCTTTCTCCTGGAAGCAGTGATGTAATTCAGCCCCACTTGCAGTGGTGGGCGGACCAGGACTTTCAGACACATTCAGCGTGTACAGGCCTAGTGTACCCGCCCACATTCACTACAATTCCCCGAGATTGATGAGAACTGTAGTTTCCTTTTACTGTAGAGAGAGAGATGATATGATGTAATCCCTGCTGTTACACCTCCTCCTTGGCAGAGCAGATGCTGTTATCTTTTGAATTACAGAGAGATGAGGTCATGAAAATTCAATTAGACTTTTCTTCTAAATTTTATGGCTTTTTAAAATTTTATTAACTGTTTTGTGTAGGGGGGTGTAGTAATGGGTGATGTTTTGCCTATCCCAGAGTTCTTCTTGAAAGGTTAAAAATGCAAAAGCCACTGTACCTGGGGTTGGGCTCTAACTTGTATTTTAGTAAAGCTCAACTCTGGGAATTATCTGTATTGCATACCTACACTGGTCCAGCAAGGCAAGATGTTACGTTGCATATCTCATACCTTATGGGCTACTGGGTATGCTGAAAATCATTGTAATGATTGGTGCTTCTACAGCAATAGTTGCAATCTTCCAGGTTTTGCTAAGATTCTGAACAGCAGCTTCCCCTGTGCACACTGACCACAGGAAGGGAGGGTTACTTGTTCAGCACCGCCACCATTCATAGTATGCCTTGTATTTTTTCAATGAATACAAGGTGTTCTCTGGAGAAAATGGAAAGGATGGACAGGTATGTTCCAATCTTCAGCACATCCAATCAGTGAACCAATTACCTCATCCAATTGGTGAACACCTTAACTGAATTAATTGCACCACAAGCCCAGTGCACACTTTGGTATGTTTTAGTACCTGTTCTCGGAATGTAAATGTGTGAATGGGGCCTAAAGACTTTGGGAGACCTTTATAAAGTTATTCAGGCTGAAAAATAAGGGAGTTTCTGCAGCATTTGTGCCTCTTCTGGCATGACTTCCAGTGACTGGCTGGACTGCTATAGAAGCTGCATTTGGGGGGTGGAAAGGCTTAGCATAAACCATGGACCAGTTTATGATATTAAAGAGACACTGTTGCCAAACCATTTATTTCAACAACAATCTTCCTATAAAACTAAATAATATATACAGTATATTATAATATATTTTATGTATGTTATTTACCTGTAAAATTCTTCCTTGTGTAGACAGTGAAAATCTCAAACTGTTGCTGGGTTCCTCTGTCTTGGATGTGATAGCAGCAGCCTCAGCATTCTCAGAGCTGTAACTCAAGTGATTCTATCGTATTCCCCTTCACTCCTTCCTCAGAAGCTGCATCAAAGGTTATATAGGGAGCCCCTACCTGCCTCGCAGGAGCTAGGCCAGCACAAACAGTAATTCAACACTACAAGATGAGGAGAGAGGTATGGAGTGCAAGGGGGGGGGGTATGCTAGGAAGTTGACTTCCTTGAAGAAGGCTAGCTTGCTATCAAGTTCGGAGGTACATTACAAGTGAATAAAAACTAGATAATGGAAAAATGCCGCAAGTAAGCATTTCAAATATTTGATTTTTCTGTGCATTTAACTACAATTTTCCAAGTTGATAACAGGGTCTTCAAAACTGTGTTCTATAGGTCTTATTCATTTGATTCTTAAATGACTTTGCACTTTGTTGCTTAAAGTTTTTTTGTGCCATATGATGCAAGTTTACATAAATAATAGATCATAAACGAGCGCTGGATAAAATAGATATAGCTGCTAGCATCAAACGGTAAAACCTCTAAAAACCTTTCCTTAGAATCATAAAATGTGTGCATGCAGCGCTAATAACAGATAGCTATTATGTAATAAAACATAGATAATATAAAATATCAATATTATATCATATAAATTTGCGCTCTGTGGCCCTGAAATGAATAATGGTATACAGATATAAAAGGTAGCATAAATAATCAATCATATACATTTGCGCTCTATGGCAATCACATGTGAGAACGTCCAGACTTGACGTCATAAGGTGCATATAGTGGTGTATAAAATTCCAATTTTCAAATAGCAGCAAAATTGGTGAAATTCCGTGACCGTGGTGTCTAATAGGATGAGTGTAGATTGCACTAACCAGAAAGCGCAAACTAATGCTCATTTGAGTAAATCAAGACCAAATCCTGGTCATCTACATCTGGAAACTGGAACAATGGGGGTCATCTGGCAAGCGTCAGCTAGGCAGGTAGCACACCATAGGAATATCCAGGCTCCAGAGATACACTCTCCAAACAGCAGAGGGAACCACACATGCAGGTAATGCAGGGACACCAGGATTCACCTTGGGGGGGGGGGGGGGGGGGGGGGGGGGGGGGCTCGTGGTGGACAAGCCAAAAAAGAGAAAATCTCCAATAGTGTAGTACTTTATTTGGATTATAGGGGGGGATTACAAGGAAAAACACTCACTTTCTTGACTGGTATAAAACAGTAACCAAAATGGCCACCGGCTGTCCACGTGGGCCGTGCGGAGTGATGTCACAGGGTAGGGCAAGGTTACAGTTTTGCACATTGAATTTATTGAATACACAACATATTAATGCATTGTTTTATCAATTTGACCCCAGCCTAAAAAAAGTAAAAAAAAAAAACACAGATGCTGTTCAACAGCAGAATTATCAACCAGGTTTAGGCTCCATTCTCACTTCAAAGTCACGTGACAAGTCGCACCCCTTTCTTTTCAATGGCACCCAGTCAAATCAGCGCGACTTAGTCGCCTGCACTACTTTGATGCGACTTTTGATGTGACTGATCCACAGCGTTTAAAGTCGGATCAAAGTTGTCCTGGAAATTGTGTGACCTTGTCCTGCAAGTGTGAATGGAGCTGTGAAGTAAAATAGTACAAACTGTAAACAATTTCTTCAGCTTTTGATAATCTTCTCTAGACCTTATTTGTATACAATCCAACCAAGGCTGATAGATTGCAAACAAACAAGAAAGCTCAGCCCTCAGCATGAAGAGACAGCAAAATGATCATTTTCCTATGCAGTTCAGCATTTATGTGAATGATAAGAGACTATTCAGGAGCGACTATAAACTGTCCAGGCTTGTCTCCATTGAATACTCCTAAATGGAACAAAAAGGGATAGAAATATATGCATTAAAGAAGGAAAGCACTGTTTAAGCTGCATTGCTCTTTGGCCTGGTGTAGCAGTCACTATGAATTATCATTACTTATTTATAAAGCGTCAGCCAATTCCACTGCATGGCCTGAATATGCGAGGAGGAAAGTGGCAGAGTGATGTGCACACGGGAGCACAATGTGCTGAGTGCCCAGTTCTGTGAGTGCCAGCTGAACTTCACAAAATAATCTGTCAATCCACGAAGCTCATTTACGGATGTTGGAAACTGACCTTTCTGGAGAACAGGAAGGACAGCCTGTAAATTATAAAATGATGTCTTTATTGCAGAGCTTCACAATGGTTACAGTAGTTGGCATAAGCTTAATATCAGTTTGTGTATCTATATGATGCGTTTGTTCTGCAATATGGGCAAGTCAGTGTATTGCTTCTGTACATGCCAATATTGTCTCTTCTTTACCAATAGAAAGCCCTAAAATGCTCTGCAGAGTATTGGGTGCTGAGCATGTTGATGTACCATGTATTTATAGAGCACACCAATGTGTTATTAGACATCCCATTTCAAAGAAAGGCCAGAATCTATCAGAGGCTACTCTACTGGCTGCTGGAGCCACCAAGCGTAGTCACCTTCTGTTTTTTATTGCAACTCTATGTAGCGGTTGCAAAGCCGATCACTCTGTTTCCCCCTCCCAAGTTGCAGCAGGGAGCAAAGGAGGATCAATCAGGAGGAGGACAAGTGGATTATGGGACATTGCCAAACACAGGTGGGCCCATTTGATCTTATTGGGAGAAAAATGACAAACCCAGCATGCACTGCTTAAGTGGGTGGGAGCCGGGTGAGCAGAGAGGAACCAATGAGACAGAAGCACGCTGCCCAGGGCCATCAAGGAGAAGAGTCCAAGAGAGAGAGGGCTGTGTGGAGGGGATGTGGGATCCACAGCTGCAGGAGCAAGAGGCTATTCCCCCCTTGCCTGTTTGTGTGGGCATTGCTGCTTGGACAGAGCAGAGACCCTTCCCGCCAGCAAACTAGACCTACAGCCACTTAATCAGCAGTGCGGCTACTCAAGGCTACCTCCAGGTATACTCACACAGACATCGCTGAGCCCCTGAGTCATCAGGCTGCCAATTGGGCATCCTTTATCTGGCTGCAGACCTTCAAGAGTCTATTCCAGGACACACTTCCTCCAAGAACCTTGATTTCTCCAGGATCAGTGAGCAGGTGGAGGCCTACCTTACCCTTTAATACTCCACTCAGAGACACTGCATGCAGACACAGTTACCCCTTTATCCACCTAAAAGACCTTTGCTGGGAAATACCCTGTCTATTCTATTCACTTTGCTGGTTGCCATTACAGTAATACCTTTGGGCACCTTCAGAGCTAACTGAAGACCAAAGTCACCCTTACCTCAAGGACTTCTCCAAACAATTCAGCCTGCAGAATATGTCACTGGTTAACCCTTCTTTTTTCTCCTAGTGAAGCAACTGTTTATCTTAAAGGGGAACTCTTACCCAGATTTCACATATTGTGTTTTGCCAGTTTTTTTGCCTGTGGAGGGAGCTGATGGACGAAATGTATTTTCTTCCCCCTCTTGCTCCTGAGATCATAGGTCCACCTAAGGTCTGTTGGCCCTACAGTCAGGTCCATTGTTATGGTCATTTATTGCATATCTTTGTGACTCTGTTTAATACTAAGCCCTACAATTTGGGGAGTACCCACAGTTTAAATTTTTGTCACCTGTTGACTTTATTATCGCTAGCAAAATATTATCCTGCAAAGATATTCCTTTTGGTGTTTTTAGCACTTGTGCTCACAGGGATCTTAGTCAACCAGGTGTGTCAGAAGGGCTGAGATTGTTATTGGAGCCAGGGCACAGAACAGGGAACACAAAATTATTAAGTGGCTCCTACGGGGGTATCGCTACACGTGGAGGCTCGTCTGGGATACTCTGTTCTACTAGAAAAACACCCCAGAGAACATCAAGATGGAGCCTGCTGCTGCAACCCAGTGGTGTGAGGAGGAAAATGGCTGCCTAGATTCAAGTGTGGTAATCGACATCCCTAGGGAGGTCTGGACAGAGGAGCAGATTGTTCAAGCTGTGAAGACACTAGTCCCAGATCAGAAGGTGTGGGTGATTGATGTAAAAACAGATCCCAGGAGAGGGATCCCTGATAGTTTGAGAGAAACCAATCTGAAACTGACTAATGATGTTGAAGCTCGCTTAATCCATTTTAATGGACCAGATATGAACCCAGAAAGTTCAAGTTAAGTAGCCCTGGCAGAAGAAACTACCTGACCAGCACCCTTAGCCATGATTGGGCTGGAATTCAGTGCCAGATTTTGTGGCGAAATGCCAGAAATGCACCTGCAACCAGGTATCGGACACTGAGCACTTTCTCAGGACAGCAGCCGGTACCTGCTAGAGAAGAAGAGTATGAAATGTGGATGGAGCAAGCATGCAGGCCCTGGAAGAGTGGCATATGCCAGAAGCCCAAAAGAAACAGCTTCTGCAGCAGCTCTTCTCACCGATCTGCTATCAGAAATCTCAAATTCAGTCAACCAACTGGCAGGGCCTATGCAGAAATCCTTCTGTAACCAATGCCATCAATATGTTTTGCAACAATAAGGTTGCAAAGGTCTTGAGAGAGCTCTTTGCTTTTACCCATCATGAGATGTTTCTTGTGTGACACCTTGGTAATGAGACCCATATATGTTTACCGCTGCTCAAGGTAGAGAAACTCCCAATCTCCAAGCACAACTCCTCCTGTAGGTGCTAGCCCAACTCGTGTGCTGCATAGATGAGAACAAAGAACGTCCGATCGGTGCACTCCAAACAATCCACTGTATTGAATCAAGATAAAACCAATAGATACAGTGGAGGACTGGCAGGTAAACGCATTTCATGCTAAAGACAGCGTTTATTCATTACCCCATTGGTGTCAAGGTCCTACCTTTTCCCTGAGGTTATGTTACTCCATGTGCTGGCGTCCATCTTGGATTCTGCTGTGCATGATGGGAATCCTTTTTATGCCTTCAGGTCTCTGAGGTCCACCCCCCAGAGGGGCGTGGCTGATGACATATAAGCCTGTGGCCCGCACATGCTCTTTGCACTTGTGTCTTGTGTCTTTGTGTCACTATTACTCTGTTCTGACTCTCGTGACTCTCTTGGTATTCTGATTCGGCTTGTGACTTGACTATTCTTTGTATTCTCCTTTGATCTGACCCTCTGTTGCTGAACCCGGCTTGTGACCTGTGATTCTCGTCTGCTGTCCTGTACTGTTTTGTCCTGTTGTTGTTGACCCCGGCTTGTCTGACTACTCTTTTGTTTCTTCCACCAGCTACACGCCATTGGCGGCGGCCATTACCGCAGCTGAGGTGTCTCGGGGGCCGCGACCTGGTTCCTGGCTGCGTCAAGTCCATCCCCACCATCAGGGGCCCTGGTGAAGGGCAGCCTGGGACTTAGACTCCGCGCCCTGAGGGACTTCGGTCTGTGGGTGGTGGTTGTCGTCAGCCAGTGCGTTACATTGTTAGGCCTGCCTGTCCATTCCTCGGCTCCTGCCCTGACATTACACAAGTGCCATGAACCCTGACGGTGCAGGCACGCCTTCGCTCCCAACGCTAGTCGCCAGACTCGATCAACAGGATCACCTGTTGGATCAGTTCACTCAGGCATTGCAAACTCTGCTTGCACGCACTGCACACCTTGCTCCTGGTGCTATTAGGCCGGTAGTCACTCCGGTGGTCTCTCCCGCTGCTTCTCCGCCTATTGCGTTCACCACCTCGGTGGCTGCATCAGCGACACCCAGAGGTATGACTGGCTCTGCCCCTCTTCCACAGCGCTTTGGGGGTGAGCCGAGTCAGTGTCGTGGGTTCCTCAACCAGGTGGGTATTTATTTTGAATTAATACCCCACGCCTTCCCGTCTGAGAGGTCAAAGGTTGGGTTCCTAATTTCACTACTCTCAGACAAGGCCTTGGCCTGGGCAAATCCCTTATGGGAGAGGAACGACCCGGTGATTCAAGATTTTTCTGGTTTTGTCGATGCCTTCCGTAGGGTATTCGATGTACCGGCTCGTTCCGCCTCGGCGGCCAAGCTGCTCATGACCATGCATCAGGGTTCACGGACCGTGGCCGAGTACGCCATAGAGTTTCGTACCCTGGCGGCAGAGGTCGGTTGGAACAATGAGGCTCTGGTGGCTGCGTTTTCCCATGGTCTTTCTGACACACTGAAGGACGAGATTGCAGCTAAGGAACTGCCTGTGGTGTTGGAAGAGCTCATCTCTTTCCTGATCCTGATTGACACCAGGCTCAGGGAGAGGCCTTCACTCAAGGAACGCCTGCGGAGGCCTTCCAATCAACTGGCACCTGCGTTTTCTGTCCCACCCGTTCCTCCCTCTCCTCCCACGCCTCCTGGGGATGGATTGTCTGGTGGTGAGCCCATGCAGCTGGGGTTTGCTCGCCTTTCTGAGGGGGAGCGGGCCGCTCGGCGTCGGGAGGGTCGCTGCCTGTACTGTGGTCTTGGTGGGCACTTTCGGCAGTCCTGTCCGGTCCGTCCGGGAAACGCTCGCACCTGAGATCCTGTCGGGGACAGATCTTGGGTGGAGTCTCCTCGTCCCCGGCGTTCCGCAGAGATAAGCCACTGATCACCGTTGTCCTCTCTTGGGCGGAGGGCTCGGTGACGGCCCAGGCGTTGGTAGATTCTGGGGCCAGCGGGTTGTTTATGGACAGCTCGTTTGCTGCCCAGCACCCCATTCCCCTGCAGGCTCGAGTTACCCCATTGGTTCTCGAGGCGATAGATGGCAGGCCCCTGCAACCACCGCAGGTTACCCACGAGACTGTGCCAGTTGAGGTAGCTATTGGGGCTGTTCACAGGGAGTTGGCCTGTTTCCAGGTGATTTCTTCTCCGCACTATTCGGTGGTTTTGGGGTATCCCTGGCTCCAGATGCACAATCCAACCTTCAATTGGCAAACAGCCGAGATTCTCTCGTGGTCTCCACAGTGTGGGGCCGGGTGCATCCGTGGGCCGGTTAAGGTGTTGTGTGCCTCCTCGGACTTTGCGTTGCCCTCAGATTATGGGGAGTACCAGGACGTGTTTGATAAGGTACGCGCTGGTGCCTTACCTGCTCATCGTCCTTAGGACTGCGCCATATCCTTGCAACCCGGTGCCACTCCTCCGCGTGGCAGGGTGTATCCTCTCTCGGTTGCGGAGAATAAGGCCATGGAGGAATACGTTGCGGATGCGCTTTCCTGGGGGCACATTCGTAAGTCTACTTCCCCAGCAGGAGCGGGCTTTTTCTTTGTAAAGAAGAAGGGTGGTGAATTGAGGCCTTGCATTGATTATAGGGGTCTTAATCGAATCACCACTAAGAATGCCTACCCGATTCCCTTGATTACTGAGTTATTCGACCGCCTTAAGGGGGCAACAGTCTTTACCAAACTTGACCTTAGGGCGGCGTACAACCTCGTACGGATCAAACAGGGGGATGAGTGGAAGACCGCGTTTAACACCAGAACCGGTCACTACGAATACCTGGTGATGCCCTTCGGGTTGTGTAACGCGCCCGCAGTTTTTCAGGAATTCATAAATGATGTCCTTCGTGACTTGTTGCAGCAGTGCGTGGTAGTTTACTTGGATGACATCCTGGTTTACTCTGCCTCCATGGAGTCCCATATCCAGGATGTCAAGCAGGTGCTGCAACGATTACGTAAGAACGAACTTTTTTGTAAACTTGAGAAGTGCGAATTCCATCGATCCCAAGTTGCCTTTTTAGGCTACATCATTTCTGCGGAGGGATTCTCCATGGACCCTCAGAAGGTTTCAGCGGTTCTGCAGTGGCCTCGTCCCAATGGTCTTCGGCCCATTCAGCGCTTTTTGGGTTTTGCCAACTACTATCGGAAGTTCATCCGGAACTTCTCCACGCTGGCAAAGCCTCTCTCAGACCTAACCAAGAAGGGCAGTAATCCTCACGAGTGGCCACCCGAGGCCATCGTAGCGTTCGAGGCTCTGAAATCCGCCTTTGCGTCGGCTCCGATACTGTCTCATCCCAATCCTGGATTGCCCTTCGTCCTTGAGGTCGATGCATCCGAGACAGGAGTAGGCGCTCTCCTGTCTCAACGTCGGTCGCCCGATGGACCCCTACTTCCCTGTGGGTTCTACTCCAGGAAGCTTTCCTCTGCAGAGTGCAACTACCAGATTGGAGATAGGGAGTTGTTGGCAATCATTCTGGCTCTCAAGGAATGGAGGCACCTGCTCGAGGGCTCCGCGGTTCCGGTCCTCATTCTTACCGATCATAAGAACCTGACTTATTTTTCGGAGGCCAAAAGATTGACACCCCGCCAGGCCAGATGGGCTCTGTTCTTGTCACGCTTCAACTATGTGGTTTCATATTTGCCTGGTTCCAAGAATGTCAGGGCTGATGCGTTATCACGGCAATACTCTGAGTTGTCCAGGGAAGACTCTGAGCCAATCTCAGTTATTCCTCCAGATCAGATCCTGGCTGCCATTCGCACCAGTCTGACCTCTCCTCTTGGGGAGCAGATTTTGGCGGCTCAATCTGATGCTCCCCCCGGAAAGCCGGAGGGTAGATGTTTTGTACCCGAGGGATTGCGCACCCGCCTGCTGCGTACCTACCATAACGCCAAAACTGCCGGGCATCCGGGGAAGAACTAGCTGTGTTGGGTCGTCTCTCGCTTATTCTGGTGGCCAACCCTCCGTGCCGACATTGCCTCTTATGTAGCGGCATGTTCGATCTGTGCCCAGAATAAGTCTCCACGGCATCTCCCTTTGGGTCTTCTGCAACCCATTCCCAATGGGGAGCGCCCTTGGTCACACCTAGGTATGGACTTTATTGTAGACCTCCCGGTGTCTCGGGGTCATACGGTCATCCTCATGATCGTCGATCGGTTTTCCAAGATGTGCCATTGCATTCCACTCAGGAAATTACCAACAGCGCAAGAACTGGCCACGGTCTTTTCCAGGGAGATTTTTCGCCTGCATGGGTTGCCTAAGGTGATTGTCTTGGACCGCGGGAGTCAGTTTGTGTCCAGATTCTGGCGCGCCTTCTGCTCCCAGTTAGGTATTAGTCTCTCCTTTTCCTCAGCCTACCACCCGCAGTCCAATGGGGCTGCGGAGCGTTCCAATCAGGCCTTAGAACAATTCCTTCGATGTTATATTTCAGACCATCAGGACGATTGGGCCGATCTCCTGCCTTGGGCAGAGTTTGCCAGGAACTCGGCGGTCAACTCCTCCTCCGGGATGTCACCCTTCATGGCCAACTATGGGTTCCAACCCGCAGTATTACCTGAGAGGTTCTCACCACAGGACATTCCGGCTGTGGAGAACCATCTTACTGCCCTGCGTTCTTCATGGGGGCAGATCCAGAGGGCCTTGAGGGACTCAGCTCAGCGCCAAAAGTTCCAGGCTGATCGCAGACGGTTGCCCGCTCCTTCATACCAGGTCGGCGATCGGGTGTGGTTGTCTACTCGCAACCACAATCTTCGGGTGCCCACACCCAAACTAGCTCCCCGTTTTGTCGGTCCTTTCCGCATTCTCCGCAAGGTGAATCCGGTGGCCTATGCCCTTGCCCTTCTGTCTGGGATGCGGATCTCCAATATCTTTCATGTTTCCCTGTTGAAACCTCTGATCTGCAATCGCTTCACTACCTCTCTGCCTCGGCCCCGTCCTGTCCGGGTTGACGGTCATGAGGAGTATGAGGTGAGCCGGATCCTGGACTCTCGATTGGTGCGCGGTCGATTACAGTTCCTGGTTCATTGGCGCGGTTATGGTCCTGAGGAGCGTTCCTGGGTTCCTTCTGCAGATGTCCATGCTCCTGCCCTCCTCCGCGCTTTTCATACCCGCTTTCCTCAGAAACCTTTTGTTGAGCCGTGGAGGGGGAGGGGCCCTTGAGGAGGAGGTACTGTCAAGGTCCTACCTTTTCCCTGAGGTTATGTTACTCCATGTGCTGGCGTCCATCTTGGATTCTGCTGTGCATGATGGGAATCCTTTTTATGCCTTCAGGTCTCTGAGGTCCACCCCCCAGAGGGGCGTGGCTGATGACATATAAGCCTATGGCCCGCACATGCCCTTTGCACTTGTGTCTTGTGTCTTTGTGTCACTATTACTCTGTTTTGACTCTCGTGACTCTCCTGGTATTCTGATTCGGCTTGTGACTTGACTATTCTTTGTATTCTCCTTTGATCTGACCCTCTGTTGCTGAACCCGGCTTGTGACCTGTGATTCTCGTCTGCTGTCCTGTACTGTTTTGTCCTGTTGTTGTTGACCCCGGCTTGTCTGACTACTCTTTTGTTTCTTCCACCAGCTACACGCCATTGGCGGCGGCCATTACCGCAGCTGAGGTGTCTCGGGGGCCGCGACCTGGTTCCTGGCTGCGTCAAGTCCATCCCCACCATCAGGGCCCTGGTGAAGGGCAGCCTGGGACTTAGACTCCGCGCCCTGAGGGACTTCGGTCTGTGGGTGGTGGTTGTCGTCAGCCAGTGCGTTACATTGTTAGGCCTGCCTGTCCATTCCTCGGCTCCTGCCCTGACAATTGGTAATGAGTCCCCTTTTTATAGGCCATCAGTTGAAACTGAACCAGCAGATATTAATTTGCACTGACAAGGGGCAGGATTGCTTTCTAATTACTGATAGATTTCAACTGGTGTTCTGGCTTTCAGTGCCTAGTTGCACCTCCCTTTCTTCATGTGTTCAATCCTCTTTCCCTATGTCATTCCATTTTATTACACATAACTTAATTTCTGAATTTATTTGTTTTGTTTTTTTTTGTATGTATGGATCGCATGCATTATTACTGACGTGTGGCGAAAATTTCATCTCAATAGCACGTTTAGAAATCTATTTACATAGAAAAATGGTGGTTTGTTCAATACTTCTTTTACTCCCTGTATATACACTCTCCGGCCACTTTATTAGCTACACCTGTTCAATTGCTTGGTAACACAAATTGCTAATCAGCCAATCACATGGCAGCAACTCAATGCATTTAGGCAGCTAGACATGGTGAAGAGGACTTGCTGAAGTTCAAACCAAGCATCAGAATGGGGAAGAAAGGGGATTTAAGTGACTTTGAACGGGGCATGGTTGTTGGTGCCAGACGGACTGGTCTGAGTATTTAAAAAATGGCTGATCTACTGGGATTTTCACACAGAACCATTTCTAGAGTTTACAGAGAATGGTTTGAAAAAGAGAAAATATCCAGCGAGTGGCAGTTGTGTGGATGACAATACCTTGTTGATGTCAGAGGAGAATAGGCAGACTGGTTGCTGTGACATTCAGATGGTAGGGTCAGAATTTTGCATAAACCACATGAAAGCATGGATCCATCCTGCCTTGTATCATTGGTTCAGGCTGGTGGTGTAATGGTGTGGGGGATATATTCCTGGCACTATCAAGGTGTGCCTAATAAAGTGGCCAGTGAGTGAGTGTGTGTGTATATATATAAAAAACAGTGGGTATAGGGAGCAGTCACCCCCCCCCCTTTTAAAAGAATCACATTTTGTTGCTTTGCAGCCTGAACTGAAGACAGACAGTTTTTCTGTTTTATCCAGCTGTATTTATTCAGTGCAACTTAGAACGTCCAAATAAAAGAGATGACACCAACATGTCAGAAAAAAAAAAATCAAAAACAGAATCACTGAGTTGAAAAAACGATCACTCCTTGTGTGTGAACTTTGTTGAACCACCTTAGTCTGTTGGGATCTGTCTCTACTAACTTTGCATATCTAGACTTTGCAATATTTGTCCACTCTTCTTTGCAGAACTGCTTCACGTTCAGTTAAATTTGATAGTGACCGTTTGTGGTCTTCAAGTCATTCCACAGATTTTCAATGGGGTCCTTGGTCTCCTCCAACCACTGAATGGTCATTTTTGCTGTGTGCTTTGGGTCGTTGTCATGTTGTTAGGTAAACCTTCTTCCCATTGACAACTTTCTGGCAGAGGGCAGCAGATTTTCCTAAAGAATTTGATGGTGTTTTGCTCCATTCCATTTTTCCTTCTATCCCGACAAGTGCTCAAGTCCCTGCTGCAGAGAAACGCCCCCATCACAGGATATTGTCACCTCCATGATTTACTGTAGGAATGGTGTCATTTGGATGGTGGGCTGTATTGGATTTCCACCAGACAGAAAGTTTAGTGTTGAGATCAAATAATTCAATTTTAGTCTCCTCTGGCCAGAACACCTTTTCTCCTTGTGGCCTCAGAATTTTCTAGGTGCGTTTTGGCAAAGCTCAGTCGTTACTGTATGTGGCCTTTTTTGAGTAGCGGCTTTATTCTTGCAAACCTCCCATACAAGCCACATTTGTGGAGAATTTGTGATGTCACTTGCACACAATCACCACTCTTTGTCAGAAATTCCTGCAACTGCTTCAGAGTTGCTGTAAGCTTCTTGGTAGCCTCTCTGACCAGTTTCTTCCTGGCTCTTTCATTCTTTTGGCGCAATGTCCTGATCCAAGGAGGGTCTGTGTTGTATCAGATACCTTCTACTGCTTAATAATAGACTTCACTGTGCTTCTGGTCATTGATAAAGCCTTTTGAAATTTATATGTATCCATCTCCTGACTTGTGCCTGTCTACAACTTTATTCTAGAGATCTTTTGACCGTGCCTTGCCACCCATAGCTGATTGTTTGCTTCAGTTGCACTACTAGGGACTGAAATGCTCCAGGAAAGCTCTTTTCATGCTGAGCTAATCAAAGTGATTACAGTTGAAAGTCAGTTTTCATTATCCCGATTGTCCTAGGGGGCTGCAGGACCCCTGCCCCTCTGTCTGGACAGTGCTGATTGGCCTTGTGCTGATCACAGGCACTCTCCAAAGAAAAAAAAACAACTCTCTAGCAATACATACTAAAGTGAGCATGTGTAGCATGGCCCTAAGGCTCTGTGCTATCAGCAGATGGATTGGGAGCTGTGGAAAAAGGGGAGGATCAGAAAAGACAGGATCAAACATCTTTTTACACAATGGGGAGGATCAACCTCTTAGGTTCCACAGTGAGTGTAACAAGCATGCTTTACTGCATCTATAGACTGATTTTACTGTTGTGGGTTTAGAAACACTTTACATGTCTGTGGTGCACTACATTTGTTAAACGGACCCTTAAAGCATGCCTAAACCTAAACACAAAAATGTTATATATTTTAGCTTAGCAGTCCAACGAAGTGGTGGCTGCATTAGTTTTTATTCTTCACACTAGGCACACTAGGGTGCATAAGCACAGAAAATACCTGTTGATCTTGGCAGAAATACAGTATCCTTGTCCTCTCTACCTTTCTTCCATTCTGATCTTCCTCTAACAGCAGCTGTTTCCCATTCAGATGTGGAAGATGGGAATGGTGCTTTGTCAAAGTCTGAAAATCTGACTTTGAAATGCAAGTCATTTGCACTGCTGCGAATAGCTGAATCACACTAAAAAACGGAGTGATTTTGAACCGTATATGTCTGAACCTAGGCTTAAATGCTGTATTGCTGAGCTTCAGTGTAAGAAGCCACTTTTGAGGATGCCTTTTACCAGGAAACGTCTTTTCAGAGAATTCCTTGACACTTCTTTTTTAAGGAAATCATAGCGAAAGAAGGGGAGTACCCTTTTGTGTCGACTTAGCTCTGCTGTAAGCCCTGGATCTCCATAATTGTCTACTTTGGTGGCAAAACCTCCTCGCTTGTTACTGTGGAAGGAGGTCTTTTGGTCTTTGCAGCCATCTGGTCCCTGAACCTTTCAGATGCTTTGGTCTGGAACAATGTCTTTTGAAGGCTACAATCTCGAATTTTGGCCCCTGCCTCTACCTATGTTGCCACACTTGCCAACCACTCCGCAAAGATTGGCAGGCCTCCACTCTGGTATGGATCAATGTCTGGACTTGGTCAAATCTCAGCCTTATTCATTCTCTTCCAGGGATTGATTGCTTCTCACTTCTTTGAGAAGGTCTTTGTGTAGGGTTCCTCCTATACACTTTATATAGTGATTCCATGGGATCTTAACCTGAATCTGTCAGCTGTTCAGAAATGGTCCTTTTGAACTGATAGGATAGATGGAGGAATATTTCCATTCTCACAAGGTAGCCCTTCTCATCCCTATACATTCTGCATGGCAGAATAAGTATAAATCAGCACACACAAATACACAAAATCCTCAAAAATCCCTTAAAGTCATATCAATATCCTTCCCCTGAAGTACCAATAACTAATATATTCATTGACTTAAACAAAACCCACAATTCCAATGAAAAATCAAGTCCCAAAAAAATTTCCCAAAAGGTTTTCAAAAAATAAAATAAAAATAAAATAAAAATACCAACACATAAAGTGTCCAAAGAAATGTGTCCAAAATGAAAACCAGATCTTGATAAGAAGGTGCTTCCTACTCCACTGAAGAAGATGCAAATCAATTACAGGCGCTCTTCAAATACCTCAAAAAAACAAAAACACAAAAAAACAAACAAACAATCCTTGTTGTTGATCCTTGTTGACAAAGTCCGGAAGTGACGAAACGCGTCCAGGGCACGTGACGTATTGACGTTCCTGGAAGTGCCGCGGCAGCCATTTTGGATTCTGGAACCCCTGTGTGTCGGCGGTCTTGAGAGTAACGGTACACTTCAGGTGTCCCCCAGAGCAGAAAGTGATAGTGTTGGACAGGAGTGGGAAGGGGGAATTTCCTGGTGATCGGAAGACCTTCTACACATGGAAGGGGGATCGTATACTGGTCGCTAGGAGTTGGATGCTGATTTTATCGTTTTTATATGTAAGTGGCTACAATAAATTTTATTTATTATTGTGATTCACATACTGATTCCTGGTCTGTTTATGAGGTCCTAAGGAACAAGAGGATACCAATCTAAGGACACTCTGTACACATTTGGTTGATTACAAGCTGAAAGTTTCTGATTTAGGGTAATTATGCATTTTGTATAAGGCTTGCAGTGATATTTATTGAAATACTTTTCACATGAGTGCTGTGGCACTGGAGTGTTTTTTTGCATGGTACACGTGTGGCACTTTAGTTTTGGTATTTAAAGGTAATACACTATGTTTAGATTTTGTTTTTTTTGAGGTATTTGAAGAGCGCCTGTGATTGATTTGCATCTTCTTCAGTGGAGTAGGAAGCACCTTCTTATCAAGATCTGGTTTTCATTTTGGACACATTTCTTTGGACACTTTATGTGTTGGGATTTTTATTTTATTTTTATTTTATTTTTTGAAAACCTTTTGGGAAATTTTTTTGGGACTTGATTTTTCATTGGAATTGTGGGTTTTGTTTAAGTCAATGAATATATTAATTCTGCACGGCAGGTTTCTGCGGTGGCAGCCTAAACCTGTAAAGAACGTTTTCTTACGTTTGCTACATAAGGACAAGGTTGTTTTGAGGCTCAGGACCTCTTTCCTTCGCAAGGTAGTTTCTTCTTTTCACCCTAACCAGGATTTTATTCTACTATCTCTCTGCCCTGCTCCTAAACATTCTAAGGAGATTTCTTCCTTTCCCATGACACTTCCAGTGACAGTAAAAAGTCTTCCATGTGTCAGTAATCATTGTGTATAGTATATTTCAGATAACAAAAGTAATTTCCTGGATCTCAGGTCACTGATGTATAATTGATAATAATCATGGCATGATTTTGCTCACTAGTTCTACAATAGTTGATTAGTGTGATGCATTTCCCAACTTCCAAGAGTATTATAGGATAATATAGGACGCAGAGCCCTGATCTCGGCTCTTCTGGACATCTTTGAGATGACTTAAAGGGCAAATTCACCTTTTAGAGAAAAATAATAAATACACATTTTTTTTGCAGGTAAAAAATGTGCATTCATTATTTTTGTCAACAAGAGCCTGTAAACCATTTCATCAGCGATCAGGAGATCTCTGGTGCCACGCAGGTCTCCTGCAGATCTGTCAGTATTTCTGCTTGCTCGTATGGGATGTACAAGCAAGCAGATATACTGACAGGAAGAATGAATGAACTACCAAGGTTCTTCACAGCGCCGTGGTAGTTCACTGGGAACTACAAGCTAACAGCTAATGCTGTCGGGACTTTTAGTCTCTCTTTCATAGATGACTGTGAATGAGTGGCATGGGAGAAAAAAAAAAAAATTGACAGCTATAGTGAGGGGGGAGAAGATCCCCCCAATAGCTGTCAAAGCGGGGGGGGGGGAGTGGGGGCTGATCTGATCGTACAATGTTGCGTTTTACCCCCTGAATATGGGTGTAACATGTTACGAAAGATGAACGTATCCTTTAAAACAATTGCTGAATAGTGAATAGGAATACCTGGCTTGCATCAGCACTTGACCTCAAAAATGTTCTTTTGGCTGAATATAAAAACTTTCACATTGTTCCCAAAGCCCTACTTCATAGAAACCAGTTCTGGATGTATAGTTTCTGCTGACGCAAAAAGAAATAACATGCGTACTTCAACCCAGTATGATAAAGGGGGGAATAAACCCGTTTTGTGGACATGTGATGGAAGTGAGACATTCTGTCATAATAAGGTTCTATAGTGCCTCGTTTAGTGGAGGGCTTGTTGGTGGCTCCTTTTAGTCCACCTCACCATAATCTGTCTAGCTGTATTTTTACACAAAGCAAAGTAGAAAGTAATAGAGGTGGCTTGGTAGCTGTGGTCAACATAGACAATTCTTCTAGACACTGGGGTTGATTTACTAAAGGCAAATAGTCTGTGCACTACAAGTGCAGTTGCTCTAGATCTGAGGGGAAGCTCTGCTGATTTTTATCATCCAATCATGTGCAAACATGCTGTTTTTTTTTCCTTCCATGTGATATGGTATTCTTTGTAAAGTGAAGCTTTACTTCGTTTACTAGTTTTTTTTTAGTAAATCAATCCCATTATCATATGGAGTAAAGAAAGGAGGAACCATGGATTGCTGATACGTTTACCACCTTTCACTATGTATGTCATCACTTAACATCACCACTGAAGTGCAATGACTGGCTGACTACTGCATGCCAAACACAACTGTCTGTAATTATCAATGTGTTTTTACTCAGAACGGTCTTTGTAGTCTCACAGCAATCAGTCAGATTCAGACCTGCAGTAAGAAAAGCGACAGTTGAAGAATAAAAATTCAGCTCCAATTAGTTGCCATGGGACAATACAGACAGTTGTTATGAAAGAAGCTTTGATAAGTAAGGCCTTTAGAGGTGTTCCCTATAGCATTGCTGTCATTTTTTTGACAGGGAAATGATAGCAAACATGATCCGTATAAGGGAACACATTTCCTTTGTGTTTATTTTAATAAGTTGATGCATGTGTTGATAAAGATGTATTCCAGAGAGCTGTAATGTCAAAACCCTTTAAAAAATGCATCTAAACATTTACCTGGTGCTATATCAGCAAATTCCTTTCAGTGTAAAGCATCTCTGTTTAGAATATCCTCCCTCACGTCCATGATGGGGAGAGCACAGATACTGCAAGGATCCCACTCACCCTCAAGGGAATAAGAGTGACTAAAAAAAATAACATTTTTAGAACTAGAATGAAAGAAAAACCCGATACTTTCTACTTGCATAAAGAAGGTGGTCAGCTCCAACCTAAAGCAGCAGCTTTCATTTGCTTCTCTCCAGTTGTTTTGTGAAACAGACAAAAATGGCAAAAGAATTGAGATTATAAAGACTGCCAAGGATACAAATGCCTCTTTTGCACCCTAGCCTCTCCCAACACAACCCACTCATAATAACAACTTCCGGGTCCCACGTCATATTGAGCATTACCTGATCTTCCTTCCCTATCCCCTCATTCTTTCCCTGTCCTAGCATGCTCTTCTACCATTCCACCCCCTCCATACTAGCAGTGGGAGACTTTGGCTATCGCCCAAAGACCCTCCACTCTCCAAAGTCACTTCCATTAGAGAGGATGGCTCCCCCCACATCACAATCCCCCTTTCACCACATTAGTTTCCAACCCTGAACTTTCTTCCTTTAAAAGAGAAGTTTAGGATTGAAAAAAAAAAAATTATACTTAACTAGGTGGATGCTGCGTCTCTCCCCTGACCTTTTTAAGAATGAGAATTGAGCAATCAGACATCACTGATCACTCAGTTCTCTCCCTCCACTCTGAGCAAAAAGCACGGACGCTCACTGGAGCTGTGGAGGGGGTGGGAGGAGCTGGCTCAGGCTCTCAACACTGGTATCACATGCAGATTTTCTGCGCCAGAATCTGCAACGTGTAAAAAAAACTAGTTGAAGCGGCATGAAAACTGATGTCTCTGCAAGTGAAACCTGCAAATCCGTTTCCATCAGTTTTTAGGCACATATGGTGTGAATGAGGCCTCCATGTTAATCAAAGGGTAGCATATCAAGTGTCTTCAAGTGTAACTAAACCCAGGACCAGGATTCACTCCACCTGGTCTCCCACAGTACACAGAACATGGAAATGCAATTATTTTAGTAAATATAAACTGCTAAATACCTTTTCTCATCAGCAGTAAGAGCAGACTTGTGACTTCTATCAGTGTCCAGCAGAGCACTGGTTAAAGCTTGTAGGAGGAGTTTTCATTTTGCTCTAGGAGGATGCAGAACCCCTTACCTCTGTCTGGACAGTGTTGATTGGCCCTGTGATGATCACATACTATTTTCAAGAAAAAATAAACCTCTCTAGCAATACACACCAAACTGAGCATGTGCAAAGTGACGCCACACGATATGTCTTATTAGGAGATAAGAGGGGGAAAAAGGGGAGGATTTGAGAAGTCAGGATCAAACAGCCTTTTTATGTAATGCCTAGGATTAACCCCTTAGGTTCCACAGTGCGTATAACAAGCATGCTTTACTGCATATACAGACTGATTTCACTGTTGTGGGTTTAGTAATACTTTAAGGAAGGGGTGAAGAGAACCACGCACCTATATAAAAGGGAAGGCTAAGTAAGAATACTTTGTATCGACATTTAGGAACCTCAGAACCAAAGGAATGAGAAGGAAACTTCATCTTTTCAATAAATAGGTCCTATAATAATCTGTAGACTAATAGTTTTCTGCCAAGGAGGGGCTCTACATTCAGGTAACAGAGTGAAGTGCAGTGGTAGCCAGCCTAAAAGACTGACTTGTATAGCGATTTCTTAATGACCTGGGAAATTGTGTGTTCCATAGATCCAGACCCAAGTGTAGAAAAATGATTCATCCCGAATATTTGTAAAATAAATGAAAAGGTGAAAAGAAGGAGTTTGCTAACTGAAGGACAATATTTGTGCATTTTCCAAAATCTAAATTCTGTAACTCAGGATGAGAGGCTAAATGGTACTTAGAAATATTACAAAGGGCAGATAATGAGTTCCCATCTCCCAGTCCTAAAATGAGGTAAATGGGATGGGTACATACTATAATCAAGGGGTAGAGAGAAGATGACATTTAGGGGGAGATTTACTAAAACTGGAGCACTCAGAATCTGGTGCAGCTGTGCATGTTAGCCAAACAGCTTGTTCAATTAAGCTTTAGCAATAAAACCTGGAAGCTGATTGGTTCCTATGCAGAGTTAAACAGGATTTTGCATTCCTAGTTTTAATAAATAACCACTTTAGTATAACAGGAACTGCCAATTTTCAGTGGGGATCTATTGAGAATTCCACAATTGGAAAGCTAGGAAGACAAGGAGCACTAGTGTATATTGTGACTGACAACCATGCCAGATTCCAGCCAATGCTAGAAATACGTTACAATAGTGGGTCACTAACCTGCCAATCTCAACAGTATGTGACATTAGTACTCTGAGCTTCACTGCAGAGATTTTTCAGCCTGCAGGACAGTAATCTAATTGCCAGCAGATAGTTACAGCCACTGGAGTTGGTTAACTCTGCCGTTAACCTTCTACACAATAGATACCACTACATGTGTTAATGCAAACACGCACAGTTCACAGCATCTGTAATACAAGGTTGAAATATATAGCGGCACTTTTTAAAAACACAGGAATTAATTTAGTTCTGTTTTAGTGCACTAGAGATAAGCTTTATGATTTTAAAATTATGTTTAATGAAATAAGTTGAAAAAAAAAAACAGGGCAAGCAAAATATTTATAAAAAAATATCAAACATAATAGGCAAGAAAAGCTACAGCAAACTAAATGAGAATAAAAACAAACATAAAGCGGTTGTGAAGGTATTTTTAAAATAAAAATAATAAACATACTTACCTGCTCTGTGCAATGGTATTGCACAGAGTGGCCCCGCACTGCCTCTTATGGGGTCCCTCGCTGGCGCTCTCCGCTCATCTTCTTTGAGTGCCCCTATAGCAAGACTCATTCAGACTTGCTGCAGAGCAAGGCCCTGTGTCTCTATAGACAAACACAGCATGGCTTGGCCCTGCCCCCAGTTACTGCCCTCCCGCTGCTGTCTCTGTGCCAGTGAGAAAGAGGGAGAGAAGACGAGGGTTGCTGCAGACGAGCACAGTGCTGGATTGAAAGAGGAACCAGGTAAATATTTAAGGGTAACTGAGGGAAGCTGATCATGGAAGGTTTTCAGATTATTGCAGAAAATGCATTATGGGAAAAACTTGTCTTTAAAACCACTTTAGGTTTTTTGGTCTTTGGGTTCAGGCAGAGTTAGATGCCTGTATGGAACATATCTAATTCACCTCTTGCACTTCATTGTATAGGAGTATTTGATCCTAAAATTATTAAATATGATCTGATCTAAAATCAATAAATCTGAAATAAATAAACCTTAACATCTATAATACAACTAAAATGATATGATAAATGTAGATGGATGCTACTTATTAAAGTAATGTGATCATCTGAGGAGTTGTGAATTGTGTATAAATGTTGACACTGCAGTGAGATAAACCACCAGGGATGTGCCTACTTTCACTGCTTGTTAAAATATAGACTCTGTCATAGAGCCTTGCTAAATGGGCTGTTGGCTTGGGCAATATCTGCTTAATGGTTTTAGTGACTTACAGCGAAGCTTCAGTCAAAATCTAAAAAAAAAAAAAATGTCAGCAGCTACAAAAACTGTAGCTGCTGACTTTTAAAAAACACACACTCACCTGTCCCTCGATCCAGTGGTGTCCTCACCGCAGCCATTTTCACCGTCCGTCCTCTCTCCCCCAGTGCCGGCATCTCAAGTGTGGGCACCCAGGTATGACAGTTTTTGACTTCATAGCCAGGTGCCCACTGTAAGTAGTGCTGCGCCTTGTGAATGGTCCCAGTCATCCCATGTCCCAGAAGTCTACAGGGAAGGGAGGACAACTTTTGCTTCCGATCACCTAGGCGATCACAGCGGATGTGGGAGCGGGTACCTGTCAAAATCTGGTACTTTCTCCCTTCCTGCTCCCCAAAGATTCCAATCCTTAATAGGGGGTGTAGGACGAGGCCTTAAAGCGGAACTTTAACGTTAGGCTTGGAAAAACTGGAATGTTTTATGATAGCAATTTTCCAGGCTACATTTTGATGATATTTACAGCGACTTTGTAAAAGGGCATTTGTTTTCATAGCTTTCCTTATTATTGGTATAATGCCATAAATCCAGCTAATTAAAATCTTCCAAATCCCACTAAGTGATATCATTCCTCAGTGACAAGTCTGGGTATTCTGCCTGAAGCTGGCCATACATGAATCGAATTTCGGCTGGTTCGATTCTGAATTTCGATCCATCTGTGGGCACCCAAATTGATTTCTCAGCTCTGCTAAGAAATATATGTTTCTCCGCAGATCTGAGGAAAAAAAAGCATTCAGCTTTCTAGGACATTAACAAAAATCTGAAGCATAATGGTTAGGATGGGGTTAAGCAGAGGCTAGCCTTTAATGTTTGTTTTTTTGTCAGTGCCCAACTCCTGAAGGCAGCTGCATAACCCAATTGTCTAAAAATTGCTGTCTCCCTGGATCCCTCAGTTGATGATAAAGAAAGTGAACTTTCTAGGTTTAACCCAAGTGCAGTATTTGCTTGATAGTTTACCCAATGCTTTTACTTTGATGCCTGGAATTGCTCTTTAAGATGCCACTTCTGTCTCTGCTTTGTAGAACTAGTCATACCATATATGATGAGCAGGGAGGGTGCCAAATGTCTTCATCTGTAAAGAATAGTTTAGAACAGAATGTGGATTGGATTGGAATTTGCATTTCTAATGAATATGACAGCATATAAAAAGGTATATAATAACCAGTAATAATATTTACCCACATGAGCTGACGGCATCTGCTGCTGTTCAATGGGCGTTCGTTTGCCATTAAGTACTCATCCTGTCTCCCTGGGTTGCGTACAGACATGTTGCCAAGTGGCAAGGCTCCCATCACTGAGATAGGCTGTGAGTAAGTAATATGTTCATGTCTAGATGCTTCATGATTATCTAATACATCCTCTTTATGCATCTAATATTCTGTCTCCAAACAACGGCAGATAAGCACAATATGTTTGTACAGTCTTATCATGCAGGAAGCCAGTGATTACACTGTTTATGACAATAGCCTAGCGGACAGCAGCCTTTCCTAGGGAAGCACAAGACAATAACAGCCTGGGAAACATTTACTGCCTCGTTTGAATTACCTCTTCTTCACTTTTGTCTTTACTGATCCACAAAAGAACACATCTTCTGTAATGACAAAAACTGCACATAAAAAACACTTTGCTTCCAATAGAGGTTTAAGCCAATAATAAGCCACAAAATTCATGCAAACATAATGTTATTTGCAATAGTATAAGTCATAATAAATGTAACGTGAAAAACTCAGGACAAAACCCTTTTTTTCCCATTTTGAGTAGTCCGGTATGAATAGAACCTTTGCCATGTTTTCACTGCTGTCTCTGTGAAGGTTCACTCACTCCTATGGGCCCCTAATTTGGGAAATGAGGGAAGTCTTTTCTCTGGGGAACAGACAACATTCAATACCCAATAATAACTTTGTCAGTAATGTGGGCAAACATTACAATGTAGTTGTTATATTTTTTTTTTTATCTAAGATGGGGAGAATTACCCTTATTTTATAAGATCAATTGATTCAGTGCCTCAACTATATCTCAACAATTAATACATTAGTGTGCAAACAACAACAATATCGTAGTAAATAGTAATTTAGTGAGGAAAACAGTAATTCATATATTAAAGTGACTCCACAGCATATACAATTGTGATGGAAAATCGATGAACTTTATGCTATTTCCATGTTCTGTGTGAAAATCACCCCACCTTGTGAAGCACACTCCACCACCTCCAGCAGCTCACCTCATAATTCTGACCTACTGGACATTCGGTCAAAATTGCACCTGTCCCATCATAAAGGGAAATGAGCCATTGTATTAAATGATAGGGGTCATCTCATACATTTATCAGCTCCCAGACAGTAAATCCAGAGATTGGTACCCAAAATATAATTAAACAGCCATTGTGCTTTCTGTAAAATCACCATATAATGTTTAAAATGCAGATAAAAACACATAATTGTGTGCACATCCCTGGTGCATGGCACTAGACAAAGCTGGTAGTTAGCCTTCCAATACTCCAGACGATGATACACTGGGGGCCGCAGCTTGCATACATATGTCAAACGACTGTGTTGTGCACAGTCATCCAAAGCAGTGTGCACAAGCTGACAGGGAGAACTGTTTAGTTTACAAACAGTTCTCCTCCCCGTTGGACATGTTCGACAATCACCGGGTGCCAGAAAGTAATCACCGACTGGGACCCAGTGACTGACAGCCGCGAATGCTAATGGCGGCTCGAGTAGGGCGCGCGCCCCCTACCCGGAAATGCAAAATCATATATATATATATATATATATATATATATATATATATATATATATATATACACACACACACATAATTTTGTGCACCCGTGCCGCCCTAAGGCAGTTGGGAAGCGGCTAATTCTTATGATGGCAATTTGTTTTTTGTCTTAAGGGTAGCTGAACTAATAGCTGATTGCCGCAAGATGTGTTACTTACTCTGGAACTTGTTTGACTTTAAAGTATTAAAAAAAAAAAAAAATTACCAAATCAAGATGGCTTTTTTCTCCTCACTTTTTGCTCTAGCTTGACCCTCTGGTTACATCTGTGGCCAAGTCCAAAGTCGTAGAAGAAAGATATGGCTGCTGAGAGCACAGCACTTTGTAGCTCCAACAACTGGCACCCGTTTTCCCTTTCATTTCGTGTTGTGTAGAGCTGAATAGCTTTGCATATAATTCAGATGGCATGTTTCCTCCAGAGCATTCTTACTTCTGGTTTTGAAGTCATGTGATCAAAAGGGTGGATCCTTTACAAAAATATGTTCTAATTCTCAGGTGTTTAGTGCAGCAGGACGCTTAATTACAGCCCTGGCCTCAGGTACAGTGTATGAGAAGCATTAGTAACACCGGCAGATTGCTTTATGGGTGGTGTGGTGCTAATCTGTGACAATCTTTTAGTTGTAAAATTCCTCTTAAAAATACAGACGTGTCTGTTATCACTTTCATTATCATAATAAAGGATCCAACAATACCATAGACAGGAGAATATCGCAGTGTGAGCAAGTTTATTTCAGTGATAATTGCTCCTCAGTTTGGGATAATTGGCGCTCTATTGCTCTTCTGCGAGATTCCATGGATTGTTTCTTCCATACACTATAAACAGTACCTGGTCTTATATCGCCATCAGCCATATCTATTCTGTGCGTGCTTCTTCTTGAAGTTGTGGTTTTGGTAGCTGTTTGTATGATGTTCGCCTGGAGAGCTGAAGACATTAAACAAGTTTTCTGAGCAGCGTATGCGGTACATTAAATGCCGGAGATGCGTTTGTGCTTCACTGACTGATCCTGCTGCTTCCCAGCACTTGCAGATCTGTAAACATGAACAAGAGTGTTTAGGATAATGTCTTGCTGTAAGTTTTGACTTTGATTGTCTGGTAATTGAAGTGCAGGTGCACACAAACCTCGCAAGATGGAGGTCAGGAATCTGCTTAGAAACATTTCAACTTGTTCCAGATATTGTTTTCTACAGAAACTTTTTTTAAGCCGTAACTGAAAAAAAACCACAATTTAATGACTAAGTTGATTAATTTGGCATGTAGGCCGTGCAAAGCACAGTGGGTATAATGAATAAAGCTAATCATGTATTGAAACATTACGTTTCAAATCGAATGCATTAGTCAATAAGTTGTATCATGAGCCTCATTTGTTATGTTTTCATCAATAATTAACCCATAAAACAGTCTGCTTAAAGGAGAAGTGCTCATTTAATTCTAGTCCCACAAGCTTTCCCCACTACCCAAAATAGCAGAACCCCTACAGAACCACATCCCTTCCTGCAGCAACCTACATGCTTTTCACTACATTCACAGCAGAAATAATGATGGGGAATTGCTGCCTAGTATTATGGGGCACATGCTCCTATATAGACTATAGAAGTTCCCCATCATCACCAGGTGCATGTAGCAGGCTTTCTCCTCTGAATGTAGCCCAAATGGACTGCAAAATTACGCTTCCAGCTGGATCGGTGGCAGTAAAAACCCACTGTTTACCACCTCCCCTTCTTAAAGGATAAATTCACCTTTTTCACAAAAATAATAAAGGTAGGTAAAAAAATGTGTGTTTATTGTTTTTGTCTGCAGGAGCCTCTAAAGCATTGCACCAGCGATCAGTAGATCACTGGTGCCATGCAGGTCTCCTGCAGACCTGTCAGTATATCTGCTTTCCCGTACGGGATGTACTGGCAGGAAGATTCAATTAACTACCACGGTGCTGTGCAGCTGTGACAACTACAAGCCGACACCCACTAAGGCTATTGGGACTTGATTCATTCACAGAACATGATGCGGCCATGTGGGGGCTCCTAAAAACAGGTGAAAAATGTAACATGCTCCCAAAGGTGAACTTATCCTTTAGGCTGCAAAGGCCGCAGATGAGGGGGCAGAAGCACATGTTGCAGCAGTGATCATTTGCTTCAAGACCACGGCAAAAATGATCTTCCCTGTCACGGTCAGCAGGAAGTGAATTCTATTCGAAAAAATGGGGCAGCCCCACAACTGCATGCAATGCACATATGCAGGTGCACCTCCTCACTACCTGCTGAATGCCTTTAAAAAGTGAGCCCACTGCAAATCTCTTTTAAGAGGGGCAGTATTGACATCTGCCTGTGTAAAGGTGAGCCTATGGGCTTGTTTACACTTGCATTACCTGTGAAATGAGATTCATGGTGGAGTGCTATTTACAGAGCAGCAAGGAGGTGACTGACAGGTGTTTTTTTTTTTTTTTTTTTTTTATAGCCAAATGGGTTTGTTCTAGGGGCATATCGAGCTGCAAACATAAACCTAGCATTTGGCTTGCAGTTGCAGCGCAGCCCCTTACACTTAAACAGGTCCCATTCAGTGGCGGTGCCCCCTGCCATTTTTTTCTGCACCAAAAAGCATCACAGCAGCTTTCCCAACAAGGGTGCCCTGCTGTAAAAGACACTGTAGCAGTAGAATTCATAGTGTGCTGTTGGCCTAAAAGAAGTTTATACCCATCAGCAATCTATAGGGTCCTAGTGGGGGCTTTGTTACTGTGTCCAGTAAAGAGCATTGGTGGGATTAGAACTTAGTATAATGTAGGCTGTATCTCCAGAGCACCTAAAGTATTCAGAGAGACTTTCCCTGCGGCTGGAGGATGGCTCATTGGTCTGAGATTCTCTAAATTCACTTTCACAGCAGGACTTTCAGTTTTATTTTGTTTCTGGTACATTGCAAGTATATCTTTGAATTCCTTTTGGGTGGGGGCAGATGTGGTGTGGATTTAGGTTCAATTCACACAGCCCTAAAAAAAGAGTGTATTTGAATGCAGCTGCATTGTTTTCAATGAAGACATCTAACACAGGTGCATAAAACTGCACTGCCTTCAGATCCATGACACAAAATCCAAAAATCTGTGTCTGGGGTACACATGTATACCATTGGAAAAAAAAAAAGGACAATTTTTACGCATGAAAAAACGGATCTATTTACTGATTATGCATAAAAAAACGGATCGATTTACTGATTATGCATGAAAAAACAGATCTATTTACTGATTATGCAGGAACTTTTGTTCCTTGCCTTTATGGTCAGTACATTTTTTTACAGTTATGGTACGGTGGTGTGAATGAGGCTATAGGCTGTTCACAGGATTTTTTTTCTCTAGAAAGGTTGGGCTAAGATTTGGGGAACATTCTTAAATATTCTTTATTGTTATAGCTCTAGTACAGTTTGAGTGATCGGTTCGTTTCTTCTGATTTTATACTCTTTGAACACTAGCACATGCTTATAATGTATTTTCCCTGTGTGCGAAGGGTTTGTTTACAGTGATAAGATTTTTAAATCATCTTCAGAGAGTGATTTTCCAATATTTTTGATGTTATCTGACCACAGAGACTGTTTGTATCCCTAATCATCAACCCATCTATTGCCAGCAATTTTATACTTTTGCTTTACAGTGCTGATTTATAACCTAACCCTGTGAAATTGCGACAGTAAGTCTGCTTTCCAGGCTACTGCCAATCAGAAGGTGGCATTCCCTGCCCAGATATCACCATCAAACAGGAAGGGACAACTTCAAAGGGCAGATAGATAGAAAATGTCATAGTGCTAGATTTTCACTGCTTTGTGCGGAGGTAAACACTTAAAGGGTAACTCAACGTTTGTAGAGATTGAAAAAAAAAAACACATGACAATTTATATATACATCGCAAGGATTTAGCAAACATTAATTTCAGATCTGTTCTGCTGAACCTGACACAAAATGTCTTATCATTCCTTGACTGTTAAGTAGGAGGGTCTTCCCAACTTTTAGTTGTGTTATAAGGGAAAGACTGATGGGAAAGCAGTAAAACAATCACATCAGCAGGAAATAAGAGTTCTGGGGGAGTTCTGTACAAAAAATAGTATACAAACGCAGTGGATGGTGTGCAATACAATGCGCTGGGACAGCTGCAGTGTCTATGCGCCGCACCATGACATTTCATAAACATCTATCAACTGCCATGAGGTACGAGACAGTGGATCGTCTTGCACTGCGCTAGAAAAAGTACAGCCTGCCATTTTGTTTTTTTTCCAATGCACACCACCGTAGTTCAGTGGTGTGATTTGGCCACATAAGAGACAAAGCATTTTTCCTTGTGCTGCTGGACTGCATTGGAATAGTAAGGAACACAGATTTCTGTAGTCAGTACAGTGTAAGGAAGTAGGGATGCACCGATACCCATTTTTTGACAGGCGAGTACGAGTACTGATACTTTCCACATCGAGCACCCCACACACCCTTCTCTCCCACTCTCTGCTGTGGGAAATCTCCCTGCACCACTCCTGTGCGAACTCTGGGTATAAGAAGCCTGGGTTCACACAGGAGCAGTGGGAAAACTGCATGCATTTTGGACAGGAATCACATTCCTGTTTAAATCGCATGCTATTCTTTACGGTGCAATTTGCATCCATACATTTTGTATTGACGCAAATCGCACTGCAAAGTATCTGTTCTTTTAGCCCATCAACCTGCTTGGTTGTACCATTGCTTTATGGTTAAATGCAATAGAAGGGCAATTTTTAGAGGAAAAAACAACTTCTATATTAATTATTTGTTATACAATTTGTTAACAAAAGTTGAGTTTTTTTTTTTTTTTTACAGTATAACTTAGGCAAAACATTTTTATTATAATTAACACTGGATAGATTTGTGAGGAGTTAGAATCTGTCAGGTTTTTCATTCTTGACTGCCTCTCCATTGGGGAGACTTAAGCTGGCCATAGCTGGATCAAATCTTGGTCAGTCGCTGCTGAACCAGCCATAGATGGATCGAATCTCTGCAGGGACTGGCTGAGATTTGATCCATCTATGGGCAGGCTGTTTTTCCCAGTTTTTCCAAGTTGATCCATTGATCGTCTTCAGTCCAACCAGTCTGTTGGATTTTATAAATATGATTACTGCCCGCGGCTATAGCTGTCAGCAGTCATCAGTGTGTTCTGCTGGCACTGACGTCTCCCCCCCGGCTGGAGAACCCAATATCGTTGCATGAAGAATTTCCCCATCAACATCCATGGTTGCAGGAAAGAAAATTGTATCATTTATGGTTTGCCTTGCCTTCACTTCATCCCAAATATGCAACAGGAAGTGAGTTTTAAAATCTCCCAAAGAACAGCATATTTGGCATTTGTTACCTGAATAAGTATCAGTAAGAGTAAAGCTTTGGTTTTGTTGTCATTTACAAAAATAACCGGGAACAGTTGTAAAGATAAAACTCGCAAGTGGAAACACGTTTGTTTGTATAAATCTTCCCCAGCTTATCTTTCACCAAACTTGGGATAGGGCTACACTGCTTTGAATCTTCTTGCTAATGAGAAATGTAACTACTCCTTGGCAGTCTCCTCATATGTGGCACACTGAACTCCATGTGCTGCTTATAAGGAGCTGGCCAGTGAGTAGTTAAATAGCTATCACAACATAAAAAAAAAATCCCAGTTGAATCCCATTGGGGACTAAGTGCACTCAGACTCAGCACTTGTTCCCATCATGTATTAAAAGTAAAATTTTTTAGTGCCTATGCTGGCTGTAGCTCCTCGCCAGGCTGAAGCTCAATTTGTAGGAGTTGTAGCCCCCTCTCCATCTCTCTGTAAAAATGGATTTGGTGCAGTGTGTCAGCATACCAGGCCAGTGCTAAGCACTAGTAAAAGATGATTCAGAGCTGTTGAGGTTTTCTGATCTATCTGCTGATGCTGTGTATGTTTACAACCAGATAGATAACACAGCCCTGCAGCTCTAAAAGATCTTTCACTTTTGTGAATGAACAGTCAGCGCTATTGGGGCTGTATCATCTATCAACAACGCTGACTGTTCATTCACAATAGTAAAGGATCATCCAGTGCCGGTTGTTTTTTTTCGTAAACAAACATAGCACCAGCAGATAGATCACACAGCCACAACAGCGCTGAATGATCTTTCACCAGTGCTTGTGCTGTTTATGGGTCTGTCCATCCCCTTACTGTGCTGAATGGCAGCACTCACCTCCAGTGTGCATTGCCAGGGACAAGTGCTGTCAATTATCCCTCATTAGTTGTCTCTTTGCTAGCAGCATGGCCAAACAACGGGGGAATGCAGGGGTAAGTTGAAGACCACGCTAGCTCAGCAACTGGGGCGCAGATCAGAGTAGGACCAATTAGGATTTAATACGAATTTCTAGTATGTGGTGATACTTTTTCTTTAAATCTCTCAGTAGTAAAGAAATTTACTTTTGATTGTAGCTCAAGGATAATGGTTTTATGATGTAAGGCTTCAGCTGCAGAGAGATTTGCAATCACTTACTGGCATAAGGTTAACCCCATGTCAGCCATCACCTTATTTGCAGGACTTAGATTTCATTGTGTTACAAATATGAAGTCCACTTAGAACTCATGTTCATATATGCCACCAAGAATGTGGATTTTTGGAGATCAGGACTTTGTTAACAATATGGAAATACTCTGCGCAATGTTTATTCATTCAATAATCAAACTAATGCAAGCAGAAGAAAATAGTCTTTACAGCATGACGTTGTGCTACAGATCTTTTTTTTTTTCTGTGTATACAGTACATCAGGGCACAAAATAGTCCCCTTTTTATTTGCATTAACCTATCAATTAATGGGTTGATCTATTTTGTATTGTATCAGCATTTGAATTTAAAAGAATAATCTCTCACCATTAGGTGATTTCAAAATTTGCAGTGCTGCTTGGCACTAATTGATATACTAATCTTAAATTGTATCCCAAATTATGATCATTATTATGGGGGGAAAACCTGCTTGAGGTCCTCCTTAATCAAGCTTTATGTAAACAGATTGGCTTTCAGTATGGATCTGTTGTGTCTTGCCAGCCACATAAGTAACCTTATTTATAGTCAAGGACATTTAGATTTCATGAGAGCTGAAAAAGAGTTTCCACAAAAAGTTACAGTGGATGTAATAGAGGTCGCACATCAATTATCGTATCGCCTTCACACTGTGAAATCCAAACAACTCTTTGGCAGATTGTTTACTCTGTTTTTTTCTTGCAGGGATCACGCATCCCCAGTCCCCCACAGAAGCCACTGCCCGCAGATCCTCTGACTAAAAGTGCCCGAGACTGCAGTGCTGCCAGCTACATATGCGAGGGTGAAGGCGCGGTGCCCCGTATCACCCCTGTAAGGTATGCCATGTACAAGAACACAAACTCTCTCCTCTGACCTCCATTAGCTGCGTGGGTTAAATCTAGCGGAAACAATGTTCACTTTCATTTTGTGTACCTTGGATTTTGTATAAAGTTTAATGCTGGAGGCAACAGAGGAACTGGGCTGGAAATGAGTTGGATCAGAAGCAGTTCTGACTTATAGCCGCCTTTGGCTGTTACAGCAGAATCTAAAACATGATTAGGTCCAGTCCTGGTTCACTGTATGCGCAGGAAAAGGTACATGTTTACAGGTGAAAGGGCAGTTCCAAATGCCACTGTTCACATTGCTGCTCCCAACACAGAAAGTTGGACAAAGAGCTGCCCGCGGTTATGTTATTCCCCAGAGGAACGTTATGTTGCTGCCTGACAAAACTTATTTTAAGTCAAACAGCAATACCAATGTGCAAAGTATAATACCCAGATTTTAACATTACATCTGTATTGAGCAGCAATGTCCAACTTAAATCAACGAGTTCAATAAAGTAGAATAGGATTTCAAGGGGCCATATTATGTCTACTGAGGGCCACCCTTACTTAGTCATACTAAAGGCAATTTACAAATAAATAAATAACAAACATGTTAAACTTACCTGGTCTGTGTAGTAATTTTGCACACAGCAGCCCTGGTCCTCCCCTTCTTGGGTCCCCTGCCGGAGCTCCTGGCCCCTCCCTCTTGCCGAGTGCCCTCATCACAAGCAGCTTGCTATTGGGCACCCAAGCAAGCTCGCTCTTGAGCCAATTCTCTGGTAATACACACACAGCCACGGCTTGGCCCCATCTCCTACCTCTCCTGATTGGCTCACTGGCTGTGATAGACAGTAGTGGGAGCCAATGGCTTCCGCTACTGTCTCAGCCAAGAGAAGAAGAGAGTCCCACCCAAGATGAAGGTAAAAAACCTTGAGCCTTTACAACCACTTTAATTCTGTAACAGTTCTCCTGTGTAGCCTGAGCAGAAATGAAGAGGAGGGCTCTGTAATGTGGCCAATGTACAGAACAGACGTGGCAAGCTCAAAAATAAAAGAAGAATTTTAACTACCTATAAAATGGCCAGTCAGCTACAGCTGCTTCTGTAGCAAATGCCACATACATAGCCTCAGTACCAAATAGAGGAAACCTCAACCTAGCAGAAGCCTGCTGGGTACTCAACATTGAGCTGCAGAGATGGGGACAGGAAAACTGGCTTAGATCTGGACTGATAACTGCATAGAATCCGTAGACATACCAGCCTGATTCCAATAGCAGGGTCCTGTGTGAATTGAAACACAGATGGGTAGTCACAGCTAACTTCAGCAATGTCACAGAAATAATACCAGTATAGATAGTGAACTGGAAACCTGCACTGATTGATTGACTGACTGACTGTAGAGCTTTCCAGGATTTCTATATCTGGCTCAAATCTGTCAGTTTCTGCAGATGACTAAAGGAAAAAAAGCCACTTCAAGTCTTACATGATGCCTCCTGAAGTAGCCACACACTTAGCCACTGAGGTTCAGTGACTGAATACCATCCATATCTTTATCATCAAATCCAAAGGTTTCTGCCAGTTGTTATCAAAGTTAGATCCCATACAGTGCACTATAATGTTATATTGAGAAATACACATTCACTGCAATACTTAGTCTGGCATTATCCTCCGGGGATTTTGTTGTTGATTTTCTATGGATAATGAGTGGTTTTAATGTTGTATTTTAATAATAAAGTGATGTTTGTCATTTTTACAGTTTGTATAAGTAACTAGATGAAGCAGGTTGTATAGCGGATATTTTTTTTTACTTATTTGCATATAGTGATCTTATGCATCCTTGGTATTTTCCCCTTTGAGGGATTGGAAACCTTTTTGAATTGCATTGAGTTTTCCTGGGATTTGGTTGCCATTTTGCCCTTCAGACTCAATACCTGATAGCCCCATTGTTCTGTTTTTTTTTTTTGCTTTACAAATTGCAAATAATATATTATCCCAGAGAAAGGGACTATAAAACATTGCCTGACAACTAGCTGAGCACTGCAAATAAATACTGAGAGCATGCAGCCCAAAAAACATCAGTTTGACTTGCCTGACCAAGAGCATGGGTCCAGCGGTTAGCCATGGGTCCATTGCGCTAAAGGACCGTGGTTCTCAAAAATTTTTATTCTGATAACTGTATGCATCCCACATAACATATCTGTTCAAACTTGTCATTGTCACTTTTGTTGGACAGCTTGGCCTGTGGGCTAATGTGGCATATATATGTGTATTTAACCGCTTCCATACAGGGCACTTTTTATCCCTTCCTGCCCAGGCCAATTTTCAGCACTCTCACACTTTGAATGACAATTGTGCGGTCATACAACACTGTACCCAAACTAAAATTTTATCATTTTCTTCACACAACTAGAGCTTTCTTTTGGTGGTATTTAATCACCGCTGGGGTTTTTATTCTTTGCTAAATTAACAAAAAAAGGACCAAAAAGTTTGAAAAAAAAAACCAAATTTTTCTTTGTTTCTGTTATAAAAGTTTGCAAATAAATAATTGTTCTTCATAAATTTAGGCCAAAATGTATTCTGCTACATGTCTTTGGTGAAAATAACCCAAATTAGTATTTATTATTTCGTCTGTAGGAAAGTTAAAGAGTTCACAAACTATGGTATAGATCTGAATATTGATCAATCCTGAAGTACTGACGGCCAATCTAATTTCTTGAGGTCCAAGAATGACAGAACAGTACAGATATCCTCCAAATTACCCCTTTTTGCAAAGTAGACAGTCCAACGTACTTCATAAGAGGCATGGCGAGTTTTTTGAAGTTGTAATTTTTTTGTCATTTTTCCGAAATGAAGAAATAAAAAAATGATTTTCACTATTTCTTTTTTACATACTGTCACCAGTGCAGTACAGCATCATCATATAACTGGCATGGCGGTGATCAGGGACACTGACTGGTGAGAGTACGAAAAAAAAATTTATATATTTTTTTTTTATTACATTTTTTCTCTTTTTTTAAGATTTTTTTTTTCATATTTCACTATGGCCAAAGTAGTATAATGTTACCATAGTAACATTGTACTACTTTGGGGAAGTGATCAGTATATATATTTTTTTTTTTACACAATTTGCTTATAGCAAAGAATTACTTTGCTATAAGCAAGCATTTAATTGAATGAAATCGATTCATTCAGGGTTTTTTTTTTGTGCTTAGCTGTGATTTGGCCACAGCTAATCACATGACACAGCTGGGCTGTGATTGGCCCAGCTTGTGCATGTGATCGCTATGACCATTCACAGCTAGCCACGCTTGTATACAATGGATGGCATGAAAGGAAGCCATCCATTGTATACAACTGTCATGTAACCTGCTGTCATTGGTCACAGCAGGTCACGTGGTACTGGCAACAGGGCCGGTACACAGATCTGTCATCGGCCGTGTCCGAGGTACACGGCCAGTGACAGATCGCGCGGCTCTGCGGGGAGGCAAACTGCGCATGCCTGAAAGGATGCCATATGGCATCCACCTGGAGGGACGAGCTATTCGCCTGGCCGCCATCTGGCTATAGGCTGGGCAAGAACGGGTTAATACACACACACACACTACATGTATGCATATATATATATGTATATATATATATATATGTATATATATATATATATCAGCACAGTGGCTAAATGGTTAGCACTTCCGCCTGGCAGTACTGGGGTCGTTGGTTTGAATCCCAACCACAGCTCCACCTGCCTGGAGTTTGCATGTTCTCCCTGTGCCTGTGTGGGTTTCGTCCGGGTACTCCAGTTTCCTCCCACACTCCAAAGACATGCTGGTAGGTTAATTGGCTCCTGTCTAAATTGGCCCTAGTATGTGTGTGTATGAATGTGAGTTAGGGACCTTAGATTGTACACCCCTTGAGGGTTAGGAACTGATGTGAATGTACAATATATATATATGTAAAACGCTGTGTAAATTGACGGCGCTATATAAGTACATGAAATAAATAAATTTTATATAATATATATATATATATATATATATATATATATATATACACACATATAGTAAATGATAAATGGTTTTCAACCTTTTTAAAAAATAACATCTGAAAAGTGTGGCATGCATTTGTATTCAACCCCCTTTACTCTGATACCCCTCAGTAAAATTGCCTTCAGAAGTTACCTACTTAGTAAATAGAGTTGACCTGAGTGCAGGGGCGGACTGATAACTCATGGGGCCCCCAGGAAATAGGGGATCATGGGGCCCCTGTGTCCTTGCCCACACTCAAAAAAGCCTATAAAAAAGGTACCAGGGGCATTTCATGGGACCCCCTACTGATCCCGGGCCCTCGGGCAGTGCTCGAATGGTCAGTCCGCCCCTGCCTGCGTGTAATCTAATCTCAGTATAAATACAGCTGTTCTGTGAAGCCCTTAGCATCATGAAGGCCAAGGAACACACCAGACAGGTCAGGGATAAAATTGTGGATAAATTTAAAGCAGGGCTAGGTTATAAAAAATATCCCAAGCTTTGAACATCTCACGGAGCACTGTTCAATCCATCATCAGGGTATGGAAAGAGTATGGCACAACTGCAAACCTACCAAGACATGGCAATCCACCTAAACGGACAGGCTGGGCAAGGACAGCATTCATCAGAGAAGCAGCCAAGAGGTCCATGGTAACTCTGGAGTTGCTGCAGAGATCCACAGCTCAGGTGGGAGAATCTGTCCCCAGGACAACTATTAGTCATGCACTCCACATATCTGCCCGTTATGGAAAAGTGGCAAGAAGAAAGCCATTGTTGAAAGAAAGCCATAAGAAGTCCCATTTCCAGTTTGTGAGAAGCCATGTGGGGGACACAGCAAACGTGGAAGAAGGTGCTCTGGTCAGATGAGACCAAAATTAAAATTTTTGGTCTAAAAGCAAAACGCTGTGTGTGATGAAAAACAAACACTACACATCACCCTGAACACACCATCCCCACCGCGAAACATGGTGGAGGCAGCATCATGTTGTGGATATGCTTTTTTCCAGCAGAAACAGAGAAGATGGTCAGAGTTGATGGGAAGATGGATGGAGCCAAATACAGGGAAATCTTAGAAGAAAACCTGTTAGAGTCTGCAAAAGACGAGACTGGGGCGGAGGTTCACCTTCCAGCAGGACAATGACCCGAAACATCCAGCCAGATCTACAATGGAATGGTTTAGATCAAAGCATATTCATGCTTTAGAATGGCCCAGTCAAAATCCAGACCCAAATCCAATTGAGAATCTGTGGCAAGACTTGAATATTGCTGTTCACAGACACTCTCCATCCAATCTGACAGAGCTTGAGCTATTGTGCAAAGAAGAATGGGCAAAAATGTCCCTCTCTAGATGTATAAAGCTGGTAGAGACATCCCTGAAAAGACTTGCAGCTGGAATTGCAGGGAAAGGTGGTCCTACAAAGTACTGACTCCAGGGGGCTGAATACAAATGACCGCCACACTTTTCAGATTTTTTTTGTACAAAATTTTAAAACCATTTATCATTTTCCTTCCACTTCACAATTATGTGCCACTTTGTGTTGGTCTATCACATAAAATCCCAATAAAATACATTTACATTTTCGGTTGTAACAGGACAAAATGTGGAACATTTCAAGGGTTATGAATACTTTTTCAAGGCTTTGTGTGTGTCAAATAGCAGGGTTAAAAACTGTCTTTTGTTGATTACTTACAAACTCCTCTGTGTATATTAACCGCTTGCCCGCCACTATATAGCAGATATACTGCTAAATGATGGCACAGGTGCGTATAAATCACGTGCGCGTCGTACCCGCGCCACCATTTGCAGCTGCGGATGTCAATCACCAGGTCGCGCCCGGTGATTACCGACATACAACCATGGGGAAAAAGACTGTTTTGTTAACAAACAGTATTCCTCCCTGTCAGCTCGGGTACACTGCTCAGGATGGCTGTGCAGTCATCCCCATCAGTGTGCTTACAGTGAAGCACACCCCCCCCCTAGTAAAATACTCCCTACACACAGTTAACCCTTTGATCACCCCTCACATTAACCCTTTCCTGCCCAGTGCCATTAGTACAGTGTCAGTGCTGTTTTTAACACTGATTACTATATTGGTGTCACTGGGGATGTCAGTGACACCAAGTTAGTTCCCCCCCCCCAGTGTCAGAATGGCCGCCGCAGTCCCGCTAAAAGTCACTGATTGCTGCCATTACTAGTAGGAAATTAAAAAAAAATCCCATTATATATACTGCCATTTGTAAACACTATAACTTTCACGTAAACCAATTAATGTACACGTATTGGGATTTTTTTTTTTTTTTTTTTTTAGCAAAGACATGTAGCAGAATACATTTTGGCCTAAATTTATGATGAAGAAAGGGAGAGTGAAAGGAAGGAAGGGGTGGGTGGAAGACAGGATGGAAGGAAGGGGTGGGTGGAAGGCAGGATGGAAGGAAGGGGTGGGTGAAAGGAAAGATCGGAGGGGAGGAATGGGTGGAAGGGAGGGGTGGGTGGATGGAAGAGAGGGTTGGGTAAGAAGGGAGGGGTGGGTGGGAGGAAGGATGGGAGGGAGGGGTAGAACGAAGGGGTGGAAGGGAGCAGTAGAAGGAAGTGTGGAAGGGAGGGTGAAAGGGAGGGATGGAAGGGAGGGAGGGAGGTCGGACTCACTTGACTCAGTCAGAAGCATCAGAGCCGTCGGCTGCTCTGTGTACAATTTCCCGCCCACACTCCAGTCCCTGCAGCTTCAGAGAATGTGTTAGACTCACCTGTAGTTGAATTCTTGTTAATTAAGATTTTGTTGTCCAAAATTTAGCTTTGCTCCTAAGACTTTCATTGGGGTGTATTTATTTTTGCAACATGGTCTTGAATGAATTTGTTAGTAAAAATACTTTTCTGTGTGTGCAAATGAACAAATCTTGTTTGCAATCAATGGCCCGCATTTGCGGGAGTATCTTGTAGTATAGTGTCCCATAGAAAATGTTGATTCTGAAAGGAAAGTAAAGGCTTTCTGACAAATATGTTGGGGTGTACTCATATATGCTGAGCAGTGTGTATGTATGCATGTATATGTGTGTGTGTATGTATATATATATATATATAAATAAAACGTCAGTCCCCAAACTGCTGCTATAAATGACAAAAACAGGAAAATAAGGGGCTTGAAGTCAGCTCCACACTCCAAACCTTGATGTCTACCACTTGAGTAAAGGATGTGTGTTCTCCTTTAAGGGGCAGGATAAACTAAATACAACTTGCAGCTAAAGTGTGCTCAAAATAATAAAAGTACAGAACTGCCATACTGTAGTAATTTAAAACCACCCTCCACTTTATTTAAATCAAAAGTATTGCACTCACCTAGATATGTGTATATATATATATATATATACACAAATGGAGGTGTTAAAGTAAGCATCAGTCAAGTTAAAACACAGATATTCATAGGCTGCACTTCAGAGCCAAACGTACAGTTCCTGGTCTGTCACACCCAGCTCCTTCAAAAGTGTTGCATCATCAATCACATGACTTCATCAGGATCAAGGTTTGGAGCTGACCTCAGGTCCTATATTTTCCTCTGCTTTATTGGGTTTTAAGCTCAGTAGACCTATGATCTCATATAGGTCCATCTGATAAGATGAGGGGGGGTATATGTGACATGGAGGTGAATCACTTTGGTGTTATGGAGGTTTCATTTGGAGTTTGGAGATTACAAAGCCAGTGATTATTTGTAAGCTATTGCTAGTATGAGGTAGGGTTTTAGGTGCATTAGTAGCTACATGTTGTTAAAATGTATTTTGTTTAATATATATTGTGGTGATTTATTAGAGGTGCAGTTGATCTCTATAGAAGCGCACAAGATGAATTGATTTACTGGAGTTTGCAGATGACCTTCCTCATACACAGTGTGCCCCAAAATCTTTCACTGTGCAGGCTGTTGTAGGCTAAATTAATAGCCTACAACAACCTGCCAACACCAGCCGGTAACAGATGACTTTTAATTGGCAGCGAACTGCTGCACATTACATTTGTAAACAATTAACGTCAACTGTGTTACAAAGATTTTTGCATGTTTGTTATTTTCTGTTATAGGTCAGACTTGGTACGTATGCATTAGGCTCCATTCACAAAGATAAGACACAAGGATAAGGAACTTTATATTCATAAAATAATGTATTTTTAGCTGAGTTCAATGAGATATACAAATTACAATTGAAGGGTTGAAAGATCCTTATCTTTGTGTAAAGCTTTGTCAATTGAGCTTGTTATTGTGACCTGTAAGAGAATCTCCTTGTACAATTTAAGGAGGACATTTGTTATCTCCCCCTACGGCACAAGGAGCAGCTCAATTGTTATATGTGATGCTTGGAATAGAGCGCATTGCTTGCTGCAATCCGGCTAGTTTTGGTCACTCTTATTCAACAAAAACTGCTTGAAAAGGAGGGTTTAATTTGTAACTTCAGGCAGTCTATGGGAAATAATCTTTCATCAGATAATTAAAAAAATAAGGCCCAGGGTTGTGATGCTGGTGATTTCACTGCTCTGCCTTACAATATCACATCTGTCAGCAAGTCAGGGGGTTTGCTCCAACCTTAATTGAATCTGTGCCAGAAAGTGTGCACAAAAGAAGCAGCACCATAAATATTATTTGTATCCCAATGTCAGAGTAGATGAATTGCTGTTTTCTTTCTCTTCTATGAGGAATTATCACTAGCTGGATGATGGAGGTCCCAGTAATAAGAGCACAGTGATAATTACTCACTATTGGATCAGAGGACAAGTGGTGCTTTGCTCCTGGTCACAGATTACACCAAGTTGTTTCATTAATGTCCTTCTCAATGCCACGGTGTATTATCCACTTCATCTACAATCCAGGGGACACAATAACACATGGTACTACTAGACATCTATTGTATTACAAGCTTCCCCAGGCTGTTGGGTTTATTGCATTGTGTGGGCCTTCACACTGCGGAGGTTGTTTATCCAGTAATACAAATCACATTGCCACAGCTCTATTAAAACTCCTACAATTATATATGCTTTCTAGTGCAAGTTAAAGATTTGTCTTTTCCAAAAATGTCATTAAAAAGCTGTTTGTACATGGCCATATATCGAGACACTGTCCAATAAAAGCAGACGGTGCCTAAAGGAAACCCATGCATAGTCTGCATTTACAGTAAACATTGACCACCTTCAGGTACCTGCTTGTCAACTTTATTTGCTGTGAAGAATCCCAGGAGCCCTGAATGCTGGGGGTTCTCTGCCATGAAAACAGCTGTCAGCTCATTTCGATTCTAGCTTTAGTGTATCCCCTTCCAATCACTTGTGCTTTGTCTGTAAGCCAGGCTGCCTCGGCACAGCAATGGGCCAGAGGTAAAACACAATAGGTGGAAGGACAAGGAATAGCTGGTGATCACAGGACCTAGCCACTATGTGCATAGGCATGCCCCAGTATCTCTACAGCTGGGGTCTCCAAACTTTCTAAATAAGGGGCCAATTTAGTGTCCTTCAGACTTTAGAGGGGCTGGACTTTGGCCAGTGGGAGTAGAAATGTCCTAGTGTCAGTGAGAGTAAACAATGCCACATCTTTAGTGTGAGGAATAAAGCCCCATCATTGGTGTGTCAGTGAAAGGAATAGTGCCCCACTGTTGGTGGCAGTAGGAGGAATAACGTCTCATTGTTGGTGTCAGTGGGATAGTGCACCATTGTTGGTGTCAGTGGCAAGAATTATGTCCCCTGGTGGTGTCAGTAGGAAGAACCATGCCTCAAGGGTCAGATGAAGGCAAGCAAAGGGCCACAGTTTGGAGACCACTGCTCTACCAGATACCTGCAAGTATACACAGTTCATAAAGGGGTTGATTTACTAAAACCAGAGAGTGTAAAATTTGGTTCAGCTGTGCATGTAAGTCAATCAGGTTCTAATTTCAGCTTGTTCAATTAAGCCAGAGGTGTCAAATGTAATTTCATTTGGGCCGCATCAACATGGTTGCCCTGAAAGGGCCAGTTATATCTTCAAGAATAGATAGCCAGGGCACACCATTCCCCCTTACATCACAGTGCACCCCTTAACTTGTGCTGCTGTTAGGAAGAAACTGGGGGTGAAGCTAGGAAGCAGAAAATGTAGGGTCTGGGGGGGGGGGGCAGAGACGAACCTCTCCGGGTATACATGGATCTGGCGGAGGTGTTCTGTCCTCCCCTCTGCTGCCAACTGCTGAGACAAGGTGGGGGCACAACTACAGGAGAGGTGCGAGGGCTACATGAATGGCCTGGTGGGTATGACACATGTGAATTAACCTTTGAGTTGATTGGTTTCTATGCAGAGCTGCAACAGATTTTGCACTCTCCAGTTTTAGTAAATCAACTCCTTTGTGTCTCTCCAAAAGTTTTCTTAGAGTGCATAACAGGGCAAATTACAGAGCATATGTAAATAAGAACTATGTTTCTATAGATCTAAACTCAGACAAAAAAAAGTTAAAAAACAAAAAACAACCCCCCCAAAAAAAAAATAAAACAGGCAGATTTGATTGACCACTTGGTCTTTTTCTGCCATCACTTTTCTATAGAATTGAGCTGGTAATGAGGTCACAGGGGTGACAAAAGCCTTTTCTCACCACTGGAACGTGTTAAAAGAAAAAATAATGCTGGAACAAGTTCTAGAAAGGGAGATGTAGGTTTAGAAGTACATGTAAAATACCCTTTACACACCTGAGAGCGCACTATGGGCACTATAAGGCAATAGAATTCGGTGCAATCCAAGAGTGAAGAAAATGGAGTCTGGAAATGAGAGAATAAATTAATGGTCTGACTTGTTTTGTGTGTTTCAGGGCTGCACCACAACTCCCACCCCAGCGGCCCACGTTCAAAACCAGCCACTTCCAGTGAGGGGACAGATGAGGCTGACGTTTGCACTATGTTCTAATACAAGATGGATTCTGTTTACTAAGTCATCAGAACTTTATTCTATTCTGGAAGGACTGAGCTGTGGCCCTTGGTGCTATGCTTTATGTGTGTGCTCAGGTACTTGTAAATTATTAATTTATGTGGAGTATTTAGTACAATGCAGTGCATTGGCCTAGGTATATTTAACCAAAGATGACTTTCCACAGAAGGGAAATATTTTTTATAGCGTGTACTACACTTGAAACACTTTATAGTTTCTACTAGACTGTATGGATTGAAAAAAAAAAAGTAAAAAAAAAAACCTGTCATCATCTATTAATAAAATGTGTAAGTCAATAGCACATTCATAACTGGAGGTTTAATCTGTAAGATCTGCACTTTTCTTCAATGCATTACTTTTATGTACAGTATAAGTTTTGTAATCAATAAGCCACTCGCTAAACGTTTTATATTACTGTTACAATGTACCAGCAGGGCTTCAGGAAAACCTGTAGATTTTTGGCTGCTTGGGAACTACAAGTCTCAGCCCACCCTGACAGCTCTGTTATGTGTTAGTTCAATATTAAGGCTGCCCAATATGTGAAGACAGAAATATGGAAGCTGTCATTACTAATGTGTAAATAAAAATGCGGGTTTCGGGGCTGACATTCCAAATATATATCCAGAAAGTCCTGACCAGAAACGAGAGTATAGGACAGGAATTTAGGCATTTCAGAATTCACTGGCTGCATGCTTGTTTTGGAGTAGATAAGTGAGGGTCAGGATTACCTCCTTGGAGCCTGCCCCTTTAGCAATGATGACACTTTATTTCTACACTTGCAGCTTTATTTTCAGGTTGAATCCCAGGCTACCCATCCAATACCAATCTAAAAGCTTTTTACCTGACAAAAAAATTTGTAGTTCAGTTAGCAAATGTGTGTGTTGTACACTTATGGCAAAGCAACAGCTTCACTTTAAAGTGGAACTAAGCACCAAAGAAAACTAAAAACAGATAAAAGGTGGAGCTGTTTGGCAGAAGAGAGGTTGTTGCATATCTCTTCTGCTAAAAACCTCTTTCCTGTCTTCTAGTATTTGTCCTTGTGTACCCTGCCTGCATTGCATGCACATTCTACACTCCCGGCCCATTCCTAGTCAATGCTGCTTTAATGTCCTTCCACAGCAGTACATATACTCAGCTTTCCTTTACACCCCCCCATCTATTCAAGCATGTGATGGCACTAGTGGTTGGTGATTGGCTTGAAGAGTGCAAGCAATAACTAGCAAGAGGTATGTGCGCCTGTGCAGGGGAATTAACTGCTTGTCTATCAAACTACGTTTATAAATCATAGGGTAGACTAGAGGTTAAAGCAAGCTCACAGCTTCTGCTGCAGCCATGAGATTGGTACCGACTTTAACAGTTGGCGAAGTGTTTTCAGATAAATGTAATCCAGGCGGCTCTGAAAGTGTGTACCTGTTGTCAGCACCCATGGTGGTTCCCAGCTTCTACCATCCTCTGGGGAGCCTGGGGCTGCTGAAAACTGCTTGTACAGTTAGAGCAAGAGATCGGTAAATATCTGTTCCCCGATCCTCCTTGTGACTAATGACCATTGAAGTGACATGTACTACATCACTTCCGGGGACACAGTTTTCATTCCTTAGCTAGGGTACCTGAGGATGCAGCTAATCAAGCACAATCTGTATTTGATTAGCTGCACTGGAAAGCAGGGAGACATGCCTGCCTAATGTTATCACATAGCTTGTTAGACCCTTGTGATAGCAATACAGTTAATAAAAAGAAAACAAATACATTAAACATGTAAAATATAATTTAGAGCATCTCCATATCAACATGCAGTGCAGGGCGAGGATGTATATGTAAACATCAATTGCACGTCACATATGAGGTATTGTCTTAAAATTCGGAATGAGAGCAACAATTCTATGGCCACAATCCATTTATTAACTGAGCTGACAGCCTAAAATTTTAAAGCTTTGCCTATAGAGAATTTTGGGTACCACTGTTTTTTTTTTTTTGTGATTTTACAGGCGTGCACAATTCTAAGGCCTGATATGTTTGGTATCTATTCGACACAACCCCATCTTTTATATTTTACCATAAAGAGGGTATAATATTCTGTTTGTTTGAACCAAGATTCATTTTAATGTATTTTTTCCTGAAAATATGCTCTTTATATAATTAGCTGTGTGAAATTCGTGTGACATATAGAAAATTGCATTGCAACTACCACCATTTATATCTCCAGGGTCTCTGCTTTCAGAAAATATATACTTTTGTTTTGGCGGGGTGCTGGTTAAAGTAATTTTTTGCAAAAAAAAAATAAATGTGCTCCAGTAGGCAAGTGGCCAAGGTAAACCTGTTGCTTTGCCCTGAATCATTGTTGTAACTTACAGGTCATGGTAGCTTAAAGAGCCAAGAAGATGACTACTATTTACTGTTTTATTTCACATTCCTGTACCATCTATGTGCCACTGGACGATGAAACGGCACTGGGACTATACTGGCTCACCGTCCAGTGAGCAGGCACATGACACCAGTAGCTGTATCACAGCTCTGGCTGAACAGAATCACAAATCCTTTAACACGCACAACGGTTATTCATTTTGAATGTGGCTTTAGCTGCTTGGCTGGAGTTCCACTTTAAAATGGAAAAGTGACCTTTGCATCTCAGAATAATTAGGATCCATAGATGTGCTGATACATTTCATCTAGACACATGCTGATATTCCGTATGTATTATTCTTCCATAGTTTAAATAACTCTATGCTTATATACACACAACTTTCTTTGATTCAGTTGCCATGTGGTTGGAGCGTAAGGGAAAATAAACCAAATCACATTTCCCTGCATACACTGCTTCTCTGCAGAGGTTACTGTACTGTATATGGGGGAAGGGACTGATGTTATCATGTGGTGGTAATTTTAGGAACCTTTTCAGTTCTTAGATACATAGGGGACTGTGTGTGCACAGACCATTTAATCAGTTCGGGGACTTTGGAAGAGTGGGCAGGACTGAAAAGACTCAGCAGGGTGAAGACGGGTTTATTATAAGTGAGGAAATGAAGAATGCACAGTAGGAATGCTATACACAAAGAAACAATAGGCACTCCATATGTCAGAATGGAAAGTGGTAACACTCAGTGCAGATGCAGCTACAGGACCATTTAGATACTCAGCATCTATACAATGAGTCTAGAATGATGAAAGGGAGTGAGTCCGTGTTTGGAGCTAGATGACAAGAAGCCTGTCACAAGAGAAACCTGGAGGCTGCTGATGCTAAACTTTCCTATTCTGAATCATTGAATGAATATGTAGATCAATTCACAAGGGATAATGGTCTTTATTTAGTCATGTGACTCATTTTCAAATCTCGTTTGACTTGGCGGAAAATAGCAATCACTTTTTTTTTTTTAAATCCTTATTTTGCTTTATGCATCTCAGGTAAGGTCTTCTGATTTCTCCCCCATTTACTGACTTGCCTAATCTTTTAGATTTAAAGCGGAATTCTTAGTTTGCATGTTTACATTGGTATGGCTTTGACCAGTGCAAATATGCATATAATATACTCGTGGGACCCCTGTGGAAGCTGGAAATCACTGTAGTTAGTCACCACTACTACAGTGTTGGCCATTGCCTTCCAGGTCCTAGGCCAAGGGACTGCCCTGCTGCATAGTGAACACAGGGGGTTGCTTGTTTGGTACAGGCCCCATTCAAAGAACACCTTGCAATATTCCCAATAAATGCCAAGGTTTCTCTCATTGGAAAAAGTGGAGATTGTGATGTCTTTCCACCTTGTCCAATCACAGAATGCTTTGCATTGAGAAAAATGCAAGGCATTCTATGAATAAAAACGGTGGCAAGACCCAGAAGACAGCGGGTATGCATATGACATACCTTTTGCTTTTCCTCTTCCACAACACTCCCACAGGTAAATATGCATACTTACTTGGTCCAAGCTAGATCTATGTAAGTATACCAAAAATCTATACTTGAATTTTACCTTTAAATGAGTTTATTTATAAAGCAGAGAATATGACTTTCCCAAACATTCTTTGATGGAGAATGATCCAGGTGCATGTATTATAAATGGGAGTGATTGATTCCCCACCAGAAAATGTTGTAAAGTCACATTCTCTGGTTTATAACTGTTTTCCATATTATTTAACACTTTTCACCCTAAAAAGATAACATTTAACCTCATGACCATAAACTTAAGGCCCAACTCAGTCAGCCAGTTTGGGATAGAGAAGGAAAGACTTGCATTTCTATCACATGTTTATTGCTGTCTGTGATGCCATTGGGGGGATTTAATATTACTTCATGTGAAGAACAGGAACCACAAAAAAGCTTCTTCACTCTATTAAAAATGTGTTTTTAACATTGGAGGGATTGTCATAACTTCCTGTCCTGACATTATCCCTGAACTTCATAAAGACTGGCACAGACAGATTCTCATTTTGGCATAGTGTACGCCAAACTTATGTACTGGTCTAGAACTTGTACCTGAATCTGGCGCATTCAGTGCCACTTTTAGAATGCATGTGAGACATTCCCTCAAAATCTATCTCTGTACACCAAAAGAAAGTTGGTCATAATTAGCTCCACTCATAAGATATTGGTATTTTAGGTTTACGTATGCACAGTTGTTGTGACACAATGTAGAAGTGGAGCAAATCAGAATTTGGCACACAAGTTGCTGTCAGAAGCAAAACTGACATAGATGGTTTTTTTTAATTTGGCGCAACACATTAACAAGTGGAAAGTAAAAGTGGTGCAGCAGCTTTGCTGAATTCCCCCTATAACTCTAATCCACAATGCTCATGGTTCCTGAAAAGGAAAGGTGAGCATTGCTGATTGGAGGTCAGTAGACCTAACTGTGCCAGGGAGGGGTGTCAAACTGCAGCAGATAGACTGATTGTCCAACATAAAGGGGGCAGGTTTTTTTGGGGTACTTGAACTGCTCTACAAGGATATTACCAAAGACCCGGAGTTAATATATCCCATTTAAGGGTAAATACAGCTGGAACTTAAAGAAAACCTGTGCTGAGAAATATAGGCGCTGCCATTGCTGACCTGGCTGTCTTTGGGTGGTTTACTATTCCTATTGAATTTGATGATTCTAGTTGCATCAAATGATCACACTGATAAGTGTGTCCAACATGAAGGTTAAATTTATAGGTCAGTAAGGGTTACATTCCAAGGTTTTCTTTTTCTCTGTTTAAGTTCTAAAGACCCAAACTACCTGGTCCTGGTGATTTTTCACCCCTGGCGAAAAGCCCTCTACTTACAAGCCTTGGAATACATTTAATTGCAAACATGCATAATCTATACAAATTCATACAATTAGTCTGAACATGATTTCACAAAATAAATGATTAGGGGCATAACATGATTTTAATTGTGAAAAATGACGACAATTAAGAATTACCATGGATTTTAAGTAGGCCAAAGAAACAGATGAAAAACCTAACTCCAGCCATTTTTTTTTGCTCAGTTCTGAATAGAGTGGGAAAGAGTAACAATTTCCATCAACTGGGGGGGATTTCCCCTCACTTCCTGAAATGGGGGAGCAGTTGTCAGCAGGACAGGAAGGCACAGACAGCAATAAAACATTGCCAGAAGTTCTAACTCTTCTCCATTTTACTAAAATGCTTTTATTTTTTCTCTGTGTCCCTGTTGGAGAGGTTTAACATCACTTCCCCAATAGGAATACAAATGGCTATAAACACCCGACAGTCTCACAAGAGACTACAGACAAAGAGGCTGAATTACTATAGCAGTTGAGAATCTTCATACAGTAAATTGTGAGAATTTTCACTTCAAATATTCTATCGTGTGAAAGAAAACTCCGATTTACTTATTTCATCTGCACATGATTGGATAATTGAAGTGAATAGTTGCACAATAAGGCTCCTTTCATACGTGTGGTCCGCCTGCTTTATCCATTCAGTCACGTTTTTGCTAGAAAAAAACGGATTCAGTTTACATCAGTTTATCCATCTTCCATTTAGTTTTGTTCTGTTTACAACCTTTTTTCAGCTGCTTCAATTTTTTAAAAACGGAACAAATATGCAGACTTGCTCCATTTAAAAAAAATGACGTTAACGGAAGTGGATGAAAAATG